>NC_091712.1:38140000-38765000 GCF_041296265.1 Equus caballus
AAGCTGCCTTCTCGGCCAGTTTCCATATTAAGTGTTTAAAATGTTATCTGTTCCCTTCGGCTGTGTTTTCTAATCTTCACAAATACCCATATTCCAAGATCTAGATTCGTATTTTTCAGGTTTCCTGTTTTTCTCCATCATGTGTTATTATAGAAATCTCATTGTCCCCCTCTTACTCCCTACCAAAGAAGCAGGAGAAAATAGAGCAAGTCTAATTTTGGTATTTATTTGGTAAAAATGACAGAAGGTGGTGCTTCTCTTGATGGCTCCATTTTCTCGATGGCTCAGGAAGCTGGTACTGAGTGTCTGTTGGAAATGAGGCCTTCTTTTGGGTGCAAATACAAGGATGAAAGAAACATGCCACAACTGGAACAGATCGCCAGGTTCTTAACACTGTTAAAATGATGCTTAAAACGTACGTGAAGTAGCAGATTAAGTTCTGGGCAGGAATGATCCATTGAGATCGGAGGAGAACGTAAAGCAGCCTCTTCTTCTTTGGAACCGGAATCCGTTCTTGTCCTGGGACAGTGCTGAGTGGGGTGGTGGTCGACGGTCACGAGCCTGCTCTTCCATTCCGAGAGGGCCCGTTTCTGCAGTGCCCGAGAAGTTTCGCGTGGAAGATGAAAGTAAAATGGTGTTGAGGTCCCGCACGCAGCACGGGCTTGGGGCTTGGGGCTTGGGCTGGGTGCCGGCTTCCTGAATTTTGTCTCCACGGAAGTCCTCACGCAGGATTCTAACCTGTCACAGCCAGGGATGAGCCCTCTTCTTCTGCACTTTCCGTGTGTGTGAAATTGGACCCGTGGAGGCCTCTTGTGAAAAGTCATGGAGTTGTGTTCTGAGGTTTCGTTGAATGATGACTTTTACAGTATTTTGAGCTTAGTCTTCTAGAAGAACGGTATAAACGGACTATACCGTTAGCAGTAGTGATCACTGACAAGGAAACGTTACCTTGGACTGTTTTTTTTTTTGCCAACTGACCAAATAGTTCACTTTCCTCCCCTTCCCTCCCTCCTTCCTTTCCTGCTAATGTCCTCCCCTTGCAAAAAAATTAATAATGATAATAATAATAAAGACAAACAGCATCTCCTCTTTTGTAACCTTTGTGGCTCATCTACCTCTTCCCATCCCGTCCACCCCCATCACTCCCTTGACCTCTACCATGATGTCCACTCTCTCCTCTTCACAGTAACCTTAGTAATATTTTCTTTCTTTCTTTTTTCTCTTTTTTTTGAGGAAGATTAGCCCTGAGCTAACATCTGCTGCCAATCTGCCTCTTTTTTTTTTTTTTGGCTGAGGAAGACTGACCCTGAGCTAACACCCATGCCCATCTTCCTCTACTTATGTGGGACGCCTGCCACAGCATGGCTTGACAAGCGGTGTGTAGGTCCGCACCTGGGATCTGAACCGGTGAACCCCAGGCTGCCGAAGCAGGGTGTGCGAACTTAACTGCTGTGCCGGCGGTCCAGGACCAGTAATGTTTTAAATGTACAGATCTGATCGTGTCCCTCATCCTTGTAAAAGTAAATTCTGGGCCAGCCCCAGTGGCCTAGTGGTTGAGTTTGGTGTGCTCTGCTTCAGTGGCCCAGGTTCGGTTCCTGGGCGCAGACCTACACCACTCGTCCGTCAGTCGCCATGCTGTGGTGCTGGCTCACATACAAAATAGAGGAAGATTAGCAGCAGACCCAGGGCACATCTTCCTGAGCAATAAAAAAGAAGAAGAAGAAGAAGAAGAAGAAGAAAGAAAACCCAGAAAAAGTAAATTTTATTTTGAAATATATTATACACATGTGAGAAGTTCAAAGAGTAACATAATGAAAATACAGGCAAATACAGACATCCCTTTCCAGCCTGGACCTGGGCAGTTGCTGGTCCATGAGAAGTCCCCCACTTGTCTTTCCCCATCCTCTCTCTGGACTCGGCTGTGGTAACCAGCACCCTAACTTTTGTGTTAATCATTTCCTTGCCTCTCTGTGTAGTGTTCCTGCCTGTGTATGTTTCCCAAAGGTTCTATTCTTCGCTTTTGACAAAATAAGAAGCAAGCACAGCCCTGACTGTTCCAGGAGAGGCCGTTCTCCAGCTCTTTGGAGGAGAAGATAGCTGGACAGTGAATTGAGTAGGCCAATCATGAGTTAATCTAAAGAAAATTAGGGTTTATCCTAGTTGGGGCGTCTGCCAAAGTTGTAGCACGAACTCCAGGTACTGGACATCCCATGGAAAGATGGACAGGAATCAGCAGATTTATGTTTTCTACTCTGGTTCCAGGAATAGGCCCAAGGGAATTGAGTGCTCCCATCTGCTCCGGGTGGCTGGGCCCAGAGCAGAGAATGGGGGCTTCTTTGGGAGAGGGTCACAGTGAGCCAGCTGTTGTTAACAGACTTGGTCTTCCTGCCTCTGCCATTCTGTCCTCAGGTTACAGAGGCCATAAAATGTGTCAGGCCATCCCAGGGGTGGCAGCATTTCATCTCACCTCGAGCGCCTGAAAACGTCCTTATTCTGTCCTCATGTTCCACTGATCGTTTGGGTATAGAATTCCAGGTTAGCGGTCACTCCTCTCAAGAGTTTGTAGATAGTGCTTCAGTTTTCTTCTCTTCTCTGGAATCTC
The DNA here is from genome assembly GCF_041296265.1 of Equus caballus. Lineage (NCBI taxonomy): Eukaryota > Metazoa > Chordata > Mammalia > Perissodactyla > Equidae > Equus > Equus caballus. The sequence goes on from NC_091712.1 coordinate 38,142,603, forward strand.
ATACCCTCTTTTTCTCCACTGTTCTGAAATTTCGCAGTGGTACCCTTCGTGGGCATCTCTCTTCATCCATAATGCTGAGTACTTCGAGTGTCTGCAGCTCAACGCCTTTAATTTGGAGACATTTCTTTTAAAATGGTGTCTTCCACCTCTTTCTCCTCTCTTGTCCTTTCTTGGGCTGTGGCTACGTGGATATGGTACTCCTGGACTGGCTTGTTAATTTTTTTTCTTCTCAGTTCTATTTTTCCTTTCCTGGTCTGTTCGCTCCACCGTCAGAAGTTTTCTCAACTCATTTGTGCTGTCACGTTCTTAGCAGCACTGGCTGGGTGTTTTCTCCCTGAGTGCTGTCTTTATAGCCCCCTGTTCTTGTGGCCTGGAAGCACGAGTTAATCTCATTGAAATGACTGATTATTTTTAGAGTTTTTTCTTGCTCAATAATTTCTTTCCTCCATGTTGCTTTTGGTGTGTGTCTTTCTTATTAGAAGCTTTCCTTAGATAGCTGAAAATCCTTGATGTGTGTTCTTGAGTAAGAGGGGAGATTAGAAAGCTAAGGGCAGGCTAGTCCGCTTAGGTGACCTTTGGGGGCTACTAATTTGTACGGTGGTTTTTCCTCTTTAGGTGATTTCCCAGGGGGCATTTTTCAACTGCCCATCTGGGGTTCAAGGTCCAGCTGCCAGCATTCTAGGAGCTGAGTGGCAAGAAGAGGGCCTGGCGTTTGTGCACTGAGAGTGTCCGTCCTGGCACCCACAGACCGGGCACTGTGTTTCATCCCCTTAGGAGAGCCTGGAGGAGGACAGCTGGTCTTGTAGGGTCGGTAGGGGAGGATGCCTAGGGGTCTGACAGTGCCCCACACTTCTTATTTCATCTGCTCCCATGCACCCGGTTTCAGACACAGGAGCCATTACTGTTTCTGAGTCTCCTGGAGATTCCCACGTTCTCCACTGGGTTGGTTCTCAGCTTCTCTGCCGCAGGCTTGGGATTCATCTCTGATGCATATGTTCAATTAGTTACTTCTTGTTCATCTCCATTTTAGCTTCCATACCTTTGCTGCTGTTGAGTGGATTTGTGTCTTTTTAAAAAAAAATAATAATCTCTTTACCATAGTCTTGGTTAGATTTTGAAAGAGGTAAAAGTCACGTGGATTTCTAGTCTGCCCTCTTCATCTGGCACTCCCATTTTTAAAATCTTGTCGTCTGGACGCTGGGCTGAGCTCTCACATCCTTCCAGGAAGTCCTGTGCCTGGTGAGCCCTCACTGTGCGCCCTCTGTGGTCCTCCACGGCTGGGTTGTGCTGCGCCCCTCAGCGCTCCACACGCTGGCCTTTTCTCGTCTCCAGATGCTCTTTGTACTTGTGTCGTTCTTTCTGTTAACTTCCTACTCGTCCTTCGATCATGAATATAAATTCTCTGAAAGAAGCCTTCTGGACCTCTGGCCTCTGAGACTGGGCTCCCCTGGGTACCTGCTCTGTTTTGCGTTGTCACCCAGGTCGAAGTTCCACTGAACCCTTGTGTGGTTTCCCTCTCTTGTTGGCCAGCTCTGCAGCTCTGGGGCGGCCAGCATCTTGTCTGTCTTGTTCATTGTTGAGTACATGCAGCCAAACATCACTCCTTGGCTGTCGTATGCTCAGTAAATGTTTGTCAAATAAGTGATCTGATTCCTGAGTGGATATATGTCTTTAACTCACTGATCGGAAGTATTTTGAGTTAACATAGTTATAGATTAATTGGATTTGCAGACTTATTATTTAGAACCATGAATAAGACTCAAAGGTATAAACATTAATAAGCCTAACATAGTTTTAATTAAAAATTAACGAATTCGTTGCACATTTATTGAACAGCTACTCTCTGCCAAAGGCTGTTGACCTGCTTCCAGGGTTTAATGATTCGTTTACATTTTCCCAAATACGTTCACCGTCTTCCCTAACTTTTTTTAAATGTCTTTCTTTAAAATTCAGACTATTATTTATTTTTTTATTTTTTTTTGCTTTTTCTGCCCAAATCCCCCCCAGTACGTAGTTGTATACTTTTAGTTGTGGGTCCTTCTAGTTGTGGCATGTGGGATGCTGCCTCAGCATGGCCTGATGAGTGGTGCCATGCCCTCGCCCAGGATCTGAACAGGTGAAACCCTGGGCCACTGAAGCAGAGCATGTAAACTTAACCACTTGGCCAAGGACGGGGCCCGCCCCCAGACTATTATTTTGATGGAGTGCCTGAAAATGACCCTCTTCTTATTCGATATTTTGTTCCTAATTAATAGTTGCTATAAGAGTGAATAGTCAATATTTACTGTTTTTCACAGGGCGGGACATAGGGAATTGGCCCTTAATAAATAAAAATTGGTTGAATTGAAAATTATGTGTTCTTAAAGCTTGCGAGACACTTTTATAAATGTTTTCTCTTATTTCAATTTGATGGAAAAGCAATGAGCAGTTTTACTTTCTTAACCACACTTGGTGTGGAGTGAATATTTATGCATTTAATTTTGAAATTGTGAGAGCAACCAATGTATTCTCTTCCTAAGGCTGTTGTTATAAATTACCACACGCTGGTGGCTTGAAATACTGGAAATTTATTCTCTGATAGTTTTGGAGGCCTAGGAGTCAGTCAAGGTGTCCACAGGGCCGTGCTCCCTTGGAAGGCTTGGGGGAGAGCCTGTCCCGTGCGTCTGTCCTAGCTTCTGGTGGCTGCCTGCACTCCTTGACATTTCTTGGGTTCTGGCAGCATCACTCCAGTCTCTGCCTCCATCTTCACATGGCTTTCTCCTCTCTGGACGTCTGTCCAAATTGCCTTCTATCTATAGGGACACCGATCATTTGATTTGGGCCCATGTGAATGCAGTATGACCTCAGCTTAAATTTGATTGCATCTGCAAAGACCCTGTTTGCAAATAAGGTCACATTCCTAGCTTCTGGGTGGATATGAACTTTTAGGAGACACCATACAACCCAGCACAACCACACTTCATATATGTACCATATTGAAGAAATCATAAAATAGCATTCGCTACTGTTATTTTCCCTATGGAGGTAATTCTAATTATGGAGGTAATTAAAATTGTTCCAAGAAATGGCATGGGGGCATGGGATAAAGTTCAAACTGTCTTAGCAGTTGCTTCATTTTAATAAAAACAAGAGAAATTTTCTGTCTCAAGTTTTTAAAAGTTTCTGCAAGCAGTATTCTCCTGCAGGGTCCAAAAATAGAACTTATATGTATTTTTTTCTGTTGTTACTATTTGATCATCACTGTTTCTCAGCAGGCAAACTTATTTCTATTACTTTCATTATGGTGAAAGGTATATATGTTTGGATTCATCCACGAATCCTCCTAGGTACATGTTATGGAAAGTTGCCGTAGCATTCAGCTGTCATGAGACAGAAGTCAAAGCTAAGCATATTTAATGGCTGGAGATGAGCAGTATTTCAAAGCCATTGTTTTTATTATTTTTACGCTTTAGATCAAGTGAGTATTTTAAAGGAATGAATCTCATTGTGCTGCAGTGTTTGTCACTTTGGGGGATGTGTTCCCATATCTGCATTGGTATCTGTGTGTCTATGTCTGTAAATGCAGTCTGATAGCGTTCATGTGTAGAATTTCCCTTCTGTCATGAATACAGACAGCAACGGTGTAGAAACAAACTCCTAATGAGCATTCCCACTATTTACCCTTGATTTGAGAGAAAACTTTGAATGACTTTTGGATACCGTATTTTACTGGGAACCATGACTTCCCTTATACGGAAAATTCAGATAATCTTCAAAATGTAGGTTCAGTTGAAAGGTAAGTAATTAATGAAATGCGTATCCAAAAAAAAAAAAAAGGGAAGGGGATTCAAAACACATCTTATTGAAAAGCACATAAAGAAATGATTATTTTTCTTGAAAGCCCGCCTCATTATTGAGACCTGATAGATTTGCTGAAACAATCCATATATTAATACTAATTTACTCTTGAAAAATAATAAGTCTGTAGAGGTGGTTGCACTGTGAAAATCAGTGAGGTCTCAGGGCTGGCCCCACAGCCTAGTGCTTCGGTGGCCCAGGTTCGTGGGTTTGAGTCCCAGGTGCAGAGATACACCACTCATCAGCCATGTTGTGGAGGCACCCCACATACAAAATAGGGAAGACTGGCATAGACGTTAGCTCAGGGCTAATTTCTGAATCGAAAAAAAAAAAAGAAAAAAAAGAGGAAGACTGCCAGTGAATGTTAGCTCAGGAAGAATCTTCCTCAACAAAAAAAGAAAGAAAGAAAAAAAAATCAGCAAAGTGTGTCACTCGGTTTTTTTTTTTTTTACTCATTCTGCAACCTTTGCAAGCCATCATTGGATTCACTTACAGTACGTCCCACTGTCAAATAAAGTGAAATGCCCCAGTTTCAGTAAAAGCTTTTTACTTTTGTCTTCACAAAGAACTGCTAGGATGGGTTTTTTTCGGTTTGTTTCTATCCTTAAAAAAATCAATTTAATACAAGGCTCATTCCATTTTTTGGCCAGAGATTTCTGCACTGTTTCAGTTTTCTGGTTCATTAAGTATTTACGAAGGTACAACAAATGAATTTGGGGGAATTTAGTTAAGTTTTAAAAATAGGGCTGAGGGAGCCTAGACAATAAGAATCTAACGATAATTAATGTAGTATTTCTTGTGTCAGATGTTCACAAGCCTTCTATAATTATGGTTACTTTTCATTCTCTGCACTTCTTGTTAATTGTAATCTATGTTTGTGACCCCACTTGTTTGCAAATGTGAAATTATAGAAGTTTCACTGACAGCTCGTATAGACAACAAAAAGAGCTACAAATAAGAAACAGCAGTTCCTAATTTGCCAGTTAATTGAAGTAAAGTATTTTTCCCTTCGAGGACTACAGATTTGAGGCCCCGGGAAAGCACATGCTTCTCTGCTGACTTCATTCACGACCACACCTCGTAATTGCAAGGAAAGAACAGTATTTGAAATGTCGCTAAAATCCGTTCTCCGTTTTTATCCCTGAAAGAAGTGAAATTGTTTGAATATTTTTTTCATCCTGTTAAGAAAAACAAATGTTCCAAATCTCAATGTATTTGAAATCCCAAATAAGCTGTTTAGAGATTAGCATTAGAGCGAAGGGAAGTGGAGATAAAGAACTGAGACTTGAAGCCGGAAACTCGAGCATCCTCCGCGAGGGCTCTCTGCTTCTCACACCCCTGGGTCAGGGGTCCCCGGATCTGCCCCCAGGTTTGGTGGCTCACCAGGACTCACAGGACTCCAGTGTTGTTATAATCACAGTTATAGTTTATTCCGGTGAAAGAAAGGAAAGTCAGCAAAGGGAGAAGCCACATGGGGTGAATTCTGGAAACCCACATGCGAGCTTCCAAGAGTCCTCTCCCAGGGAAGTTGCACAGGATGCTCCTAATTCCTCCTGCAGCAAGCAGGGACAACGTGTGCTCAGGAAGCTCATCAGCGACTCGGTGCCCAGGGTTTTTATTAGGGGCTGGCTGTGTAGGTGCCTTCTGCCTAGGATGTACCCGCCTTCCAGACTCCAAGCAGGAACCCAGAGGTTTTAGTATAAACCATGTTGTTTGTACACACAACCCAGCAGCCATGGGCCTCTCTGTATTTTTAGAGAAAATTTTATATCAGTGCGGGGTACTGTTTATCAGCCATATTCCCAGATGCCAGTCACGAGCTGACTCTGCCAAGAGGCCCTTTCTAAGGACCGCGGTCTCTGTCCGGCCTTCTGTGTGTGTTCATCCTTTCCTGCACACCTCCTTCCAGTGCGTGACCAGGGCCTGTTGGCTCTACTTTCCAAATGTGTCACGAATTCACTCATTCTTCTCGTGCTACATCATCATGACCCTAGTCCAGGCTACCATCTCTCTTGTGGACTGTCGCATTGTTTTCCGAACTTATTTCCCAGCTTCTAATCATTGCTTCCCTGTGGTCTGTTCTTTAGAGAGCAGCCGGAGAGATTCTTTTGAAACAAAATTCAGATCGTGTCAGTCTTTTGGTTATAACTCTGGTGGCATCTCATCCCACTTGGGGGGATGCCCAGGGTCCCCCTGCATGCTCTCTGAGTCCATCTGCTCAGGGCCTCCATATACTCTCCTCCCCCACCCCTGGCTTCCTGCTGCCCCTCCAGCATGCTGAGATGCCCTCCTCAGGCCTTGCAACAACGCGCTGAAGGTGATTCCCCCAGATGCTTGCATAGCTTCTCCCTTACTCTCTTCAGTTCTCTGCTTAAAATAAAAAATAGCACTCTCCAGGGGCCAGTCCGGTGGCGTAGTGGTTAAGTTTAGGCTCTCCACTTTGGCGGCCTGGGATTCGCCAGTTCAGATCCCGGGGATGGACCTATGCACCACTCATCAATCCATGCTGTCGCGGCACCCCACATATAAAATAGAGGAAGATGGGCACGGATGGATGTTAGCTCAGGGCCAGTCTTCCTCAGCAAAAAGAGGAAGATTGGCAACAGATGTTAGCTCAGGGCTCTATATTAATGTGCTTTTTTTTGCATCTGATCTGTTTCCCCTGGCTACAATGTCAGCTCCATGAGAGTGGATGGTTTTTATGACTGCTCCATCCCCAGTGCCTTGAACAGTGAGTGCCTGGCACCTAGGAAGCGGTCAGTAACAATCCTTGAATGGATTAGCGACGAAATAGGTACAAAAATCAACTTAGAAGAATTACTGCTCAGGAGAGGTCATGAACATAACTTAGTGAGGTGAGACTCCCGTGAGTGGTTCTGAGTGATGGGGACGACTGTGTCTAGAGAGGAAAGAGAGGGCTCTGTGCTTATGATGTGCTGGATTCACTGCTAAGCAGGCGTTTTCGTGATCAGCTAAAAATACTCTGGGTCAAATCTTGGCAAAGAAAAGGGAATAGTTGAGAGCGCCGAGGAAAATATTAGTGATGAAGTGAAATTAAGGACACATCTTGGCATAAAAAGCCCCCCATTCCGTGAAATCCCATTGCTCGTGGACTTGCAGGGTCAGCGTTCGCTTCTTGCTGAAATGATTGCAGAGCAGACTTAGTTTTGCCTCACCTGTGTTGTGGGGGGTGGGGGATTTATTTTCTTTACAGAGTGTCTGGCCCTTAAGATCTCTCTGGGTCTGCGTGATAACGTATTGTAAGGTGCTGTGGTGTTATGTATTGTTTCCTCGTTAAACAAAGTGGAGACACAGTGAGGTTGAGGAATGGGCTGGAGAAACCGTTTGCTTCAGTGGAGAGCCGGCACTCAGTGGCTGGCTTCCGCCTCCCGGTGGGTCTGTTTTCCGCTGTCTTGCATTGCCTTTCCTCATATGACACTCTCATTCCCAGGGAGGTATGGTAACTGAAGAGATGAGAGGCACTTGGGCAGTGAAAACCCACGTGTCCTGGTTGTTTCTGTATTATTGGAGGCTGAGGAGAGAGGTGTTTTTCAATGGGGTGTCTACACCCGGGACTCTAGTGATGATCCATTCTGTTATTGCCTCCCTGCTTAATTCCAGTCAACATCTCTGGCTATCGTGGAGGTTAAAGGGAGCTGAGGTCATGATAACTGAGGATTTCCCTCCTCAGGACTCACGGCACTTCAAAAGCATACCTGGTCTAGTACTTGGATAAAGTGCCTGGTCTCTTGGTCTCCCTCCCATGGCTCAGTTTCTGTCATCTTTGACACACGTAGCTGTTACACGGATCCAAAATTATGTATCTCTAACTGATAGGCGTTAGAAGGCGCCCTTGGAATCTGTGAATAAAGGGCTTTCCGTAATGGCAAAGCAATAAGTTACATCTGGTTTGGTCCAGTCTCAAGCTACGCCTGTCGTCCTTTCTTCTTTGCATCTGGCTGTCCCGTCGGTTACTGTTTAATAAGCAGAAGGAAGAGACAGCAGAGAAAAGGCTAATTGATAGAAGATGCTGCATGCGGCCATTACGGTTTTTTTTTTAAACACAAGCAAACAAAGACAGACAGACAGACAGACATTCCGTGCACGTATTTCTTCTCTGTTAAGAGCGTTCAGGCGATGCTCATAGTGCACTGTGATTCCGAGTCCTGGTATTTCTTTAGCTCTTTTCGGCTTCAAACGATGTACCTGTTGTGTAATTGTGGATTTAACCCCTGGGAGTGAACCTCCTCTGTAACTTTAGCACCTGAGACCTGGGTGAAAAGCTGGAGAGAGAAGATGAAGCATGGCAAAGAGAAAAGCTGTGCTTTCTCCTTTCGTCTGGTACAGCCAGAGGCGTAAGAAAGGATGTGAGCTGTTCGGTTACTATAGATTGCGATGTTGCGGTTTCCATGGCGACCGATTCCTCTTCCTCTTGTTCCGCAGCTAAATTCAGCAACAATAAAAACTCAGCTAAGTTTGGCCTTCAGGTGGGAAACTTAAGATTCTCCCAGAATTTGCTTTGGGGACTCCCCATATGGGGCCAGCACCGAATTTCTTTGTCATGACTTTCCCTGTCTCACCTGGCAGAGTGTCTGATCCCAAATAATTTAGCAAGAAATGCTGGCGTGACATGGGGTTGATATTTCCATCTCATCCACTTCAACCCAAATGATTCTTTTAAAGAAAGGCTGTCTGAGACAGTAGGTCATGTTGTTATCGGACTGGTGGCTCGCCCCTGTGAGTTAACTTTTGGGTTTTCTATCCGGTGGCCCCTACCAGGCCGTCTTACCTCGGAGCTCCCTAACCACACGCTGGGCTCTGCGAGGGCTGTGTGACGTTCACTCCTCGGCCGTTTCTTTTCTTTAAAGACTTGGAGAGGTTTGTTAAACAGAGTCCCTCTGGGTTGGTAAGTCAGAGAAGCGCAGTTTACGTGATGCCCATCCTTGGCAATGGAGAGAAGCCAGAGGGAGTTACTCTTCGTGTGTTCTGGGCTCTTGAACTGCAGATGGCGAATGACATAACTGGAAAAGGACCGTGGGGGCCACCTCGTTTTTATGAGTCTCGGAGAAAGTCTTGTGAGAGCCACCATAAAGAGGGCAACTTTGGTCAAACAATAAATGTAACCATAAAAATCACAGACCCCAGCCATAGAAAGCGTTCGCTCTAACCATTGCTCGATTGCAGGAGCTTGGACCCCTGCTGCTTGCGGGCTGCTAGATAGCGCCTGGCTTTTAATTCTAAACATTAAGAATTTAAGAACATAGTCAAATTTGGGTTATCGGCTCTGAGTTATCATTCCTAAAAGGCCTCTGTGGGCCGCTGATTATCCTGGCTCTCTCCAGGGGCTGCCGTTCCAAGGAAGGCAAGATAACATTCGCATGAACTTAACGTAATTGGTGTTGGGCTATGAGGAGCGGGCAAAGATCTCTTATTTGTAAAACACAAACGTTTCAAAGTGATTGTCGCATCATATTTTAATTTTTTTTCAGATGCTACTCTCTCTTAATAAGAAGAATTAAGGAGTGATTATAATTCTTTCTTCTATGGAGGATTTGATGATAGACCACAATAAAATGATACAGAGGCAGTTTTTTTCCCCTAAAGCTATAGATTGTTTGTAGATTTGGTCCTATTTTTAGTCCTCAGGGGGCTTGTCATGAACAGGCGGTTGCAAATCGCAGTATCTCAAGTAGGGGAACTGATGTCAGAGAAGATGAAGTCCTTTAGGTCTCCAGAGGTTTAAGATCTAATGGGAAATGAGGACCACATATGATAGGAGCCGGCACATCCATGCTTCTGTGCTGCGAACCCCGACCTTCGGTGCATGCCCTCCTACCATGAGAAGCACCCGAGGGAGTTCGTGTGTATTGTGGATGTCGATGAAAGTGTGGGAATCCCTGAGTCCTGTGTCTTCTCTCTTAGACAGCCACCCTACTCTGAGTTTCCTTGTCTTGATGGCACAGGTCAAAGATAAGGTTAAAATCTACCTCCAATTTTGTCTCCCCCCCATTTATAACCAGAAGGAATGGCGTAAACAAATCAGATAAACTTTTACATGAATATATAATGTTCTGAGTTCAACGTTAAAAAAAGGACAAATTCGTTTGCAATGGTAGAAACCCGGCTTAAGGCTCGTTAATATTTATCAAGATGTCGCTCTTGTAGCTACCAGAGAGATTTCTAGACCCCCATCAGGATTCAACTCTTTCCCTAGCATCTGAATTCTCCGGACAGTAAATACGCGCATACATAACTCCAATCTGCAAAGGAATTTGGGAAATTTAGTCGTTTCAGGTGTGATTTTTGTAGAAATTAGTCCACTCGCTGGACCTCACTTGTTTGTGATGCTTCTGAGAGACGGCAGGGACGATGTTGTCAGTCCTGGTTCTCGTGTAATAAGTTACGCACCTGTGGAGTGTCTTTGGAATCTACCACTAACCCTTCCAGACCCTTCAAGATAGGGTACAGAGGCACCGAATACAAAAGGCACGTGCAGCCATGGGCACTTCACAGGAACTCTGACATCGTTCTCTGGTGGAAAGTTGTTGCCAAAGTGTTGACGGGAGCTTCTCATTGTTGAGCACCCACAGGATGGAAGAAATGGCGCTGGGCGCTCTCCATTCTCTCATTGTATTCGCAGTAACTCGGCGCTCCATATTATTGGTCTTACCGTAAACTTGAGGAAACTCAAGGCTCAGAGAAGTTCATCTCTTGTCCTGCCTTGTGCAGAGAGCCTGCGATGGAACCAGAACGTGAGCGCAGATCCATCTGAATCCCAACACCAGGGGTTTTCTTCTGTCCCTTTTCAGTAAACGAGGATACGTAAAGGCTGAGCCAAATAAGTATTATTGGAACTAAGAGCCAGAAAATGAATCTTGAGAGGGTTAAGTGTAGCCTATCAAGCGTCGTGGGTGAACTGGGATGTGGTGACTGACTCCTCACTATGCGGTTGCCTTGCACAGAGGTTCTGTTGACTTTTAGGGCAGGATGTTTCCCTATTGTAATCATTAACAAATGCGCCCGCCCCTTCCAGTGCCTGCTCTCCACAGGGTGGTGGTGCTCCCAGTGTAGACATAACACCACTGGTGTAGGGTTTAGTAGGGGTCCCATTTTTCTTGTCAGTGATTGGTTTAGGAAGAGGCCTGTGACCAGCTTGGGTCAACAATCCCTGAGGAAGTCAGCTGAGTGGCTTCTGGAATAGGTTTCCTTGTTTTTAGGAAGAGGGCTAGGGAAGGGTGGCGCTCTCTTCTTCCTCTACATTTTATCATGTCCAGCTGAGAAGGCTGGAGTGCCTGCAGCCATCTTGAGACCATGAGGGGAGCTGGACTAGGAGTAAAGCTGTCCCATAAAGAGTGTCAAAGGAGAAGGATGGAAAGAACCGGGCCATTTATGACATTGTTGACGGCTCTGTTAACCAGTCTTGAGTTGCCCTTCCTTCCTCCTGAGTCCTTTGTCATGTGACATAATGGATTTCCTGATGGCTTAGGTCAGTGTGACTAGGGTTTTCGGGTCTGTGCATGGGCAGGCAGCCTGATGGGTAAAGCTTTGCTCAGAGACTAGTACCAATCCTGGTGACAGATCTGCTTGCCTGTGGGTTTGAAGTGATAGCTTAGTCCTTAAACACCACAAACCCATTACTGCCATAGTGGCAGGCAGGTGGGTCAACAAGTACCTCAGTCATCGTCATTGTATTGCACACACAGTAACTATTCCATGACGCCATATTGGGATGATGGTGTGTTGGCCTTGGTTCCCTTCATTCTCAACAGCATCTTCTAATTTTACACACTAGGTATTTGGAGTGGTGGCCTCTGGAGGGTAGGTAACCATAGCACGCATCTGCAGTGTAGACTGGCACAAATGCTAAATACCAGGATTTCCATGTCTTGTTGAGATAGCATCAAAGTGGGTCAAAACTGAAGAGGATGGTGTGCATGGCCAATCAAACCAAGGGACGGAAGCTGCCAGAAGGACTTCATGCTGGAGACAGAGGCTAAGAGACGCAGGCGATTTTGAGCCCGCTCACAGAAAGTGAAGCGAGGAGACCACACATTCCGGTGTCTCCTCGACTCTACCTGACCTCTCTCTTCAGTGTATCTAAGTCTGTGGTTCTCCACTGGGAGAATTCCCCATCAGGACACTGGGCAATGTCTGGAGGCGTTTAGATGGTCCAATAGGGGGAGCTGCTACTGGCTTCTAGCGGTGGAGGCCAGAGATGCAGCCATACATCCTACGGGGCACAGGCCAGCGCCCCGCAAAGCATGATCTGGCCCCCAAATGCCAACTGTGCAAACCGAGGTCTAGGGAATGAATACTTTTCTGGAAACAGACTGACCGATTGAAAGCGATGGCGGCCCGGATTTGAGGAGGGCGCATGAGACTTTGTTCTTAGATCTGTGCCGGGCTGGCTGGCCATGGGAATCCTCCTCCTGTGACAGCGCACGCTAGGTGTGTCTGATCTCCCTGTGTTTCAGTGGCCACTGTCCATGCCTAGAAAGATCAGAATACAAGAGTCAGCCTGCTTTGGGGAGAAGTTTTGTTCATCACCAGCTCTTACCTATTTTCCGTGAAGGGTGGTATCTACCCGAGAAGGGACAGATCAGGGCCCTTAGTCCTATTTCTATGACAATAGTTTCCTTGCATTTAGGACTCTCGGCAGAAGAGGGCACCCAACAATAATTTTGTCCACCACACCCCATCCGTGGGGTGTGGAGCTGGGAGGGAGGCTGACCCCCAGAGCTGCTGCCACGCTCTTTTTCAGCCCACAGCGCTCAGCCTGCCCAGAGCGTTGCTGTGGAAACAGGAGGAGATAGCGGCTTATTGGAAGAGAATTAACTAAGCATGAGAAAAGACGGTGTAATCACTGTTTACCTACACACGCAAAATCAGCCTTGTTTTTTTTTTTTTCACGGTGGTGCTGTAAGGAAGATTGAATTTCTTGCCACTTACAAATGCTTTTATGGTGCTAAATGTTAATCAATGAAAGACATTCTCATTGCCCCGTTTTTTTTAAACAACCTTGTGTACCAGTTTTGGGCTCCCTGTGAAATAGGCCCACTATAATTGTCTGTTATAAATCGTGCGGTTAGGCTGAAGTATATAGTACCACATGTTCTCATTACTGTTTTTTAACTTGATTTAATGCACGACGAGTAGATAAAACTGCTATTTACAGCTGTAAGTAAAAAATGGAAATGCTTATTAGTGTTCAGCTTATAGATTTTTTAGTACATTTTTGTTATAAATATTACATTGGCTAAATTTAATTCAGTGCCATGGAATTGAAATGTAATAATGCTATTGATTTAATAAATGCTGGCATCCTAATGTCCATTTTTGGATGAAACTAATATAATGAGAGTAATTTTCTAATGAGCATATGACCACTAGATCGTTGGAAAAACAGAAAAAGAAACAATATGATAAATTGCACTGGATCTTTTAGTGTGTGTGTGAGAGGAAGATTAGCCCTGAGCTAACATCTGCTGCCAATCCTCCTCTTTTTGCTGAGGAAGACTGGCTCTGAGCTAACATCTGTGCCCACCTTTCCTCTACTTTATATGTGGGAAGCCTGCCACAGCATGGCTTGATAAGCAGTGCGTATGTCCATGCCCGGGACCTGAACTGGCGAACCCTGGGCTGCTGAAGTGGAACATGCGAACTTAACTGCTGCACCACCGGGCTGGCCCCAAACTAGACCTTGTTTTAACATGACCTATCATGCTGATATGCACAAAGGAATTAAAGTGTCGATCATTAGATATCAATTTGAGTGTAACACTCATTAAAACCTTCCTTTGACTTCTCTGAAAGTTGCTCTTAGAAATTACACGGATTAACAAAGTCCTATGAAAAGATGCGTATGCAATGTTTGAGCACCCTGTGGACCCAAAAACTGGCATGTTGGAGCTGAAAAAATTATATTGTGCAATATTTTTGTTTATGATACACTAAAAGATTTGGATGCTTAAAAAAAACGTAGAGAGGCCAGCCCTGTGGCATAGCGGTTAAGTTGCATGCTCCGCTTTGGTGGCCCAGGGTTCACAGCTTCGGATCCCAGGTGCAGACCTGCACTGCTCCTCAAGCCATGCTGTGGGGGCGTCCCACATAAAATAGAGGAAGATGGGCACGAATGTTAGCTCAGGGCCAGTCTTCCTCACACACCCACACACAAAATGTGGAAGGGGACTGAATTGTGTATTTTTTTGTCCAGTTTATTTCCTGTCCACATAAACAAAAAGGAAGAACCAAAGAATTCAAGATTCTGAGTAGACTGCCACGACTGAAGAAAACGTCCCATTCTCCTTGATTGTGGAACTCCGCTTAAGAACTTGGTTTCCACCCAGGGAATCATTCGCTGCTTTCCTCCCATGAAAATCCTCACCCCAGTGCATTTTCATTGTGTTGTGTTAATTAGTTTGAACTCAGTCTCCCCTGTGGCACCTTCTTCGTATTTTTATGGCACGTGAGGTGTATTTATCTAATGAAGCCGGGGTGGCAAGAAGCATTTTGGGATCTGAGATAGCCATGTCCTAAATTATAAGAACATAACCTGCCGTTGCTTCAAGCCTCTGAAGTAAATTTAGAGATGAGTCAAGTTCCAGTAGGCAAGCGGGACGTGAGTGGAAACTAACAGGATCGAATGTTCTTTCTTCTTCCCTGTCTTCTTTGTCTTCTGTGGCTCAATTAGTTATGCTCTGCATCTCCTTCTGCACGTTAATACTCATGGTTGGCAGTCTGTTTTCTGAAGAACTTCAGTAGGCACTCCAAAGCCTTATCCCTGTGACAAGGAGTTGTGTTCACACTTACTCACAGATGACTAATAGAAGGGCAGTCTGTGGCCATGGTGTTTCTTGAATAGCTACGTCTGATTCTTCCAGAATCAGCTAGTGCCTTCTTCCGGGCACCGCTATTGCTTCAAAGGCAAAGACTTCCTCGGAGGCTACTGTTGAAAGCATTCGGTGACCCCAGGGCGTGCTCTGAGGTTGTCTCATCTTCTTGACCTCTGTGTCTTAGGTGAAATAAAGTGAGGTGGAACCCAGAACTGTGAAGCCAAAGAACCAAATTTATTATGGTTTGTCCAGACTTCTTTTTCCAGCCTTATACTTTGTCTTTATTGCTGTTCAGTCATTTTCTAACTAAATTTCAAGCTTCCCAAGGTCAAGCTTATCCATATCATCCACATTCTTCTTCTTTTCTTTCTTTCTTTCTTTCTTTTTTTTTTTTTTGGCGAGGAAGATTGGCCCTGAGCTAACATCAGTTGCCAATTTTCCTCTGTTTTATGTGGGATGCCTCCACAGCGTGGCTTGATGAGCGGTGGCAGGTCTACCCCCGGGATCCAAACCTGCAGACCCTGGGCTACTGAAGTGGAGTGCACAGACTTAACCACTACACCACCAGGCTGCCCTCTTGTCCAGTTTCTGCTTAATTCAGTCTAGATTAATGCTTAACACATAGTATTTAAAAAAGAAACACTTGCAGATTGAGATCTGTGTGGACTTTGCAGGCGGCTGCGTTTACCAGGTTAACCACATTAATCAGATTAACCTGTCTGGGCTAACACTGATAACGTTAGGAGAAAATAGATGTTGATGAAGGATGCCTTATGGAACACCATAGGCATTTTGCTGCAACACGTTTCTTAAATCTTCTTTGCCTAAAGAACACACAAAAGCAATTAGTGGACAATATTTGTCAGTTGTTGATGGAGACTGTGATTGACGGTACGTAAAGATTTTGGGGGTAATTTTTGGTGTCAGGATTCTCTCTGATGCCCTTTTTTTCATAAGCTATTGAAAAGTGGTATGAATTAGCAAAAATTGGAGGTTTTAAGAAAATGGTCAGTATCAGTAGCTATCACTTTTTAACTTGGCGATATCTGTCTTTGAATTAAAATTTTAGGAGCCTATAGATTGTAAGGGTGTTATTTGTTAGTGCGTGTACTAGGTTAGCAATAAAAAACAAAGGATGCTTTCTGGTCCTTGTTTCCCAGTCTGTTTGATAACCTGGTAGCTAATCAGGGATGTAGACTGTGTTGATTTGACTCCAGGCTCATCTTGTTAGCTCTGTGTCCTTGCTTAGATCACTAAACCTCTCTGTATCTTAATCTCCTCACTGTAAGATGTCAAAAGACTGCCCTGTAGTCTGCTGTGAGGGGAAAATGATGATACAAGGAAAGTGCTTACAGGTATTCACAGCGTGTTAATCGTTGTGACTGTTTCTACCCGCTTGATACTGTCTACGAAGCCAAGTTCTTCTGGGCGCAGCGTCCCTGCCTCTCAGTGGGAGAGCAGGAGAGCGGCTCGGGTTCCGGAGAGGATAAAGCTGATGAAATCTGAGCAGAGAAAGGGAAGGTGATGGAGACATCATCTCTTTTACATTGTCGTTCGACGGAAAATAAGGCTCCCTGAAGAGCGACTGTTCAGTTAGGCTGGTAAGACAGCCCTGCAATAAAATGAATGGCCTTTTACTTCTGATCAATATAAAATTACTTTAGGGCAAAAATGAAAGGCGAAGCGAGGACTGTAGATGGGAAAGACGTTGCCAGCATTTCTTAAACGGAGGGAGTTTTTCTGCAAGCAGTTTAACTGGACTCCAGTACATTTAAACAAACAGTATTTCTTGAATGTGACAGGCGTATTGGTGAACGTACTGAGGAGTCAGGAAACCCTCCTGATTTCAAGAAAAACGTTGATCCAATAACGGTGAGGTGTGACTGATTCCCCAGAGCTTTGCAAAGGCCGGAATGTGTCTTTCGGAGCACAGCGACTTTTCCATTCTCTCTCGGTAGATAATTGGTTTTGTGAACTGTCTTTGGGGGCCCGGAACTCGCTCTCTCCTAACATCAAGAATGATTAGCTGGTGTTTGTATAAATTAATGCGTGCACTCTGACTGCGTCAACAGCCCAAAGTCAATGGTCTGGGGGTGATTAAATTTGTTTTTCACTGAGAACATCTGTACCTTTTCTCATAGACTATTGTGGATGTACTTAGAGACACACACACAGCTCAGAAGGTATGTGTATTGGCTTGTTTGGAAATTCACTGGTGTTGAGTTCTTTAATTATCATAAAAAACGCTATATTTTTTTAGGAGTGTCAAATGACTCCTTTTGCCTTTTAGATCAGACTTAAAAGCCTCAATCTGGTATTTTAAGACCCAGCTACCCTAACTCCCTAACTGAATTTACTGTGTCACCATCCATCCCAGAATCTTTTCCTTATCATTCTAAGTCACATACTTTTCATGTTCCAAATTAAGATTCATTCCTGTAAATCCTTGGACTGCCGTCTTTATAGTGACAGTAATTTTTGTATGCTACAAGGAAAAATATTTCTTCTGAGATTTCTTCTAAGCCTGGGTCTTCCATAGCTGTTATTTTTATTTTCTTTCTCCCTTTGGCAAATGTAGTTTTTGTTATGTGTGCTCCGTGCATCACCTAGTAGACTGTGTTACCTCTGTGGTTTCTAACGAATGCTTATTGAATTAATGATAGAGCGTAGAATTGGAACTGGTGTCAAGAAATCATCTAGTTTTTTGACAGATGTAACTAGTCTTATCAGGATGATCATTTTGTAACGTAAATAAATGTCAAATCGCTATGTCAAACACCTGAAATTAATACAACGTTGTGTGTCAGCTGTACTTCAGTTAAAAAAAGAAATCATCTAGTTTTTGATGTTCTTTCAGCTTAATTCAGTAAATATTTATTCGTGTCTTCTTTGGATGAACCATGTGGCATAAATGAGAGAGTTCAGCATTGACTAGAAAGTATTGCACATACTACGTGGTTACCTGTCATGTTTTATAAAGGTCTTCAGTAGCAAGTCCTTTTAGAAAATACTATCCTGCCTCTTGTAGTAAAAAGTTTCTGGCATCATCCATTGTGAGTAACATAAGATTAGAGTAACAGATTTATAATCATAATCAAGCTCATAATCCTTTTGGGTCATTGCTCTTGGATTTAAAAAGTTTCCATTATGTTGACTTGCCTTGGAAACTGGGAGGGTTTCTGCATGGTCATAGAAGGACTTTTCTTTCTTTCTTTCTTTTTTTTTTGTGAGGAAGATTTGCCCTGAGCTAACGTCTGTTGCCGATCCTCCTCTTTTTTTTGCTTGAGGAAGATTAGCCCTGAGCCAACGTCTGTGCCAGTCTTCCTCTACTTTGTATGTAGGATGCCCCCACAGCATGGCTGATGAGTAGAGTAGGTCCACACCCGGGATCCGAACCTGCGAACCCCAGGCTGCCGAAGTGGAGCACACAGAACTATAACTATTTGGCCACAGGGCTGGCCCCTCTTTTTTTTTTTTTTTTTTTTTAAATGCTAATTAGAAAGTGATCTTATGAAAGTGAAAGTTAGGGCTGGGGGTACAGGAATGTATTGTATAATTTCCAGGTTCATTTCTACAATTTGGAGTTCAGGTTTCATAGGATATTATAGCTGAATGTGGATATTAGAGACCAGAATATAAATACTTACATTTAGGTGCAGCCGCCTCTCAAAATATCTGTCTTCTTTTTCCAGTAAGAGTTTTCACATAGTTTGGAACGGAAAGAGATACATTTCCACAGGTAGGAAGTTGACGTGCTTGTAAGTGAAACCCAGTAGATAATATCAGATGTCGGAAATCTGAGCCGCGATTAATAAAGGAGAAACTGATTTCTAAACCTTTGCTCACTCAGCATTATTTTTAAATTGTTCAAAAATATTTTAACATCATCGAGACAAAATATCGTCAATATTTTGATTGTTTAAAAATATTAGTGTTCTTAATGTTTTATTTTCATGCCAGGTAGGGGCGTGTATGATTTGGGTGTACATGGTTTTTTTATGGATGAGCAGAGAGGTAGCGATGATCGATGGTTAACAGACAAGCACAGGGATGCTCCAGGAATGAAGAGAGAATGTAATACCTGCACGAAATGATGCCTCTTCGCCTGGAGACAGAGTTGGAGGCAGAATACACTGAAATCATTATCAATGAGCATTTATAACACAGCCTTGGAAGGACAAGTTTATCTAAGGAGCAAATTGCAGTCCTAAGCTTATTACTAAGGAAGGGCAGCCATTGCCTGGTCCCCTCAGACAGCCGTGAATAAGATAAGGCAGCAGTTAAAGGACAAGCATTAGGGGAGGGTTCCTGGGGGCCACAGTTTTCAACACAGCATCGGGATCTGGGATCTGTGAATGAGGGACCTTCCGGCAGAGCTTGGAACGTAGATATGGGATGGGTGTAAACTTGGCCAAAGACTTCAAGTCGATGGTCAAGGTCAAACTGAGAGCCTGGGCTGTAGAAAGAGCCTGGGGGTCATGGGTCAACCCTACTTAGAAAGCTGGCTCTACTCAGAGAGCCAACGTAGGAACCAAAGTATATGAGGTGAAAAGTGGTACCCAAGCCAAAATCGAGGGGATTAGGGTGGTGGGTAGACGAGAAGCCCAGAATGCTGTAAGGCCACCCCTAGAGCAGAAACGCGGAGGAGAGGCACACAGGAGAAAGGTGAGAGATCAGGATTGCACAGAGAGCCCTGGTGATGGGGGCTGCCAGGGAGAAGTGACGAGTGTCCCGTTCTTGGTGAACCACGTCTCAGGAATGTTTAGCCTTTGAGCTGTGAGTGATGAGAGGGGATGCTGCAGCATGGAAGGACATCCGATAGCAGGGAGGGAAACAGGAGACCCCCTGGGAAAATACGACATCCATCTGGGCCATTGATGGTAGCTACAAATGTGTCATTAGTGCCGAGGACATTTGTGTGTTGTCAAACAGTATAACAATGAAGGCTTACACTTGTTGAGTACATTCAGGCAAAGTTTTGTTGTCATTTTGGAATAGTTCCTCTTTTCCAAAGATTAAAGGGTTTTGTGCATTGAAGGCAAAAATATTTATCTACAAAATCCACCAGCGCGGGTGCCTGACCGGAACATTCACTTTTAACCTTTTAATTCAGATGTCAGTCGTTTTTGACTTCCACTTTTGTCTCAACCTGCGGTTTCAGCTCTGCCTGGGCATTACGGTTGACGTGTGTTAATTTGCGTTAACGCTCTATACTGTTTCTGTTCATTCCTTTTCTGAGCCACCTTCCCCAGCCACCTCCAAAAATAAGTGCTTATTTTCGGTATAAGAAAATGAAAATCGTCTCCTGCACCTAAGAATGTTTTTTATAAAGTGTCGGTTATAAGTTCTAAGGTGTTCATAAAGTTTTATAGGACGGGCCGGTTCTTTGAGTGAGTTTTTGTCACATCAGCCCTTGCACATTGAACACATCCCTTCTGGTTGTGATCACCCCCTCCCTGGACCTGGCACTGTTTGCTTCAGCCAGACCTCACATTGATTGTGCATCCGTGGGGTCCGGAGACCTTTGCAGACTGCTGTGGCGACATGAGAAATGACAGGGTCCTTGTGGTTCTTTAGGTATTTATATTCCGTGCCTTCTTTGGTAATGCAGTGGAGTTGTGGAGAGTTTTATAAGCAATTCCTCTTCTTGCCTCTCCTCTCAGACACGCGCTGCACGGACCAGATTTGGGGTGGGGAGCAGGCCCAGCTGGGGGGGGGGCCTCTCCATGATTCTCAGAGTTGGATGTTGAATGGCATCATTGATTTAATTAAAAATCCACTTTACATTTGCAGGTGAAAGAAAGGAATAGATCCCCAGATATTTTTGTACGTCTCCCCCAATTGATGTCTTTAGAAATAGCAGGATTTATTTGCAGCTATTATTTCCTCAGGGATGGGCTGCAAGTACATTTATTCATACACTACTATTTATACAGACTGTGAGTTATGAGGCGACCTCCATCCCAGCCAGATAAATCGTGGTACCCAGAGTCCAGCCAGCCTCCTCGACTGCTATATAGCTCAAGTGGATGTTGAAATTTGTTTCCTTGAGAAGGTGGCAAAGCTCCGTCTCGCGCACGTAAGGCTGCTGTGAGCGGTCATAAAACTGCCAGACACCTATTAACCAGGGGGTGTTGCTCATCTTTATTGAGTGGGAGTCGGGTTCTCATTGTGTGTAGGGCTGTTTTGGACCCTTCTGTGCATGCGTCTCAAGCATCATCAGCTCACTACCAATAAGTGATAAGCTGTATGCTCCTAGACACAGGGGACGGGGACAAGCTGAATCACCCACAAGGTGCTCACTGAAGCCTGTGCAGTAGCCCAGTAGCATGAGGCCACATTTTCAGAAGATGCTCCTGCTGTGTTTTACGCCACTGCCTGCCTCTACCCCGCTCCTGCCCTTCAGTTACAGCACCTCGGAAGATCAAAGCCGTGCCATGTAAATTTTTTTGCTTCGTCGAAATTTAAGCCTGGCCACCAAGGCTTGTTTTCTCTTCCCTGGAAAAGAGATGTAGCCTGCAGAAAATAATTAAATCCGCGGTGTCTCGCAGTAATTAGAAATTCGAAACGGGGAGGGTGATCTCAACCTGATTCCTGCTGCCCGAGAAAATGTTCAAGGAGGGCATGCCGACCATTACCGAGTTAATTTCCAGTCCCGTTGCCTTCAATATTTTTATCCTTTTCCCCGCAGGATCATGCAGATTTGCGAAGCCATTTCTTCACAGTTGGGATGAAGCTAGAAACAGTGAATATGAGCGAGCCCTTTCATATCTGTCCTGCCTCGGTGACCAAGGTGTGTTTCCTCCCTTGATCTTCACCTCCACCTCCAGGGGGAGCAGATAAGTCTTTCTGCTCAAAGCCAGCAGGTGAAAAAGCTCGCGCAGGGGTGTGCCGCAAAGCCCATTGACCAAAGGAAGATTGCCTTCTCCCCAGGCAGTGCTATTTTAAGCTCTCTCGTTATCACTGGTGTCGTAGAGCGTGCCCAGTCAGATGCCTCCTCTTAGGATGGACCGCGTGCGTTTCACTTGTCTTCTGATTGTATAGAGTGTAGACACCCGTGTCCTTGGAGTGTAGACACCCGTGTCCTTGAGTGGCTTGGAGGCAGGTTCGGATGCATAGCCGCGAGTTTACAGCCGTGAACTCTGCCACTCGTATATGCCACCTTCGTTATTAACCATTGTCACGTCAAACCTGCCCGTTTGTTCCTATTCTCGTTATAATAAACTACTGATGAGATGCATGTTGTAATCATTATGACAGTATCTGGCTCCTCCTACACTGATCGTAGTTAATAGGATCTAGTTAGATTTTGAAAATACCTGAAAATGGTGAAGAGCAGATTGCTATCTCCAGAGGGTCAGCACTTCTAATTTTTCTCATCTGCTTTCATCGACTAAGGGGAAAGTCGTGCTTCTAAGATTGGCAGATTTAAAGTGAAATGAGCTTTTCGTGTAAAGGCATTTTTATTATGGTCTGATAGTGTTTTAAGATTGTAATTTCCCTTCACCATCAAAGAAATCTCAACGAAGTCACCTATGCTAACATCTCAAGTATGTGTTTCTATCTTACGTCTCCACTTAGAAACCGTGCGAGAAGCCAGCAAAAAGCATTCTTAGCCAATGTGAGTTTTAGTTAATGGCCTTTTGTGCATTTCATGGGGGGCACTTAATGAGTGGTTCAAAAGTCAATTCCATATTAATTTCTTTTTTTGAAGGAGACTAGATTTATTAATGCAGTGATGAGTGTTTAAAGTTCTTTGAGTCATGCTTTTTATTTTTGTTCATGATTTGGTAAAATTTGAGAAACAGTAGTGATGATGTATTACATAATATGGAAAATGGTTATCGTAATGAAATGTCCTTTTCTTTTCTAAATATTTTTTTCTTTAGTGAACATGTTAGTTTTATAACTGTTAAAGTAATTTATTTAAAGAATAATTACCTATGAGAAACAAATATTGACTTACGCTTTGAATAACTATCTCAAGGTTGAAATGCATGCTGTCACCATTGATACACCATCCATTAAAAACCTTTTTATTTGAAATGGCCTTTAGGGCTTTTTACTGTGTATTCTGGTAAATTGCACATTTTTCCAAAACCAAGGAGTGACACCGGACACCTTGATGAAACCTGACCTGAATTCCCTTTTGTTCCAGCAGCAGGTGATACAGTAATGCCAGCTGCCCATTGATCTGGATCTGTATCACCTTGTCCTCATCCTAAGGGGCTCTGGTGTCAGCTTCACCTGGTATTTATAAAATAAACCAAACAGACACAGATGTGCTGAGTTTGTCAGTAGTAGATGCTCACATTTTTATACCTTTAAATAGTTGTAAATTGTACCAAAGATAAAATACTTGAGTCATTCTGTTTCACGTGCACCCGTCCTTCTTTCCTTGGCTGTGTGTCATAGAACACATGGACTGGATTATGGGCATCTGCCTCTTAGAACTCGGATGGGCACCTCCCTAGGTTCGAGACTTACCCACATATATTAGAATATTCTTAGTGTAGAAGATATTTATAATTAAATATATTTCTCCTAACGTTGGGAAAGGCTTTAGAATACTGTGTCTGTAACTGTCACACACTGCGCTGTTACTACTCCTCATCATGAAAATGTCCTTTTTATGTTCCTTGAGGCTTTTCTTCAGGGCACCGCAGTTGAAGAAATACATAAATAATGTTAAGAACAAGTGGACAAGAAAGCAGAGAAGCGTGTAGCAGATCCAAAATCAAAGGACCAACCGTTAGCTGTACAGCAGGATTGTTTTTGGTGTTCCCGAACAGAGTGAGATACTGACAGCTGATGATGATGATGACAGTATCATCTGTGTGTGTGAGAGAGATGCTGTATTGTTTAGAGAAAGGCTCCTGGAATTAGCATTAGAAGTCTTGAGTTCTCTTTCTAGTTCTGCTCGCTCTGAGCTGCACCATCTTAGGCAAGTTGAACTCCTCTGGCCTTGGGTTCTGAGACCTGTGGGTTCTGGACCATATGGACCAGTGTTTCTGAACCATTTGAGAATATGAACCCTGATGGGTTTGAAGGACCTTATTTTAGCTTTTCCTCTGAAGTACGCACACATAGTGGATCTTGGAGATCCCTTACTGCCTATCTTTACAGAGTCCAGTGGCGCTAAGACATTGTACTACTGGAATTATACGTTATTCTGTATGCATCTGGGTGTGACTGTGTATACGTGCAGGAGAGACCAGATCACATTAACTTAACAAATATTTACTGAGCGTTTGTAGGCACTGTTCTGGACGTGGGACTATAGACAGAAGTCCCTTCTCTTATAGAGCTTATATTTTAGTGGGGGAGACAGACAATAAGCAGAATTAATAAGTAAATAGATGTATGTTACCTGTTAAATGCTAAGGAGAAAGATCCATCATGGAAGGCACTAGTGGCCTGTTGGAGTGGGAGGAGGGAGGTGTGACTTCAAATTGGCCTGCCAGGGAAGGCCTCCCTGCAAAGCTGATGTTTGATCCTTAACTCTTCAAAGTCTAGTTTCAAAGGCAAACCTCAGGCAGCAGAATTCTAACTATTTACTGGAATTAGCATTGAGAAGAACAGAATCCTGTTCTTTCCTGCTTAGCTTTGAACTAAGATGCTTTCAGAAAATATTTTGTAAATGAAGGAGCCAGGAATCATAGCTTAGGAGGAGCGTTAGGGTTTCCTAGGAAGGGCTGGTTTATGTCTGTTGAGTTGAGAAAGATCTTTTTTCTCTGGTCTGTTTTACATACTGAGTTCTTTAAATTTGTCATGCTTTTCAGCGTCAAGATTCACCAGATTTTTGCACTCTGCTTTTTCCATCCACATGCCCTGTCCTATTTCTTCACTGATGTTTTTTCTTCTACTCAGTGGATGTTTATCTGGCTCTTGTGTGCAAAGCATTTTTTGTGCATTGTGGGAATATCTTGATGAGTTACAAAGAGGCCACTGTCCTTGAAGGACTTAAGATCTGTTGGGAGAGACTCATGTGGTATCAGTCCATAGGAAGGAATGAGAATTTTCGGTACAGAGGGTCTGATACTCTGGAAGCACCCATTCCCAAAGTGGGTGGGAGTGGCTGGGAAAATGTCCCAACAGCCATGACTTTCCGGATGCACCTTGAAAAATGCAGTGTTTTGATGGACTGATGATAGAAAGGGGTGTTCCGGACCATTCTCATGGTCTCAAGGACGTGCCTGACGGGAATTATTTACTCTGAGGCTGGAGGCTGGGGGGAAGTGCAGGGATGTGGTGCAGGATGAGGCCAGAAACCTCCAAGTCAGACTGCGGAGGTTCTTGAATGACTCCGTGTGAGAACTTGTGCCTGCTGTGGACACTGAGAGACGAGTGTGACCTTCCAGTGCCCCTCCTGGCTAGGGTCTGTCAGTCTCACTCCGTCAGATTGTTTTTCTTCCAGCTCTGGCCGTTGGTTGACTTCTCTGAGGTCATCGATGTTTTTCCTTCTCTGTCTCCTATGTATTCCAGTTATTCATCGATCTTTCCATTAATATGACCACAATGATCAACGCTAACGTTTTAGCAACTGCCCTGTTGAGTAATAGACATTGAAATGCCAGTTTGTGCTCAGATCATTTTGGTGAAATATTTTCATTGCATTTGGAAGCCGTGCCAGTATTCATACCAGCGTTACATCTTATCCCAAGGAATTAACCCTTGGCTCTGTTGTTTGTTTCTTTCAGGTCTTTAACAATCATTTTTTTCAACTAACTATTGATGACCTGAGACCAGAGCCTAGTCAACTCTCAATGCTGTGCCATGCGGATTCTTTGGGGATCCTACCAGTCCAATGGTGCCTTAAAAATGGAGTCAACCTCACACCTCCCAAAGGTTTGTATTCTGGGAGAATTTGCAGGGTTTGGGTCATTCTGGGGGGTGTCGTATTCTCACTGAAGTGATGCCTTTGTTAATCTGGAGAAGTTAACGTTGTAAATAGTTTAGACGTAGTGGAAAAATAGTGTGTTTCATACTTAGCTCGAAGCAGGATCTGTTACAGCTCCCTCTCCTGGTGAGGGGGGTGACCTTGGGCTTCTCAGTCCACCTCAGTGAGCTCCTGTCACTTACTGTGTTATTGGCAGCTTTGCTGCTGTCGTGTCGTGATAGTGGGTACAGTATTGCTGAGCGATTGAGGTTAAAACCTTGAAAGTGTCTGTGAAATGGCTTTAAAAACGCAACAGAATGCTAATGAAGCATTTCTTTAAGTGTTTCTTTCCAATAACTTAACATTATTATCTGAGAGCCCGGTCACTCTCAGATATCAACAATTTGATGCTGACGTCCATTAAAATAATTCAGTTGGGAACCAGGGTGCACTAAAATAATTTTAAATTGGGATCCGGGAACCATGTTATTGGTAAGTACCTTGCTGTAGTCTCGTCGTGATTTCTTTCTGTTATAGATAGATCTAAGATTTATTTGGGAAAGAAAGCAGCAAGATGAAAGACAAGAAGATGGGAAGGAAAATGAAAGGAGTGATAGATGAGAAAATTGGAACAAGATTAGAAAAATAAACTTAAAGAAGTGGGGATTTGAACAGATAATGTCAAATAATACCAGGGTTTCGTACTAAGCTTTTCAGAGTGCCAGAGGTGGGATTCCCTGTCGTGTTAACCATGTTGGGAGATTAATCAATATCCACAAGTTAAGTTCGAGTTTGCCCGTGGCCATCATAGACTCTAGGTAACCTTTAAATGTGCGACACCTCGCTTAACTAGGACATGACTGAACTCCACTGGGCATGTTTATCTTCATCTCTCCTCCACGCCCGTCCCATGGAGGACATGCTTTTGAATATTTCCACTTCTGCTGTTGAGGCTTCACGTTAAAGTTCCGCAGGAACGGAATGCATTCTAATTATATGATGGCGAACTTTTATGTAACACCATTTACACTATTTTAAGTGCTAAACTCGTTTAATCCTCAAAATGAGGATTTCCCTATGAGGAAACAGTCACAGCGAGTTTGCGTACCCCACGCAAGGCCACACGGATAGCAAGTAACAGGGCAGCAGGTCCGGCTCCTGATTCTGTGCTCCCTGGTGTGGTGAGAACCCCAGTTGATGAGGCCTCAGATTTCTTTTTCCCATTTTGGTCCTCATTAATGACTCTAGGCAAATCACTAGCTTCAGTTTTCAAGACTGTCAAATGGGGACCCTATGGTATTCCACAGGTACTCTGCAGAACCAAAGAAATGATACAGGTCTAAGTGTCTTTAGAATCCTTTGAAATGGCTGTATAGGTTTTATGTTACGAACGTCTATTTACGGTAGAGAAGAGAAGTCTTTCCTGCTGTACAATTTCAGCAACAGTCGCTCACGGAGTTCGAAAGCCCCTTGGACCGTCTTTGTTTCTTCCTGACCTCTCTAAGCAAAGCGTGTGTGTGGGTGACTTCCACATCGCTGAAGAAAGACTTTCTAGGTATCTAAAAGGCTGCTTGGTTGGACTTTGCAAATTCCTAGTTCGTTCTGGTTAAATAGGATCTATTTAAGAATTTTATAAAAAATTAGTTGGGTATTTCCTCATGTAGTGAAAAAACGGAAGAGTATTTAGGTCTGCATGTTGACCGCTTGATTATTCTATTATAGCAGAGGTTTAACGTTTACCGGTGCCTTTAGAATTTTTTAACACATTTCTTATGAACTGTAACTGTTAAAAATATGTATGTTTCAGAAAAGAGATTGTTGACGTAGCTTGGATATTCACTAGGAAAATGAGTGTGCCTGTTCGGATAATTGCATTTCATGATGTTAGGAAAGTTGTTTTACGTTAATGTAATTGAACTCTTAAACATGAAATAGACAATATATTTATAATATTAAATATTTTTGTATCTTAAGCATCTTTGTACCTAATATTTAGCCACAATTACCATTTCTTCTCTATCCCCCAAGGTGTTTGTGATATTTGGTGAAATGAAATTGTCTTTATGCAGTCTTCCAGACTGTTCCTTCCCTCCCCTATTGAAAGTGAAGTGTACCTTTTGCAAAATCTCAGAAAACAAAGGGAAATTTTCCTCATGGCTATTATACATCATCTGTAGAATATTGGGTAATGGTGGTTAGTGTCTTCCAATGAGAACATGTCAGTGAAAACCCTTTTTAAATTCTCAAAGCATTCAAGAAGTGATGAATATCAGTAGTCAAGGACCCACTGGTAATCTGCAGAGGTCGTCTTTCAGCCATGGGACTGCTGTCTTGAAATAGTAGAGCTTTTACTTATAAATGGATAAGAAAAAGACCAGCTACTTCGAGAAAAAGGTTTATGATGATGAACAGATAGTTCACAGTAAAAGCAACACAAACAACTCTTAGATAGACCCATCATGATAAGGGAAATGCCAGTGAAGTCATATTGAGGTGCCACGTATCTATCAGATGAGGTAGGACTCCAAAAGAGAAAGAAAAGAAGCAGCTGTCTTTTGATGATGAGAATGTGGAGGAACAAGGACTCTCACACTTGCTGGTGGGAATGCAGGTAGGTGCAAACTATATGGAAGGCACTTTGGCAAGTTTTACTAAAATTATAGATGCATTTACCCATTGAGTCAGCAGTTCCACTCTGGAAATTTCTCCTAAAGATATACGGCACAGATAATATGCATAAAAGTTTGGATTTTGCAGCGTGACATATAATAGCAAAAGACTGGAAAAATTCCAAGTGCTTATCAGTGTGGAATCGGTTAAATAGATTTTGGATATTCATATAATGAGAAGTATGCAGTTGTTGAAAAGAATGAGGAGTATCTCTGCGTACTGAAATGGAAATCTCTCCAAGATACGCTGTGAGTGATGGAGATAAGTAGGTTGTAGTATGATGCCTTTTTTGTTAAAAAGAGGTAAATAAGAATATATGTTTGTGTTTGCTCTTTTTTTGTAAAGAAGCTCTGGAAGGTTACATAAGACTCTAATGGAAACGATGACTTCTGTGTTGGGGTATGGGGTACGGAGGTGGCAAGCAGGGCAGATGGGAGCGAGGGCAGGAGTTTTAACTTTTTAAATCTTTTCATTGTTTTCCTTTGATCTAAATGAATGTATTATCTATTCAAAAATAAATGTATGTTATTAAAAGTACAGAGGTTTTATAACTGAAAGGGATCTTAGAGCTTATCGCATCAACTGCATTCTTTGTATATCTGGGGAAATTGAGGCTCAGTGAAATGATTTAAGTCCTGAGGCAGAAGTTGGCTTAAAACCCCAGTCTTAAGATCCCAAATCTAACGCTTTTTCTAATAACCAAATCCATGCTTTACTGCTGTTCTCTCTCACTGGCTCCTTCATAAAATGCATCCTTCTTAATAATTTGGGGGCGTTTTGGTGTCCTGGTGTAGGACTAACCGATGACAACGGACCATGACATTTCCATGACTGAAATGGTCTATTTGTCAAAGGATTTGGAGAATTTCACTTTCAGGGAATAATTGTCCAAATGTTTGCTGTTACAGTAACGTTACAGATTTATTTTTTGAGCTCCCTTATCATTTTCTGAGAATATATTTATTATATGTTTATATGTATATCTTATATAGATAGTAAAATATATTTATTTTTGTAATTAAAGTGAATTAAAATGAGAGGCGGTGGTGGTGGTTTCAGTAGTGGTGACTTTATGATTTCCTTTTGAGGTAATTTGTTACGTGTCTTATGTCAACACCAGGGCCGGGAATCATGCTGTAGAATTTTTTTAAACACCATCCTTTGGTTTATTAATGTATGAAAGTATACACTCTTTTTAAAAGTTTGCTTTTAACTTAAATTCTGAGCTGCATCTAGAGAGTGTATAGGATTTATTATACATGTTGAGAAGTGAATTTAGATCTTCTCTTGTATGTTTTCCATGAACGTATTGCGTTGTCAGATTTCTGTTAGCACTGTAAACACTGCTTACAATTACACTGTGTTTGCCTGTCCTAACAAGGTATTACGCCCCCCTCCCATTCCCCCGGGATGGTAGCTGATGAAACAAAAGACATCAGATGGTACATGAGATGTGCGAAGAACATAGATTCTTACTCACATTGTTTTGACTCTATTCCTATCTAAAAAAAGAAAAATTCTGTCCCCAGACTTCAGAGACAAAGAGCCTAAGCTGGAGTGGATGGGGGTTTCCAGTGTTGTCTCTGTGAGCACGTGCTTTCCTGGTGAGCAAAGAGCAGAACCTTGGAGAGTTGATCCCATTAGTTTAACCCAATGAACAACACTTCAGTGTTATAGACGCTATAAAAAGTGATCAGACAAGTAAAGAACTCAACGAAGCAAAAATGGATATAGGTTACCAACCATGACTTGCCGTTTTTAAATATTTCATTAACCTCCTTGGCATGTAACATCAAAGATGAGTCGTGGAATTAGGGGGACAAATGTCCCACCCAGGGGCGTCTTAATGTGTAGCCTTTAAATTTCTCTCGTAAAATGTGTGAGCAAAGGTTAAAGTCCATCATTTACTTTAGCACTTTGTCTCCACTATTTGGCCATCTTAATAGACAAATAAACTGTTAACACGATTTAAGAAATAAAGGCGGTGTTTAATTATTATCAACACGCAAAGCAGTGACCCTAATTGGTAGTGTCGTTGCCTAAAAAAAAAGGCCTCGAACACTGACCGATGAACTTAACCCATTTTGTAATCCCCTATTTCGGACAAACCAAAGGGGACAGAAAATAATAAACACACATGCTCGCGGACCTACTGCCTCCATTGAAGAGATGCTCACATTTTGCCCTATTTGATGCAGATTTTTAGAAAATGAAATAAAGTAGATGTAATTGAAGACTGAGTCATCCGTGACGCCTCTGTGTCTCACACCCCATTCTCATCCATCAGTGAATCCTGTCAGTGTTTTCGGGACTTGACCGTGTGTCATCGAGACCACCCCGGTCCACGTCACCGTTAAATGTCACCTGGGTGACTGCCGTGGCCTCCCGTTTTCGTCAGTCTGCTCTCAACACAACAGTCAGACTGATGGCATTAAAACGTAAATCACAGGGGCCCCTCCTCTGCTCAGATTTCGGGCCCTTCCTCCCTCAGTCAGTGGCCAAGTCCAGGTCATGACAACAACCTTTCAAGGCCCGCCAGTTCCCTGTTTGGCCTCTTGACTAAGAGGCCCCTTCACACTGGCCTCCTTGCCCTTCTTGGAACATGGCGCGCGTCCCTCCTTCCCTCTGCTTGCCACACTCCTCCTCCTCCTTCAGTCTTGACCCAGGTGTCGCCTTCTTGGGGCCGTCTTTCTTGGCTGCCCTGTTTAGCATCCATCGCAAATCTCCACCCCGAACATTTTTATGTCCTTCCCCCTATGGCTCTTCTGCACAGAACTTTTTATCCTGTAAGATAACAAGTAATACGGATTGTACTTCTTTGCCTTTTTTTAATCTCTCTCTCCATGAAAGTGAAAGATCCACAAGAACAGGGATTTTTGTCTTGTTCTCTTCTCATCCCCAGTAGCTAGAATAGTGTGTGGCCCTTGGGAAATATTGGTTGAGTGTTGAATGAATAGAAGTCCCGCCCCCATTCTCTTCCCCTCCATCTCTTTCTCCCATAACCCTTTACACCCATCCTCCACCGGATAACCACCTTCCTGAAGCTGTTATGCTTTTCCTACGTTACTGCCTTGGCTTCTGTATTAGTCCTTGCACCGGTCTCCCATTGTTTTTATTCCAGGCAGTTTACAAGAGATCTTGTTTTGATATGTACATAAATAGCATTATGCAATGCGAATCTTTATGTAACTTTTTAATTAGTTAGCATTTTGCACGTTTTTCCGTGTTGATGCTTATAGATTTTTTATTCGTCTTACCTGTTTAAAAAGTATATCATAATTCTTGAAATCCACTTCCCATTGATAGACATTTAAGGTATTTCCAGTTTTCCTTATTGCAAATGGCACTCAAATGTACATCTTAGTACGTGTACCCAAGTGTGAGAGATCCTTTTGGGGATGTATTTAAGTGTGGAGTTCCCATTTTGCATCATCCGCACTCTGATGTCATGTTCGTAGGCCATTCTGAACCTGGCCATTCTGGTGGCAGTGGCAGGTGTCTCTTTGTTTCACTTGAGTGTCCCTGATTACGCGTGCATTCGAACATTTCATCATACGCTCGTTGGCAATTTCTATTTCCTTTGGATTGTTGATTATATTTTTTGCCCTTTTTCTTTTGATTATGGGAGTATTTATGTATTTGAAAATGAATTCTTTCCCAGCAATGCACTTCACAAATATGATAGTCTAGTCTGTGTGTTATTTCTTCATTTTTATGTGTTTCATGTTATACTGAAGCAGTAAATTATAATGTGGTCAAATATCTATCTTTTCTATTGTGATTTGTTTATGTGTCATTAGAAATCCTTGCTACTCATGTTCCTCTGTTTTCTTTCAGAGTCTTGCAGTTTTCTTGTCCGTATTTAGCTCTTTAACCTACTTAGAATTAATTTTTTCTGGGGCATGAGGAAAGAAAACAGTTTTATTTTATTTTATTGCTTGAATTGAATTGTATTTTCCGATGCATTAGTTGTCTCAGCATCACTGATTGACTAGTCTATCATTTCCTTTCTGACTTATAATGCCACCACTGGCATATATCAAGACCTCTTTTGGGTGTGAACCTTATCCTATTCTTAGTTGTTCTGCTTCTTTGTCAGTCTCTTTGTCCATCTCTGCACAAATACCTCACTTTTTAATTTTTTTATGGAAGATTAGCCCTGAGCTAACATCTGCTCCTAATCCTCCTCTTTTTTGCTGAGGAAGACTGGCCCTGAGCTAATATCTGTGCCTCTCTTCCTCTACTTTATATGTGGAATGCCTGCCACAGCATGCTTCCCAAGTGGTGCCGTGTCTGCACCCGGGATCCAAACCGGTGAACCCTGGGCCGCTGACGTGGAATGTGTGAACTTAACCAATGCGCCACCAGGCCAGCCCCACAAATACCTCACTTTTAAAAATTGATTTTGCTTTATAATTTATTAATATCTATTAGGTGAATTCCTCCGCTTTTTCTTCCTTTTCAAAATTATCTGGGTTATTTTGGGCAGGTTATTTATTTATTTATTTATTTTGAGGAAGATTGGCCCTGAGCTAACATCCGTGCCCATCTTCCTCTACTTTCTACGTGGGACGCCTACCACAGCATGGTGTGCCAAGCGGTGCCATGTCTGCACCCAGGATCTGAACCAGCGAACCCCGGGCCAGCGAGAAGTGGAATGTGCGCGCTTAACCACTGCACCACCGGGCTGGCTCCCTGGGTTGTTTTTTGTATCTAAAAATATTTCTGACTGTTGAAAACTAAGTTCACTTATCTGATTGTTGAAAACCCTCTTGTTCCCTTATCTCTGAATTTACTTCATTCTCCAAGCTTCTTAAGATGGTTTTGCTGTTGACAGGTGATATTTATATCATGTTAGACTCCATCCTGGGGACTTATCTACATCTCCTAACATTATGTTTATAATTCAGAATAACATTTTGAGTATGCCACCAGAGAGAGAAGGGTGTTAAGTGTCCCACCGTGACCTATATGCATTAAGTACTTCTCAACATTAATTTTTATTCTAAAAGATAAGGAAGTTGGAACGACTGGTGTTTATACTAACTTAGTTCCCTCCTCGTTCCTTACTTTCCGTTGTTTTTTTTTTTTTTTGTAATGCACTCTTCCATGAATGTAAAAGCAGCATAATTCCATTGGAAATGAATGTGTAAGTTTTAAAGCTCTGCCTCAGGAAGGGCTCGCAATGGAACATCAACTGAGAATGTGGAGGGAGCTGGCCACTTCCAAGGGGACGGTGTAGCTCTTTAGCCAACAGCCTGGATGAAAAGAAAGGCTTTCGTTACTAGTGTTTTTCCCTTCCTGCCTGTAAGCCTGTACACAAAGTCATTCATGAAATGAATGGGCAGATTGTTGAGAAACTTGCTCGGGAATAGACAGACTGGTCACCGGGCTGCTTCTGCCACCTGAGGTCTGTGTGGTCCTGCTTCCTCACCCGGGCGGTGCAGACATGCATCCTCCTGACCTCATGGGATGGTGGTGAGGGTCACGTGAGGGGAGCCCATCACCTGCTGAGCCTCAGTGAGTGTTCAGGGAACTCAGTCAAAGCCTCGGGCCTGGAAGAAGAGTGATCACCTTTCAAGAAGAAGCCCCATGCAATGAAAAAGTGCCCGGGAGAGCTGCTCTCGTGAGTCACGAGATTTCCTGAGAAAGGATGAAGAGCCTGTTCTTTCAGCATGGTTTCTGTTGTGTCATCTTTCATTCTTCTAGCTCAGTGCTGGTATTTGCTGATCTTTGAAGATGACTGTGTCACCTTTTCTTCCAAAGAGACGTTGAACGAAAACCGAAATAAGTTTACTTTAACACCAGGCAGTCCAGCACCTCAGCAGTGTAAACGTGCTCTGGGGTGAAGATCATCTCGTTATGGGGCTGTGTGCTCTTCAGTCACGTGTGGTGGGATTCTTCTGAGCTTTCTTTCCTAATTCTCCATGTCTCCCTCCATCCTTGCCTTTATTTCTGTGTCACACTTATCCCACTGTGCGTCTGTCACTCTCAGGAGCTGCCTGAGCACCTGAAACCCGAGCCGATTCCTTTTTCATCCTTATCTTACCAGCAACTAACCAGAGTTACAAACTGGAGACTTACCGTGAATAGTTACGGAATGCATGCATTTCCTTGTTTTAGAAAGTGTTGCTACTTTATAGGACTCCTGCTTTCTTTTTTAAAGGCTGACTTTTTAATTAGAGATTTAACACACGTTTGTTCTTTAAAATTCTGAAAAAAGTTGAATTTTCCTGTCCTGTAGAAAGAACTTTTGGTGTATATTCTTCCAAATTGCTCTTTCCTCGGGTATGTAACTTTGTGTATCTATTTGATTATTTTATACACACTCATTTGTCATATTTCTTAAGATGTATCAGGCCAAAATAGCTGCTACTGAAAGGACTGTGGGGAGTTCCGTGATTTGTAGGTAAATAGTTGATTTAAACACGCTCCTGTTCTTGTGTGTTGTTCTCAATTCTGCTTTTATACCTAAAATGTTTGCACAGGCGTCCGTTGTTTTCATAGGATACCCCGTCGTAGAGTTACTGCTCTGTTCTCACCCCAGCTCCCTCTGCTCCAGCCCCACAGTCCTCCTTGCTCTTTCTAGAACATTCCGGACCTACTGCTGGGCCTTTACAGTTGCTGGTCCCTCTCCTTGGCTCACCCTTTCGCCAGATAGCCACGTGGCTCGCTTCCTCAGCTCCTCGGTGTGTCACCTTTTCGTCAGGACCTTCCTCGACGCAGCCCTCCCTCTGCCCTTCTCCACTTTCTCTCTGTTGTGCTTGTGATGATCTCGCTTTTCACATTTCTGTGTTTTCTGGCTCATTTCACTGATACGTAAACTGCGAGGGGAAGGATTTTTGTTGGTTTTGTTCACTTCTGTATCCCTAGTATCAGAACCGTACCTAGCACATAGCATGCACTTACTAAATATTTTTAAATGAATGAATCTGTGAGTGAATAAATGGCTAAGTTGGAGAGTAGACACCTTCTTAAAGATTTTGACACACATTGCCAAATTGACAGCTGCAATGGTTTTTCTAGTTCTATGCCAACCAGAAATGCATAAAAGTACCTGTTTCCCCACAGTCTTTACAGTAGGAGGTTCGTTTTTTTTCCCCCCCCTTGGTGAGGAAGATTGGCTCTGAGCTAACATCTATGGCAGTCTTCCTCTATTTTGTATGTGGGATTCTACCACAGTATGGTCTGATGAGTGGTGTGTAGGTCCACGCCCAGGATCTGAACCCGCCAACCCTGGGCTACCGAAGCGGAGCACACGAACTTAACCACTACGCCACCGGGCTGACCCCATACAGTGAGGGATTCTTAAAAATTGTTTTTTATTTTGCCAATCCAGTAGCAGGCAAGCAGGATATTCTTTTGGTGTTTTTACTTTTTATTAAGGTTGCACAATTGTTTTCACATCCACCCAGCATAGAAGAGTTGCTCTGTTACTCCCGTGTGTCTCTTTTATTAGAGAGGGAAATCTTTTTTTAAATCCCTCCCCTCCCCTCCATCCCAAGTCACTGGCAAGGGGCATGAGAACAGCACGATTATCTCAGGGTTGTCACGAGTCACTTCCTTGTGCTGAGGAGAGGCCTCACTTCCTCTAGAAGCCGGATGAAATCAGGATGCTGTTAGCAGATGAGAACAGGAGGATGGCTGTGGGGAGGCAGTCACGGTGTAGTCCGTGTGCTGAAGTACCCCTTGGCCGCTGACCACTGCCTTCGTTATCTTTTAAAATAGGGCAAGGATGCTATGCTTTCAGATAATTTTTATTATTGAAATAATTCCTGATCATCATTGAAAACTTGGAAAATACAGAGAAGTAGAACAAAAAAATATCCAGGAGTCCCACCACCCAGATAATTCACCGGAATATTTCAATCTTTACTATGAAGTTTTTCTTATGTTTCCTTGGTCTTTTTCTTTGCCTATTTTTATATATAGATTTGATAATTCTGTATATGTTTGTAGCAGTCTTTTCATCTAAACCTATGGCCATCATTTTTTCATGATTTTATTTTCTTTTCTTTGCAAACTCTGTGCAGTTTCATGACGTGCCACGGACTTGGAAAAGTTTCATATCATTTCCTCTTTTTGGATGTGAAGTTTATTTTCCCCCCCGAATTATCAATAATAATGCCGTTGTGTCTCAATGTATAACAATTTTTCAGTTTTTAGAGTTGTTTTGCTGGGAAAAATTCCCAGAACCGTCAAAGTTCATGAACATTTTTACTGCCAAGTTGTTTTTCGAAAGAATTGTCCACTCGCACCACCAATAGGAATGTTTGCAAGTGGAGCTGTTTTATGTCAATGAGTTTGTATCATGAGGAAATGGTCATCGACCTGTTCCCTTTCGGACGTGTCACAGTTGGAACTTCATTCAGAATAAACGCTAATAAAAGCTTAAATGATTCTAGTGGTTATGGGTCAACAGGCTCCTATGGCAGCTTGTTGCAAAGTTTAATAGCCCGGGGGGTTTTGATTTCCTTTTATTTTCTTTTCCCCTCTGCTGTTTTCCTCCCTCCCAGGTTCTGGCTACAGTAAAGTCTCAGTACTTCTTCTATCTTTGTTGATTAATGAGTATAATTGACCCCTGTTTTCTGTATTATACAAGCCACCGCAATTTGTTTTTATGTGGCAGTTGTTTTCTGAGCTGTCACAAAATTGCCTTACAAAGAGAGAGCTCATTATCAGCCCCGAGGAAAAGAATTCTGAGTTATGAAGGGAATAAAGGTCCCTAAGAGAAGGAAATAGAGGAGAAGTCTAGGCTGTTGGGATGTTCGAGGAAATGAGAGCGTTCTAGGGGCAGAGTAATTAGTTGTTGCTTTGGCACCAAGCAAGACTTGGTTATCTCTTGAAATTACTAGATTAAAAATGGCTCCCCATAGGCTGGCCCCGTGATGTCGCGGTTAAGTTTGTGCACTCTGCTTCGGCGGTCCGGGGTTTGCTGGTTCTGATCCCGGGTGTGGACTTACGCACTGCTTATCAGGGCATGCTGTGACAGGTGTCCTACATATAAAATAGAGGAATGTGGGCATGGATGTTAGCTCAGAGCCAGTCTTCCTCAGTAAAAAGAGGAGGATTGACAGTGGATGTTAGCTCAGGGCCAATCTTCCTCAAAAGAAAAAAAAAAGAACCTCCCCATAAAGAGAGAGTCTATCCATCCAGGATGCAGGTACAAGAAACCATAGGAGCATGACGTGTTAGGAAGTGGGTTGAGGTCCACTGGAAGTTGTTGGGTATGAATGTGATTATAGAAAATTCAGCTCAGTGTCCATCTGTAGGGGGAGTACAGGTAACTTCTAAGTTGGAAAGTTTTATCTGAACAGATATCAACCATGAAGAATACCCAAATTCCATGGTATATCAGAAAATGGTTTGCTATTCTTGTGTATAGGTTTTTTCTTATTTCCCCTTTCCCCCCATAATCTTGATGAGATTTTTCTCAGCTCACAAAATAAACTAAGGGAGTAGCAGAGGTCCAGGGAAGAGATATTAGAACAGAGGGAGATCCTGGCTTAGACAAAGTCGGTCTGCTACAACCCTTAACAAATAGGGTCCTTCTGTTAGAGGGACGCATCTTGTCTCCAGCTGTTCAGTCGAGAGCTCTTCTGGGGAATGTCTTGTTCCGTAACCCGTCCTCATCAACCCTGCCACACTTCTCTCCTAGGAGAAGAGAAGGGAATTAACCACAGAGGGAGGAAAACATCCCAAGTAGCAGCAGGAGAACAATGAGTAATGGTGGCTCTGAATCACGGAATGCAGCAGCTGGAGGAGACTTGAAACATCTTCTCTTTATTTTGTGAATTAGGTGAATGAAGAGGGTCAGACATCGAAGATTTAATTTACTTTTACCTTGGTTCATCCAGTTCCTGGTAGAAGTGGGTCTGAGACCAGTTCTCCTTTCTGGCTCTGTACCCTTCCTACTGCTCAGGGACTCCTCCCCAGCGTGAGGTGTCTTTTGGCAAATTCTTCTGTTCTTATACATTATTGCATGGATTTGATCACAAACAGTTCCAGAAAAACTACTTTTAAAACGGAGGATTTTTTAATTGTAAAGAAACTTGCATTCCTTTTTTTAAGACTCGTTTTGTTTATAAATGTCTAGAAGAAAGTTGATTTGGTCCTTTCCAGAAACTTCTGAGGCCAGAGCCATTTGGCTGGAGGGGAAGCTCTAGAGGGAAGGGTTGGGGTGGGGAGAAGGGCAGGTGGAAGATTTGCAGAACTTCTTCAAAAGTAGCCAGAAAGAGCACCTAGCATCTCAAAACTCTGAGACTTCTTATCTCCTTGTTGGAAAGATAGGAGTTGTCAGTCTTTATAGAATGAAAGGGATGTCCTGGGAGGAAGAGGGTACCTCTGCCCCTCATGGTCAGAAGGGCATGAGAAGGTCGAGGGTCAGTCCTGGGCCAGAGGCAGACAGCTGCCTTCCTCCATCTTAAAAAAAAAATTGGTTAAATTGAGCTTCCTTAATGAAAAGAATACTGTTTTGTACTTGGTAGTACAAATGGAGGTAGGAGGCAACCAGCATCTTGAGTTTCTTTAAAAAAGAATTTCTGTAGTGGCTCCACAAGTGTGGAATTGTGTAACTAGAAGTCCCCATTCTAATGAATTTTCAGGTGTAGAATTTATGACAATATGGAGAAAACAAATCAGGGGACTTAGGTCAAAAATACACTTAAGGGGCTGGCCCGGTGGCAAAGTGGTTAAGTTCCCACACTCTGCTTCGACGGACAGCCTAGGGTTTGCAGGTTCGGGTCCTGGGTGCAGACCTACACACCACTCATCAAGCCATGCTGTGGCAGTGCCCCACGTACAAAATAGAGGAAGACTGGCAACAGACGTTAGGTCAGGGCCAGTCTTTCACACCAAAAAAAAGAAGAAAAAAAAATATATATACACACACTTATATATACTTCCGAAATCCCTTATAGATTTATATACACTTAAACCAATAAAGGGAGCACCCTAAATGAAGATTCTAGGGACATTTTGCACATTTTAGATTAATCCTAATTGGTACTGTACTATTTGTTTCCGTTGCCATCTTTTGTTCACAGAAAATGCAAATAACACTCATAGTGAGAAGTATTTTCCCTGGGTTAAGCCATACCCCCAGTGCTTTTCTTATTTTATGATCTAGAACTGTCTTCTCCTACCTTCTCCCATGCCTTGTCTTGGTGGTTGTGATGGATATACATTGCATAGTTGCCCCCTCCCCCCATGAAATGAAATGAATAAAGAAAGATGAAAACCACCTTGGTAATGTCTATATTTAATTAAGTTTAGTATATATGACTCGTTTTTCAAACCTTTCCCTCAATATCTCAGATGTGCCCCAAAGCTTCACTGGAGAGGCTCGTCTTTCCCAATTCTCATTTTCCTTCCTCATGTGCAGTTCAGTTGTAAGGCAAGGCTTCTTCCTCCCCTCCTTTCATTTTTCTGGAGTTTTCTCACTAAAACCTCGACTCCTTGTTGCTGTCTGCTTTCCCTCGTGTTACTCTTTGAAAATCACCCCCCCCCCCCCCACGGTAGTGATGTTTTCCAATAGTGTCATGGTTTCCACGAGGATATTGGGAAGTAATTTTTCCACGAACTCAGAATTGGTGGGCAGGGTGGTATTATTGTACGTTTCTGCAAAGTGCATTGTGCGAACGTGTTTTGTGCTATCTCATTTCTCACCCGTTCTCCCCCAAAGCAGATCTCCCCAGCAGCATGGGCTGCTGTCGATTGCTTCCACCCTTCACCTGGTTTCAGGCACCGTATTAGGATAATGATGGTACACCTTACCTGCATTTAGTAGTTTACACTTTTTGAAATATTTCACTCAACTCTCGTAAAATCTGATGTGCTCTCAGGCTCAAGAAAGGCCTTCCCCCTTTGGGGGCCTATGCTTGCACTCCTTATGATTTTAATTACTGACACGCCCTAAAGCTGTTCATTGATCGAGGTTTAGTCTGATGAGTACTGTTTTGTCCGTGTTTGTTGTGTACAGGTTACTCTGGCCAGGACTTCGACTGGGCGGATTATCACAAGCAGTGTGGGACAGAAGAAGCACCTCCCTTCTGCTTCAGAAATGTAAGAAGCTTGGTTTTTGCTACTCCTTTTGTCATAGATGTCAAGTTTTATGAGTTTTGTAGGTTGACTTCTATTTATTGAGCAAGATTCGAGTGCTCCTGTGTGTCATAGGATCCTAAAACTTCCCTCGTTTATGAGAAGCCCTCCTTCGAGGTTGTGTGTTAGTTGAGGTGATGCTGGGCCGTGGTACCAAGTCGACTGCTGAATGGAAAGTGGCTCACACATGTTGTGAGTTTAGTTCTCACTCAGGGAAGGGTCCAGGGTGTTCTGATTGGCGCCTGGGTCTCCTCCTTGTGGTGAGCCTCGGGCTAGATCAGAATTTGGCTTCATTGTCTGAATCTAGTGAGCAAATAGGAAGAGATCCAAGAGAAGAGATCCCGAGTTGTAAACACGGTCACTGATATTGACACATCGTACTCCGTTCTCCTTCCATTGGTGACAGCTAGTCACTTGGCTGCACCATGAGTGAGGCTGGGAAATGTGCCCTGGCTGGCTACTCTTCCCCGCCACGATTCCACACAATGGAGGAAGGAGGAGGAATTTCGGTGGACAGAGAGCCACCCGTGCCACCATTAGCTATGCCCTTGCTGTGCAGTGTAACATTTGATAAGTCCATGGATCTAGGTTCTCTGCCCCTCAGGTGTGTTCTTAAAATACATTCTTAAATTTTTTTCTTTTGGATTACTTTAATAAGATGCTGGCCCAACCATTTTGTGCTTTGCTTACTTTAAGCCACTTCCTTGTTCAAATAGAGCTTATTGGCACGATGTCTCATAAAATAGCAGTGTGTGTGTGTGTGTGTGTGTGTGTGTGTGTGTGTGCGCTCACACGTGTGTACTCGCTTAGTTACAGGAGTTGGTTGTACAAAGTAGTTTATAAATTATTCATTTAAACTTCAGCACCCCCAGGAACTATGGAAAGGGAGGTGGATGGTTATTTGTGTTTTTAGAATGAGGCCTGAATGTAGAGCCTAATGTGTTGAGCATGCTTTTAGTTGTTAGAGTTAATTCCTTACACTGAGAAAAAAGGACCCAGCCCTCCATTTGGGGACTGCAGCGCTCAGGGCTCCCAAATCAAAGACGTGTGCTCCTAGAACTGCTGATTCATTGCCACCCGGCGTGTAATTTGTACTCTGGGGGGTAACAGAATATGAGAATGGAGAGATGGGAAGGGTTGCCTTGATAGAGAGAAGTTCATTACGGACCATAAGTCAAAAACGGATTTTGGAGGATTAAGTAGATTGATTACTGGGTCAACTTGTCCTCATACTTGCAGAAACAAATCAGTGACAGAGTTGGAAATCAGGGCTCCCTAAAGGATTAAATGAACTTTCTACTTGGTGACGTTGCCTTTGCACCAAGGTGGGTTTTCTGTAGCACTGAAAGGACTGTATGGTGCGTGTTTAGGTTTTGTGATGGGAACAGCTGTGTAACTACACCATCATGAGGATAGCATCTGGTTAGCTTGTAAGGCTTCTTCAGTCCAGTGCAGTCTTACTAGACGTTTTACTATATTGACGTCACTTGTCACAGGGTGTGCTGGCCTCATTGCCTTTCATTCAGGATCACGGAAACACTTGATCACGTCTCCAAACCCCTTTGAGATTGTGCTTTCCACCTGATAAGAGAGATATTCCTTCCCCGACTCTTTAACCTTGGGGGGAAAATCCTGGCATCTCCGTTAGTTCTGTATTTAGGGAGTTGTTTCTTCTGTGACACCACAGGTCCTCCGAAGCTTCCTTTTATTTGTCCTCTGCTCCCATTCAGCCAGCCATCGTCCAAATGGATTTTAATAGTGGAGCAAGTAGCCACATCCCCAGGTGGCCGCTGAGCGTTCAGGATTTAACTACCAAGATTAACCCTATCTTTTTTTTTAAAGATTTTATTTTTTCCTTTTTTCTCCCCGAAGCCCCCCGGTACACAGTTGTATATTCTTCGTTGTGGGTCCTTCTAGTTGTGGCATGTGGGACGCTGCCTCAGCGTGGTTTGATGAGCAGTGCCATGTCCGCGCCCAGGATTCGAACCAACGAAACACTGGGTCGCTGGCAGCAGAGCGCGCGGACTAAACCACTCGGCCACGGGGCCAGCCCCTAGATTAACCCTATCTTAATGACTATGCTGGCGTCTTCATTAGGAATGCACTTGTTACATGTATGCCCCCCCTTTGTTTCTGGTTCTCTGTTTATTTAATCGACAGTATTGTTATCTGCCTGTTGGCATATGCATTGCATTACTGGGACTTGGCTGAATTTTGTGAGCTTTCTACAAGTGCTCTTTAATGGAATACTTATTATGAATTCATTTTTTAATCATACATCTCCTGTGTACTAGAGGAGACAGAGTGTAGAAGTGGATGCTTAGAAAATGTTTCCCTGGGGATGTTTAACAATCAGAGGCCGTTCTGAAATGGATTGACACAGCCAAATGCTTAGTGAAATAAACTTGCGGGTAATAGTTTTGCTATTGATCCTTTATAAATTACCCTCAAGCAGTGAGTTGAAATGAAAATAGGTTATACGGTTGTAGCTTTCCCTTATTAAGTAGGGTAAAGCGCGTTTTAAGTTACTTAGAGGCTTTTCAGGCAGCCT
This sequence comes from Equus caballus, assembly GCF_041296265.1. Classification (NCBI taxonomy): domain Eukaryota; kingdom Metazoa; phylum Chordata; class Mammalia; order Perissodactyla; family Equidae; genus Equus; species Equus caballus. Next base: position 38,185,471 of record NC_091712.1, read on the forward strand.
ATCGAGTTGTATTATCAAAAAGAAGGTCAATACATAGTACACGTGGATGAGGCAGGATGACTTGCAGAAACGTAGCCCACCTAGAATTTCTTTGACTCCTCTTTCCAAAGAAATGTAAAGGAAAGGAGCAAATTGGTATCTTAACATACATTGGATAATTTTACTCTGGTTACTAAAAGATATAATTGCGTTTTAACAACGTATATAAAAAGACGTGAAGAAGTGAATTCCTTGGGTTTCTTTCCATGAGTCACATAAAGATGTTATCTCTGTTACTGACAGGAACCTGTTTGTCTCAGTTTACATATTTCAAAATAGACATATTTATATAGTATTATAACATCTGATTGAAATTTATAGTAGTTGGCGATTTTGGAAAATTTTGTAGTTATTTTAAAAATAATGTTAGGAGGGAGTTTTGCTCCTACTTTGGCTGAGTAAGCTCATACTGAATTGACCCTCCTACGATAGCAGTATAAACTGTGCCTACATCTTTGGCTGACCCCTGAACCATGTATTTCCCAGTCAGACTTCAGGCAGCCTACCTAAGGATGAAAGAACTAAACTGAGATTTACTCTGCTTCTCAAGAGACAGAGTGTATAGTTTAAGTCCAGCCAAGTTGATGGATTGCTAAAACAGAAAAATCAGCACTCTTGGGAGAAATGTAACACAATCCAGAGTTTCTATGACATAACCTGTAAAACATCCAGATTTCAATCCAGAGTTGTTCAACACATGAAGAAATTGGAAAATCTGACTCATTTCTAGTAGGAGAGATAATTGGCAGAGAACAAGTCAACATGACCCAGATGTTGGAATTAGCACACAAGTATTTTAAAGTCGCTGTTATATTTAAGCTGAGTGGTGGAAGGCAGTGGTTTCCAAAATGTGGTCCTTAGGCCTGCAACTTCAGCGTCACCTGAGAGCTTGTTGGAAATACCAGTTCTCTGGCCTCAGCTCAAATCAACTGAATCACAAACTTTGGGATGAGGCCCAGCAGTCCATGTTTTTAAAAGGTTCTGTAGGTGATTCTGATATACCCTAAAGTTTGAGAACCATTGATGTAAAGAATACTGTCATAATGAGTGAAAAGATAGGAAGTGTCAGAACAGAAGTAGAAAGTATGAAAAAGAGAAATTCTAGATCTGAGAAAAATACAATATCTGAAAGAAGCAAATTTATTGGAGGGAAGTAATAGCAGAATAGAGATGAGAGAGGAAGGAGTTCATGACCTTGAGGATAGAAATTATCCCATCTGAAGAACAGAGAGAAGAAAAAGATTGGCGTGTTGGGGGGGTGGAGGAAATGAACAAAATCTCAGGGCTCTGTGGGGCAGTGTCATGTGTCATTGGAGACCTAGAAGACGTGGCCACCAAGACTGTGAAAGAAAAAAATTTATGAAGAAATAAAGGCCCCAAATTTACCAAAGTAGCTGAAAGATCTAAATTTACAGGTTCCAGAATCTCAGTGAATCCCCAAGCAGCATAAATACAAAGAAACCCAATGTAGTCAAATGGCCGATAACCAACCTAAAGAGAAAAATCTGGAAAGATTTTCCAAAGAAAAATGATACATTCCCAATAGAGGAATGACAATTTGAATAACAACAAACTTCTCCTCAGACACAACAGAAGCCAAAAGGCAGAGAACCAGCCTCGTGAGCGTGCTGAAAGAAAAAAGTGTAATTCTTTATCCAGTAAAAATATACTTCAAGAAGGAAGAGAAAAACAGACACTTCACCAGAGAGGATATACTAATGACGAACACGTGGAAAACTGCTCAGCATGATTAGTTGTAGGAAAAAATGCAAGTTCAAACCATGATGTGATACCATTAGATCTACCTCTTAGAATGGCTAAAATGTGAAAACCCGGCAATATCAAGTGCTGATGAGGCTCTGTAGTGGCTGATACTCCATACACCGTTGATGGGAATGTCAGATGGTATATTGGAAAATAATTTGGCAGTTTCTTAGAAACATACATTTTACCGTATGAATAGGAGCCAGCAGTCCTATTTCTAGAGAAATAAAAACCATGTTACAGGCTGAATTACGTCCCTGCAAAATTCATGTGATTAAGTCCTAACCCCCAGGGCCTCAGAAGGTGACTGTATTTGGAGTCAGAGTCTTTCAAGAGGGAAGGAAGGTAAAATCAGGTCATACGGGTGGGCCCTCGTCCACTGTGACTGATGTCCTTATAAGAAGAGGAGAGTAGGACGCAGACCACAGAGAGGAAAGACCACGCGGAGACACAGGGAGAAGATGGTCGTCTACAAGCCAAGGAGAGAGGCCTCAGGAGAAGCAGCCCTGAACACACCTGATCGCGGACGTCCATGCTCCAGAACTGTGAGGCAATAAAAGTCTAAGTCCTCTGGTCTGTGATATTTTGTTATGGTGGCTTGAGCGGACTAATATACTTATGTTCACACACAAACTTGTCCTTGAATGTTTATAGCAGCTTTATTCCCAATCACCACATATTGGAAACAACTCAGATGCCCTTCAACTGGTGGATGGATCGACAAGCTGTGGTACCTCTATATACATGATTCCATTTATATGACATTATGGAAAAGGTGGAATTAGGAACAGAAAGAGATCGGTGGTGTGGGCCCGGCCCGGTGGCGCAGCGGTTAAGTTCGCACGTTCCGCTTCTTGGCGGCCCGGGGTTTGCCGGTTCAGATCCCAGGTGTGGAGATGGCACTGCTTGGCACGCCATGCTGTGGTAGGCATCCCACATATAAAGTAGAGGAAGATGGGCATGATGTTAGCTCAGGGCCAGGCTTCCCTAGCAAAAAAGATTAGGATTGGCAGCAGTTAGCTCAGGGCTAATCTTCCTTAAAAAAAAGGGATCGGCGGTCCAGGCATTGGAGTCTAGAAGGATTGATTACTGAAGGGCTAGTGCAAGGGGGTTTTGGAGAGAAGGAACTATTCTGTATCTTGAACGTGGTTATGGCCGCATGACTGTATGCATTTATCTAACAGCACTACCCTCATAGAACAGTGCACCAAAAAGGGTGAATTTTCCTATATGTAAGTTTTTAGAAAGTGAATTTAGAAAGTAAATAAAGATAAAAAGGAACAAAGCACAAAGGAAAAATAAAGACTATTTTGGATAAAAGAAAACTATGGGAATTCATCTGCAGCACACCTGCACTGAAAGAAATGCTAAAGGACACTCTTCAGGCTGAAGGAAAATGATACCAGCTGGATACTCCATCTATTTCCTTTAAAATCCTCGAATATGTCCACCTCTAGTGGTCGTGAGGAATATAGGGAAGTAGAAGACATGATTTGTACCTCCGTGGCTCTGTAGAAGTAAGGGTACGTGTGGAACTGGAAAGAGAGAATGTCTTCATCCTATTACTCTTTCAACAAATATCATTAGGCACCTGCTGTGTGCCAAGGGGAGTTCTGATTTCTGGGATACAGATGAAGAAGCGTGGTTCTTTCCTCATGAATGGTGAGAAAGATAGACATGGGAACGAGCCTGTCTGTCTGATACATAAGATGTGTGCGTGTGTGTGTGTGTATTTCGACTTCACCAGCTCTGTTGTGCCTGTTATCTTGCTGTGGTATCTCCTGGCTCAGTGTCAGTTCTCTGTCTCTTTCAGACATCCTTCAGTCGGGGTTTCACAAAGAACATGAAGCTGGAAGCCGTCAACCCCAGGAATCCAGGAGAACTCTGTGTGGCCTCTGTCGTCAGTGTGAAGGGGAGGTTAATGTGGCTTCGCCTGGAAGGTACGCACAGTTAGTCCTCACCCTCAAGGATGTGGGGTCCGAGTGGAAGTGGCAGGGCGCAGACGTCTTCAGCACTTCTCGGAAGTGCCCCTTTCGTGTTCCTCTTCTGGAAACAGATCTTAAATTATTCAGTGTTCTTAAATAAGTGAAACGAATCAAATATAAATTTGTTCAGAGTCTCTCATCTTAGCTAATAATTTCATGAAATGAGATGCTGGTGTGATAATTATGTTTGGAACGCAGTGGTCTTTTTACATCTATGATTATGAAAGCTAATGTCACAATTAAATTAACGTGAGTTGCTGAAACTGGCATTTGAGGTCTTGGTTATTATGAGGATAAAATTATATATTTGCATTTTCATGTGAATAATGCCTTTTACTTTGGTTCCTTCCTTAGACATTTAATTTTTCCTTAAAATAGTAACTGGAGAAGACTTTCGCCCCACATATATAATAAACAGGATTTAGTCTTGTTTGCTGAATGGTGTTTTAACTGTTCTTTATAGCGACATGTTATTTACAGTTGTACAGATAATGCACAGAACAGTGTACTCTGTAAGCAGAACCTTGATCAGATTTTGGATTTAGATAGAAGACCATTTTCCAGATGTTATATTTTCATGAGAAAGAATTAAAATAAGTTTTGTATGGAAGGTTTTTCCATCTTTCTGTGGTTTAAAATACTTTGGGGTTTTGTTCTGTTTGTTTGTTTTTCAGCTTCATAACATTCAGTAGTTATTTCAAATGTGTATGGAAAAGCAATAAGACTAGATATGAATAATAAAATAGTTTTTCCTGGTCATATTTTAAATCTTATGACATGCTCACACCACTCTTAGAATAGAAAGTTTGGAAGGTCGTGAAATCGGTGCCAATATCTTCATCCTTATGTCCTTAATAAGCAAGTCTAAAAAGCATTGAAATTTTTTTAGATAGGCCTCCCATTCATAAATATTATATAGTCCAAGAAAAGGAGAAGGGTAGAGAACAGTGATTTTAGCTGAATATCATATATGTCATTAATGCCAAGAAACTAGTTTAAAACATTGCTATGATTTAGGATTTCAAGATCAATTTAAAATAAAAGGAATTCTCAGAAAGTTGATGGCTTTGTGGATTTTCAAGTAGAATGGTGTTTTGTCGGAATTAGCCGAAATGTAGACAGAGGCTTAACAGTCATGTTCCTGCCGCCACAGGAGTAGAACATGACCTTATTTTGGTTACTACGTGTAGAGTTGAGTCAACCGCTCTTGGAAAAACAAGATGCCCTCCGTGATTCCGAATGCCTGCGTTGAACTCGCTGCCTCCTACTCTGCTAAGTAAGCCGTATTAGGAGACAGGAGTCTTGTTCGCATTATTAATTTGAAAATGAAAATGGTGAAGCTCAAAGCCCACGTGCCATCATTATTTAGCACCTTGCGGTTAAAATTCTGTGCCACTCATCATTTATTTAGCAGTTTGTACTTCCAAATACTTTACGTCTATTAGTTACCTGGCACAGACAGCAGTAAGAGTGCCCAGATTTTTATAGATGGAGAAACTGGCTAAGCCATTAAGATACACCTGGGGCTCAGTTTCATTGCGCTTGATGTCGTCTTTGTTGCCGAATTCGCCAGCCCCTACAGCTTCCCAATTCTTCAAAAGAATGAGGAACCACATTTAGTGTATGTTTAACATTTTGGACAGTCTTTTTTCTCTTTATGGTTGTTTTTCTTTGGATGTAAATTTCTGGTTTTATAGCACAGAAACGTGAGTCAGCTCATGCCAGCTCTTTTTCTTATTCTTCAGAGTGCTTTCATCCGTGTGCTGAGGAAAATTAGTTAGCATTAGGAAGCAGATCAGAAAATAGATTGCCCGTTTCGCTAGATCTTATACATTTAAAAAATTTTTTTAAACAATCTGTTGAATATTATCTACCTGGAATTATTAGTCAACATTATGCATCTGGCTCATCACAATGTAAAATTCCATTTAATCTCCTTAATCTTGCTTGGACTTTGGGTCTTTGTTTTGTTTTGGTTTTGGCTTTTACTGAACCTTTTAAAGTGACAGCAAGCTTAATGGCCCTTATTTCTCATGATTTCACAGTTTTATGTATATACTGTTTTCTTTCCTCAGTCCGGGGGCCATAATGTGAGAGATTCACCATGGTCACTTTGTGGCCGTTAAATTATTTTTATGATGCTGGCGATTCTGATTATAGACCATTGATCTGACACTTTAAATTTATAAATGCTTCGTCACAATTTTTTAATTATTCTTATGCGTTAAATTGATTTGAAATATCTTGAACACATGGCTGCTTGACCACTTTTAGGTAATTAAAGTGATCATTCTTATTTAGTATTTGACTTCTCTGGAAGTCGATCGTTCTTTAAGTGTCTATAAAGGAGCTGCTGTTGAAGAGGGAGTAATGAATAAAATATATGAGATTGGTGTAGTATTATTTTAGGTGCATATTTGAAAAGAATTTCAGGCTCTCACAAACCTCTGACAGTGAGCGAGGGCAATTTATGATTATGGGGTTTTGTGTTTCAGAAGGGATGTCTTGGTGTTTTCTCTGATGTTAATATTCTGCTCTCGGTGATCGTATCCACAATGTTGCGCATTTTCCGCATGATATCAATTACTTTCCATTTTAGTGCCTTTAGTTTTGCAGCCACACAGACTGGCTCACACACGCATCCACCAGCATTCTCACAAGCCATCACTTTATGGTCATTTCAGATCATTTTCTTGTGGGACAGCTAGGCTGTGGGTGTTCTGTTTGCCCTCCCAGCCCTGAGACTCCCCAGGAAGGTCTCCGTTTCTGCATTGCCTTCCTTGGTTTCTCTTATCCCCATTATTATTAATACTATTTTATATCATAAAAGAACGACGACAGGCTTCATTTCTACTAAGTTGTGTAGCTCCTTGAGTTATGGCTACTGCAGAAATTTTTGTAGAAAGCCTTAGAACATGAGCCACACAGCCTGGTTTTGAAATTGGGAGCAGCGTTCAAATAAAAATAGGTGAGAAATTCTCTGTTAGTTTCTTTGTATTTCTAATGTAGAGAGAGAATGACAGCCCCATAGGATTCCATACCCAGTGCCTCTCAGTTCCAGTTTGTTAAAAAGAAACGTGCAGAGAGCAAAAAGCAAAGACAACCCAAAGTCTCCAGGTCTGAGGAGAAGTGTCCAAATGTGAGTGCAGGCAGCTTACCTCACGCCATCAGCTCACGTTATTACAGGCATCATGGTCTTTGCTTTTTGCTGCCCTCTGAAATGAAATCTGGAGAGAATAAAAGTTTTCCACAGTCACTACGGGGATGCATACTGTATAAATTTCGGTCTGTGAATCTGTGCTCTGCGTAGCTTCTCAGAGTTCAGGTATTGAATCCTTTCACGGTGAACTTTGCAGTCCACGCTGATGAGCACAGGACACACAGGACCTGGTCCGGATGTGGTCCCTGATTTCTGCAGGTGACGGCCACTGTGACCAACGTGTGGACCCCAAGTCTGTGCTCGCGTAGCGTTTCAGCGTAGGTATTTAAGTGCAAGGCTCAGGGACAGTTCAAGGTCGAATGTGAACCCTCCTTTTCCGCTCTTAAGTAATGCATGCCCTTCAGAATTGTCCAGTGGCGTTTCCTGATTTATCTGATTTTCTTGCAGCTTCTTGGCTGTGGTGGGATAGGTCTCTTGGCATGTGGTCCTCTGCTGGTTTCCTTTTCTCCGTTTAAGTTTTACGCACCCTCTGAGGTCAGGGACCCTGTCCTTGCACTCTTTACCTGCCACTGGCAGTGTCCCAGACGGGTTACCTGTGTTGTTGGGAATGATGGCGGAAGGATGCAGACCTTTTACTTTTGACACATGGCCTTCCACATATCCTCTCTCTTTTGCCCTTCTCTCTTCCCTGTTCTCAGCCATCGCTTGGTCTTTCTGACTCTAAGTCGCTCTGATTCCTCTTTTCTAGAACGTGAACCTTCAGCCATCTACCTGGGCGGAGGTGTCACCTGGCTCTAATTGCTTCCTACAGAGACTTCCAATCAGCTGCCCAGTTCTGCCCCTCTCATCCCTCGCCTCCAGTTCGCTGTCCATCTAGGGTCCCGAGGCCTGAACTAGCTCACTTCTTGCCTTCCTTGTCCTCTGTGCTTTGTAGCTTCTCAAATATTTGATGGATGAATAAATGAGCGAGTGAACAAATGAATGAGTGAATGAATGAGGTAACATACACAGCAAGGTTGGTGGAGTTTTGTGCTGAGCCCCTTGTGGCAAACTCGATTCCATGTCAGGCATGGGGATGAGGGCCAAAACCAGGTGGGCATGAAAAAATATTTTAAGAGAGGGCCTGGGTCATTCCTGTACCAGATTCCTGGAAAATTAAATCTGCTTTGGACCAGGTGATCTTATTAGGACTGAGAAGATGTTGGCGTTCCTGGACCAGTCCCCAGATTTTCACATTTGCGGTGGGACAGACCCCGTTGAGATTCTGATGAAAGCTGTTGAGACTCAGAAAACTGCACTTGCACATGTATACCATTTTTGATGCCATTTCAGACAATTCATGGGCCCTGTCAAAACAATCCTTGGCTAGACCTCCTTGGAATTCGTAGACCCCAGATCAGAACCCCTGCAGGACAGATTCTCAAGAGATAATAATAGATCTTAGATCTGTGCTGTCCCATGTGTAACTTCTAGCCACATGTGGCCATTTCATTTTAAATTAATGAAGATTAAATTAGAATTTCTGTTCCTCAGTTACACACTCTGCAATCAAATTCTCAATAGTCACTTGAGGCTAGAGGCTGCTGTTTTGGACAGCACAGATGCAGAACATTTCCATCCTTGTAGAAAGTTCTTTGGGACAGTGCCATTCTAGATGCTCAGATCAAGTCAGAATTAAATTCTGCACGTCTCTCGAGGCCCAGAACTCACATTTTCTTGGAATGTGGAGGCAGTAAAATGAAATTTACTCTGATAACTAGCTCAATGCCAGGCTATAAGTTTTAACCACCGCAGAGACCCTTGACGCCTTTGAATAGAAAGGGAAGTACCCAGTCGAGCAGCTAACACATACCGTGACCTTGCCTTGTCGTCAGGAATAAGAGCGGGAAGATCACCTCTGCCTCATTCCGTCCTTTGCATCCCACATGAGTAGATATCATTGGTGGAACCTTCTTTGTACCCGGTCCTCTATCATGCAAGGGAGTCTGGGAGTTGAATTTCCAAATCTCCATGCCCTGCAGGCAGAGGGGAAGGTGGCAGTTGGTGCTGAGAGCCAGCCAGCCATAACCCACATTCCCTCTCTCCACCTAATCATAAAAGAAGACTTGGTTTTGTGGAAGTGGAATATAGAAGATCTTAGATTACATACTGAAATGTTGGAGGCTTATTTTTTTCATAGAAGTAGCTGGTAAACGAGGTATCATTTTTTAAATTAAGTAACAACACAGGACATGCCTGGTTACCTCTGCTCCTACGTTTGGGCGGGGATCAGTGGATAAACAGGATGCGTTCGCCCTGACGACTCACGCCCCTTATATGGCAGGTACCATGTCCTTTCTATTACTAGTAATCACCTTTCCTATCTCCATTTTTTCCCCTCATATTCAGTTTTCCTCTTGTTGAAAAGGCTAATATAGATGCTCCATGTCTTGCTTGGGTTGGTTTTTCCTTGGGATGTTTTGTTTTTCATGGAAGTTTTTTCTCCATCATCGTAATTCTCCATCTCTAGGTGGTTTGCGTCCCTTTGCCTCTTAGCCAAGTTTTACCTGTGTGGATCCCTCCTCCATGGTCCCCTCCATCTTTTCCGGGATGCGGGCCAGGCAGGTTACTCTTCCTGCCAACTTTTCCTTACCTAAGTGTCCTTGGTTTCCCTTTTGTTTTGCTTTCCCCACATGTAAAGGTCAGAGTTCTTCACGGTCCTGTCCTTCTTCAGGGCCCACGCTGTCTCATCTCTCTGTGCCTTCAGGGGGCAGTTCTGTGCTGACCGACCCAGCTCCCCAACGCTCACAGGCCACATATTTGTAACTCCCCTTTGCCTCCACCTGCACAACATCTCCACACCGACGTTGCATTTCCCAACCACACAGTGCTATTGTAGCCCCCATATTTTCTTCTCCAGTATCAAGTCTGACCTAATGGCACCGTGATTTTACCCAAGTTAGAAACCAGAAAAACTCCTGTCTGTGTGCCCCGCTCCCGTTGCCCCACGACCTTGTCACTTCAGTGTCTCAGCGCCCTCTCTCCATCTCTGGCTCTCTCTGCGCACTGCCATGCTCCAATCCACGTCTTCAACCCCTACCCTTACGACTTCAGAAGTCTGCTAACTGCTCTCTGCCATCTTCATGGGGCTGCAAGAGTGAGCGCCGTACGGCACAGTCCCTGCCTTCCTCCTCCTGTTGCACCAGTGTGTATTTCTTACAGAGTGGAGACTCAAGTTCCGGAACAGGGCATTGAGCGTCCGCCTCCCATCGTGCACCTCTGCTTCTGGGTGTGTGATATGGAGTGCTTTGCAAGTGGGAAATCTCTTTTCTCATTTGTGCAACTCTGTAAAATGTATATACGATAATGGATTCTGCCATCTAGGCTGGTTGTGGAGACCGGCTGACAGCATTAATGTCTGTAAGGTGCATTGTCGTGGTCGGCACATCACAGTAAGTGCTCAGTGAACGGAAGGGCAGCAAGGACAGTCGGTGAGCAGGACAGGCAGCCCCTTCTCATTTTAGCTTTAACCTCCCTGCGTGGAGCCTGTGCGGCGTCGGAATCGAGCGCTCACGTGTCCCTAAACGTCCGGATGCTGTTGTTAGCACTGTGAGCTGCTGCAAGGGGCTGTACTCCTGTCTGCCTGTCACGGTGCACATTACTTGTACAAGAGTTCGTGTGCACTTTGCTTGCTAAGTGCTTGCTGAATAGATAAGAGGAATAAATACAATCTGTGTTGCCAAATGAGAAAGTGATTTAAGATACAGCAGCCCCATAAGAACTGCTGTTTTGCTAACCAAATTTTGAGGCAGTGAGCTATTTTATCCTTGTAAGCTAAAATTCACAAACTCCTTGGTCAGTTTTTTTGTATGCTTGGTTCTATTCCAGCAAACTGCCCTCCACATCTTAATCAATGGTGTCGGGGGGGGGGGGTGCCCTATTAAATTCCTGGGGCCTCCTCAGACCTAGTGCATCTGAGAACAGGGTCTGGGAATCTGCCTTTTTTTGTGTGTTTGTGAGGAAGATTGGCCCTCAGCTAACATCTGTTGCCAATCTTCCTCTTTTTGCTTGAGGAAGATTGTTGTTGAGCTAACATCTGTGCCGATCTTCCTCTATTTTGTATGTGGGAGGCTGCCACAGTGTGGCTTGATGAGCAATGCATAGGTCTCGCCTGGGATCCGAACCTGAAAACCCGGGGGCTGCCGAAGCAGAATGTGTGAACTTAAGCACTATACCACCGGGCCGGCCCCTGGGAATCTGCATTTTCAAAGTCACCGTCTCGAGATGATTCTTACACACACTAGAGTTTGCGAAGGAGTCTAGGAGATGAAATGGGCAAGGCATGGCATGCTTCAGAGAAACTTGTGTGAGGCAGCCACTATGTTCAAGAGACCAGGTGCAGAAAACTGCCCTTTAAGCTTTTCTGTAATTTGTGAAAAAGTCAGGTGGTTAATAAGCATTTTTCACAGGCTTGCAAAAATGAAACAAGGCAAAATGCAAATGTGAGAGTAATTATATTTCAAGCCCGTGTGGGTGGTTTTAAAATCTCTAAAAAGAGGTGTGGCCTGCATGAGACATTTTGGGGAGAAGCTGCTTCTGCAAATCAGGATACTGGAACAGTATTTGCTGGTCACTTTTTAGAAGGTGGCCCAAGAGTGGGAACTGGCTTCTAATATTCCCAAATCTGTTTTGTCCCCAAAGCTGAGGCTCAGTTATACGGGTTCTTGGTGGCCAGAACTGGCTTTGGCTGTAGTAAGTGACATGGGGATTTGGGAGGAGGCTTTTGATGGGAGGTTGGGGGATCACCACCCCACAAGGCCTTGCAGCAGGAACCAATGCAGAGTTTGGACTTTCAAGCTGCTGTTGTGATGACGGTGACTTCTGTCTGACCACGTGCTTGTTCAAGAGGCCTGAGACCATCATCATCTGCCTGCAGAGAGGGTGGGTCTGGTCCCTTCCCCTTCTGTGGGAGGCTGCAATAGCCACCGCATGGTGGAAATTCCACAAAAAGACATGGGGCCCTATTCGAAGGAGATAGATGCTAGACAGCCACAAAAAGAGAGGGAAAGAAAACGGCCTGGCTAGGATGCTTTCTAAGGCTCCAGAGCTAGATTTTCTTGGGTCCAAATCCTGGATCTGCTTCTTACCAGCTGTTGGATCTTTTCCTGTGCCTCAGTTTACTCATCCATAAAATGGGGATGGAAATAGTCCCTATCTCTTAGGGTTGCCGTGAGGATTAAAAGCTTGGAACAAACTTGCTGTGCATGTGTGTGTGTGTCTCTCTCTCCATGCACACCTTTAATCCCCTTTCTGATTTCCTTCAGATTGTCTGTTTCCTGTCGTGTCTTGATCTTGCCAGTCCCAGTTGTGCCCGTCTCTTTATTCCTTAGGAGTTGAGCTTGAGAGCTGACAAAGGGGCTCTTTAAAACCTTGTTCTGTAGAGAGGCGTCTGCAGGGTGAAGAAGCAGGACAGACGGCCTGTGGGGATCCCGGCATCCACTGCTGGCTTGCTCACAGATCATCAACTAGCTTTTGCTTTTTCTGGTGCTTTTCCTTTTCAGGCACAATTGGGCCCCTCACACTTTGCTGTGGCCTTTAACTATTAAAGAGGGTACTGAACAAGGTCAACCTGTTCCCTTAAATTCCTCTTGCCTTTCTTCCCATCCCAGCTTTTCACTGAGACGCAGCGGTCCTTCCGATTCCGTTACTGGTTTGAGAGGGTTGCGTTCCCAGGAAGTGACCTCAGTGTGACCACGAACCATCTGCTTTTCTCATCCTGATGTTCTGCCCAGAACAGGTCACTGATTCTCTTGCAGACCCGAGTTGTCTGCTGGATTAGGTCAAGATACAGCCTGTGCAGTTAGAAGGACGGGCGGAACCTTGTGGAAGCAGACGGGATCCGCTGGTCTGACGACTGAGTCGCAGGATGTGGCAAATTGCAGAACTATTTTCAGATTCCGAAGGGATCCTTACAAATATCTGTGCTCATCCATTTGCACTGTGAGTATGGAAGTCTTTCTCCTCTGAGCAGTGGAATGATGCATCGTAGCTTCATTTTGGTTATCTTTTCAGCTGACTTGTCCTTCCTTCATCTGATCTCTGTGGCAACACAGGATTCATGTAGAAAACGCCGCCTTTCTTCTCTGAATATCTTGTTGTTAGTGTGGGGATAGTGAGGTTGAGTTGTAAAATAGGAAATTCATTCACAAGGGCCAAAAATACAGAAAAATATCTGTGGTCAGATTCTCTCTCCCGCTTCTGTTCCTCCCAGCCCACAGCTGCTGAGTTCCATTTCCAGCAGACACCCACTGTAATAGTATTTTGCATTTCCTTGCAGATTTATCGTATGCACATATAAATATATGTGATTTCCCCTTTTTAAACAGATGGTAGTATGCTATATATACACAGTGTTCTGTACCCAGCTTTTCCTTTACTCAACATATATATACATCTTTACATAAAAGTCTATAAAGAGGTTTCTCCTTCTCTTTTATAGTAGCAGAATACTTCATCATATGGAGGCACCATAATTTACTTAAGTACTTCCCTGTGGATGGAGATTTAGACTTCCTGATGGTTTTTCGAGATGAAAGTTCTGGATAAGAAGGAATGAGTAGAATCTGTAATGACTTTCCGCAGCTGAAACCAAGCCAGAGATCGAGCACAGCCCGTGTTGTTCATAAAAGAATTTTTTGTAAAATAATAAAGAATATTACAGAGGTTCTTCTTCTTGGAACGTCTAACTTTGCGTAGGTAGTTTTGGCAATCCTGGAATAGTCAAGAAGGAGCATTGCATACATTTTTAATGGATTATTTTGTAAGCTACTGGGTCTCTAATCTTGGAAAATAATGGGTTATGTTTTGAAAGCTTATTCTCAGGCCAGTCAGATGTGTCTACATTCGTAAGGTTGATAAAGGGAAATAAAGAATTGGTACCCATCCATCAGAATAGGATTGGAAAATTTTCATGGTCAGGAAAACTTTCCTGGGTGATAAATAACTCACTTTTCCATCAGTTCTTGTTGAATAGATGCCTTAAAGGGGCATCTATTTTGGGGGTAGAAGGTAGGCAGGAATATACTTTTCTTGAGGACATGGCAACTGACACCTCTTAGCTTAAAATATTTGTTTAATTGAGTGGAAAGCATGATCAAAGAATTTTAAAGTATGGTAAAGACAGCCTTAAAAATATGTTCATGTAAACAGTATTATAGAAGAGTATATTTTAAAGTATTAATACGATGTGATGTTTGAGCCGGCAGAACATGAGAAGACGAAAGTTATAATTCGAGGGGGGATAAGCCATAAAGTTCACTTTATGCTTCCTTTTGATGCACCATTTTGACCTTGAAAATCTTATTTATACCTAAACGTAAATCTGGAAATACAAATGTGTCCAGAAGGTGAATTCAGCCTGTTCACAAAATTGTGGAGTAGCTAAGAAACCCACGCCATTTTTGTGAGTCTGTGTAATGGGGGGAGCAGCCCCCTGACCACCTGCATGGGACCCTCCGGAGAATTGTGTGCCTTTCAGGACAAGAAAATCACTTCCTCATTTGAAGAGACTTGGAGAGTTTCCTTCCCTTTTGTCTGTTTTGGACGTCTTTTTGTTTACTCGATGATTTCTTTGGCGAATAGGTTAAACATTGGTTGAGTCATATAATAAGACAGAAATGATTTCTATTCATTCAACTAAGTTGAAAAATAATCCCTATAAACCTGCTTGCCTTCCTTTAGCTTCTATAGCCCTAAAATTATGGGAGAATTCAGCAGAAAAAAAGTTAGGATTGATAAGCACAGTAATTGCTTTCTTTGAGAACAAATCAAAAGTTCAACGTGCCTGATGGTGATGATAATGTGTGTGTGTGAGAATCTGGTGTCACCGTGTTCAGGGCACTTTAAATACACAACATACCAGTTTCACACTAAATTGGGAGTCTGTGTTTATCAAACAGCGTACTCCCTTTTCACTGTATTGACTTTATGATGAGACATAAGAGGTAGGGAACCCATGTAACTCAAATCAGAGTTCAGATGGTCAGGACCATTTTGTGTTGGCTCGTGTTTAGCTTCTTGAAGTCATGGTTTTGTGGGGATAGGATTCAGAGTTCATCCGATGTCATGGGGTGACACAGGTGTGTCGTGGGCTTCTACTGGCTTATTTTCCTCTTGGTTCTCAGTGGAGAAACCAAACCAAAGCAGGATTCAGTGGTCAGAGCCAGTGAATTACTTTATGAATGGAGCTCTTATCTTCTGATTCTTGGTTTGAACTTGTCTTCCCTCAAAGTGTCTTTGTAAAGAACTATTGATGTTGAGTAGAGTTTTCTTCTTTTCACTAGTTTGCTGGGTTCCAAATTTATTCTCTCAGCAGTAATGCTGATATATCATAAAGCCTTATGTTATTGTGGTTCTGAAAGGAGGTGATAGATAGGCAGATCCACAATAAAAAGACTTGCCTACGTAAATGGCTTTTGTGTCATGTGGCAGAAATCTGCAGGCGGAAGATGCAGGAGTTCAAAATAAGTAACTCCGATCAAATTGATAAGTGAACAAGTTCCCTAGAGAAATGGTGTCATCGGTATGGTAGTGGCCATAACCAGTGCTATTGAGTCTTAGTTCCTTTGAATTGTAGTGTTAACTTTCATTGGTTGACGGCTGCTCTTTGCTTGGGGTTGGGTGAAGTACGTCTGAGTGGCTTACACGTGTGCCTGGGGCCCCTACCCCAAGCTTGGCCACATTTCCTTCATTTCCAAGGTGTGCTTAGACAAGGAGGACACGTTGCCCCTTCCAGCACTTCTGGCTCCCATGCCAGTTGTTCCTAAGTTCCTTCCTCCTCCTGCTGTTTTCAGTGGGATGTAGCTCTTTTCCAAACTCCCCTTTTATTCCAACCCCTTGTACTCTTGCTGTTTTACGTGTCGGCATTTGTACCTGTCGTAGGACTACTGTCGTTTTTGTGTTTAACGTTCAAGGGAATGCTCACTCTCAGGCATGCTCTGCATTTTCCGTTCTTTGTCTGCATCTTTGTTGATAAGACCTCTTTGTTCCAATGCAGGCCTGCAGACTCCTGCTCCGGAGTTTATCGTGGACGTGGAATCCATGGACATCTTCCCAGTGGGCTGGTGTGAAGCCAATTCTTACCCTTTGACCACACCACACAAAACAGTGTGTAAGTATGGACCAGTTTGGAGCAGAGGTGGCTGCCGTCTGGGATTTGGGTGAAATAAACAGGCCGTGTCGTAAAAGATAGGATATCCAAGTTGTAAAAATCAAAAAAGGGCTTTAGATTTTCCACAGAGCGCCAATATTTTTATGTCGTTTTTCCTTTTAAGTGTCTTTGAGAGGAATATTTAGAAGCATTTCACAGGTTGACCGATAGGTCACAGTGATGGGACAATTGAAGGTCACAGAGAGAGACAGAGAGAAAACGTCTTGAATCTTCACTCCCAGTTTTTTATACAGTTCGTTATTTTGATTAGAAAAACTTTAAGTACCTTATTTTTGTATTATCATATCTGAGGAAGAACTAATTTTTCTTGTGAGGTTTACCCCGAAAGATCATAATTGGCCCCAATAATTTACTGACATAGGAATAAACACTTAATGCTCTTAACTCTAACTAACTGGCGGGATTTCAGCTATACTTTGAAAAGCGCATTACTTCACATCCTTCTGATCCCAAAAATGCCAAATTAAAGCAATATTAGCAGTCAACCCAGCAACACACACGCACTTAAAGGTCTGCAGCAGTGTGTTTGAACATATGTTATGGTGGGGCATTATCATGAAATGGTACCGTTTAAAAGTCTTCGAGACCTAATAAATCTTGACATTCATTATTCCACTGTAAGGTGTATCAAAAGTGTTATTTAAAATTATGGGCCCTTAAAGATAAGGGGTTGTAATTTTTTATGAAATAGATAATTCTAATATTTTCTTTATGTAATTTACATGCTAATGTTACTTCTTTGTGGCAGTAAGGTGTATACGGTGTGTACACGAAGCGTTCTGTATGTGCACTTATGGAGATGCTCAGAACATTGCTATAAAGAAAGCTCCATCTCACAGTTGGCCTCCCCTTTCCTGACGTCAGCCGATTTTGAAGGGACCTTAAGAGTCCTGCTCCTCGATATTCATTAGGACTAGGGTGGGGGCATTATCTGTGTGAAACAAAGTCGGTAGCTCAGACTATAGACAGAGGTGGATTGTAAGGGATTCTTCTGTCCCGTATACCACACTGCTCAGTGAATCTGATCCAGTGAGAGTAATATCTTGCCCACACTTTAAAATATTTCTAAAATTTCCAGCTTAGGATAATTATTGCAATCTCAAGGGCCTTCTATCCGCTGCCCCTCCACCACCCCCATGTAAAGTGATGCAGATTCTTGACTCTCCGCCAGCACAGCCAGTAGGTCCTCCCTGGATTGGGTCATGAGTTTGGGGCCCAAACCCTGGTCTTAGTTGTGTGTCAGACAGAACCTTGTGTCCTGTGTCCTCCTCCCTCCTTCACGTGGATTTGGGAGGTGACAGGTGCTTTGAGTTTTTCTGGGGCCAAATCAAGTCTGGGTTAAGGTGGCCATTGTGTTTCTTCTGTTCTGCATTTCGCATCTGGGTCTGTTGTGTTGTTGGCTCCTTACCAGAAGGTCACAGAGTTTGGGCATCTCTACCCCTATTTGCAGAGACCGAGTTTGACAAATTACACTGTACTCGTTTTCCACCGTACAGATCACAGCTTGCCTTTTTCATAGTAGTAACTGGAACTGAATACTAACAAAGTTAAGAGTGGATGAAATTTCATCGACTATTTCTCTTATTTATGCTTGCTTTCATTTCATTTCTTATGCATACATTTTGCTTTGAAGAGGCAAACTCTTAAGTCTAAACCCGCCAAACTCTTAACAGCTTTAGAAGTTTTGTTGGAATTAATTTATGCTTACGTTGGAAGATGCAGGATTATCTGTGCCAAAATTAGTGGATGCCAAAAGCTCTGGTCTGTCTTTGTTACTGTGATTCTAATCAATTATAAATATAAGCTGGAGAGGTTCTTATCCAAAAAATTATTGTTGGCTGGTTTATCTCAATATTTGACAGACATGTTTGCTAGGCACCCGTCCTCCTTTCAATAATAAATGTCATAGTTTAAAACATGCCTCTAATCCTAATTTTGGAGTATGCTATTATGGCAATGTTATTTGACTTACCACACTTTCTGTGGACAAAAAAATCATCAGGATAATTGTGCTTACAACAATTTCTCTTACCAGGTGTGTTCCTGTGAGGTATCATGTGCGTGCTCTTTTTCATTCTTATTAAAAGCACATTTTAAAATAAAGCAGCCAGTGCAGTGATAAAAATTAACTGTGCCACATTCTATTTAGACCTCGTTTCTGATAAGTCAAAGTCTATTTTCTGCCGGAAGAAATTAAGATGAAACTGTGGCATGAATGAAAGACCTTTTCAGTATTTAAACTTTTACTTTAAAACTGTGTTACACGAAGCTATTTTTAAAAATGCTTTTGCCCAACTAGCTAACAAAGCTGATTTTCCTCTTTTTCTCTTTTTTGCCTGTTTTATAGCACAAAAGAAGAGAAAGATTGCAGTGGTGCAACCAGAAAAACAGTAAGTTTTTTGTTCTTTTTCAAACACTATGTGTTAAATGATGGAGTGTGTCTCTGGAGGTTGGGAAAAATGGCTGTTTTTATTAGGAAGTTAGTTAACACATAGCGCAGTAGTAAAGATAGCAGTAATGTGTATTGGCTGTTATTCATTTGGTCACCTTTATGGGCAGGATATGGGGCCTCCTTTTTTTTTTTCCTCCCCAAAGCCCCAGGATGTAGTTATATAGCCTAGTTATAAGTCATTCTAGTTCTTCTCTGTGGGATGCTGCCACAGCATGGCTTGATGAACAGTGTGTAGGTCTGCACCCAGGATCCCAACCCATGAATCCTGGGCCAGTGAAGCGGAATGTGCAAACTTAACCACTCAGCCACAGGGCGAGGCGGGGGGGGGCCCGCCTTCTAAAGGAATTTCTTCTCCAGTTCGTAACTTCTCACTTTCCTTCCACTTCAGCATACCTGAAGGATATCTCAGTCCCACAGTAGCTAGGAACGGTTCTCTGTGGTAGCGGTTCTGATGCCCCGAGAGGGTGCCCAGAACTCTCCCATCCCTACCACATGCTCCCCATCACTAGTCATGGCCAGGCCTGGCAGGCAGGGCCTTCAGTCTGAGCCCACTCTGCCACCTCCCAGCTGGGTGAGCTCGAGCAAGTGGCCTTAGTTCTCTGCCTCTCAACGCCCTCATTTGTAAAAGACAATTTCTCAGGGCTTTTAGGACCATTAAGTTAGTTTCCATGTGAGCAAGTTTGTAGGCCGTACATTGTTGAATGAATATAAAGCATCCCACATTTCAATTGTAATTTTATGAGGAAGGAGGGTGTTCAGGCAGCCTGTGTACAAGCTGGAAGTAATGTTTTTGGAAAATTGTCACTGTTGGTAACATTTTTATGTGTTGGAAAATATCTAAAATACACATCCCCTGCCAGCTGATTCTGTTTTCTTAATATGCTGATGGAAAGGGAATTGAAAACAGCCTTTTTTTCATGTACCCAAGTTTAAATATAAGTAAAATGAAATTGAATCACAGTTGAACTCTGATTTGAATGTGAATCACGGTTTTGTGGGTATTTTTTTGTACATTCCTTTCTAAACACGGTGTGTCAGGTGAATAATCTGGACAACATTGAAATAGAGAGTAAATAATAAAATAACAATCCCATCATTGAATCCAAATTGGAATGAGAACTCCTAAATTTGCAGTCCGTGGACCAGTGGTTCTCATCCATTACCTGCACTGGTCACTTAGCTCGTTGAAACATAGATTGTGGGCCCCATCTGCAAAATTTCTGACTCAGGGTGTCTGCATGGGGCCTGAGCATCTGCATGTCTAGCAATTCCCAGGTGACGCGGATGTGCCAGTTTGGGGACCCCACTTGAGAACCGGTGCCGTCGACGTCCCCACTAAGATCTCTCGTAATGGTTTGCTCTGAGTTTGTTGCTTTTCAGCTGTGGTTTCCACGCAGCCAACCTGGATCCCCCTGTGAATCTCAATTCACCTCTTTTCCCCCTGAGGCTACACGATTTTATATTTATTCAGCAACATTTCACTGAACTGTAACACAGAATTCTGTCCTAAAATACGCCTGCTTCCCATTTTTAAGAAGCATCAATTCCTAGGTTTTCTTTGAAGGTATTCTTTCTAACGTGGCCGTGACCTGCACAGGCACGGACACCAGAAAGTGTCAGCAGAAAGTGGTTTTCAATTAGACATTAAAGGGGAGAAATCTGACTTTAATTAAAGTCAGTACAAGTTGATGTTTCTTCGTGTCCAAAATTAATTCAGGACATTATTATAACTCTATAACGAGAGACAAGCCCAGGAGTGATAGAAGAACCTCATTGATCAGTGATGAACTCACGCGGGCAGATGGCCCACTGGCTTCTTAGGGTTATTACAGGAATTTGAGGACAGCCTGCCTGAGATGGTTTTTATCTGCTTCTTGATGTTGCTACAGGATGCCCATTTCCTGTCCTCCCACATTCTTAGATTCTGTCATAGTCGTTTTAAGCCATAAGAAGACTTTGGAATGTATTAGTTTCTTCTAAAGCGTGTGACCCATGGCAGCTTTATTTTCTTTGTCAACAGATTGCCATCCACAGTGCCTGTTGAGAAAACACCTCACGACCTTTGTTTATTTCCTCACCTGGACAGCACAGGTAAATGAGCCCATTTAGGGCCCCCTGTCTCTTCCCAGTTTGTTGCTGTGAGTAGAGACATGCACATCTTTTTGAGTCAGTATGAGAATAACTCAACTTCGAGTCTGTTCTCTTCCTTTCTATTGCTACTTATTGAAAATACCTGCCTTTTTTTGTTTTTAATTTCTAAGCTAAATTCTCTGTGCCTCTTCTTTTCTGCTTCTTGGTCAGTAGCTTGGGACAGTTCTTTTGGTCTGAAAGTGTGTTACTTGGAAATTATGAGCCCACGTAGGGCTGTGTATCATGGAAGAGCATGTAGAAAAAGAAGGAGCTGAAAAAATCATTATTAGGCGTTTTTTTTTTTTTTTTTCCTGGTGAGGAAGATTAGCCCTGAGCTAACATCTGTGCTGGTCTTCCTCTATTTTGTATGTGGGATGCTGCCACAGCATGGCTTGATGAGTGGTGTGTAGGTCTGTGCCTGGGATCTGAATCCACAAACCACAGGCTGCCAAAGCGGAGCAGGTGAACTTAACCACTATGCCACCAGGCCAGCCCTAGGCATTCCTTTTTTGACATTTTATGCAGTTCCACTTGGATTTTTACACTAGTGGTTGATACTTAAGTCCATGCAGGCTTTTGAATTGTTCCTTAAAACCTCTATGTTTGAATAGCCAGTTGTGAATAGCATACATTTTTTAGTGTATAAAGTCCTGCATTTTACAGTAACCTTTGAAAATACAAATGTGAATTACCCTTTGACCGCAAATCTGATTATAGACGTGTTTGTACATTAAGTAATATGGTTGCTTAAGAATTCTGTTTTCTATTTAAAAAAAAAAATTGGCACCTAAGCTAATGTCTATTGCCAATCTTTTTTTTTTCTTCTTCTTCTTCTCCCCAAAGCCCCTCAGTACCTAGTTGCATACCCTAGTTGTGAGTGCCTCTGGTTGTGCAAGAATGCTATTTTCTAGCCCCAGTGAAACCTGCTCTGAATTCCAGGGTTTAAACCTATATGCCATGGAAGAATTCTATTAATCAAAGTTATCTTTGGTGTAAAGGGAGCAATTTTATGAGTAGACTTACTAAAATTAATTTTTTATGGGCAGAGTAATCCTACCAAAAAATTTCCATGGAGATGCAGCTGGGGACTTCACTTTTTTGCCTGTTGTATAGAATTCAAACTTCAGAGTGGTTTTAAAAGAACCGTGTCTGCTGCGCTTTTAGAGTCTGTAATTGTTATTTTACTCCTTTTGTCTTATCCCCAGAAAAATAACCTCTCTCCCTCTAACTGTTGGTTGTTAGTTGACATCCTATGAGAGCAAGCCTTTCTGGGCTGTTAGAGGACCATCCCACATTAATGACAGTGTTATACAGGAAAGCCACTGTTCCTGCAACTTAGCTGGGAGCAGTGGAGGGAGAGGGTGTCCATGAGCTGTAAGAGAAGCCTCCTTCTGTGTCTCCAGATGTCACGAAGCTTTGGGGTGGCATCTTACCGTTCGTTATTCTAGTTTTTCCACACACCAGCTTGAGACACAACCAGACCAGCAACTTGCCCTGTTCACTTTCTAAATTGAAAGGATAATGAGGGAAATGCAGGTTTAAGCCACAGTGAGGGACATTTCACACCCATCAGATTGGCAGAATGGAGAACCCTACAAAACCTAGTGCTGGCTTGGATGTGGGACAGCAGGGGCTCTTATGCAGTGCTTATTCGAGTATAAATTTGAGTGGGCACTGTGGAGAATGGTTTGGTGATGTCTAGGAAAACAGGTATGCAGACCCCACAGCCAAGCAATTCCGTGCCTTGTTATATATTTGGAAAAATCTCTTGTCCATAAGCGGAAGTGGATTTTTGTGGTTGTGTTCCTTAAAGCACTGTTGGTACTATTGAAAAGGTAAAAACAACAAAATGTCCATCAATAATAGAATGGAAAATACAATTGTGATATATTCATACGATGGAATAGTATACAGGAGTGAAGAATGAATGAACACATTTACTGACTTGAATGGATCTCAGAAACTTTATGTTGAACCAACAAACAAAATGTTGCAGAAAACCATCTATGGAATATTTTTTAAATATCCAAAATATATTGCTTGCCAATACACACATAGATATACATGTGGTAAAGTTTATAGACTTGCATGGGAATGATAAATACTGGAGACAGGGTGGTGGTTACCTCTGAGAGGGAGGGTGGGGGCAGTTTCTGGGGTAGGATACACAGGGAAACTTAGCTCTGTGACTGGTGGGTTTTTTTTCTTAAGGTGCATAGTGATACCTTAGATGTCATTGTCTTAGTTTCTGCATCTTTTTGTGCATCTGGAATCCTGCGTCACAAACAGAAAAGTTCATTTATATGGTAGAAAAAATAATCCGAATTTCTAAGATGCTCCTGTGGCTGCAAACCTTCTGATATTAAGACACAATGTGCTTCTGGGTAGTTTTGGCAGCTCCGTGGCTGCAGCCGGTGTTCCATTGGTTCTGGAGGCCTCAGCGGTGATGTTCTCCCCGCAGGTCCCGTCAACGGGAAGTACTGCTGCCCTCAGCTCTTCATCAACCACAGGTGTTTCTCAGGCCCCTACCTGAACAAGGGGAGGATTGCAGAGCTGCCGCAGTCCGTGGGGCCCGGCAAGTGTGTCCTGGTTCTTAAAGAGGTAAAGTGCATTCCCGGGTCTCGGACGGCTTCTTTTCACAGGTGTGGGCGCAGTTCCTGAAGGAGATCCTGGAAACATGAATCAATCCAGGGGACGTTCGCCAGGCCCCTGCCTTCTCTCCGTCCCGCGGGCTGGGAGCTGGGCATCCACAGATGGAAGTGGTGTCGCTGTGGATGAAAGACTCACCGTCTAGTGGGAGGCGTAGACATTCCTCCCCGGAGTAAGGGAAGCATTGCATTAGATTTGAGTAAAGAGCTTCGGGAAGACAGAGGGAGGAAGAGTTGTGCGTGGAGGGAGGGTTTAGGACTGGAGAGAGGTTTCTCTGAAGAGGTCGGCGAGCCTGGGAGGGCTTCCTGAGCTGGTCCAGAGTATTGCTGAGAGGGGACACTCCTCTACCGGGTCGGGGGTGGCATCTTTTGTCCCTCCCTCCGCAGTACCGCGTACAGCAGGGGTGACAACGTGTGATCAGTGCTTCGACGGGCTCTAGGCACGTGCATGAAGTCTGTGTCACGGGTGGCGCCCAGGCGAGGCCCAGGCCGCTCATCATTTCCGTGGTACTGCTTCCCATTTCTCTCCCTGCCTTTGGGAGCCGACCTGCAGGCAGAGGTGACGCCTCATTACGTTAATGGAGGTTTGTCCTCGCTGTTGCATTTTTATGGCTTCTTCCCTGACGGTGTTTGCAGACGGATGGGAATTTTGGAACCGTTCTTGGCACTCTGTCTCTGCTTTTTTCACACACATTAGTGCTTTCTCTTAAGAGAAAGGACACACATCTGTCTTCTTTACTGTGACCGTACCGTGATGAAGGTGCTTTAATTCCCTGGGCGCAGCAATCTACTGATCCATTGAACAAATGTTTTTAGGCTGCTTCTGGGAGCCTGGCGCTGCATAAAGTACTGGGTCAGAGAATAAACGGCCCCTGCCTTCTGCCTGTTTGCGTTTCACATTCCTGTTGGGGGGATGACATAATTCTAACCTGGTTGTACAGTAGGGTGACTGCTCAATAGAGACAAGACAGAAGTGCTCTGGGAGCACAGGAGGAGGGAGTGACACTTGATCTGGCTTAGGCACACTGAGAGGACCTGCCATGCACAGAGTGGATAAGGAGGCAGAGGTGGAAGTTCAAGGTGGTGTCTGGGAAGAGAAGGTGGTCACGTATGGCTGGAGGATTGGATAGGTTCTTAGGCTGGGGATAATTCATAAGTGTGAAAGAATATGTTAGATTTTGAAAAGAAAGAAAGAGAGAAATCTGGCTTGCCTGGTGCTTCAGGGTGAGGCGGGATCGAGAAGCTGGGGGCCTGCTTGTGAATGGCCTCCTTCGACATCCTGAGGAATCTCGAGTTCCCGGTCCGGACAACAGGAGCCCTCCCAGCGACGCTGTGCTGATGCAGCTCCCTCAACACGAGAACCCCTGTAAGGCTTCCAATTCCATTTTACTTAGAGATGAGATCGCTGCAGCAAAGCCGAGCCCGCTGGCTTTTCCAGGCCATCAGAGGTATTCTCACTTGCAGACTTTTCTATATTGAGAAAACAATCTATTTTAGAGAGAAAATATCGGGGATCCAGTTGAGAAGAAA
The DNA here is from genome assembly GCF_041296265.1 of Equus caballus. NCBI lineage: Eukaryota > Metazoa > Chordata > Mammalia > Perissodactyla > Equidae > Equus > Equus caballus. Next base: position 38,210,387 of record NC_091712.1, read on the forward strand.
CCCTATCAGAAATTGATCAGGCTATTGTTGTTATTTATTTGGGAGCGTTTAACACAGAAAGTGTGTAATAGGTGGTTCCTGCTGTTAATGAGCTCCCAGTCTAGTGGGAAAGATGAATGAGCAAATAGAATATTGCTGAGGAGTGGGCGTCCTAGGTCCTGGGACAGGGTGAGCACAGTGCTCTGAGATCACATGGGAGTCCCACAGGCTCTGGGGGCAAGGGAAGCTGGCAGCCTGTCTGGTAGAGGGAGAAGTGTGTCGGGGGCCTGGAGCATCCATGGTGCCCTGGGAGGAAGGGAAGCAGAATGGAAAGGAACACTTACAGCATCTTAACTGGAAGGACCACAGAGGCTGGACACAGGAAGGGCAGAAAACTGTGTCAAGGGTCTCCTGCGGGCCTGGGCGTCTTCCTGGACTCTGCATCAGTTCTTATTTAGTAGCGGTTTGGACCTGCTCTCATGTAAGATAGCTCCCCTTGGACATTACGCTAGGACGTTACATCCTGAAATCAGACAGCGCCGGTCTGGCTCCGCCTACGTGGCAAGTTGGTTCCATCGATGAGAAATTTGTAGCTAAAGAAAGACGGTTGGTGGGGAAGGAACACCTGAAAGGCAGTGGGGATGTGGCTAAGTGGAGGGTGATAACTCCACCTGTACACATTGGCACAGACAATAGATTCCTGCAAGTAATAGACTCCATCGAAGATGAAATTGAACCAGGATTACACTGAGAATTTCTGTCGCTGTATGAGATCAGGCCGAGTGTTGACTTTCTTCAGTCCACCAGTGCTTTTGGCCTGTGAGTGCCTTTTTGCTACGGTAATGTCGTCTGCCCGTATTTCTGCCTGTTTTGCTTTGAGTGATTAGAAAGGACCACAGAAGTGGACAAAAATGCCGTGAATTGATGGGTTTCTTTGAAGCTGCCTGCAAAACTGGTCCACACCAGGTGTTCCAGTATTAAAATGAGGTCTTTGGTCACCTGCTGGCTCTGTTAACAAACAAGATGTCCTCAGCCCTCTCTTTGGGGCTGGGCTGTTTTCCTTTCCTGCATGGTTTTTTAAGTCAAAACTAGTTATCCCTGATCAGTTCCCCGATAGGAGTCAGCAGCCAAATTTAAAAGCCAGGCCAGAGCAGTTTTCTGATGACAAAACTAGTTTTTTGCTTATGTTTAGCAAATGCAAGAGGCAGGAAAGAAAAAAAAAAGAAGGCAAACACTTCAGTTCTGTGAGTGGTAGAAAAAATGTAAGTTCTGCCAAGCAATGTTTATGCTAATGCTCTTCCTTCAGCCCCAGAACCTCTCTTTGGTTGGTTTCAAATTCCATTTTATTTAAAGAGAATGAGGTAATTGGAGCCAAGACAGAGCTAGTTTGCATTTTCAGGCCATCAGTGGTGTTTAGCAGTTAAAGGGTTTTACATCTTTGGAAAATGTAAAGTGATAGTTGTTTTCTGGTTGTCGGGTCTGCTAGAAATAGATAATGTCTGTGGGTGTGGATGCACAGCCGGCCTTCGGAGAGGTTAAATGCAGACTGAAAAGAGGAGTCTTGAGCTGGAGAGCGGGAAGGTTCTGGCAAGAATGATGATTGATGCGTGTCTCTATTATCTTTCTGGGCCATGTGCATTCTGTGTATTAGATTTGCATGGGCTCGTGAGGGACTAGGAGCTGTGATAGCCTCAGTTCCAGACAGGGCGCAGCAAAGGGAGGTATGTGACCTCTAAGGAGCTGGAGCCGGAAGCAGTGACTGGCCCGGTCAAGTTCAGTCATCCTGCATAAGGGAATTTAAGACGAGCAAGCCTTGAGAGGAGGGGGCCGGTTGAGCCTGTTCGCGGCCCTTCAGGGGCTGGGGCATTTGGTGTGGGACCCCTGGGCACAGTCGCATGGAGGGTGGGACCTCAGTAAGACAGTTAATGATGGTGCTTATTGTCAGTCACACCTGCATGCTCAGTATGATCATTGTCAACCGGGACTGCCCTTTTCTATTCCAAATACTTCTACCCCCACGCCTGCCCCGGGAATGTCAGGGCCTCCCAAAGATAGACATGGACTGCAGCTCCATGTGGGCCCCCGGTAAAGTGAAGAGGTTTTGTATCACAGACTTCCCGCCCTCTGAGACTGTTAGCAGCCGGTGATAGAGTCTTGTTGGTCTTTCACAAAGGTGTTCAGGAAATTTCTGCTTAGCACTTTAGACGCAATCTCCATACTGTGTAATAGGGTGGGTGTTTATGTCTGGGTGTGAAAGAGAGTGAGTGAGTGAGCCAGCGTGAGCACAAGAGAAAAGAGGAGAGTGGAGCATGGGCCGTATTAACTCCCATCCTGTGTCCTGCGATGGAAAGTTCAGCTGCTGATAGAGACACCCGATGAAAGGAGGAGAACATGACCAGGTCCTACTGGCAGACGTGACTCTGAAAACACCAACTGAGGAAGAATCAGAGACTCTGTTTGCATAGAGACTCTCAAGGCCACGGCTATAAAGGCAACATACCAGGATGAAATCCCAGGGTGGCTTAACAGAGATTTGGGGAGCATCTGTGGTTTTTCATAAACGTTATTTGCCTTAAATTATTTCCTAGTATGTAACCTCTGTTTTTAGCCAAAAAAGAGAAACATATCATTTCTAGTGGGGAACCAAACTCCAGGAGTCCTTTTTCATATTTTTCACATTACTTAGAGACGTGTGAAGCTGCTTGTTGCTCTAGAATTGTGTCGATTCGGCAGCAGAAATGACCTGAGTCTTCCGTGCTGTGTTTGGGGAGCATGGGTTCAGTTGTTTAAGAGACGGACATTTATAGAGGGAAAATCGACACGTTGTGCGCTTTCTATGAAAAGGTAAAAATAAAGCACCTGATTTTATATTCCCCTTTTTCCTTCTTTCTGGTGCTCGAAAGAAGACTTAGGAGGAAGCAGCAAGAATCCTGGACACTCAGAATCTTTCTGAAGTGTGAGCTTCTGTGGCTTATTTTTTCCCTCCACCGTACCTTCTACCCCCCCTAGTTGAGATCGCCACAGACACTGACTTGAGACCTGTGCCTTCAACCTGACATCGAGATCAGTCTGAATGTAATGGAGTAGGCTGATAAGATAAAATAAGTAAGACCACAGAGGGCTTCTGCTCTACCGAGGCAGAAATGTTGTTTTTCATGGGTACAATACAAATACATACGTGTGTGCACACCCACCCCACACTGTCCCACCTCACCCACCCACCTACCTATCCATCCGTCCATCCATCCATCTTTCTATCATGTATCTATCCATCCATCCATCTTTCTATCATCTGTCTATCCATCCATCCATCTTTCTGTCATGTATCTATCCATCCATCCATCTTTCTATCATCTGTCTATCCATCCATCCATCTTTGTATCGTGTATCTATCCATCCATCCATCTTTCTATCATCTGTCTATCCATCCATCCATCTTTCTGTCATGTATCTATCCATCCATCCATCTTTCTATCATCTGTCTATCCATCCATCCATCTTTCTATCATCTGTCTATCCATCCATCCATCTTTGTATCGTGTATCTATCCATCCATCCATCTTTCTATCATCTGTCTATCCATCCATCCATCTTTCTATCATGTATCTATCCATCCATCCATCTTTCTATCATCTGTCTATCCATCCATCCATCTTTCTATCATGTATCTATCCATCCATCCATCTTTCTATCATCTGTCTATCCATCCATCCATCTTTCTGTCATGTATCTATCCATCCATCCATCTTTCTATCATCTGTCTATCCATCCATCCATCTTTGTATCGTGTATCTATCCATCCATCCATCTTTCTATCATCTGTCTATCCATCCATCCATCTTTGTATCGTGTATGCATCCACCGATCCGTCTGTCTTTCTGTTGTGTATCTGTTCATCTATCCATCCGTCTATTATCTATCTGTGTTTCATCCACTTATCATCCATCTATATCTGTCTATCCATCTCTCTATCTCTCTATCAATGAATCAATCAATGTATCTGTCTATTGATCCTTAAGAGGATCAGGGAGTCACTTGATCCTCCTCGTCACAGCCTGATGAAGGGATGCAAAGGTTCAGACGTGACCAGGTGGGCCTTCCTTGGCATTTAAGAGAACAGGTTGTGATTACTTTAACCTTGCAAAAAGTGACTCAAAAATGGGTACTGCGCTGACGATGCCAGGGTCATGGTGAGCAGGATGTTGCCCCCCCTCAATGGATTGACAGTCCCCCTGCAGACAGAGGAGGGGGCCTCGTCTTCTCCTCTCCCTTCTAGGCCTACCTCATTCTGACAGGCGCATACAAATACACCAGCAGAAATCTGTGCCTGGTTGTGTTAGAATAACACCCCAGTTTTGTGTCCTTTGGGGTCAATGGGAGTAGTAGATGTGGTGGCTTTTAGATCTGGACCCGGTGCCATTTGTTGCTTTGACAGTAAAAGGATAGAAAAAGGTGACTCTTACCGAGGTGCCTCTTTCTGCGTTCCCCTTGGTCTCATCCCCAGTCTCACTTTCCCGGGGCTTCGTGTGATCTCTATGGCTCAGGACCCAATGTCAGAACCCTGTTTTCCATGGCAAAGAGGAATAGAAGAAGTCAGGCTAACACTGGCATCTGGTAATTATCTCTGACTTTGAGATTCTTCCGTGAAGAGTGACCAGTATAAACCAGTCAAGTGAAGTATGATTTCGGACATCACAGCACAGGGTTGAAACACTGAATATTGAATCTGAAGCAGAAAGCGAGTTGTGCAGACATGCTGTTACTTGGGGTTCTGGACCCGTGCTGCCTCCACTCTGCTCCACTGACATGTGAAATAGGTTTGAGCAGGAGGTTCCAGAGAGATCCTCTGGTTCCACAAGGCTGGAGCCCTATTTGCTCTCTGAGCCTCAGAATACATGGACCACTCTGGCTTCCCCTCCTCTGCCCTCAGGCAGAGATGCTCGACTGCAGATAGTGACGTCAGTGTCCCAAAGAGGGAAAGTGACACGGCTCCTGCCTGGCCTGTCTCGGAAGTTTCAGTGGGACCTGGCAGGTTGGAATTGGGCTTCCCTGGCCACATGGTCATTCCCGCCATCGCTTGGTTTTGACGACAGTGTTTATTTCCCACCTGTGGGGGTTCTCTGATGACTTGTTGGAATTTCTCCTTCATCGTACATCTCTGAGCATTTCTTCTTGGCTGCCTGTCACAACAACTTTTACTTAAAACTAGAAAGCCTTCATGTAGGAACCTAGGAAGTCAGAAATCTGAAGCAGCCGTCACTGTTTAAGTGATGATATACTGCAAACGAAGACCGCTTTTATTATTCAAAGCAGCCGTGGGTTTATCAGGATAATCGAGAGAATGGGATGTTGAGGCAGCGGGAAATATGGTCTTCTATTAAGGACCTTCGCTTTTCAGGTAATATTGGACAGAGGCAAAATCTTGCCTGGGTGACATCCATTTGTCAGTCAACAAATCAAAAATGGAGACTTGCCTCTGGATGATATTCTGTGGAGCTTTTGTTGCTGCTGTTTTAAGCTTCTGCTGAACATTAACCCATTAAGAATGATGTCCCAAGCTCACGGGTGGGTGTAAACTATGACACACACAATCCGTGATGCAGGAATTATAAGGATGCTAGACAGTGTCTGGGAAGGCTGGCAAAGGAAAAGCACAAAATTTTTTGTTGTTAAGTCTTTATTATTTATCTGTAAAGAAGATAAGATCCCTTTGTTGAAGTTTCTCATCAAGATCATATAGGATAGGATTTTGTCACAAAGAAAATCAGTAGCTAGCGCTCTCTCCTGGGCCTCCATTCTCATAGATTATCTGGTATCGAATATATTCTGGGAGTGAATTAGTCATTAATTTTTGGATGTGCAGAATAGTTTTGGCTAATTTCAGTAACCCATATTGAAATTCACTGAGCAAATTCCAAAAAATATCTATTGAACACCAAGTATTGCCAGGTGTAGTTCTAACTGTTATGAATACAGTAGCAATAAAAGGAGTCCCTGATTTCTTGGTGCTTATGCACTAATGGGAGAGGACCGGAAACAAGTAAAGCAATAGATTTGGGGTACAGAGAGTTTCCTGGTGAGTTGGGTATGGACCGTGAGAGTAACAGAACTCGCGGAGGCCTCCAAAGTCTGGCCTCAGCCTTCAGAAGAGGGAAGTTACTGAGAAGGGGAAGCCCAGAGCACAGATGAGATCTGTCTGTTTGGACAGATTGTTTGCCCATTAAACATCCACGTGGAGGTGGATAGATGAGTCTGCAGTTCTGGGAAAGGTCTAGGATGGGCATAGAAATTTGGTAACCGTTGGTTTGCTAGTGTATGGATAATGTTCAAAGCCAGATGCGCTGTGGGGTGAAGGCAGACAGAGAAGGACAGTCTGAGGACTGAGCCCTGAGTTCACCATCATTTGAAGGAGGGGACACGGAAGGATCCAGCAAAAGTGAGCAGCGACTCAGAAGAACTGGGAGAGATTGGAGTCTTGGAGGCAAGGATAGAGTGTCCACAGAGGAGGGCGTGGTGGACGCTGCCTTGCGCTGCCCACGGGATAGAATAAGAACAGAACTGAGGACCGCCCGTTCTTTGGTGATGCGGACATCAACAGGTGGTCTTGATGAGACCAGTTTGGGGGGGAGTTGTGGGCCCGGAAGCCCCTCGGATTGGGTTCCAGAGAGGGTTGAAGGAGAGAAAGAGGAGGCGGTGATTGTCGACAGTTCCTAAGGATTCTACTGTAAAACAGCAGAGAGAAGTAAGGTGGTGACGGAAGATGAGAAAGGATGGGGGGAAGTTGATGCTTTCTTCTTTTAAGATGGGAAATGTTACCAGCAGTTTCTCTGCTAAGGAGGATGATCTGGTTGAGAGAAAGAGCAGTGTGGTGGTGAAGAGGGAAGGACTGTCGAGCTGCTGTAACAAGAGACCACAGCCTGGGGGGCTGACCCAGCAAACACTTATTTCTCACAGTTGCAGAGGCCGGAAGTCTGAGATCAGGGTGCCAGCACGGTCAGTTTCTGGAGAGGACTTTCTTCTTTCTTTACAGACAACTGCCTTCTTGCTGTGTCCTCACATGGCGGGGAGGGGTGGGGGGGAGACAGAGAGAGAGAACAAGCTGTCTGTTCTCTTCTTAGGAGGCTGCTAATCCCATCATGGGGGCCCCACCCTCATGACCTCTTCTAGACTTATCTACCCTCCAAAGGCCCCACCTCCGGACACCATCATGTTGGGGGTTAGAGTTTCAACATATGAATTTGGGGGGACACAATTCAGTCCGTAGCAGAAGAGAAAACCCCAGGTAAAAAAGAATATTCTGCAAAGAGGTGCATTGTGTCCAGTGTTTTGCTGATGAGGGACCATGAGTCCATGGGGCATACTGGATGGATCTGGGGAGCCGGGTAGGGGGCTTGAGATTGGGTCAGAATAGGGGAAAATACAGAGCTCTCTGGGAATTGGATTCTGGGTAGAAGGAATGTTCTAGAAGTGTTGGTTCTGGTGAATGAAGGCACAGGGCACGATGTTGGTCTATCCTGGTGGTCTTCCAGGGGGAGGTGGAAAATTCCCGAAAAGTCTAGCTTCCTTTGAGGAACAGTCTTTCAATCAAATTGAAAAATAAAATGGGGAGTTCATGGTGCGGGGGGTGGGGGGGCCTGCCTCCCTGGGAAGCACTGGGGCTCCCTAACCTTGCTGCGGACCTGGGTGGGAGCGCCTCCTCTCCAGGGGCAGTGGGCTGCCCAGGGGACGTCAGCCTCATGCCGAGAATCTAAATAAAGGTTGAGGCCCGTTTGGGCCAAAGCAATAGAGCTCTTGGTGAACTATGTCCGAGTATTACTGTTATTACAGTTTTTGTAACTAATAACGAAAGGAGAGATGAACACAGTGGTTATCATTAGATTGATATTTGGGGAGTGTATTAGAGGTAGTGGAGACGGAATGCAAACACCTACTTTTAAGGGGTAAATAACTTGAAAAAAATCACTCGCTTTCTTTTCTTTTCAAAGCTCATTCCGGGTTTTTCTCTGGGTTCCGTAGAAGGTTGCGTTTGCACTAAAGAGAAGAACAGACTTCCTCTTTTCTCTTACAAGCACATCCTCCTCTACTTCCAGCTTTTGATGGCACTCGCTTATGTGAGCGTTTAAGAGGAAATGCTGTCAACCCTGTTGGTGCAGGATGGAGGGTCAGTCAGCGGGGTAGAACTCTGGAAAAAGGTGCACCGTTGCCGCCATTCTTCTGAAACCCAAACTCCTTTGGCAAAGGAGACATGTTTTAATTAACATTCTCCATTTAAATCTGGTTTGAAAAAAAAAAAACAACTCTGCTTCTCTGCTCTGCAACTCGCTGGGCCTCCAGCTGTGCTGACCACGCCAGGGGTTGAAGTCTGAATCCTTTCTTATTTTATTCCCCTTGCAGTTTTCCACGTAAGATCCCATTCACCAGAGAAACCCTATTGATAGAGAAATTGCTGATTAAGCAAGAAAAATTCTTGATCCTTTTACTTAAAAAAAAAAACTATTCGTAAAATTAGCCCCATTCCATCTGATTCTGAGTTGGAAAAGAAGACATCTTTTAGGTGCCCGAGGGCCTTCGATGGTCCTGATTTCTGTAAAAAGCAGATTATGAGAACCATGGCTCTTGAATGGACTGCACAGCAGAGAGGTCTGTGGAAACAGAGAGAACGTGTGAGGGAGCGAGGGCTCCTTTTCATCCAGACCCTTTTCCTGGCCCCTCAAGAGAGAGAACATGCTCCTTCCTGTTGCCCTGTGGGCCCTTCTGACTCTGGACGTCTACCCCCATGAGACCCGTCCCCATGGTCACTAGAAATCCGCAGATGGCAGACCTTTGAAAGTCAACAGTCTGTCTGCTTTCCATTAAAACAGCCGGGCTCCAGCTGTGGGAGCCGTATTTGCATTCTGAAGTATTTCCTAATTCTGACACTCAAAGAAATTTGGTTTCCTATGTAGGGGTTCCGTGCACTTTCAACATTGTTATAACTTTCATCATCACGTATCGTTGACGTTGGGCATTGCCTCCATCCCTTTTGGTGTTTGGAGAGAAGTTTTCATGCTAGTGAATATGAGAGCAGATCATGGAATCACATGATTTCATGAAGCGGACAGAAAAGAACTCCCATCGATTTACGTGATCTTTTGTGTGCTGACATGTACACGAAGGGAAGGAGTGGGGAGGACACTAGCGTTTGTTGACTGCCCCTTTCCCTGCTAACAGCTCCTATTCTCTCTTCTCCGTTTCATCTCTTCCTGCCTCTAATTACCCCTCCCACTTCTGCTTCCTCTCTCCCTGACCAACTCTTGTGCCTGATTAGAGCAGAGGTAGGAAAGCCGAGAGGCGTAGCAGGGCTGGGTGGGCATGTGCTGTCAGATGCCTGGAGGCCCAGTTAGAGGGAAGTGTGAATTGGGCGTGATCAATAGGTCACTGGTACCCTTTCTCAAAGCATTTCTGCATAGTGGTTGGAGAGGAAACTAGATTGGGGTGGGTTGAGAATCAAGTTGAAGATGAAGAATTTGAAAGTATAAACTATTTATATGAGAAGTTTGATTCTGAAAAGGAAGCAGTAACAAGAAAGTCAGGGAGCTGCTAAGGAGAGTTATTTTGTGAAGATGCACAACTGAAACATACATTTGGGCCAGTGGGGCTAGAGAAGTGGGAGGCACAGGAGAGAGGTTATTTTATGGGTTGATGAGGACCACACTGACACTGAGAAGAGGGCTACCTTTAAATATTTCTGTATATCAAGATGTTACCTCCTTTATTTCTCATAACATCCTTATTGTAGAGGAGGAAAATCTTTCCCTGCACTCTTAGGTTCGTTAGCTGGGGTGTGCAAATTAAGCTGACAAAAGACAGATGCACAGGAGAAAAGGTTAATTTTACACTCACACAGGCTTCACAGAAAAGAAGTGGAAACCCACAGAAGCCCCTTAGGCTTGAGATCTTTACATATCGTTTCATGAAAAGACCGTAAATTGTGGAGGAGTGACAAGACCAAGGAAAAGGAGTTTAGGCTTCTAGAGGTGGTAAATTGTGGGAAGGGAAATATAGGGGGGAAACTAATGGAAGGCAAGGATGACTTTAGTAGGCTTTGTTTATGTAGACTCATCTCCATGCCATCTTTGCATCTCTGGTGACAAGGGTTGTTCTGGTACAAGAGAAAGGGCGGGACACCTACGAAAAGGGAATTCACGCCCTGCTTCTTGGCAGAAGGGAGGAAGGAAGAGATCGTTCCTTCTGTGTCTACTGTTTCTCAACTGCCCTCAGCTCGATATAACCCTGTGCCAGAGTGGTATATTTTGGGGTGACGTGTTCTGATCCCGTTCATTATGAACCAGATAAATGGCAGTGCCCCCTTATAGAGGTGAAGAAAGTCAATCCAGCATCTTGTGTAAGGACTCGTGCCTTCTAAGGGATGCAACTGGGATTTGATCTCAGATCTGTCCATCTGTAAAGCTTTTTTGCCTTTCTGCTCTAACACACTGTGGGACTTCTGTGTAGAAGGATATTCTCAACAAATATTTCATGATCCCCACGAAATCCACTGAGGCGTAGCTCTAGCATGAATTTCTGCCTTGAATTACTCAAACCACCTAACACCAGTTTATGGGGAACAGTGTCCTTGACTTCATACCTAACATCCTCTTAGTTCATTGCGGGCGGAGTCCATGCTGCCCTTTCTGATCACGACGGTAATGACGTGAATTCTGATGTTTTGCAAGGTGTACAGTGATTCATTCTAACTCGGCATGGTCATAACAGCCTTCAGCTAAGTTGTCTTTATGGAGGGAACTATAATGCACTAAAATGTCACATACGCAAAGATTATTCAGCTCACCACTCCACAGTTTTACAGAAAGCTTGTTGAATGTGGAGACGAATACTGTGGCATTGGGAAAATTATTCAATATCAGATGCTTTTTTTACAATTTAATTGCCGCCTCTTCCCAGACTGATTTGAACTCTGCGAGGCATTTTCTTTTCACAGCCGCAAAATGCGTTTTCGATAGGCAGCAAATCACATGGCGCTCCGGGGTTTCCTTGGTGAAGCACAATGAAAAGAATCCGTTGACAGTTTACTGTCTGTTGATAAACACTTTGTGCAGTATTTCAGCCAGCTCTAATTGGATTTATTTTTAAACTCGGTTTGAGTAAATTGTGCTGACAGTAAACAATAAAATCAGATGATTGTTCTAAGACAGATTCCATAAGCACACCAAAACTGCTCGTCCTGCCTTGTCATGGCCCTTTAAAGCCTTGGCAAAACCATGTTCGCTTGATGGGGAGTTACGGGGCCCTCGAAGCGTATAGCAAAATGCTCCCCAGGCAAAGGCAAGTACAGTTGCCGTGCTGACTGCACAGTATACGATATTTTGAGATGGACCTCTCGGTTATGGTAGGAGAAAGCTTTGCTGTTTTTCTGATTGAAATCAGGGTCCAAACGTGCCAGTTACATCCGGGAACACGTCAGTTACGTGAAAACTGTGCATGAAAATCCCTGCTTCCTGCTTTGATCTCCTTCCTTCCCACCGATGCTGCACTGGTCTCCTCCCGAAAGCCGAAGGTGCTTTGGCATCGCTGCCAGGCTCCCATCTCAAAGAGATCTTTTTCTCAGTCTCTGGGTGGTGCTTTGCTCTGCAACGTGAAGCCTGAGCTCAAGTCCTCTTCTGGACAGGAAGAGACTTCAGGAGTGGCAGGCGCTGTGTCCTCTTCCCATCTGGGGCTCCCAGGACCTGGCACACGGCGGGTCCTCAGCAAATGGGCATTTCAGGGAACAAAACCTCTAAGGTCTCCGTGTTCCTAAGTACGCTGCGTTGCAGACATAGCAACGTTCTTTAAGCTCTGTACCCCAATAACAGCAGTTCAGAAACGTGCCCGAACTCATCAGTGCTCACTGTTAATGATTTGCTTTATGGGTAGGGAAGGGCCCCCAGGGATCTAAGCTCCCTCTTCTCATCCGAGAAGCACATTGCGGTTAACGGGGACCTGTTATCTCCCCAGCATGTGCAGCTGGGGCTTTAGAAGCAAAGTGTCTGGTCCTTCTGTGAGTGTCGCAGTAGGCAATGGCAACGTGCTTATTTTCTGGGACTTGGGACTCAGGAGTGAAGGAGAGTTTGAGGAATTATGATATCAGACGGCGTTAGATGCTCCAGTCTTTCTTTTGAAACACTCCCATCTCTGAGAGAATTGTCCTTGGGTGAAATGTGCGTAAATTGCTTGAGTATCAGGTGAGTTTCACATAGTTTGTTAACCCTGCTTCCAAGGGTCTAAAGTCTATCCTGAAGTGTTGGCACGAACCTCTTGTCTCCGGCTTATGATTCCTTTGGGAATTTATTTTTAAGAACAAAATGAAACTCTCAGGAGCTGGTCCTACTGATGGGTAATCCTGTTGAAGAATCTTGAGTCTCTCTTCGCAGGAAATGATCCCGTTTTCTGCAACCAGAAATGTTGGTGAGAGTCCACTCTCCCCTCTGCCTGGCAGTTCACACTCTCCCAGCCAGAGGGATTGGATTTTACCACCCTTTTCTTTTCTTTTTTTTTTTGAGGAAGATTAGCCCTGAGCTAACATCTACTACCAGTCCTCCTCTTTTTTTTTTTTGCTGAGGAAGACTGGCCGTGAGCTAACATCTGTGCCCATCTTCCTCTACTTTATGTGTGGGATGCCTGCCAGAGCATGACTTGACAAGTGGTGCATAGGTCCACACCCGGGATCCAAACTAGTGAACCCTGGGCTGCCAAAGTGGAACGTGTGAACTTAACCACTGCACCACCAGGCTGGCCCCTCTTACCACCCTTTTTATGCCGGTGCTGGCGAGTCAAGTCTGTATTAGCCTGCACAATGTTCCATCCATCTTCATCAGAGCCCTTCACTTACTGGAGATACAGCAGATACGTCTTAAGTGTCTGCAGGGTGGTTTCCAAGCATTCTTGTTTTAGGAAGGAAAGGTGCTGTCAAAGTTCATGGCCGTTCTCATTTCCTAACAGGTTCTCAGCATGCTCATCAATGCGGCTTACAAGCCGGGGAGAGTCTTACGGGAACTGCAGCTGGTGGAAGATCCACACTGGAATTTTCAGGAAGAGACGCTGAAGGCAAAGTAAGTGTTTTCCGTTCTGGAAAACCAGGGTTCTTGCCACCTTTGGCCTGCTGCCCTGAGTCTTGTCATTCCTCCTTTTGACATAGCCCAGAGAACGGAAACAAACGGAAGGACTGGCGTTCCAAGGTTCTGTGTACCACGCACGGGTTTAGTGGCGTTTTTGCCACACAGCGTTGCCATAAGCCTCAGGAATCGTAAAGCAGAGATTTGCTTAACTAATACTTTATTGTGTTAAACATTTGGAATAAAAACGTATTGTGTTTCACAGCCAATAGGTATTTGATCAAAAGGGGAAAAACTCATCTAAGAGAGAATATCCCTCATCGCTATTATGCATTATTCATTCACAGCTCCTAACATTTGACACTGTAAAGAGTTTGTGCCACCGACAGACGTTCTCTACTCTGAGAGATGACAGTTTTAAAAGATGAAAGGCACTGAGCCCTCTCTTTGGTTTGGTTAAAGGGCTGTGGGTTGACATGGAGTTGATCACCTCCTCTTTTATTTGGAAATAGGCTAATTGCAAAGGGGATGTCTTTGCTTGGCTCTGCATTTCTCGAACTCTGAAACTGAGAGCACCCACTGGGTCGATGTGCTTAAATCACTCAGCTGGTCAGTGTAAAATAAACACCTGAGGCAGACAGAAAAAGATCCTTTTTGGCAGATAACTTGATGGTTAACAATTGCTTTGGTGTTTTGAGAGGACTTTTAATATTCATTTGTGCTTTTCAAATAGATGAGATATTACTGGTCAACTTCTTCTTCTTCTTTTTTTTTTTGCTGAGGAAGATTCACCCTGAGCTAACATCCACTGCCAATCTTCCTCTTTTTAGATGTGAGCCACGACCATAGCATGGCCACTGACAGACAAGTGGTACATGTCTGTGCCTGGGAACTGAACCCAGGCCACCGAAACGGAACATGGCGAACTTAACCTCTAGGCCACCAGGGCTGGCCCTGGTCAACTTCTTATCTTACAGTGTCCCAAGATATCATTTAGATGTAACATTTGAGAATGAAGCTTTTTTAAAGCGTGAACCATTTTTCGAAGGCTGGGATATATTTAAGCCCTCCTTTAAAGAAAGTACCCATCCTATTCATAGTGAAAATTGAGGACAGTTAAGTATTATTTCTATGACCAGGAGTATTTTCCTCTGTAGGTGCCTTATCCTGGTACTGAGTAAAGACCTTGAGATATTACACTGTGGTTCAACTTTCATTGTCAGTTACCCACTCAGCGTTTCCTTGGGTCTTTTTTGAACATCTCTGTAATTTTATATTCAGTAAAAGTCATTTATGGTATAATGATATTCTGCCAAATCACAAAAATTAGGGGGAATATCTTTAAATGAGGAGAATGTTTCTTTGTATGAAGTGTCATGCCAAGGCAAGGTAGACCGGGTCTCATCCTTTCCTTCTTTCCCAAGAAATCTTTAAGTGAGCTTCACTTTTAGCCCAGAAAAAAGGAGAACAAGTTTTTGCTAGACTACTATTGCAGATTTTTCTACTTTATCTAAGGGGGAGACATCAGCCACAGTAGAACACTATCTGATAAGGGCAATTCGTAGTCCTAGTGGGGGCAGAAAACCTGAGCGAGTAGTTAGACAGAGAAGCTCTTTTTTTCGTTTTTTGTTTAAAGATTGGCACCTGAGCTAACATCTGTTGCCAATCTTCTTTTTTTTTTTTTTGCTTCTTCTCCCCAAAGCTCCCCCAGTACATAGTTGTATATTCTAGTTGTAGGTCCCTCTGGTTGTGGCATGTGGGATGCCACCTCATCATGGCTTGATGAGCGGTGCTGGGTCCGCGCCCAGGATCTGAACTGGGGAAACCCTGGGCCACCGAAGTGGAGCTCGTGAACTTAACCACTCGGCCACAGGGCTGGTCCCCTTCCTTCCTGTTTTAATTTTTTTTTTCCATAAAACTCAATACATGCAAAATACACCTAATGGATATGGGAACAGATAAAGTACAAACATTTTAAGTTCCATTAAAATCTCCTCGGCTCTTTAATAAGCTAGAAACTTGCTCCTGATACCAAAATGACCGGGAGCATTCATTCTGCAGTGTTCGCGCTCATTTTCGCGTTACCCAGTCGATCATGGCTTTCCTTAAATCCAGCCTGATGCCATCAGAACGGACACGGTGAGATCCAGCCAGCCGTATGCAAAGGCGATGTATTACCTATTATTTTCCAATACGACAGCGAGTTCCTGAGCAGAATCTAACACAGCAACTTCTAATGAGAAGATGTCTCTCTGAACTGGGTTTCCAGTGTGCTGGATCACAGGAGCGTCCCAGAGCAGCTGCTAATGATAACAGATGTACACTCAGCGGGAGCGTGCCTGTTAGAATACTACATGTTGAGTCACTGCTTTCCTTCTGATGTAAAACGACAACTTTTTAGATCTTGACAACTTTGCTATTTTCTTTAGTGCAAATATGAGGAGAGAAGGCTGGCTTCTTCCCATCTAGCTGAAAGGCTGAAATATTTTCTGCCATGAATAAATTAACTCAGTGAGGGGAGACCTGCACTGAAGGCATTCAGTTGTCTTGGTTGTGGTCGCTGAATTATGACATGGCAGAGTTTTCAGAAAGTAAAGGCATGAGGTCGCCCATCTCTGGGGCCTGGTGAATGCCATCACTCAGCATCTGGGGCTTCTGACTGTTTTTTCCTCTTCTAAAGAGTAAAGGCCTATTTACTTGAGAGGATGGAGGTGCCATTGTAAGGGTCTGACCTGTAAATAGAAGAAAAACTAACACTGTCCTCCACAGTTGTCCGTCAGAGATTTTTTTTCCTATTTATTCAACAGCCACACCTTTTATACTAAAATTATCATAATATTTGAACATCGTGTAAGGAGTCAATCCTATTTTGTCTTCAGTGTGTTTTGAAAGGCAAAACTGTAACTATAGTACTGAAGGAAAAATGGATGCTAATGTAGTTCATTTCAGCGGTTCTGGAAGAGAAAATTCTTTCTTTCCGATGAATTTAAGTATACTGAATTGACCTACCTTACTTTGAATTTCAGGAGGAGGAATTCAGGTGATACCTAAAGGGGATAAGAAAAAAATTCCAATTCCGTGCAGCTAGAGACATTTAAATATGTTTTCTAACATGTTATAAAATCTTCTTGAGGGGAAAAAAAAAAGACTTGACTCTTCTTTGAATGGCTTTTGTGATAATCTTTATAAAAGCCAGGTGGAAGCTAAGTAGTTTTCCCAGGCTTTTCTTGCAATTGTTCCAAATACTTAAAGAGGAAATATCCTGATATAATTTTGAGTGAATTAGACTTCATTATCAATTTGGCAGAAGCGTAGAGATAAAGTCAAATCTTTACTCTTGGTGAGTCGTGCTCAGCTCTATAGAAATAATATTTTGGTTTCTCCTTTTCCATAAGCGTTGACTAATTTTATATGTGTTTTTATTTGTATCACCTTTTTTTGGCCTTTTACTCGTGCCCACATTTTAAGAAGGGTAAGATGTAATATTTGGCTCTAGAGTGATTTATGTGATAAAGGATCCCCAAAGAGACTTTTCACTGGAAAAGATTTTGTTTGTTTATGTGTTAATTTTTACCTTGCTCAGATTTGTGTCGTTTGCTGTTCTGGAAATGAATATTGTGAACATGACATTCAGTAAGCAGCTGGACCAGTTTGTGACGAGAAGACTGCGTTTCTGTGTGTGTGCTTAAACTCATCAGATTATGGACGTGGTGTTTCTGGTTCAAACACAGGCCAGTTTAGGATTGTATGAACTAGACGTCGTCTTTCCTAAAATAAACACACACCCCATTTATTGCACAGAGTTCCCATTCCTTGAAATGCAGGCATCAAGAAAGAAGAGGGAAATTTCTGAGGAGCTGAGTATCCTAAAACTGAAAGCCAGTGAACCAATGTATTGACCCAGGTTCTGATGATTAAGAAGATGCGACCTGATATGGGTCATTTTGAAGATGAATGATAGAACTTAGACCAAGTTGAAGCCATCCCACTTGGACCAGGCTGATAGTTATGAATGGATGGTTACACCTGTGTGGTTTTTTCACTCTCTATGTCTTTTTGACTCAAAATCCATTTTGATTTTCTCAACTCTTAACTACTGAAAGAGGAGAGGCATTTTTTCTAGCACTCTTTATTTCTCCATCTTCATCTGTCTATCTTTCCCCACCCTGCCATATGCACTCACAGGTGGAAATAAAACCCTACTCTGGTTGGTAGGAAAGTATCAGAAGGCCACTCACACTTCCTTATTGATGCTGGGGAGAAAATCTTTTTATCTACCCTCTTAGGTTCAGTGCCAGAGAGGCTGCAAATTAAACTAACAGAAGATAGTGTAGCGAAAGGCAAGACAGAGTTTATTTACCTGTGCAATGCACATACACCTGGGAGTGCTCCATGATGAGTAACTCAAAGGGGCAGTTAGAATTTGGAGCTTCTACCTAAGTTAGTAGGGGAAAGGGAGTGGGGAGAAAAGTTCTCTATGGGAAGATCAAATAGGTTTCTTTAGGAAAGACAAACGGCCTTTTAGGAGAACACATGGGAGATAAGAAAGTTTGTGATAATGTTTGTTTATGTGGTGTGAGCCGTCTTTCTGTCTTCTTCATGGCCATGAAGCTCCTCCAAGAGAGGGTTTATGGTCGGTTTACTCTTGGGCTCTCCCCAGGGATTAGAAGTGAGCCCAAAGAGGGAATTTATGGCGGTCCTCGTGTCTCAGAAGTTTCTGCTTTTGGTCAGATAGTGGAAGTTCCAAGATAGCTTCTTTCTGCATCTGTTGAATCTCAGATGTCTTCATCATAAAATAACCTTACATCAGCCCCAGGCTTCTGAGTGGGTCCCCACATGGACAGCCAGGGAGAACATCCCCGTTGTGCCCTCTGTGTGTTTCTGTTGTTCTCTGACTTCCTGTCCTGTTTCAAAGGGTGTGTCCGAAACTGCTGTCATCCTCAGCATCCCTTATGTGCTCCACTTGTAAAGATGAGAAGGTTACGTTTTCCCAGATTTCTCTGGCATTTCACTTTTGCAAAAGCACTAAGGCAAAAAGGGGAAGAAATCTTAAAAGAAAAAAACAAACAAAAAACAAAAAACTCTGACCGGAAGGATCTGCTTCGTACCGAATAGCGTCCCCTAACTCCTTCCTCCCCGACCTTTTTTGTTCTCTTTGCTGTCCATCAGTTCCAACCCAGTGATGTTTTACTTGTTTCTTTTTTCCTTCTTCCTTCCTTCCATCTGAGATGATTCATAGTGCCAGGGAATATTCTGCTGTGTGTACCAGCTTGATTGTCTCTTGCAATATTTTCCTCTTTTTCTTTACAGAACTTGTAATACATGCTTTAGAAACCTTATCTTCCTATTTACCACAGCCTTGCTGGGCATCTAATAAATTATATGGCTAAGTATTTTTCCCTGCAGACTCACATCAGCAGGATAAAGCGAAGGCGTTATCCCGTGCTTTTGAGCTCTTCTCTTCCCATCCCTACCTACAGAAATATGTCATTGGCATATGGGTTTTAAGCCTTTTATGGTGGGGAGAGGTACAGAACAGATTCTTGTTTTCCCTTGTGTTCAAATAAAGAGAAGTGAGGTGACGAGGACGCTCGCTTCGCAGTGTCACCTGGATGCCCTGTGTCGCTACTGAAGGTGCCAGGTGCCCCCCCACAGGCTCCGTGTCTGTCAGGTGGCACTACTGACACCTGCCCGTTCTCTCTTGGAAGATTGTATAAGGATCGAATGATCGCATGGTGCAGAGTCCTTGAGAAAATGGAAGGCACAGTATTACATAAATGCGCTCATCCCACGAAACCCCGGCCGGTGGGCAGAATCCTGAAGCTGCCTTTTCCCGTGTTTCTTGATAGGCCAGTATCTCTGTGTGTTTAGTATGTCTTTGCAAAAAAGAGATGTTTGAGCAGTTGCCCCAATTTCTTGACCAGCTCCAAAACGGGCCAGTCGATTGGTTCAGGCTCAAGCTGGATGCTGCAATTACTTCTTCCTCCATCTTTGCAATAATAACTGGAGTCTACGCCTGTACTAAACCGATAGCACTCAGAAAGGCTCATTTGATGGAAAATGGGTTGTCTAAGGGGCTGAATGGAGTTTGAGCCATTATATAACCACATTTAGTTTTATTATTTTTTTAAATGTTTCCTTTGAAACAAACTTACAGAAAAAAATTGCAAGTATAGAATAAAGGGACTCTTCTTTTTCCTGATGGATTTGAGAATAAGTCGTTGGCATCATACCCCACTCCTCCCTAATACTTGGCTGTGTATTTCCTACAAACAAGGACATTCTCCTACATAATCAAAATGAGAAAATGAATGTCGACATTTGACTACGATCTGATCCTCAGATTCCACTTGAGTTTCACCACTTATGCCAGTATTTTCCTTTATGGCCAGAGCACCGAGTCCAGAATCTCGCATTTCGTTAGGGTGCTGTCTCTCTTCACTCTCCTTTCTTCTGGAAGTGTTGCTCAAACTTTCCTTGACTTTCATGACCTTGATATTTCTGAAGACTCTGGACCACTTCTTTTGTAGAATGCCACTTCCTTTGGTGTCTCCTCATGACCGAATTCAGATCATGCATCTTGAGCAGGAATCTCACAGAAGAAAGTACCTTCTTGTTGCATCCTGCCTGCTGGCACACAAGTTCCGTTTGCCGCGTCGCCGGTGATGTTCACTCTGATCACTTAGTCAAGGTGATGTCTGCCACGCTTTTCCACTGCAGAGGTAGTTTGTGGAGAGATGCTTCACATGTGTAAATATCCCCTTCTTCATCAAACTTTCCATCTAGTCATAAATTTATTTATATCCATAAGAATTCATGGATCCCTGTTCTGTTCAATGGGTTATCATCCATTGCCCCCATCACTTATCTTGATGCTCAGTTGCCCCAGATTTGGCCAATGGGAGCCACATCAAGCTAGCTTTTCTTTATCCCTTGGACATTTCTCCATCATCCTCTGATACTTTTCTCACTTTCTGACCCGATAATATGTTCCTGGCTTGTTAGTCCTTTCTCTGCCCCAGTCCTGGAGTTAGCTGTTTCTCCCGGGAGCCTTGATTTTCCTGCGATTGGTGGTGGGATGTTTTTCAGTGGGGGAGGTATAAAATGGTATTTAGAACCAAGATCTGACATTCGTACACTCACTACTGTTAGAGGGGGATGGCTCCCAGGCTCTCAGTGGACAGAGCGAGGGCATTTGTGTGTCTGTACGTGTGTGTACACGTACGAGTCTGTGTCTACACACACACACCTAAGAACACATTTGCATTTGTATTTATCTCTCTGTCTCTTGGATCAGGAGTTCTCAAGACCACTTCCACGTTCTAAGTTCCACTGCAAGGAATCTTGAGACTCACCATGTAGTTGTGCTCATGGCTAAGCTTTTACAGCCATGTAATAAGGACCCAGTGAGGTTGTAAGGAGAAGAGATGCAGATGGAGTCTGGAAGAATCATATGCTCCAATTCCTGTCCGACACCGCAGGTTCCTTCTAGTCTTTTCCTTTCCCGTACTTGCAACGCCCCCCCTCTGACAGTGGGAAACGTGGCTCATGCTGTCTTCTGTGTCTTTGTGTCTTCGATCAGGCCCCGCTATGCAACCAGGCTCTTGTCACGTTGTTCTCATCCCACTTGGGCATCAACACTCAGTGCCACCCACCCCATCACCCGTGTGCAGAGCCCTCCTTGCCTGCCACAGGTCTGGATCCTTCCAGGTGGGGGTTAATTGCAGAGGACCCCTAGGACCGGCACCTGTAGAAGAGAGAGGAAGGAAGCCGATTGGGCAGAGGGAGAGATGGGCTGTGGCCCATGACAGCTCTGGAGTTAGAATACCCCTCCATGGTGGTCCCGAGTGGGTCCCGAGCAGCCAGGCGTTTTTGCCCCTGATGCAATAAGTCATTATTGCAGGGGGACTGTCTCTGGGGAAGGGGCAGGGAGGGCAAGGCAGCTTTTGCAGCTGAGCGACCCTAAAGGGACCAACAGCTGCAGGCCACCTGCCAGCAGCAACGCCGGCAGCAGGGGTGGGAGGTCCCGGCCACGCTCACAGCACCTCCACCCTGTACCAGGGCACTGTAGGTCCCACCCCGCTTTCCCCAACCACCACTGCCGTGGCGTTAGACAGGATTGTTCCGGAAGGGCAGGGAAGAGGAGAGGAGCCCATTGCTTTTAAACCATCCTATAATTCCATTGTCGGGAATTTAGATCAGCTTTTCCTAATTGTGGGAACTTCTAGTAAAACACTTGCTTCCACTGAATCATCCTAAACTGGAGGGGGAACAAAGCTGTCCTTTTTCCATTTTCCACGTGCATTTGTTCCCTTTCTCCTTACATCCCGTTAAGTTGTCGCTGCAGGTGGCTGCTTCGGAATTTGCAGGTGTGGGAACATAAATATCTGTCTCTGGGCCCCACTTCCACAGTTTGAATTCTAACCCAGTTTTCACATTTCTCCTGCTTTTTGACCTTCTGTTATTTTTTTTTAAGGGACTTTAAGAATCTTGATACTGAGCTTTTTAGGAGAGCCGTGGGACCACTGGAATCGTAGTGAAAAAAAACTACAAGGGAAATGTCCCAGTGAAGTATTTTTATTCCTTGTGTCCCAGAACAGTACATAGGCTGGGTTCACAGAGTTGTGCTGTTTTTATTATGCAACACAACAGAAGCAGTGAGCAGGAACCACCCAAAAGGGAATGAGAGCCCCCTCTGTGGTGCAGGGGTCAGTGGAGGTCCTAGAAAAAATCTACAGTCGTGCAAGCCTGTGGGATTTAAAGCATGATCTTATCTACAAAGAATTGCTTTTTAGTTCTTACTGCACAGAAAGTCAAGCTTGCACTTGAGAGAAATGGAAGAACAAGGAGTACAGAGGGACTGGGGATGCGAAAACCAAGGAATGAACGTAAAGTCCAGTTTTTCAAGTTAAAATTTATTTTTTTTTGCTGTTAGGGGGAAAATATTTTCCAATCTTCAGAAAGACAGAAAAAAACCCAAACTGAAATAAACTCAGGAGGAGTTTATTATCCTGTTTATTTCTATCACCACTTTATTCTGAGTAAACCAGGTCTAGATTTTGAACTTAATGTTTTATTCACAAATTTCAGAAGTGGCAGTCTCTTTATGTTGCAGTCTTAGTGGCACCGCTTGCCTGATGTCCCTGTTGTGTTTGTGGTGGAGCGTTAGGGACCTGAATCTTCGAGAGCCGGAAAGAGCAAGTTGGCAAAGAGTTTGCGTTATCATCCCTAGTCGTCCATGCCCGCTTTCTTTGGTCGTTCACTGTCTCTTGATTTTGGTTAGTTTCCTAAAAACTAACACAAGTTTTCTCTGCCAGTGCTACTGCAGTATGCTATTTTCCTGGAAAATAAATTGTTGTCCAAGATTTCAACTTAAAAATTAGGGTACACGTCAAGGACAGAGTTTAACAGCCCCGGCTGTTTCGACGTGTCATCATTTCAGTGGACTCTAAGGTTAGTGAGATGGTGAACTAAAGATCTGTGAGCCGTTGCCAACTGAAGAGTCTGCAGTTATTTTCTACCAATGATAGTCCTAAAAACTGTACCCAAGGGGATTCAGACTGATTTCCAGATGCTCATCTTTTCAGCCAGGCGTTCTTGACCATAAATATTCGAATGAGGGCTTCAGTACCTAATTTTACAACAAGAATCCATCCAAACTGCTTCCCAGAAGATCCGGTTTCCAGTTTAGGATCAGTGACTTCCTTCCATGTGGGTTTTCTTGGGCAAGAGAAAGTCTTTTTCTCAAAAGTGACAAGCAACAAGGGACAATATCTAGATGCTAGAATCTTTCTCACCGTAAATTATTGGTCATGTTCATGTGGAAGGGGGCAGGTCATTTTCATTTTTCGTGAAACAGTTATGTTTTATTCAAAGAAGGAAAACAATATTATACTGCCCTCAATTCTTCTAGGGCCTTGGGGAAGACATCAGAGATTAATTAATATTTAAGTACCATGGCACTAAGACAACCATTTCTGTAAGGAGTGTTGGTTGTGTTTTTAAGATTCCCATACCTTAATACCGTAAAATCAGTTTATGGTGGATAAACACAAAAGGTGTTTGAATTTCCAGGACTCGTTCTCTGGTGCCTCGAAAAAATGTTTTGGAAAATTTTAATACTTTAATGGTCTTCCCCCTAAGATTAGAGGAAGAACACGTAAGGATGACCTCAGACAATTGTTGCAAAATCTGATCCGAAAAAGGAGAAATTCACGGGAAGTGACAGCCATGATTAGCATGGAAAACACATTTGTTGCTGATGCTGAAGTGTCAGCAAACTGTCCTGGGGTCCTCCCTTCCTGTCCTGCCCTTCCCCCTTGAGGTGACAGTTGTTTTCATTAGTCTGCTAGGTCTGCCCTAACAGAATAAGACCGATCAGGCGGCTTAAACCATAGAAATGTATTTCTCACTGTTCTGGAGGCTGGACGTCCAAGATCGAGGTGTCAGCGGGGTTGGTTCCTCCTGAGGCCGCTCTCCTAGGCTTGCAGACAGCCACCTTGCTGTGTCACACACACTCCTGGTGTTTCTTCCTCTTCTTGCAAGGATATCAGTCCCGTGGGATTAGAGCTCCACCCTTATGACCTCCTTTAACCTTAATGACCTCTTTCAAGGCCCTGTCTTCAAGTGCAGTCACATGAGGGGTTAGGGGTTCAATGTCTGAATTTTGGAGGGACGGTTCAGTCCATAGCATGAGCAAAGGTCCTGTGTCAGGTCCCTCTGTTAGATTTACTGCTTCGTGGAGAGGAAGCCAAAGCCCGTGGCAGCATTGGCCAAGGGTAGCTGGCTTCTCTGGAGCGAGTCTTAGCTCATGGAGTGTGTTTCACTTTTTCCCAGCCTAGAGGGGGAGACGAGTGGTTGCCCAGTGGGCACGCTGTGTTGAAGGCTCTGTCGTTGCATTTACTCCTTTCACATTGAAGAGCTAGAGAAATCTTTTCCTTTAACTACTGATAATTCATCTGAGGCCCATTACGGTTCTGTGAGCATTCAAGTCTCCTGCTCCCAGCGTCTGCGATGCAGAGACTCTGCCCGTGTCTCACTCATAAGGTTGCTTTGCGTGTTTTGTTGGGTTTTTAATTATAAAATCTATTGTGTTTCTCTCCTCTTAAACGTGACCTTGTGTACCTATCACCATTCTGCACAGATACCGTTTGCCATGGACTGAATGTTTGTATCCCCCAAGAATTTGTCTATTGAAATCCTAACCCCCAATGTCTTAGGATTAGGAGATGGGGGCCCTTGGGAGGTGATCAGGTCTTGAGGGTGGAGCCTTAATACATGGGATTAGTGACCTTATACAGGAGACCCCAGAGAGCTCCCTCCCCACTTCTGTGCTATATGAGGACACAGCAAGAACAAGGCCCTCTATCAACCAGAAAGGGGGCCCTCCCCAGACACAGGATCTGCCACATCTTGATCCTGGACTTCCAGCCCCCAGAACTTTGAGAAAGAAATATCTGTTGTTTACAGCCCCGCAGTCTACGGTATTTTGTCATAGCAGCATGAATGGAATAAGACACTGTGTACGAATGATAGTAATTATCTTCATTTCAACAATATGATATGCAACTTGACAAAGATAACATTTCCGTTCTGAATTTGCACGGTCTTCACAGAGAATCACGACACCGTATCCACTCATATTTTTCAAAAATTAAATACTATAGAAGCAAGAAAATACACTGTATTTCATTAACTTCATTTTGAGGATTCTGTCCACTAGGTATGTACTGCATACTGCTAATATCTGGTATTAAATTAGGTACAGCGCCATGAGAATATGCTCAATGGAAATCTTTATTACAGAGATCCCGTTTGAGCTCTGTCGTCACAAATATTGTGCACGAGGTCGGGCGTTTCTTAAGAACATTTTTATGAGATCAAAATGAACAATAAAAGTAAATGACCCGGAACTCACACACGGTGTGCTTTGTTGTTAGAAAATAAAGGGGCTGCTTTTGGAACTCGCTGCACCACATAGGTCTGAGCGATTCTGTGGTCTAGCCATCACTTAAACTCCCTTATTTCTAGGTACAGAGGCAAAACATACAGGGCTGTGGCCAAAATTGTACGAACGTCTGACCAAGTTGCGGATTTCTGCCGGCGAGTTTGTGCCAAGCTGGAATGTTGTCCAAATCTCTTCAGTCCTGTGCTGGTTTCTGAAAACTGCCCGGAGAACTGCTCCATTCACACCAAAACCAAATACAGTAAGTACAAACAATGGAGAGAGTGTTGGTCCATGGGCCCAAACTACAAGGAATGTAGTTGGTGGGTTTGTTTTTTTTAAACCTTTCAAATAGTTTTTTATAGGAATTTCTATGGAAAATTCTTTAAGATTTGCTGTCAAAGACGCTTATGTGTTTTTAGCCTTTTACAAGGAAGGGATGGGGGTGGTTAAAATCAGGATGAATTACCGTTGGGAGGCATTGCCAAAGAAGAAATGAGGATGTATGTGCTGTCGTGAATGTCAGTGGATTGAGTGATTTTGAAAACTATGTGGCTGAGAGAAGAGCACAATAAAACTGATTCTTGGTAGTGGTTAGTAAGCAGAATTCTTTTCTTGGACCTTGCACTGAGAAATTGTAACAGTTCTTTCATTGCCCTTCTTTTTTTTTTTTTTTTTTTTGGTGAGGAAGATTGTTGCTGGGCTAACATCTGTGCCATCTTCCTCTATTTTGTAAGTGGGTCACTGCCACAGCATGGTTGACAAGCGGTGTGTAGGTCCGTGGCTGGGGTCTGAACCTGTGAATCCCAGGCCACTGAAGCAGACTGCGCGAACTTAACCGCTACGCCACCAGAACGGCCCCCTCGTTCTCCTTCTTTACACGGAGCAACCACATCATAGTCTGCTTCTCGCCTGTTTATACTGCTTTCCTCCACACTGTCTCATGTTTTTGTGGAGTAGTTGGAGGTGCAGAAGCTGTCTTCCTTTTCGTGCTCCTGACTGTATTTGCTCCTTCACTGTAATGCGGACTCAGTGTTGCTCCCACAGCACACGTCCCCTTCTCTCTGACTGCTTCCTGGCAGGATTTTCCCACTTTCGGCACTTGCCCTTCCCCCCATCACGTGTGGTGACCTCTGCCCCCTGTGGTCGGCCTCTCCTAGGCCCTGCCTGGCCCCTGTTCTGAGCTTCATCTCCAAGCCCTTTAGCCCCTCCCAGACACCTCCACCACCTCGAGCTCTCAGAACTCTCGCTCTGATCTCAGCTTCTGCTGTCTCTGTCATCTCTAATCCAAGCCCCGCTGCATCCCCTTCACAGGGAGCTGGAAATCTGCTCTGCCAGCCGCTGTTCCCGCCAGCTGCTGGGGTGTCACCAAGACCCACGGCGTGCGTGCGGTCGGTGCTCCGTGGGCCCCAAACAGTTGGGATTTATCAACATATGTGGGAGAACCAGGAATCTGAACATACTGGAAACACTATTCAGAGTGTGAATTTCCTTCTCTTATATAAAGGTTTAATAGGGGTTTTTTGTTTGTTTATTTTTATGCTTTTTTTGGTGAGGAAGATTGGTCCTGAGCTAACATCTGTTGCCAATCTTCCTCTTCTTTTTTTTCTCTCCCCAAAGCCCCAGTACATAGTTGTATATCCTTGTTCTAAGTCATTCTAGTGCCTGCATGGGGGACGCTGCCACAGCGTGGCCTGATGAGTGGTACTAGGTCTGCGCCCAGGATCCAAACCAGTGAACCCCGGGCCACCAAAGCAGAGCACGTGAACTTAACCACTCGGCCATGGGGCCATCCCCTCCTTCTCTTATATATACATAGTTATTTTTAAAATCTCTTTTCTGCTTCATTCCTGCTAAAAGTCAGTGACTGTCTCTGACACGCTGAACCTCATTTCATTCTGCACACACAGTCACTCAGGGAGGAACCGTTGGTGTGTTGGCAGAACGTGGTGAGGTCACCATCCCTTTGAAGAACTTGTCTCCACATCACATTTCCTTTGGCTGGAGGAGGGGCTCACTGAGGCAGGCTGCTCAGGAAGAGATGCTTCTGAATCGAAAACGACTTGACTGAGGGCTCAACACGGCCTTGAGCGTTTCCCTTAACAATGGGCTTCCATGTCCTTCCAGGACGTGGTGGGAAATGGGAGGGAAGGAGCACGTTACTACAAGTCACAGGATACGCAACTGAAATGAACCTAAAGATCTTTCTGGGTCTGGTATTCTGAAAGTTCAGAATCCTAGGATCCCTTGGGTCAACTTACCATGAATATTGCTGCAGACTGAACTGAAGCCCCAGCTGGAGAATGATGAAACAATATTTAGGAGGAATTGAGATCTGTAAGGCCCGTGGCAGCCACTCTCTTTCTAAGTCTCTAAAAATGTACTGCATCTTTGCATGCGTTCAATAAAACCAGTTGTAATTTCCAGCATCCGGCTTCTAAAAATCCAGGCTGCCCCAGACTTGTCTTGTCCACATGAGCTTTTTGAGTGTGAACCAATGCTCATCCGTTTGGACCTGGGACCTAGAGATAACCCTGAAGCAGTGTCACTCGACGGCAGTCTGTCCATGCTCATCGAGGAGTGTGGTCCTGATGGAACTGGAGATGGGGCGTTGTTTCAGGTTCTCATGCAACCCGGCCCTCTCAGGAGGGTGATGAGCGCATGCAGATGCTTCCACAGCAGGTGCACCCTCGTGAGTTACATGGCTGCTCTTAAGTGGTTTCTCGACAGTTTTTATAAGTGCCATCCTCATGGACCAAATTCAAGGGAGAGGTATCGGGAACAGAGAATTTTAGTCCTAGTGAAGTCCAACACTAGTTGGTCCTGATGGTCTCGTTTTGCATATAAGGAAAGTGAGGTCCAGAGGCAAGGTGACTTGTCCACGTGGTACAGCAGCACGGGGCTGGATGGAAGCCGTGCTTCACCACAGGGTGGGGGGCGCCCACCATAATCTAGGAGCTGTGCATTTTGATGTTTTCTTTTGGCTCACTCCATCCGTAGGTAAAGTTTCCTTTGCTGCATTTGGTTCTTTTACGGAATGACAGGAGTTACATAGCAGGACACTTGGGCCTTTGGTTAATAAATAAGTTGTCTTGATTATGGTCATAATTGAAAATGAGATTCATAGTAGGTTTTGATTAGTTGCTCATGCATTTAATTTATGGAATGCGTCAATTATTACTAAAAGTTGGTAAATAATTTTCCAGCTAGCACTCTTAAGTGTTAATATAGACAGACATCTCTGCTATAGAATTCAGAAGCAATGCAAAGTCTCCACTGAATAAGAAAAGAATAGAGGACGTAGTTAGGTAATAGATAAGGAACGCTATTTGGGGAGAAAAACGATGCTTCCTCAATCTGGCCTGTGTGTTGAAGATCGCCAGTGTATCTTGGTCAGATCAAGAGATGGGGAGTCCTTCCCGACGAGGCCCCTCCAGCGGTGTTCACCATTCTTGCTGACTGACTGAGTCTTCTTCCAGATGCGACTTGGGAGCAGTTGTCAGAACGTCCAGTGGGAAGTGATTGCCACCACTGTGTGCAGTATTTGGGGCAAGGAAAGGGGACAGAGAGAAACTCCTGGAACAACTGTGGTCTTGGTTGACCCCCCCCTTCTGCACAGTCAGCTAGGGCCGCCATAACAAAGTATCATCGACTGGGTGGCTTGAATAACAGAAATTTATTTTCTCACAGTTCTGGAGGCCGGAAGTGCAAGGTTGAGGTGTCGGCAGGGCTGGTCTCTCCTTGCCTTGCAGAGGGCTGCCTCCTCCCTGTGTCCTCTGTGCACGTACATCCCTGGGCTCTCTCCGTCCTCTTGCAAGGACGCCAGTCCTGTTGGATCAGAGCCCATCCTTATGACCTCATGGAACCTTCATTATGTCCTTTAAGGCCCCCTTTCCAAATGCAGTCTCACAGGGGTTTAGGACTTCACTTTAATTTGGGGGCAGAGTTCTGTCCATAGCACCTTCTAAACATGAGGGCATTGGAGAAATGTTCTCACTCTGTGGAGCTGTTGTCTCGGAATTGCTTCCTGAAGTATAAATGAGGTGTCCAATTTTTATTGTCTCAAAGGGATGAACCATCTTTCTCTCTCCCCTCGCTCCCTCTCCTTTATTTTTTCTTTCTCTCCTCCCTCTCTACGATCTCTCTGTCCCTGTATGTACATGTGTGTGTCACCTTTAAAAAAACAGCTTTTAATGCTCTCTCTCCTTGTAGCCTATTATTATGGGAAGAGAAAGAAGATCATTAAGCCCCCGATTGGGGAAAGCCCCGTGGAGACCGGGCACCCCAAACCTGCCAGGCGGAGGAAGCGGCGGAAATCCATCTTCGTCCAGAAGAAGCGGAGGTCTTCCGCCGTGGACTTTGCAGCCGGCTCGGGGGAGGTAAGAGCCACACACAGGCAGCTTCCAACCTGCCCCCTGGGATGCACGGCCCTGGATGCATAGCGAGGGCGCAGCGGAGGCTTGATGCTGCATGGTTAGAAACGCGGAATTCCAGGAACCCTCCTCGTTGTTTGTGGAAAAGGGATGAACATTTTAGGTTCTCTAGCTGGGGAAGGGCTGCAATGGGGCCTCTGGTTGGGACCGTCGGCTCATCTTCAGAGGCCTCACCAAGTGGTTTGCACAGGGCCACCTGCACAGGGAAAGACCCAGGATCAGAGCCCGGCCCCGCAGCCAGCGCTCAGCCCACCCTCTTGCATCCTCCTTTGGCCAGCCTCCCTTCACGCATTTCCCTTCCTCCTAGGAAAGCGAAGAGGAGGATGCAGATGCCATGGACGATGACACCGGGAGTGAGGAAACCGGCTCCGAGCTCCGGGATGACCAGACGGACACCTCTTCGGCCGAGGTCCCCTCCGCCCGGCCCCGGAGGGCCGTCACCCTGAGGAGCAGCTCCGAGGCGGAGCGCCGGGCGCCGGTGGAGAGGGCGCGGAGGGGCCGGCGAGCGCAGACGGCCTCGTGCGCCGACGGCGGGGACCAGGGGACGGCCGCCGGCCAGGACGCGGCGGAGGTAACGCCCGCGGCCCTGGAGCTGGCTTGTCGGGTGTGGGCAGCGGGCGCAGTGTTGAAGAAAACCCGCATCACAGTTCATTATATTATAGTTCAGGGCCTCGATTTGGGGGTCCTTGTTTAAAATATGAAATACACCAGCGGCTGCTCCAGCTTGGTTCCTAAACGCTTGGCGATTTCACATCCTGATGGAGGTCAGTGAACATCAGAGTGGGATTCCGAGGGAAGTAGTAACTCCTGTTTTTCGAGAAGATTTAGAACCTCCAGGGACTCTTGTCAGGAGAACAGACAGAGTAAATCCTCAAGGTCTCATGGAACACCAGGCCTTCCCTCTATGGGGTCCCTCTGAGATGCTGTCGAATACTAAGTCGCGTATCAGGCCGCCCCTAAGCCCACAGGTGGTACGTGATCAGCTGAAAAGCCTTTGGTACCATTGTCACAAAAATACACTGGGACGTAGGTGGCTGTCTCACCTACGAACACATGTGCCTTCTCCTTTGTCCTCTCCCTCAGAGATGCGTCCTTAATAAGCAGGCCCAAGACTTCCTGAACTTTGGGATTCAATGGCTGCTGTCACTGTGCCTTTTTTTTTTTTTCACCTCTAAAGGCACACAGGTCTTTAGAGCAAAGTGATAACCCGGGTGAGTTGCTGAGACAGCCCCCGGAGAACGGAAGTCTCTCTGGCTTGGTTCGTCCTGATGCCCAGTGAGAGCCCGAAGGGAGGCCACTCTGGGTCCTGGATGTGTGGCTCCGGCCCGCCAGGAGTTAGAGAGGGTCCCGCCGTGCATGCGGTGATAAAATGACCTCCTTCTCCCCTTCCCTCCGCAGGAGGTAAAACAAGAGGAGGAGGAGAGGCTCGTTCTGGAGAGCAACCCATTGGAGTGGACCGTGACCGACGTGGTGAGGTTCATTAAACTGACCGACTGCGCCCCCTTGGCCAAAATCTTTCAGGAACAGGTACGCCGGGTCTGCTGCGTGTGGGCTGTTTCTGTCGTGAGGCTCGATCTTCGGGAAGCCTCCTGTTTCGGCTGACTTCCTGTGCCCGACTCTGGGGATGGGGATTTCTCGTTACTGGGGGTGGGCAGGGGAGGTGGAGGTCCCGGGTCCACACGTGGTCCCCACTGACACCTCCGTGGGGGGCTCTTTGCCATCCATGGAGATGGAAGTCCTGGCTCTCCTCTGGCCTTGTAGGGGGGATTAGGGGGACTGGTGCCTCCTGGCCAGGCTGGAAGTCAGGGGCCCCCGTGCTTGGCCTTTGCTGGGTGGGTGGGGTGGGCCACCTCGTCCCGCAGGGGAGGAGTTCTTGTCTAAAAGGTTCTGTCTCCCTGGGGTGCCGTTTCCCAGTCCTTTGCTGAGAGAAAGTGGGCTGTTCTTGGGCCTCTTTGCATCCATGCCAGTAGGCGTTTTGGGGTTGCCAGCTTCTTTAGCAATCAATATTGGATACAGGAGGCAAACAAACAAACGGAAAACCCCAAAGCACTCACTGCCTTGTCGTATCTTGGGTCCCAAAGTCCCTAGCTGGTCTGCCACCTTCTCTCCACCTTTCAGAGTCTTCTTAGGCTTGTTTCATTTATAATGTTATCATTTATAGTTTTAGTTATACTTAGCGAGAGAAATAGGGAAGAGTATGTCAACTCGCTCTTCCCAGAAGTGGGAGCCCTGGTTCCCTTATGTTTAATTTAATGCTCCTTTCATCACTCTTTTCTTCCATTCTGCATTTCTTTCTTTGTAAAATATTTTAAACCCCATGCTACGTTAGGCCCTGTGCTAAATGATGGATAAATGCGAAAACAATTGATAGAATCTCTATGTTAAAGGAATTTGTAATCTAGTAGATGAAATGAGTGTAATTAGCTAAAACTTAAGACATGCTGTGAGCCATCAGAAAGGAGGGTGTTTATTTACATTTTCCCTTAAATTAACATGAAAACAAATTGCCACTCTCTAGAAACATGCCACCTTCTCACTGGCCTCACTTAAAAAGCTCAGCTCGGGGCCTGTGACCCTTGCTCTGCTCTGTTGGCTCAATTTCTTGAAATTTTTTTGCCCCACAAGGTAAATATCTGACTTTCAAGGCCTTGTATGTTAAAAACAATACCATTTCCCATATCATAAATTAAAGATATGTCTTATCCGATCTTTTTTTAGATTAGACAAACCAGTAGTCCGGAAAGAGGGTTATTTAAGCATTCAATCAGGAGGAAAAACAGAGAGACCTCTGATTTCCCACGCACCCAGTGAATTTCCCGGGTTTTCTCCCAAGGCCGCCATTGTGCAGTAGTGAACTGTGGAAAGCAAGTTGGTAAGGCTCCCAGCTCTTCCCAGAGGACAGGAGCTCTTAACAGTCAGAGGTGTCTCCTGCCGACTGCTCGTCTTCTGTAGACACCCAGGGAGCACACGCTGCGTGGGTGAGTGGTGGCCAGAGGGGACATCGCCTCCTCCCTACCTGATGTTAGTTGTGCTTGGTCCCCAGGTGACACTTAAAAGCAGACAAACAGGAACAAGCTTCGTTACCCATAAAGAACCTGGTAATGAGCGTGTCCCTTCATTTAAAACCCACAAAGAGAAAAGAGAGAATTGTGAGCAATGTGAGAAATTACGTCATTTAGGGCTTGTTGATAAGCTGCATCTCTGTCTAGAAAACAAAAATAAAGCAGTCGGTTGAAATCCAGCTTGAAGCATTGCCTAATGTGACCTTCTCCAGGCTGGTGTTTATTAATCGCGGCACTGAGAAAAAGCCTTGCATTCGAATACAGCACAAGGGCTGATGACACAGAGTTTAACGTGTGTATCCGTGCGTTCCTGTGTTCTTTCAGCAAACACGGATGGAGCGTCTGTTACGGGCCTTATGGCATCCAAGAGGCAGACATGGAAGGCAGCATTCTGTATTAGTGTAAAGTCCTGTTTTTGTGTTGTTTTGTTTTTAGACTCAGATGCCCAGTTTTATCTGAGAAATGTCTTTCACTTGGGCCTGTCCCTGAACAGAGGACAGAGCTCCCCCCTAGATGCTGGGTTGGCTGCCGGCGCTCAAGGCCGTTTGTACCGTGAAAAGTTAACAGGCTCACGTGTTGATTCTTTTACAAGTTTCTAGTAATAAGAAAGTGAAAACAAAGCTGACTTGGGGGAAAAAGGCCAAGATACCCCTTTATGCTAAGTCACCCTTAGTTTTACTTCTCAACCTGGTTTATAACAATATCTCAGAAAGTTTCATGCTTCCCAAGCTGAGGCTTCTAAGAAATGAAATGTTTTCAGCCAGTGGCACTTCTAGAATCAAGCAATGGGCTTCAGTTGCTCTTTTCACATCAGTTAAAGCTTGGTCCTACATGCCCACGTATTTTTTTCAAAGAGAGAAAAATAGGTCACTTTAATTGGTAATAGCCTTATTCCTGTTTAATTCTAAATTTCATCTTAGACCATTTCACCTGTTGTAATAAAAGGCCATTGCCTGCTGGGCTATCTGAAGTACGTGGGCACTTGAGTCCTTTTCTGTTCAATCAGATCTTTTTTTTTGTTCTTTGCTGAGGAAGATTTGCCCTGAGCTAACATCTGTGCCAATCTTCCTCTATTTTTTTTTTTCAGTGTGTGGGCCACCAGCATCACATGGCAGCTAACAGAGCAGTGTAGGTCTGTGCCTGGGAACTGAACCCAGGCCACCGAAGCAGAGTATGCTGCGCTTAACCACTAGGCCACCAGGGCCGGGCCTTCCATCCGACCTTTAATTACTAATTTTTACGAATTTGTTCTATTATCTTTGAGCCCCGAGCCACGGCTCTGATTTGGTGGGGCCTGCAGTGGGTCACACCAGGCGTCATCTGAGTTTTTAGATGAACTGGAAGGAGCCCAGGGTCTTTGTTCACTGAGAGGTGGGAGAAATCACAGCACATGGACTGATAGTAGCTGTGTGCATTAGCCCCTCTGGGTGTTGTAAACTCAGAGACTCTCGTAATCACCAGGAGCATCTACAAAAATTATAAACTCCCCATTCCCAGAGTATATGCCTTTTAATTCTGAAATGTTGTGGCAACTGCTTAAAAAAATCTGTACTCTATAATTTCATGCTGCAAACACGTATGTTCTACAGTAAAACTCCATACATCTCTAACTAAAAAAGCCGAAAAACTCTTAAATAGGATTTTGCCTATTCATTCCCCTTTTATGAATCAGAGATGTACAATAAGCAAACTACCCAAATTAGTGATTTACTTTGATAAAAACGTTTCAGCAGAGCTTACAGGTTTGGTTCTCATTTATGCTCTTCGCTCCTCTTTCTATTTCTGTAGACCTGAGTGGCCCCAGGAAGGAACTGCCTAGTCCTAACCTGACCTCTATATCAAAGTAAATTTAATTTTGCCATGTCTAAGTATAGCTTTCATGTATATTTTATGGTAATTTCATTTCCTAACAATTCATAGTCCTTTATGGTAATTCTATGTTTAACATAACAAGCGAGTTGCCAGTGATTCTAAATTGTTATGAGCATATTTATAAGAGTTAAGTCAACTGTGAGGTCCATAATTACATAATCAATGAGAAAAAAATTACTTCTGGAGGCTGGCCTGGTGGCGCAGTGGTTAAGTGCACACATTCTGCTTTGGCAGCCCAGGGTTCGCTGGTTCGGATTCCGAGTGTGGACATGGCACCACTTGGCAAGCCATGTTGTGGTAGGCGTCCCACATATAAAGTAGAGGAAGATGGGCATGGATGTTAGCTCAGGGCGTCTTCCTCAGCAAAAAGAGGAGGATTGGCAGTAGTTAGCTCAGGGCTAATCTTCCTCTAAATCAATCAATCAATAAATAACTTCTTCTTTTCTTCTTTGCCTCTGGTTGGCCTTGCCAGGTGGATTCCTCCTTCAGTCTTTGGCTCCTTGCAGATCACATGTTAGTGTTTTTCCCAGTCTTGCTGCCATTCACCCATCTCTCCCTCCCACCCCGGGTGGGACGTGGGGTGGACGTGGGTTCCATGTACACAGATGAGAGTCAGGGTGGACGTGTCAGTCAACCACGGTTTTGGTATCACGGAGCCACCACCACTGTTCTTCCCCACCAGTGACATCTGATGGTTGGCTTCTAAGCCTAGTGCCTGACGCTGGGTGTTTGGAAATTGGAGGCGTGATTTTATTCTTGGTAGCCTAGTCTCAAAATGAGAACACTCAGGAGTTCTGTTTTACATCAGCAGAGAAGTGGGAAAATGAGTGGAGAACCCAGCGATGACAGCCTGAGGCCCCTCGGGGGCTTGGTGCAGACACACTGCGTGTTAACCACTTTGCCACTTCCGATATGAGACCCACTTGTGGCTCAGTTCTTCCCAGACGAAAAGCGAGGTGAAAGGTCTCTGTAATTAAGCAGATAGTTGAGCCTTAATCCAGCCCCAGCCTGTAATCTCCATCTTCGTGTGAATGGGGGTTTCTCTGCAGACAACCTTCAGCTCTTAGGTTTCTCCTCCGTTCTGTTAGTCGCCGATGGACCAGGGCTTCTGCGTGGGGCACGGGGAGACCCACCAGACGCGTGTAACCAGCTCCCAGGAGAAGTTCAAAGATACGGACTCGATGCCATCCCTCTCACATTGTCCACGCTTGAAATTCTGTGGGTTCTCCCCAGCTGCGGCCTCAAAACTGAGACCTCTTTTAAACTTCAGGCATTTCACCTCTGCTCCTGGCCGCGTGGAGAGAAGTGGGGCCTGGGGAGCCCTCTCCCGTTTACGTTGGTTGTTTGGGAAGATGAGTGGACGTGTTGGGGCGGGGGGTGACTCTGATTTGGTAAAGGTCAGAGAATGCCATTTCGAGGCCCCTGACCATCATTCCCATTTGGTCTCATCTGGACCGTGCAGCTCTCCCTGGAACTGTGCAATTTTCCCCTAAGTGCGGGGGTCCCCGCCTGCTGGGACTGTGGACCAGTCCAGGTGTGCGGGAGTAAGAACAGCTCGTCCTGCCCCCTCACCGTCTCCTGCGCTGGGTGAGCATGTACCAAGCAGGGTGTTAGTTGCAACAGTTCCGTGTTGCAGCTGCCAAGAAAGCTCATTGTGGAGTCAGTTTGTAATTTGTTTCCTCATCTCGTGAGTTTTCTTTTGAAGCAGCATGACCAAAAGCTGGAGTGGGTTTCACTAGCATGATATAAGGAATGCACACACCAGTAGCTGGTGTTCACCTTATTATTTCTCGCAGTTTATTTGCTAAGATAATTCTACATAACCCAAACCAAAGTGGTATGTTCCATGGGTGGCGTGGTTCCACAATAGGGAAGTGCACCCGGGCCGCCAAAGCCATGAGAATGCTAAACCCTAACCACTAGACCATCAGGGCTGGCTCTAAAACACAGTTTTAAACCTGGCTAACCTGGCTCCGACGGACATACCACTGCCTTTGTAGAAATGCCGAATGCCCCTGAATGTAATCTATTTTATAATTCTCATCCACAGTTTTCAAAACAGAAGGCTCGAATATTATATGCATTGTAATAGAGTGGAGAAAAGTTCTCCATACTGGAAACCCCAGTCCTAGGAAATAGGAGGACCCTCACAGATGCCGCAGCTTGTGTTCTCTTTGCCTGAAGTCCCACTTCCAAGTCTCCTATCCATCCATAGTCTGGCTCCTCAGTGTATCCACCATTATTTGAGCACTTACTCCTGGGCTGGTGTAGTGCTAGGTACCATGGGAGTGCAGTAGGAGGAGATCACCTTCTGAGGACCAGTTTTCTCCAGGTCTAGAGAGGACTGAGAATTGAGAAGGCCCTTGATTGCTCTCTAGGAGATTATGTGTAAGAGCTCTCCTTATCTCAGTAAGAATTTACAGAGTAACAGCTGTGTGCAAGGCGATGCGTTAAAAGCTGCCTGAAAACAAAGATGGGTAAGAAAGCCCACAATGCTAAAAGCTCATACTAGACTGGGGACGGCGATGCTCAAACAGTTGGCAACAGCACGTAAGAGAGTAAAGTGGTGGTACAGTCAGTGCAGATGAGGACGTGGTTTTAAGCATAGAAATAAGGAAAGAGAGAGCGTTGAATTAGGTCTTAGAAGATGATGCTAATTGCAGCGACAGGCCTCCGAGGCGTCTTCAGCTAAGCAGAAGCAGACGCAACGGGTCTTTGCAGAATGATGAGAGAGGTGGAGCTAGAGCTGAGGTCCCTGGAGAAACTGGTGGCTGTGAGGTTGGAAGGGTGTCCCTGAGAATAGGGCCGTGGACTGCGTGGCGGGTAAATGATGCCACTGATCAAAACAGCAATTTGTCCCAGGTGATGTCCCAGGAAAGAGACCAAGTTCTCTCTCCAATTTTGTAGAATAGCTAGGCAGTCGTAGCACTTAATCTCAAGGTCCATCTTCATATCAGATGTATTTTGTGACATCTCTTCATTCCAGAAATATTTGCTCGTCTCTTCTTTGCTGAATGCTGTACCAGACTCGAGTGAATGCGTCTTAGACTCCTCGTAGTCATAATTCACTTTTCCAGTGAGCTTGGAGTTTGACAGTGGCCGTCACTCTGGCCATAACTGCACAGTTCGTTATAGGATCGCAGGATCGAGCACACTGATCCCAACAGGCGTGGAGTTGGTGTTCAAGGAAGAGCTTATTGAACTGGATCAACCTCTCCATGTATGGAAGTCAGCTTGTCTTCATGGCTGAAGGCACTGCGGCATCCCCCAGGATAAACACTTGGAATATCTAGGAAGGAATCTGTGGTCTCTAAGGCTCCATAAATACTGCATTCGCTCCCACTGTTTGTCCCACAACTTCCGCCCTACATTGGCAGAAGCCCTGGTAGGCTTTGCAGAGACTAAGTGAGAGGCCATCTTGAAGTTCTCTTTGGGGATTTGAAGACGTTGAATTCGCCCTCACCACTCAATGTGATTTTTTATTTTGAGGATGTTTGCAGCTTAGTAGGGTTAAGTCTCATCTCCCTCATTTCTTCCCATGTAAAATTCATACAAAAGAATGGAGGAGTCCTCGGGAGCTGGGGGCTTGCTTTAAAGGGCTGTTCGTGGTTCCTGTCAACCCGTAGAAAGCACTAGGGGAGTGCGTTCCGGCTCACCCAACAGACAGCAGACCTCTCCCTATGGGAGCCAGATGCCACCTTGTAGCGTCTGTGCTATAGACAATCTCCATGTCCCCCCAAATCCATGTGTTGAAATTCTAACCCCCATATGATGATGATAGGGGCCTCTTGGAGGTGATGAGGTCCTGGGGGTGGAGCCCCCCATGCAGGGATTAGTGCTCTTATAAAACAGGCCCCAGAGAGCTCCGTTGCCCCTTCCACCAGGTGAGGACCCTGTGAGAAGACAGGAAAGAGGACTCTTAACCCGATACCAGATCTGCCACCTCCTTCATCTTGGAGTTCCATCCTCCAGAACTCTGAGAAATAAATGTCTCTGGTTTATAAGCCTCCCAGCCTGTGTGTGGTATTCTGTTATAGCAGCGTGAATGGAGTAAGAGAGGCCAGGAGCCCCCAATTCTTTCTGCTCCACTTCCATCCACTTTCCAGATTCTCTCTCACCATTTCCTTTCACCCATCTATTGACTTTGAATCTTACCGAGTCCAATTCTTCCCATTCATTCATTCATTCAGCAGATGTTTAATAAGCCCCTATTACATGCTGGGCAGGCGTTTTTCTAGGTGCTGAGGATAGAGAAGGGGGGACAAACCAGAAAAAATAAAACCCTCGCTTAGGGTGGCCCCATTGCATAGTGGTTAAGTCTGATGCACTCCACTTTGGTGCCCCAGGCTCACGGCTTTGTGTCCCAGGTGCAAACCTACACCACTCGTCAAGCCATGCTGTGGCAGCATCCCACATACAAAATAGAGAAAGATTGGCACAGATGTTAGCTCAGGGTGAATCTTCCTCAAGCAAAAGGAGGAGGATTGGCAACAAATGTTAGCACAAAGAGAATCTTCTTCACCAAAAAAAAACAACCTTGTTCGTTGATATGCCTTCTGGAAAGGCGGTTAAAACGTGATGCTGTCTCTGGTCCCCAGCCTGGGGGTGTCCCAGTGCTCACCATCTCTAGCTCTTGGTACCTCTGCTAAGGTGTGTTGTTCGTGGCCTCGTGCACATGAGTTTCTGATCCCCAGCTGGAGAAGGAGGGAGCCACAGCTCACTCATGTTTGTATCTAGTATCTGCTTTGGAGATTGACGTACAAATAATTTAGTAACTATTTTGCAAAGAAATCAGAACAACTTTAACAGGGTTAGCACCTCCTCAAAAACTAAGATTTGATTTCCAAAGGGCTCTCTTTCCCTCCTTTTCCCCAGCTGTGGTGTGTCAGAAAAACGTAGAAACCATAAAGCATTTCAGAAAGAAAACCAGCGAGAAAGAGCGATTTCCTTCTGGGATGTGGATGCATTCAAGTGCTTTTATGGAGAAGTACTTGGTGCATACTGAAGAGTATACACAATATTTGTACATAGGGGGCATGCTGATAAACTGACCACCTGTGACATCCACCACCCAAGGGAAACATGTGGAGCATTGCAACCCAGCTCCCTCTACCTAAGGACCAAGTGTAATTCAATGTGTGTGTCTAAGGATGACCCTCGTGACTGAGTGTAGATGTTAAGAGCTGAGCATACAGTTGTCCCTCCAAAGGTTAATATCAGAAAACCATGATTCTGGTTCCAATGGTGTCTCTAACTAGCTGTGATCTCAGTTAGATCCACCAGCTTGTCTGGCATTCATTCTCATCTAAGAAAAAGTTTCCGTCTCCTCCAGTAAGTTTCAGTTCTATTCTTCATTGAACGTGGTGGTTAGGCCGCCTGCACGTAGTTTTATAACATCAGTCCATTTCCTACTGACGATGTCTTTTCATGGGCCCGTGGTACTCAGAAGGCCTTGTGTCCTGAGGCCTACACCCTCTCTGTCCAGTTTTGATATAGCGTAGGTGAATTTGGCTGTGGAAGTGGAGTTGGCTGACAGGTCCCAGGCCAGGGGCACCGTTGGTTGTGTCATGACCTTGAGCAAAACACCATTTCTCAGTACTTCAAATTCCCCCTCACTACAAGCACCTTAGAGCTAGCATCTGAAAAGAAAGTAAAAGAAGATGTGAACGCACTATAGAAAAAGGAAAAAAGTGATATAAATCTGACATGAAGAACTCGTTGACAGTTTTATGAGTTTATCTCCTACTTTCAGTGTGTATTCAGACTGATCTGTTGACTTTATGGTTGATGTGGTCAAGTCAGAGTCTTGGTTGAGGCGTGGCTTACAATGCGTGCATCATAGCTGGTGCT
Source organism: Equus caballus (assembly GCF_041296265.1). NCBI lineage: Eukaryota > Metazoa > Chordata > Mammalia > Perissodactyla > Equidae > Equus > Equus caballus. Next base: position 38,250,618 of record NC_091712.1, read on the forward strand.
CGTGTGTAATTTAAAAATAATAAATTGCACTTGCATTGACGGTATTGAAGTGAATGCTTAGTTTTTATGGCTGCTGTACTTATTAGGGACTATTAGCACATCAAGATGGCTTTTGAAATTGATCGTACAATAAATTATGCTTCCTCCTAACACGAGTCTTATGAGTCTTCCCATGGCTGACATTTGTACCCATTTTGGTTTTTTGCCTTTGATATTTTCAAGACAGCTAAATAAACCATTATTTTACGAAAATAAGCTACCTATGTGAAATGTATTGCTAGATGATACGCTCGTGTGCAGTTGCGTGACTATGAAGTCTTTGTGGCTCATGGCAGCCCTGGGTACACGATTTCTCCCAGTGGCAGAAATTCTGGTGTGCTGAGTTCAGGTTACAATCTCATCCTTCCACTGATGTGTGTCATTCCCTTCGGCCTGGGGTCTCCTGGAGCCTCAGTTACTTCCTCTGGAATACACAGACTGTTTTGGTGAATAGGAAGAAGGGATTACAGTTAAACTCAGGAACCTGTTCAAACGTTAGCCACTTAAGTAAAGGTGACTATTACAGGAAGGAAGCTGACGAGGCAAAGATGTCCAATGGGGTGATCTTAGAGCTTTGCAGGGAGCCTTTGTGCTCTTCCTCCTGCAGGGAATGCAACTTAACCATCATTTAATGAATATCTTCATTGCATGGGCCCCTGTGTAAGGATGCAGAAGGGCTAAATAAGACAGAACAGGGAAGGAGACCTCATACACCTCATTCTGCGTGACATAGGAATGTAACTGTGGGTGTATGTGCTTGTGTCTACATACCCGTTTTCCTCCCCTCTTCTGTGTAGTTGGCATATCCCTCTGGCATCTTCTCACCCATTCTGATGGGGAAATGTCAGTCCTTGCCAAGGAAGAGAGGGAGCTTTTTCTTTCAGTAGAGAGGGGTTTTTTAGTGCTCAAATTAAGTCACAGCAGATCATTGGAAGGACTGGCCCTGGGGGCTGGGGGCACTCTCCCAGCAAGAGGAAGGAAGAATATGGGCAGCGGCTAACCTGTTCCAGCTCTTCCTCCCCACCACCCTGGACATGTGAATTTCAGAGTAGCCAAAAGTTTTCTTAGCAGAGATTTTGTTAACCTAAAAGATTAGAGAGTCATCCACCCAAGTTGGAACCTCTGCCAGCTCCCTCCAGAATCGGAGGACACGAGAGCGCCTCTCGCGCCCTTGGCCCCCAGGATGAACTCTGCTCTGACAGATGCATTCCCCTGGTGCATGGTCCTGGCTCTAACCTGGTTTTCTTTCCTGGCAGGACATCGATGGTCAGGCGCTCCTGTTGCTGACTCTTCCTACGGTGCAGGAGTGCATGGAACTGAAGCTGGGACCCGCCATCAAGTTATGCCATCAGATCGAGAGAGTTAAAGTGGCTTTCTACGCCCAGTATGCCAACTGACTCCGCCTTCTCTGGAAGCGCACCGGTATCTTGGTGATGCAAGTGTCCTGGGAAGGTTTTTGGGACTGAAGCTTTTATTTTTCTGGGCTACATGAGATGGTACATAAACGAAGTATCACCAGGACACGAGAAGCACGAAGGAACTCTTCACCCACTAGCCTGACTGATATTTCCGTGTCTTTAAAGCACACTCAAGTATCGCCAACCACAACAGTGGCTCCTGGAACATGTAAATTAAAGTTCTATCTTGGCCCCTGCGGGACGTGGGAGAGCATCTTTGTATATCCTCATCTCGCCTTTCTCCCACCCCAAACCAGGCAGCTTCCTCTAAACAAGATTTCCTAAACTGAGGCTCACGTTTCTTTGAAAACTAAGGCACAGTTGGTGGCTTTTCGAATATGACCGAGGAGGTGCCTGGCTGGTAGTTTTTGCTGTAATCATTCTCGGGCGCATTTACAGATGCCTCTTTCCATATCGATACACGTGTGGCTGTGGTGGTGGCTGTCACCGCAGTTTGATCTTGGTAGCAACTCATTTCTCAAACACACCTGTAGGCGATGTTTCAGGATTTAGTGATAACAAGACGGGCTAACCCTGCATCCTGTCAGAGGTGCCTTTTAGGAAGGAGTGGGAGCGAAGGCAGGTGGCATGTCATTGCCTTGAGATGGTTTTTCTTGCCTGATGGATATCTAGAAAGTCCCTAGAGTGGAGCTCTATTTGCAGTCTTTCATAGAACCTCAGATCTCTCTAATGTTCTGAGTCAACTGTAACCAGATCAGGGAATGACTCCTTGAGTCTCTTGGGAAATGTTGAGTATATTGAAGACAAAGCTTAATTTCAGAGAGCAAGAGTGGGAAGAGATGTGAGAGCTTTTCAAAAACCAGCGACATCCCCTTAGAAGGGTGGCGGCAGCAGGTTCCCCAAAGAGATTCCCTTGGATGCCACTGTTGCTCATTGCAGCCCTGGCACACCCATTTACTGTGCCAATGACGAGGCCAGTGTTCCCAGCGGGAGGCATCGTAGCGAGCACTGGACCTGGAGTCAGCCCCGGTTCTTATCCTGGTGTGGCTCATCTCTAACTCTGTGATCCGGGGGGGCCTTGACTCCCTCTGGACCTCATTCCTGCACAGCGACAGGTCGGACACTTACAAGTGCAGGGGTTCACACAGGCCCCTCGTTGTCTCCAGCTCCTCATGATGTGAGAGAGGAGTCCAGAGTGGCCAGGATGAGAGAAAGAAAATAAATGAAAAAGAAGTGTGTCCCCACAGCTTTTAACTCTGGGATTCCTGCCGCTCGGTCTGGCTCTGAGGTTGCTTGTGACCTTTCTCGGGCCTTTTTCATTAAATTGGTTAAGTCCTTTGCACAGAGATCTGTGGCTCTGAGAGTGGGCTGGCCTTTTCTCCCAGGCACTTTGTTGTTTGTAAGCCCATGAGTGATCCAGTGTATTCTTCAAACCCAAATGGACTCCTCTGTTCTGTTGTGATTGTTGCCCAAATGCCTTTTCAAACTTATGCAAGGAAACCCATCCTTCACACAGTCCAGGGGTGGACACAGGCAGCGGAGGCCACGCACCCTTCTGTTACTTTTTCCCCCTAATTACCTTGATCTCTTCTCTTTGATTAGAGTCTCAACAATTCCAGTAACATCGTGTGGTGGGCTGCTCATGTTTCTGCTACCTTTGAAGACATGATTATCTGTCAGGTTTTGGAAAGTTTGATTACTAGTGCTAACTTGTATGACCGTTCTGTGACTGTCCCAGAGGGAAATGGAAAACAAGTATTTTGCGGTTGAGGCTTGTTCGTCTCCCCTGCAGCCGATTCTGTAGTTGAGTTTGAAAAGTTTGGCCAATCCCTTTGCCTGGGGGCCTCTGATGGAAGGACCAGTGTCCTGAACTGTGCAAGCAGGCGCCCTCGTCCCGATGGAAGTGTCCGTGGCCATTCATGCCGACTCACTGTCAGATTTCTCTCTTCTAAGCTCCAGGTTCGACCTCCTCTCGAGTTCCCACCCTGCCTTCTCAGCCACATGCTTTTGGCCTTCAATGCTCAGTCTTGTGGAGTTAAATTCTGTCAGACAAGTGGAAAAGGCATCCATTTCAACAGCTTTGGCATTTTCCCTGCGCTGGCTCATTGATGATCTTCACAGTGGCCTTTGCAAGCTGAGCTGTTTCTGTTGCATTTGAGGTGGGGATGAGGGAATGTGGTGGCTGCAACGTATCCTTGTACTTTCAGAACGAATGTCACCTTCTCGTGTCCTTTCAAGTGATGACACGGAGGAGGAGGTGCTACCTTGGAGTAAGCAGATCTGGGGGTCTCTGGAGCCCGCCCAGAGGAGCTGGAAGACCTCCCACCAGCGGGCCCGAGCAAGCCGCCACTACCCTTGCTGGGGAAGCTCCCCATGGGGCCGGATGCCCAGCACTCTCCTCGTCAGCTTCATCCTTACAGTTGAACTTCAACCTCTCTGTTTGCGTGATCAGTCACTCCATCCGCTTCCACTCTTTGTGTCTGAGTGGTAAGGAGAGGATGGCTGTGGCCTGAGGCAGAAGAAGGCCCAACTCTGGGGTGATCATCATGAAGATGTCTGCGCGCCATGTCCCGGCCCTTCTGAGAGCCGGGAAACATTTTAGGACCAAGAAGATGCTTTTGCTCTGCGTGTTGCCATTGTGCTCCTGACCTTGGATTTTTGGGGGGTTCCTGTGATGGTGGGTGTGCATCTTCACATTGGTAGCACTTCAGCTACAGAATTTCATTTCTCTGTAGGATTCACCACACACCAGCTTCTGTCTTAGAAATAGGGCCAGTTTCCAAGGAGCATCTCCCTGTGTTGTTACTGTGTCTTTGTCTCTTATTGCAAGAAGAATTGATTTTACATGTTAGACCCCCCAGTCCATCCACAGCCCCTGAGCCGAACCTTTCTCCGTCCCTGGAGACCTCTCCTCAGTCTCTCTGATGATACTTTGGGGTTATGTACCTGGGTCCTGCATACACCATGCCGCTCATTACCTCCCAGAACTGGCAGGAAGTGGGTTTTCCCTCTCCTAGCCAAGCAGGCACTTTGCAGTCTGCACAGTATGTGCAACTTGAAAGCAGAAATGCCACCTCATCTTTAACGCTCGGAGTCCATCACTCGGTCACGCCCAAAGGCTTGTTTCAGCCTCTGACTTTTTTTTTTTTTTTTGAGGAAGATTAGCCCTGAGCTAACATCTACTGCCAATCCTCCTCTTTTTGCTGAGGAAGGCTGGCCCTGAGCTAACATCCGTGCCCATCTTCCTCTACTTTATACGTGGGACACCTACCACAGCATGGCGTGCCAAGCAGTGCCATGCCCGTACCCGGGATCCGAACCAGTGAACCCCAGGCCGCTGAAGCAGAACATGCAAACTTAACTGCTGCACCACTGGGCCGGCCCCCAGTCCCTGACTTCTTGACTGCATTTGTGCTATGTTGGGAAACTGCCCTATCCACAACAGTATAAACATGAAAACCTAAAAACACCCGGGTACCACTAGCATGACAGAAGAGCATCGTTGCTTTTCAAAAACCACACCAGCTTCCTTCACCCCGCAGTTGCAGAGCGTGGAGAGCTCATCCATCACTTTTAAAATTAGGTTCATTTGATCAAAGTTTGATTTGCACACACAGTGTTTGAGCTGTGCAGCTTTTAGGTTGCTTTCCCTTATTTGATCATATTTGAGAGATTATTTCCTGTGTTCGCTTTGATTTGTTCCGTGATAAATTAAAATGACTCAAACCTTAAACACTGTCAGCTCTGACCCTCGCTGCAATCTGTAGAAGGTTGGTTTTGATCAGCCTGTTGAAGATGGGGCTCAGTTTCCTCGTTTTTCTTCTGGAATTTTGAGTGTTGTGTCAGGCACATTCTGAGATTTGCCTTTTTGTCTTGTACCAAAAGCCCCTTTCTGAGAGTGTTCTCCCGTGGTCTTGGAATCACTAAGGGTTTTCATAGTTTTTTTGTACAACACCCATTTATATTTATTTCTGTATATAAAACTGAAACAGAGAACCGTAGTGTTCAAATCTTTATTGTGGTTTGAGCATCATTGTTGCTTCTGGGTTAAGATGGTAATCGAGGCTCCAGGTCCTCTCTTCTGTCTTTAGAAAGCTGTGGTTGAGTGTGCAGTTATTTGAAGGGGAAAATGGTAAATTAAGGTATCTAGTTTTTAGGAAGAAATCGTTAGATATACATACTCCCCATGTCTCTTTGGTGCAAGGCTGGAGTTGCAACTGTTATGATTTAATGATTCTCTTTTTCATTCACTGTTCTGTTCTGTTCAAGAGTTTTCTGGAAATTACTTTACTCCTTTTAACTTGGTTGAATTTTTAAGTTGATTGATTTTCATAACTTTTATCACCGGAATTGGTCTACAGCTATCCAGACACGAGGTGCTGAAATCGAATTGGGCTGTTTTTGACCCATTTACCTAACAATTGTAATTGTTGACACCTGGTGCCGCCTGGGGTTTTGGCTAGAAGCATCTTTGGTTTAGACGGTAATAACTCACACAATTTCCTGAACCATAGACTTTCCGTGTCACTGATTTTGTTTTCAATGGCGAGGATGCTGTACCAGCGAGTGAGTATGTAGGTCTTGTCACAGAACCAAGCAAAGCCGTGCTTCCTGTGGGCCGAAGAGACACATTGAAGAAAAAGTGAAGTTCTGGGACAGTTTGCGGAAAATCACCTTACGATGGGAAATTGGACAGAAAATTTCTTAAATGACAGAAAAAATAATCATCTCATTTGTCGTTCGAAATGGGAGCTCGCATGTAATCTAGAAGCATACACTGTCCCTAGTCGTGAATGGTGAAAGCCCTTTTACTGTTTTGCATTCCAGTTTGAATAGTTTGTACTGAAATTTGATTTATATCTTGTGTACGTTTTGGTGCGTAAAAGGGAAAAATTGGTGTTTTTACTTTTGAGATTTGCAGGACAACAGGCATGTTGTTGGTTTGCTGTAAGATTGTATTCTGTATATATGTTTTCATGTACATAAATGAAAATCTATATCAGAGTTATATTTTAATTTTTATTCTAAATGAAAAGACCCTTTTTACTTGAAAAAATTGTAAGCCACATTGTTAATAAAGTGAAAATAAATTCTCTGGTAGTGTTTGTGTCTTTGTGTTGAAAGTCATTAAGTATTATTTTTAGGGTTTGCATTAGGATTCTTTTGTTCTGGCATTTTTTCTTGCCATGCACAAAAGCATATATTTGTATATTTATAATAACCATGGCTTTCAAGGTCCTGTGTGACCTTTCAAAAGTTACCTGCTGTCTCTGGAACATTTTACTCAAGGAGTTTGTGTTTATTCTTTTTATTAAAACATTCCTGTGTATCCTCACACCATCACCTCTAGCCTTGCCATTTTCTCTTGTTTTACTTATTGTATGGTTACCTGGTACATTGGTAATTTCTCTTTGTTCTTGAAGATCTCTGATGACAGAAAATTGAAGACTGAATATATAATAAAATAAGCTGAACAATTTTCCAGATCTCCAAATTGAAAGAATCAAGGCAAAAGAAAAAAAAAATCTGCATTTCTCTCCATGTTGCCAACAAAAGCCTTTTTTTTTTTTTTTTTTTTTTGAGGAAGATTAGCTCTGAGCTAACATCTGCTGCCAATCCTCCTCTTTTTGCTGAGGAAGACTGGCCCTGAGCCAACATCCGTGCCCATCTTCCTCTGTTTTATAGGTGGGACACCTACCACAGCATGGCTTACCATGTGGGGCATAGGTCCACACCCAGGATCCAAACTGGCAAACCCCAGGCTGCTGAAGCAGAACGTGTGAACTTAACCACTGTGCAACCGGGCTGGCCCCAAAAGCCTATTTTTAATTATTCTGCTATCTAGTGAGGCTGTTTATAACCTGCAGTTCCCTAGAAGCTGCTTCCCCTTTGTACCGGCTGCTACTGTTGATTTCAAGTCTGTGGGACAGCATAATGTTTACTGCAGGTTCAAAACCTACGTAAAAAAATGCTGTTTATGGGAACATAACTTTGGGTGACTCCACTGTGAACGCCGGACATTTAATCAGTGAGGTGAAAATACTACATCAAGATAATAGACGGGCCCTGAAGGTGTACTGGGGAATAATTTCATCAAGAGGTTTTTATGATGTGGCCCGAGACTGAGATGCGACCCGTCCCATTTGGCGTAGTTCATTTATGGTGTCAAAGTGCCCTGTTACGTGCACTTATGTAAAAGGAAACTCTGCCTTCGCTATTCTGAAGTCAGGTCAATGCGCGATCACCACCCCCATGCCTTCCCACCCAACCGCAAAATTGGTTCCATGATGGTTGTTGCCATCCTTTGCTTCAGATTTTTGGGATGGTGGATGGGCTACAGTTGGGTGTAGGTTGTGGGGAGAGGGACCTGGATGGAGAGTCAGCATTGGCATGGAGAAAGAATACACATATGGCACCTTCCAGACAGTCCTGGGTTCAAATACTTGTTCCACCGCCTGCCAGGTATGGAACACAAAACCTCAGTTTTCTTCTCTGTAGAAGATAGTTGGCAATAGCCCGTACATTTTCAGAGGAGGATTAGAAATGTGTGATTCTAGGCCAAGAGTCTGGCACATTCTGTGAATCGGAGCCCCAGATTGACTGGACATCATTGACTCTAGGGCCCTTGACCACTTACTCATTGGACTCCTGGCTGCCCTCACCATAGTCGCCATCACACCCACCTCAGTGGAACCTCAGGTACCCAGGCCCGACCCAGTCAAGGCCTTGAGAGCAGGGGCCCCTCCCTCCATTTCTGGATTCAAGTGAAACACGCACCATGGGGCGCAGGATCTGACTTCCTGGATCAAGACTTGGCCAGAAAGGCTGGGTGACAACCCATAGGGAAGAAGGGTGTGAATGTTCTAGAGCACCAGCTTGGAGCAGTGAAGGATTTGAGAGAGAGCTTGCAGGAAGATGTTCCCTCTGTGTGCCCCGTCCAGCTCCAGCGATGTCTCGCAGGCAGAGAAACCACCTCTGTTTTCTTATGCGGAGGCCAACCCTATAACATACACCTCACGTTTCCCTTTGCTCCTTTCCTGCTTCAGTTTCCATGTTGCCTTATTCCTGCTGCCCTAGTATTTTATTCCAATAAAGTAAATAAATACGAGCATATAAGCTTTGCCTCCGACCTTATCTCTGAACCCCAGTTAAGACAATGGGTGCCACACGTTTTCTAGAAAACAGACCCTCCTGAAGGGCTTTTGGAGTCAGACTGCCACCTCTCTGAAAGCAACAGGGACCCTATTGCTCTTACTAAGCAGGGATGACAAATCGCAGCAATGGCGTCACCATCACTTAAGCTTTAGCCTCTGGTTAATTAGGATGGGCAGCAGGTGGAAGGCAAGGCTGTGGGGAGAGACAGGGATATTAATAAAGACGAGATGGAGGTACTGTGTTGGGCAGCACTGGCCTTGAGAAAGGAAAGCGGCAGGCTTTGGAAAGCCCTTTGTCAGCTTGGGCGCATCTAAGGCGGCTTTCAAAGATACTCTTATCTTATGCAGCCGCAGGGAAGACCCGCTGGAAAATCAGGCCCAGGATCTGATTATAAGGCTGGCAGAGCTGCAAAGGATATGAAATGTGCAGCATTGACAGGTTTCTGTCTGCAAAGTCAGGGCCTGGTAATCAAAGTGAACATCTGAAACCTGGCATAAGCCAGTGAGGACATAGGCAAGAGTCATGAGCCTTGCGTTGCCCTGACCCCTCCTAGATGGCAGAAGCGCCCCCTCGTCTGAACACCGCTGGACAACACCTGATGCAGGTGCTCTGCAAAATGACATTATTCTTGACATACGTCCCCTCCTTCTGCTACCCATCATTGCTTCCACGGTAACCAGCCACGTCTCAGCACAGCCTGGGCGGGGCTTACAAACCCTGGTCTTGGAAGGTCAGTCCACACCCCAAAGAACTTACGGGATGTGGCTAAGGTCCCCTGGCAGAGCTGGGGGAACTCACGTGGAGTAGACGAGGGGGTTAGACCGAGCAGGATGGAATCCAAGACGGGGTGGGAATTCAGGACATTGGGCGTTCCCCGGTGACTTGAGATTTAACATTTGTGCAAGGACAACTGGGAGCCCATCTAACGATTACCTGGGATGGTTCCCAGATGTTGGCCTGTGCTGAGCAAGGTGGAAATGCCAGAACATCCTTTTCATAGCATTGAGGCTGGAGTCAGAAGGCTGGAAATATAATGGATGTACTGTGGACATCAGGGCCAGGCTAACACGTCTGCTCTTTTTTAGAATATGGGTTGCAGGCGCATTGGACCTGCACCTCCCGTCTTGGGGAAAAAAGTGAGAGCGTCTCGTTTGCAGCGTATGAGAGGTGGACATCCTGGGAGCGTGTGAGTGTATATGGGAGGCACGCCAGTTAGTGCACTCGCCACATTTGTTAGCATCCACTCCCTCCCAGGCCTGCGACCCCTTTACGGACAGTCCCAGCCACTGCTTCTGTTACTTCATCTCCCAACACCACCAGCTGTCTTGGCCTCCCCCAGGGAGGGGGCCACCCCAGCACACACTCTCACATCCACCGTGGTGGCAGCCACAAGCACTCCAGCCCTCAGAGCCCATTGCACTGGACCCATCAAAGCTTTAATTCCTCCCAATTGTGGACCCAGATGAAGCACTGGCCCGTAGAGTGTGGCTACTTCAGGTGACAGAACCTGGACGTGCCAAGGAGGTCATGCCCCATGGGCAAACTTTGATCAATGAGAGACAGGATGTAGCCAGAAAAAAAATTCCTCTGCCATCCTCCTCCAGATCGACTTTCCCCCATATGGTGGTCTGTTCAGCCTGCCAGGGACATCCCACATGGCTGAACAACGCCTTGTGCTTTCTCATGAAATCACGGCCAGCTCTGTAACGCACTACTCTGCACTGAGTTTCCCTCCTTCCACGCTGAACTTCAAGGCTCAGCGTCGGATTCCACCAATAAAGCTCAGCTGGCAAGCTTATCTCCAGGATCTGTTTTCTGGGGAGCTAGCCTGAGACAAGAGGCAGCTATTATTATACTTGTATATGCAATGTGCAAATAATAATGACAAACTATTCTGGGGTAATCCAGCCGTCATCTGGAGGCTGGGAAACCAACCAGCCTTGCGGAATTGGAACTGCTCGTAACATGAATCCTTTCTGAATTACTTTAAGACGTGGGTTGGAAGTTCAAATTAAAAATGTTCTTTCTGGTTATTAAAGTAATATGTGTGCATTATAGAAAATTTGGAAAGTAAAGAGCAGTTATAAAATTGTCCCGTTATCTTGTATGTCCAATTACTACCTTCTCATATTTCCATGTATATTTATATCACAATATTAAAATCGAGTTCATACCATTTAAAATTTTTGCAGTAACTGTTATTTTGTAATCATGTGCTCTGGGATGGTATTGCTATTTTTATATATCTCGTATTTTTTAAATGTTTCAAGAAGCTTTTAAAAAATTCAATATAACGTATGTTTATGTACCACCCACCCAGCTTCTAGAAATATCACGTTTTGCCATATTTGCTTCAGATTTATATATTTTATAAAATCTTATAGATGGAGTTGAAACCCCTTTGTCTTCTCCCTATTCTGTTCTCTCCGTCGTATCCCAGAGGTAACCACAGTTCCGATTTTGGTGTTTTCCATTCCTAGGCATGATTTTTATGCTATTACTACCAGTAGTACTCCCAGTATACTAGTAATGGTATTTGTATACTAGTAATGGTATAAAACCATAATAATGTACACCACTGTTCAGTGGGTTTGCAACATTTTAGTGAATGCTAGCATGCTAATTGCATCATATTGCAATTTACTCTTTTTGCTCAATATTATGTTTTATGAGATCTATGCTCGTTTATATATGTGTATATATATATATGCATCCAATTCATTTATTTTCACTGCTGCATAAATTCCGTTGAATCTGTCATGATTTACTTATCCGCTGTCCTATTGGTGGACCTTGGAGTCCTCAGTTTTTCTGCTACTTCAGTGAATGCTGCCGTGAAGCTTTCCATATAGCTCTTACACACACATGTAACAGTGTCTCTAAAGGGCATCTCGGAAAGTGGAATCGCCGGGCATGGACAGTGCCCCTTTTCAGTTTTGCTGGATGTTGCCAGTGGTGGTAGCAGCTGGCACCCCTGCCAGCAGAGTATCCAGTTACTCTTGCTCCACACGTTGCATCTACTTGGCAGAGTTTTTCCTTATTGCCAGTCTGCTGAGTGTGGCAATGGCAACTCACAGCAGTGTGGATTTGCATTTCTCTGATCGCTAGTAGAGTTTAGCCTCTTTTCATATGCTTATCGGCCACTCATGTTTTCTCTTTTGTGAATTTCCTGCTCACAACCCGTGCATGTCATTATTCTCCCTCCCTCTCTCCTCTCTTTCTCTGATTTATAAGGATTTTTAAAATAACTTCTTGACAATAATCACATATCAATGGTTGGTGCTGCAGATTTTTTCCTCCGGTTTGTTTTTGCCCTTTTACTTTGTTTTGTCCTTTGTAATTCAGAAAGGTTATTATTTTAATGGACTTCAATTATCACCCTCTTCCTCTATGATTCTTGCTTTTATTCTCTTGTTTAGGAAACTTTTTCTCCTCCGAAGACATCAAGATGATCTTTCTTTTCTTTTAAAAGTGAAGTTTTACTTTTTCCAGTCTCTCTAGAATGCTTTTTTGGGCAGTTGGCATTTCCAATGTCATTTAAAGTGGTGGTGGCAGTTTACAGTTCTGCCACATGAGACTTTTCCCTGCTCCACACCTTGCCCATACTTGACAGTGTTTTTAATTCTCGCCAGTCTGATGAGTGTGGAAACTGCGGCATGTGATGGATGGCGTGAGGCAGCTACATTGCCCTATTTATCCTTTTTCCACTGACCTGTCATTCCACCTGTGTCACAGTTCAAGCTTACATATATGTGTGGGTCTGTGTCTGGCTCTATGTTCTGTTGCATTGGTCTGTTTGTCTATCCCATGCCATTACCACACTAAGTATTATGGCTTCATAATAACCTTTGACACTTGGAAAGGGAAATCTCCCCATCTTATTCAGAGTTATCTTGGCTCTTCTTGGTCTTTGTTCTTCACCATTAATTTTAGGCTCAACTTGTTGAATTCTATAGAAAACACTGTTGGGATATTGATTAGAATTACATTAAATTTAGGAGAATATTTGCAGAGAATTGACTTCTTGTATCTTGTTGAATCTTTCTATCCAGAAGATGGTGTAATTCTTTATTTATTCATCTCTTTTGTAAATCCTTCAATAAGGTAGTGAAGTCTTTGTAAAAGTCTTACACATGTTTTGTGAAATATACTCCTTATGTATTTTATAATTTTTGACTACCTTTATTCTGTTTTGTTTCCTTTGCTATTACTGGGAACTCTATTGATTTTTATATGCTAATATTCTATCCAGAAACTTCAGTGAACTCAACTGAAAGGAATTTCCATCTTGAGTTTTTTGCCTTTTTTCCCTTCACATTAGGTGATCTTTATGCTTTTGGAATTTGGGTTTGCCAGATCACTTTGAAGTGGAAGTTTTGTTTTTATTTATTTCTCTTTTCCCCTCCTGTTTATTGAATTAATGGTTCTGCATGTGCTTCCATTTATCCCGTAGACCGACTAAATGGAACCAGGTCTTATATTGTTGGGGAGAGGAGCATTCCTGGCCCTTGGTGATACTGAGGCTATTGCTTATCCAGTCACTGAGCCCATGGCCAACTTGTGTCACTTTCCCGTGGTTAAGCTTTGTCCTCATCCTCCTGCTTTCCCAAGCCCATTGCCCTAGGGTGAGCCTTGCTTTACAGCTGGGGAAGGCCCTCCACAGCCCTTGGCTTCAAGCTCTGAGCCTGGTTACTGCCCCATCTCTCATGGAGCACTGTGCCCCACAAGAACAGAGCTCCCAGTTTCAGCTGTTCTGGTCCTGCTCCAGAGCCCAGCAAGCCGTGGCTTCAGCCCCACTCACCACTTTGTGTTTCTGAACCTTTTCTGGTCAGTGGAGATGTTTGCCTTCTTTCTGAGTTCAGCCGTGTCTTACTGAGTTTCTTATTTCATCTGTCATTGTTCTGCGTTTAGAACAGAGCATACGTGTCCAGGTTTAAACCTACAGAGCCATCTTGACTAAAAGTCTCTCCAATGTTACCTGAAGAAAAAATCTTCCAAGTGGCAGGTGGTATTAGAGCATGTTCTGAGAATGAAACTAAATTTTGCGTTATTCAGGCGATTTAGAAATGAGAGTTTTAGCCCATATGAAAATTCATATTGGCATGGGGTTCATTTAAGTTACGATTCCCAAAATGCTCAGCTCGTTGACATTTCTAAATGTCTCTCCTGCATAGTTTAACTCTTGGTAAAACCTTAGTTTTCTACAAATGGTTTGAAAAAACTGCTTTGCATATTATCCCCTCTGACTTCTTGTCATAAGTCCCTGTAGCTGAGGTGTGAAGCTGGAGTGACGTCACTGTGAGAATGGGTCTGTTTTGTTCCATACCACTCACTAATAATGCTTACACCTACCAGCGTTTGAGCAAAATGATCCATTCTCTCTCCTCTGTGGGCAGGAATGATTAAGTCCTGACACTGTCTAAATATAGACATTTGTGGTATGTGCCACCCGTCAACTGACCCACTTGAAACAGGGCATCATTAACATGTAAATGGGCTGATCTCTGCCATCCCAATAATCCTTACGAATGAACTAAAATGAAAACATTTTATGAGACACTTAAGCATATGGTGAAGCTAATCATTCTTATGCAAAACCTAAGGAAACATTAATTCATGCAACAAAAATGTTTCATACCCACTCCGCGGATGCACTGCGCTGAGTTCATTAGGAAAAAGAATAGCACTGTGTGGGCTGCTCCTCGAAGGGGAGAAGCCGCCTAGCAGGGAGGTAGACCACGCACAGAAGGAAAACAGGCGCTGGTGTGTGCACGATGGGCGTTCGCGCTGTAACTAAAACAGGATTGATGTTTATGTGGCTTTTCAGATCCCTGTACAAGATCCCAGCCCTTATTACTGGCCTGAAAGTGCGATTGAGAACTCAAAAGCCTCTAAGGATCAGCCAGGAAATGTGAATGAGTGTGGAGAACTGGTGGCCACTGTGCGAAGCTGGTGGGGACACCTGCCCGAGAAGGGGCTTGGCCTCCAGTGGGCTGTCAGACAGACCATGGGCCAGTTGTTGCCTGATCTTCTCATTCTCCAAGGGGAGCCAGAAATCCAGATTTCCATGTGAAATCTCCTAATTGTTCAATGCTGGCAAGAAATTCAAACATTTTCAAGATGATGACAGCTAAAGAAAATGTCTACAGCCAGATTCCGAGCCACCAGTCCAACACCTCTTCCATGCTCCAACCCGGCAAGTCCTTAACGTGGGGACAACCACCAGGGAACCACATTCAGTGATAAATGTGAGACATCTACCTAGGACATTTTTTGTCATTTTTTTGGCAGTCAAACTTTGATCTATTTTGATAGTAGTTAAAACACATCAGAGGGAGCCGCCCCTGTGGCCAAGTGATTAAAGTTCGTGCACTCTGCTTTGGCAGCCCTGGTTCTCAGGTTCAGATCCTGGGTGCAGACCTACTCCACTCATCAGCCATGCTATGGCACTGTCCCACATACAAAGTAGAGGAGGATTGGCACAGATGTTAGCTCAGGGACAATCTTCCTCAAGCAAAAAAAACAAAAAAAAAGAGGAGAATTGGTAATGTATGTTAGCTCAGGGTGAATCTTCCTCACCAAAAAAAAAAAAAAAAAAAAAAAATCAGAATTCATTCTTACTCAACTGAAGGCTTACTATAATTCTTAAAGTCAAAAATCCTCATAATGGGGGGCCAGCCCCGTGGCCGAGTGGTTAAGTTCACGCGCTCTGCTTTGGCAGCCCAGGGTTCAGACATGGCACCACTCATTAGGCCATGTTGAGGCGGCATCCCACATGCCACAACTAGAAGGATCCAGAACTACAATATACAACTATGTACTGGGGGGATTTGGGGAGAAAAAAACAGGGGAAAAAAAAAGAAGATTGGCAATAGCTGTTAGCTCAGGTGCCAATCTTTAAAAAAAAAAAATCCTCATAATGTTAATATGAGGTCATAATAAAAATCATCATAATGTTATTGTACGATGTAAGGATGCATATGTGTTTGTGTGTTCTTGGTTTGGGGCAGGGGTCCCTGGCGCAGCTGCAGATTGCTATCCCCATTCCAATCCAGGAGAAAGAAGAGGCTTCATATCAGAAGGGCTAACCTTCAGCCTTGTCCTGCTCCTAACTGTCTGACCTGAGTCAGGTAAATTACCCTCTCCCGTTTGTTCCCCTGTAGAACGGGAGTTAGATTGCTCTGATGATTTCACACCTGGGGTGTGCCGGACTCTAAGAACTCGCATAAATTACCTGACTTGAGCCCTACAGTTTCACTATGACTCAGGCATTGTTAGACACCATTTTATAGATGGGCAGACTAAGGCTCAAAGAAATTAAGTAATTCACTTTTGGAGGACAGATCTGAGATTGGAAACCTCCACAAGATGAATGTGCACACACTTGGAACAAAATCTAAAGTGCTATTCAAAATTAAGTTGACACTGGGCCTGGCCCAGTGGCTTAGCAGTTAAGTTCACGTGCTCCTCTTTGGCGACCTGGGGTTCACAGTGTTTGGATCACAGGCACAGACCTACGTCCTGCTCATCAAGCCATGCTGTGGCAGGCGTCCCACATATAAAATAGAGGAAGATGGACACAGATGTTACCTCCGAGCCAATCTTCCTCAGCAAAAAGAGGAGGATTGGCGGCAGATGTTAGCTAAGGGCTATTCTTCCTCAAAAAAAAAATCAAGTTGATATTATGGGCCAGGTTGTCCAAGGAGACCAACGCAACAACATAGTCCTGTGCTGGAAATGAGATTCACTTATTAATTGAGCATCTGCTACGTATTAGGTACAATGCAACAAATAGAATAATGCTTGGGTCTTGCGTTCAAGGAATTTACAATCAAATAGAAGAACTGAGAGTACATAATCAGTTTTAGAGATCT
The DNA here is from genome assembly GCF_041296265.1 of Equus caballus. Lineage (NCBI taxonomy): Eukaryota > Metazoa > Chordata > Mammalia > Perissodactyla > Equidae > Equus > Equus caballus. The sequence goes on from NC_091712.1 coordinate 38,267,104, forward strand.
TCACTTTGGGTCAGATCCTTGGAGAATTCAGATGTGAACTTTAAGGCTCCAGCATTCCTTGGCTAGTGATTGTGTAAGTTGTAAGAGTTCTTTCATCTCTTAAGTGTTTTCCTTGTATTTTAAAATGTTCTCTTTTTTCTAGTGATAAGGTAGCCTGGACCACAGCATCTGGTAATAAGTTGTAAAAACATGACATGTTTGTTGTTCAAAGTTTTCAAATAGCAAATATTTAGTTCTGAATTTTTTTTATTCCAATAAAAATTATGTGCCTTTTCGTTAAGGCCAAAGGACAAGAAAAAAAGCCTTTGAATGCATTTTCTTATAATGTATATGAAACAGCAGTCACTCATTCAGTGTCTGTTAAGTATCACACTGTGTGTCTGGCCTGTGCTAGTGCCGTAAATAAAAAGATTCCTTGAATACAATCACGCTCTCCTGAGACTCAGTCTAGTGAGCGGTAGACATGGAACATGGGGAATGCTGCAGAGCAACAGTTGAGAGTGGGGTTCCCGGAGTCGGGCCGACTAGGTTTGAATCCCCATTCTGTAAGTTGGGTGATTAACTTAACATCTGTGTGCCCCTGCCTCCTCATCTGCAAACTTGAGATAATAGCATCTGGGTCATTTGGTTGTTATAAAGAATAAATGGGATAACCCACTTTTAGAAAGATGCCCTCAGAAATGCATGGTTATGGACCACTCATAGTGGTTATGGATGCTCGTAGAAGCATTGTATGTAATAACCCCGAATAACCAAAACGCCCATCATTAGTAGAACAGATAAATCAATTGGGGCATATTCCTACGATAGGACACCATAGAACAATGAAAACAATCATCTACAGCTGTATGCAAAAGTATGAATGAATAATTAAAAAACAATACGGAGTGAAAGAAGCCACACGCAGTAAAATAGGTGCTTTGTGATTCTGCTTCTAAGAAAACCCCAAACAAGCAAAATCATGAAAATTAAACCACCTATTTTTAGAGATGCATAATTAAGGGCAAAACTGTAGAGAAGAACAAGGGAATCAGTACCATCAAATTGGTATATGATGATTAGAAAGGGGTGGAAGTTACCGAGAAAGCAAGACTAAAGTAGCCGAGAGCTCCTGGGGACACATCTCAGCATTCGGATGGGATCTGAACTGAGGAATTGCATTCCCCAGAGAGGACGAAGAGCCTTGCCAAGGGGCAGAGAAGACCAACGATGTGAGAAAGTTACGTGGGATGGCCGTGGGGTGCAGACAGGTTCAAGACCTTACCCCGGGGTGCGCATGCGCCTTCAGGAAGTGCACAGACTTCTAGAAGGTAGAGCAGGGGTCTCGTGGTTCCTGGATGCTTTCTTCACCCTTCTGAGGTTTGTTTCTCAGCTTTTGGGGGTGACTTAGGACCGTATGACTATGTTAGCCTCACTTCCAGGGCGTGGACTGTGTGTGGTCTCTACTGACTTCTGTGTGTTCACATAGACGCCTCTCCACGCTGGATGGCAGAAAAGTGAACAAATCCACACACAGTCGGAGACTGGAATCCATCAAAGACTCCAGGGGGTTCGCTACCGATTTCTGGAACGTTCTCTGCATAGTTCCCACCTCACAGTTACTGGGCTCCACAAATCCCAGCCTTCTGGGTCTCCCTGAACTCTCACCTCTGGATTCTTGACTTAGTGATGTCATTATTTGAGTTTGAGTTCCTTTTTAGGGGGGACCAACTGTTGGTTCCAGGTTGCCTGGGTCAGAGGGACTTTCAACTGCCAAGACCAGGACAGTCCCGGGCAAACTGGGACAGCTGGTCACTGGAAGTCCGTCTGGAAAGGCTTCCAGATAGAACGTCCTTGTGGTCACAGGGACCATCTCCGTTGTTTCCTGTGATTCCTAAATATTCCGAAAAATTCCGAAAATAATCACTTCCAACATTTTATCTTCTAATTGCTTACGGCGGGAGGCTGAGTCTATATCCTGTTACTCCCTCAGGGCTGGAAGTAGAAGTTAGTGTTTTTTATCATTATGAGTCTAATTTTTCCTTCTACAAATGAGAATCCTGATCTAAGTCTCAAACTGTTGTGAGGATTAAAAGATAATAGGTGCAGATGTTTGCAAATAATAAAATGTTCTAGAAATGCTTCCATTTTTATTTACCAAGATGCTACATCCATTTGCATACTTATAGCAGCTTCACTCATAAATATAGACAGTAAGCCAAAGTAAATTCAAGAAGAATTAAAAATTGGAATGTCAAAGTAACTAAAGTGTACCAAAATAGGAGAATATTTTCATGAAAGGTAGTCTTTATGTAACACCAATGGGGAATAAAATCACAAGTGTGACTTTGGAAGACACAATAAACAAAGTTTAGAAAAGTATTTGTACTATTAAGACAAAAATCTAATATTCTTAATAATCAAATAGTTCTTAACAAATAAATGAAAAATATGGATTTCCAAAGGAAAACAATCGGAGAATATTGTGGCCGACACATCTTGGAGAAAACTGACTTTAGATGCCAACTGGAAATTGCCACACCCTTCTATTGTGACTAGATTTAATGGTCATTCATATTAATGAATGAATGTGTCACTGGCTGCTGCTGCTTTTGGGGTTTTTTTTTTTTCTCTTTCTGTATGCAGATCTAATAATCACATCCAAAGTTTCTTTTCTCCAAATAAACATCATCCCCTCTGGTGCGATGTTGCCACCAGAGGACCACTGAAGCATTTGCTTTCGCATCTTTCGTAAGGACCTGTCCCCATGAAAGGACCACTTTGTTTTCCACAGTTGTTTCTCATTAGATGCTAAATGACACAAGAGGGTGGAAGTTCAGAATAGAACACAGGAGCCCCTTGCTCCACTGTGGTTAGTGTTGCTAACAGGATGTGCACAGCTTTCTTTGAGGAGAGGCTGTTAGCAGATTCCAGATAGACATATCCAGTGTCAATGTATTTGGTTACTGAGTTAACACTACACCACACTCTGAGGGGCTGGGGGCACAGCTGAGACAGTTGTCTATGGTGGTCAAGGAAGTGAGAAGAAAGAAAGGATTTTCTCCCATCTCTTCCGGTCAGACAAAATCCTGGAATTCCTAAGACAAGAAATAGTTTGATCTAATCTTTCCTTTTGCATCCTTTTCTCCTCACCCCTTTTTTTAAATGCTTCCCGAGTTTTTGATCATGTCCCTCCTAGCTTTAGTCAATAACTGCTAAATGTCCACAGTGTGGTCCCTCTATGCCAGCTGCTGAGGGTGGGACCAAGCCGTATGACCTTGAGCAAGTCACTCAACTTGTTCTGGCCTCATTCCCTTCTTTGGTGAAATGAGAATGAGGATTCCTAACCTGATGGAATATGGGATTCTGTGATTGAGGATTTGATGAGGACAGAGTCAGTGACACCAAGAACCAGTTCTTGAAGGGCTTCTTGTATAGCCCAAGAGATGATGCTAACATATGGATGAAGAAAAAACACGATGGAGGAATAATGATATCATTGATTCCAAAATGGATGACTCTTAAAGTCAGCATCTCTAAAGAAAGCAGCTTATGTTCTAGCAACAGAGTCCTTCGCAGCAAGGTTTGGTGAAAAGGAGGGGAAGGTTATGTGAGTTAACATTTATGGAGCAGACCCCACATGCTTTATATTTATTATATCATCCAGTCTTGACAGCAGCGCTATGAAACTTACAGTCTGATGTGTGTTCCCTCCTCCATGTCCACTCAGAACACTGGGCTCATCTTTATCCCCAGTATTTCAAATCCTGGCTCCAGACTCATCTTCCTCACTGCACTGGGAATTTCTTGAAGGCAGGCATCGTATCTTGTGCCTTGTTGGACGCATCTCCAGAATCTAGTATGTTGCCTGGCTCCTAGCACTCAATCAATGCTTTCAAAAATGAAATAAACTACTTGTTGTGTACTGTCTGATTTGGGAAATGGAGTTCAGTTAAGCTTGAGGGCTTTAAAATTTAGAGAAATGAGATAATTACATAGATCAAAGAACCGAAAAATAACACAGTATATTCTGTAGTCCAACTCTTGATTTTGTGGTCTACCAGCTCTAGGAAGCAAAGACTTCCAAGAATGGGAGGATCGTCCTGGGTAGAGGTTGGTCATGCAAAGATTCATCTCTTTATCCGTTTATTCACTGTATTATAAATGCTTGCACTATGTCGTGAACTTTCTCAGGTATAAACCTTAAACAGCATAATCCTTAACCTCAAGGCATGTACATTCTAATGGGAAATTCAGATATGGAAAGATCTGAAGCTAGAACATAGGCTCCTGATTTCTGGTCCAATATAGTTTTAATAAACACATGGGGTGCCATTTTCACTTTACAAAGACCAATACTGATGATGTGTTTTTTCAGAAAAAATAATTTTTAATTTCACCTCCACATCTGGCATAGCTGAATATGCTTAAGTTTTCCGAGCATATTTAAATCTCATACGTCTTATAGATGGCAGCTTGATCCCCTAGCTCAGAACTGAGATGTTAGTCCCCAGAGTTCCAACAGCGACAACACCATCGTCGTCATCCTCCTCCTCATCAACGACATCACCAAAACATCTATTAGCCATTTAATACATGCCAGGCTGTGCTAACTTCTTGCAGGCTAAGGGGTGATGGACATACTCCATCAGCCCACCAAGGTACAAGTATAAAATAGAGTTTATAGGGAGGGGTAACTTACAAGCAAAGAGCAACGAGAGCTCCCACAGTCTCCTGACTTCTAAACCTGCAGCTTGGACCAGGCATAAATGGACTGTGGGCTCGGGTCACTGGGGAAGGAGAGAAGGGAACCTTCCCTCAACGTGAGCCTCGTATTTATAGTTCTGGGGGCCAGAAGATCTTTGCGACTGTGTAGAGGTCAAAGCTTCCTGGATGGAAGGAGCGGCCTTTTGGAAAGGGGGAGCCTCTGGAGATGAACTGGTGAATCCGCTGCTCTTCTGCTGAGCTAGCTCATTCCCCCAGGTCTAGCTCTCTGCCGGAACCCAAATAAACCCCTGGGGCATCCCCATTTGCTGTCTCACCTCAATGCATTATGGGGATTATCTCATTTAATCCTCCAACAGCCTTATGAGGCATTCTCTATTAAAATTTCCATTTTACAGATGGGCAAACTGGGACATAGAGAAATTAAACTAGTTTACGGTCGTAAACTAGTAACTGACAGATCAGGAGCATGAGTCTAACTTGACTTCTATGATATATTGCCTCTTAAAACGCTGGAGTTTAGGAAATCATGCTATTGGCATACAGATTCTATCTAATAGATCACTTCTAAATTTGTATATATTTACAATTTTTATTATATGCTACATATGTACAATGGCTAGGCAAGTCTTGAATACATGAAAATTTCTCAAAAACAACTTTAAAGGGTATGAAAAATAAAGTTCCCCAAAGCCCCATTGATCTGTACTCTCTGGTTTTAAGAACTGAGGCTTTTAAGATCAAGCCTGAATAAATCCTTGAAGGACCCAAGGAACCAGCAGCTCAGGATATTGCAGAAAAGAGTGTTTTTAGCACCCGCCTCCAAGTGGGCATTCAATAAATACTTGCTGACCGGATGGAATTAAACAAACAGAGTTTCATGATTGACGCAACATGGAACTAACTGCAAAACCTGCTTGAGGAACAACTTGATGAAGCCAAGCAAAATCCAACGGGCCGACATGAAAGCAGAGTGATGGTGTTAGAACATCTTGGTTTCTGGGCTGAAAGGCAGCTGAGAACATTGTGAAGTGTGGGCAATACACAGGCAAGGACCAAACAGAATTTCTTCAACTGCTTAATTTTTGAAACTGTTTATACAGTTGGTATGTTCAGTGCCATGGAAATTGTTTCTGAGTCTTTGCAGGAGAGATGGCATTTAATCTCCACATAAATTTGTATGTGTTTGTAATGCAATTGCAACATATAGCAAACCTATAAGAACTGTATCTCTCACCTTTCTTATTTCGGCATTAAAATAATATTTAAGATTATATTCTTGGAAATTGTATGGTTGCAAGATGAAATCAAACAGTTAAGCTTCAGGAGAGGGGAGAGAAATGGAACGGGATGGTGGGCTGAACAAATGGTGACGCTGACCCATTGTTCCCGAGAAAGACTTGTAATCTTTTCAATTTTCAATTGAAATGCAGCCCTCTGAGATTCTTCTGGTGTTTGGGAAGTCAAATTGTCTTATTAAATTGTGCAGAAATCGACAGATTCCAAACAAATAGAGAGACTAATCATTGGAGACTGCACAATAATCTGGCAATATGGAAATTACAAATTATAATATTTTCCCCCTGAGTAAATGAAATATACAAAAGAAAAACACTATAATGCGAGAGAGCTTGTGTAATCCCTTGGTAGCTACTGTTAGCAAGCTATTTTATCACAGTTGCTTACTTCTCAGTTAATAATGAATGCACAAAATTAAGTTTAAAGTGAATTATAAAATTTTTTAAAGTTCAGTTTTTACATAAAGCGCCATCAGGAAATATCAAAATGTTCTGGCAACCAATGACATAAATCTTTTTAAATGTCTGTGCACTTTACCGAACACTCGGATATTTTTACCGTCTTGCTAACTCTTCTTTATGTCAGGGAATTTTTCTAATCTGTTTTCAGCATATTACTATACATAGTAATCTTGATCCTACAGAAATAGAAAAATTTACCTCTGCAAGAAATGTTTTTGCAATCTTGATATTATCTTAATAAGATTGTGTCTCATTGTCCGTATCTGTGAAATGTGATATGGAAATCCAATACTGGTGGTGGTGAGAATATTAGTTCATTTTATTCAACGATTCACTTTGGTGAATGTTCTCTGCTTGTAAGACCTGGAGCTCAGTATTCTGAGGGCTGTAGTCAGTGCAGCACACAGGTCTGCCTCTTAGGAGTTGACAGCTATTTAAAGAGCAGTTGGCATCCGAATTTTTAACATTAGTCTGGTTCTCACTCTCAAAGCAACATTCACTGCAAAATCAACGTCTTCAGTCAACTCCTGATTATTGAAAATCTCACTCATCTTCCTATCTTCTAAGACCTTGTCTTATCAATTTCATTGCTCATCATTTTCTCCCATCACGAATGGACAAATTATGGATGTGAGAAATCTGATCAAAGATGTGTAGGCAAATGTGTGAATCTTGTGGGTGTTGATGACTTCTGTCTTTCATTCACATGAGTAACCTAAAATTGCCATATTCAATGCAAGTGTGCGTGTCCCAGATTTTCCAGGTGTTTAGTGTGGGGAAGCTTTCTTTGTTTATTGTTGTCTTGAAACTGCCAATTCCGTGTTCATCACTGTTCCCTGTAAAGCTCTGTGTAAGTCTTATGAAGATGAAGTTGGAACATTTTGCTTTTCAGCTATCTATCTACTAATGAACATAAGTGACATAATATTTACAGAGATGGCATGTCAGCCCAAGGGAAGTTTCTGGGATGTGGAGATAGGCAAGATGTTGAGACTGAAATACGGTACCAGAGGCAACACTTAGAGGACACGTGCCTTCTGAACCATGCAGAGCTGGTTACCAAGCAAAGACTAATCGAGAGCAGAATGATGGAATTTTCTAGGAACTTGGCAAAACTGGAGCAGATTCTGTCAGGACATTCCAGAGATGTCTACTCTCTACTCAATCTTTGTAGTGCTTAAAATGCATGATAACAGCAAATTGCCTTTCAGTGCATGCAAGGTATATGAAAATGAATGTCCTATTCATTGGAAGGGCAGTCTTTGGTAAATATTTGGTGGATTGTTCAGAATTAAACTTATGCAAGTGGATAGAAGAAGTAAACTGAAATATAGGGAAGCATGCACTTCTGAAATATGCTAAAGAATGTAATTCAGAAACCATTTCTCAGGGTCTCATTCTTTAAATTTAATTCAATAAATATCTACTATTGCACGATGCTCTCACATTGTACAGCGTGAAAATTGAAAGGCACTGATTCTCAAAGACCAACGTGCTATCATGACAAAGTCAATGAATAAGCAGAAAAAATGACCCAGGTTGGGAAAGCTGATGACGGCCCACTTTGCGGTGTTGTTGGAGGAGGTCATCAAGAAGTTGTGGCCGCCAGTTGACCTGTGAGCTGGACCCAGGCAACTGGAGGCTCCCCACTCCCTCCCCTGTCTTTGGGATGAGCATCCCACTTGCCTTCTCCACTCCCAGAAGCTGCTCCAAGGATACAGCCTTGAGATGGAAATGTGCAGTTGTGACTATCTGGATTGAGTACATGACTAGACCCAGTTAAGGCCTCTGTATAGGTTTTTAAGATTCTGGCAGGCAGATGCGGAAATATTTGTCTTGCGGCCGCCCAAGACGAGCCTCCTAAATAAATTCCCTTGCTTGTTAAACCTACCGCCTACCAGCCTGGAGCGGTCTGCCTCTTTCTTCCTTGCCCTGCCTGTACAGGGGCCGGGTTCAGATTTCTGCCAGGAAGCTGGACTGTGACCCAACAGGTGTATGGGAGGCTGGTGGTGAGACAAGGCTGTTTGGAGAAGGCAGACGCCTGGTGGAACTCGGAAGAAGGTGGAATGCAAGGGATGTGGTGGCTCATGCTGAGAACGGATGGAGGAAGAATGAGCACAGGCGCGAGGAGGCCAGCTCATCTACTAGGCGTCAGCAAGAATGTTAATGGAAGACGGACGATGTAAGTCCTCAGAGAGTAATACAACTGGGTAAGTCCGTTGATGGAATCCACACATAGGTGTCAGCAGAGATGGGTGGGGATGGAATTGGGGCCGACGCTGGAGACGGATTGATTACAAGAAAAGGAATTTCAGTGTAATCTGAAGATGACTTGCTGCTGCTGGCTGTGTTAACCTCTCCTGGCAACCTTGGAGAGGGGACATGTTTGAAAACTCCTAGCAGAGCCGCTAAGACAAGCCTCAGACCTCTGGACTAGACAGTGTCTGTGGTCTCTCTTGGCTGCCAAAATTTCAGTTTCAAATTTTCTCTAATTACTACCACTTATGGTCAAGCATCGCACATCATTCCTATAACTTCTCTTTTGCTCAGGTACCTTTGTTTGTTGAACTGGTTTCCCAACTCATCTGTAAACTCCTAGAGGCCACAAACCACATCCGCTCTCTCTTCTCTGCACCTCCAACCCGGTCTCTGAGCTGCTTATTATCCCACTGCTGCTCCATCAATTCCTGTCCAGCTTTTGGATTGATACAGGAGCCCCTAAATGCCTGTGTATTTCTTGAGCATGCGCAGAAGAGATGGTAAGGCTCCAGTCTTCCACGACCTAACTGGCAAACTTGGACCTGCAGGACCCCAGAATTGCTCAGCAAGAACACAGCTGCAACATCTTCCTTCCGCCAGCTCCAAGTCTTCGATGCTGTTTAAACGGCGGGACCCAGTACAGCTCATTTAATTACCCTGCCATTTTAACTGAATGCTCTTTGACTTAATTTCATCTCAATGAGTATAAAGCGTCGAGAGGCTCTCCCATAAACAGGGAGTTGCCTCTGACAGCTTCTGGGAAGGAGCCCCAAGGGAAGGGCATGGTGATTTACAGCACACTGACGGCCCTGCAGAACAGCTTTGGCACCAGAAGTTTCTGGGGTTTAATTACTGCCTTTAAAATTTAAGCCAGAGTTAGACACAGAGCAGTAGCCAGCAGAGGAGGAAAAAAAGAAAAAGGCATAACTGCATAGTAAACAAAAGACTTGTAAGATGAGGATGGTGTTATTCTTTGTTGTATTTCCTGTAAAGGCACCAACCTAAATGATTCATTGTTCTTTCTATGCCTAGTATGACCCTTTCTGTCTATGGCCTATATTAGCCATACAAAGACTCCTGACCCATTTGAATCCAACTAAACATTCTATTCATAAGACTCTTACCTACTCCTGAAAAAAACCCCAGGACTTTTTAATTCCTTTCAGACAGTCCCTGGCCAAAGATGTAAAAATTCCAGTAGTCTCAGAAAATGTTCACATCCTTTTCTCTGTGGACCACCATTCCCCTATTGAACTGTTTAAAACATTGTTTTTATAGTTTTAGGAGAATTCAGAGTTGCAGAAACAAAACACATAAACACACAGATTATGCTGACTTGCTGGCTGTTTTAAGAGATAGCAATTTAAAAAATAGAGCTTTTCTCCCTCTCCCCTGTCTTTGCAATGGGAAATCACTTTTCATTAAGGGGCATTAAATAAATACTCCCCAAAGTTCTTCATTTACTGGGGAAGGACGCCTCTCGTGCTCCCTTCTGGGTTCAGCTGATTATGCTGTTAGGAGTTTAGCAGCTCTGAGCCTGAGGACAGTACTCAGAAGACCAGCCATGACTGCCCACCATCCTTAGGAGAGGCATAAGACCTACGAGAATGGGAGCTGCATTTCAGAGATGTCTAGAAACGCTGAAATCTACTTTCAGCAACCAGACTAAGCATATTAGTCATCACTGGCACTTGGGAGCTAAGAGCTCTGTAAGACAAACTACCGAGGAGGAAGGGGTGGTCCACCCCTTTTACAGGCCACTCCTCATTTCCTGGGACTCCTGGAGCCCCTAATTCAGCCTCTGGCACTGTTAGGGCTGCTGGTAATTCCCCAGGTTCAGAGCACCCCTCTGTCTTTGCGCTTGTTGTAGCTGCCGCCTTCCCTCTCTCCGCCTGGCTGTTGGTCAACAGCCCAACATCAGCGTCCCTGGGGGGAAGGTCTCGCTGACTTCTCCAGCTGGCCGGAGACATGCTCCCTCTTGCTTCCATCCTACCTCATTCTCTCCCTGGTCACAGGGAAGCTCTCTGTTCACCTTCCCTCCTAGTGGAGGGTGGATTCTAGAGGTCATGAAAGGCATGTTGATTTCTGTAGCCCCAAACCTAGCACCCATAGGTGTTCAACAAATATTTCCTGACAGACGGAGTTGCCAGTCACAGGAACTCTGTAATTATTGACGTCAGTTCACACGCCAACCGTCTGCCTGTGCAATATCAATTTTCTGGTCTTACAGAGAAATACCTGTGAGAAAAGTTACAAGTCATTTTAAAGTATATTACTAGTCAGGGGATGGATGGGGACCCAAAATATTCTGTTTTTCCGGAAGATAAAATAAGGAGAAATTGGGGGTGACTAAGAAAGACCCATCCCCACACCCCGGTTATGTGACTATGACATGAAAAGGGCAATAGTGAAATAATAATGTTCAGAAAAGTCGCCACTAAGGACCATCCCTGAGCGTGGCTTTGAAAAAGGAGGAGAAATTCATTGAAAGGAATGGACTGCGCCGCACTACAAGCCTCCTTAGCAGATTAAATGTATGAGTCACACGGCCCTCAGTGGCTCGTTGTCCATTATCTCACTGAGTTCTCTGATCCCTGGGGCACACTGTGTCAATTACATGCGCCAGGATTTATGTCAGACTTGCCAGTGGCTAGAAATTGTCCTGTGAGATTGTGAAATAGAGTAAACTCCTGAGTATAAATAGCGGGGGATGATAGTCGCTTTCTGTAGCGAGTGTGTGTGTGTGTGTGTAGGAGTCCGACAAAATGGTTTTTCTAAAGCCTTGGTATCATTTTTTTATGAACTGACTTTGTGATGGAAGGACTCAGAGAAATAATTTAGATCACTCAAGTATGTGTTTCTAGCCTCTCAGAAGCACCATAGTGAAGGGACCAGGGTGCAAGTGCAGTCACATTGGGCCACCATGTTGGCACCATCACTACTGGTTGACCTTGGGAGGGACTCATCTCCTCTCTGGACTTTCATTCTCTCATCTGTAGCATGAGGAGTTTGAACCAGATGGTCTCTTCCCAGCTCTAAAATCCTGCAATATAGTCTCTTCTTAAGAATGTTTTGAACACTATTAAGAACATTTGGGTTTTACTCTCTAGGAATTATCTTATTATATATTATAAAAGTGTAGGTGGTTAATACATAGTGAGCTACTGCCTTTTAGCTCTAAGCTTTAGGAAGTGAGATTTCTACACTGGATGTATTTACATGGAATCTGTTAGATAAAGAAATAAAGGAAAGAGAATGGACGCTGCATGAGATACACCAAATGCTCCTTGTGCTACATCCTCTGAGACTTTAAAGACGTGGGTAGTTTAGCTCACCGAACAAATTTTTCCCCTGAGCAAAATCTTTGGTAGGGAATTTTCAGGAAGTACAGTGTCTAGGGCACTGGAACTACTTTTTTTTTTCCCCTGAATTATTTTCAAAACCACTGTAAACAAAATACTATTGATAGACAAATGCTTCCCGTTTTCGCAGGGCTCTGTGCTCTTGGCAATTGGGTAATAATGAATGGTTTAAAGCACGCTGCCTTCTTGCTCTGCGTTTTGTGCATTTGAGCGTGTTTACGACCACAGATTGGGAGTCGTTGAATGAGTGGGCACCATCAGTAAGAAGCGTGGAAGTTTATTTGTCAATTTCAGAGGAAATGTCAATATCAACGGAAATGATAAGAAAGGACTTGTATTTTCTTATAAAGTGTATTAATGGGATAAGGGAGGGATTAGGATTTCTGACTATCTAATCTGGTCTTCAGCCCTAAAACATGAAACCCCTCTTCGGAACACGGTCCGTTGCTCTTGGAATCCACGTGCTGGGCTGCAGAGCTCTCTGCTCTGTACATCCTGGGCTGCACAGGAAGGAATTTTAGTTTAGTGGAAAAAAAGTGAATGATTGGAAGTCGGTTTTTACAAACTTTTATTGTTCTACGAGTAAACAGAGATAATCGGTCTTCTAGGCGCTTTCTGCCAGCCCTGAGCTCAATTATAGTGCAGCTATAATTCCAGAACTCTCTGAACTGCGCCTACGTATTCTTCTCTGCACAAATCTTTAACAGCTATTCATTAGTTCAAGAGACCTTTGCTTTTATATGAATCGCAGTTTAGTGGCTGTAGAAAAAGGTATTCATCCTACCCAGCTGCTACTTTATTGGGCCACTTCTATTCTTCCTTTAAATTACACTCTGACCTTTTAAAAATGGGACAGAAATTTCAAAGGTTTATTGGATATTCTCTGAAAAGCTGTTACCCTGTTTTTGCTACTTGATTTATAAACTGGTTCGTATTGTAATATGTAGATACTCGCACTTTAAAAGGGGATTAGCTATAAATAAGCCCTGCACACATGCTCCCTTCAAAGAAGAGGACAGGAAAGCCCTCGGGGACAGCATCATGCCGGGCAGGGAAGCCTACGAAGGGGACCCCCAGGGCCTTTATTCCATGGGAGAGTAGGAGAAGGGGTGGCAAGCCAGAGTGAGACCTCCTCTACATAGAATGTCCTTGGCTACAATTTAAGCCCAAGAGAAATGATCCTTGGATTCTAGAGAGCTCTCAGGGTGCCACAGAAAGAATATTATCATCCAGTGCCAAAATGTAGGGTTCAGATGTGGTGCCCAGAGAAAGGGGGATCACTGTTGACTGGAGTTCTTGGAATGGGGGAGGGGCTGTCCTGGCATCACAGGCTGGGTAAAGAAGGAACCGGAGATGGAGAGAGTAACACAAGTAGCACTATGGTCTTTCCCATGGGCACATTGTGTTAATGAGAGACCAACACTACTCCAAGCATTCCCCATCTGAAAGACACCTTTACATGCCTTTCCTTAGGCTCTTTAACTTCAACTTGCACCTGAAATTTCCCAGATGAGCAAGCAGTTGCGACTGGCTTAGAACGGCAGATGCAAAGAGGAGAGGTGTCCCCAGGCAGTGGGCAAGTGAGAGGGAGAGTGTAAGAAGCTCATTGGTGTGTCGGAAGAAAATACTTTTAATGCTATTTATACCAAAAAGATAAGAAAGAAATTAATCTCTGGATGATATTTAACACACAAGTTCACATTTGATCTGTGAGTTATCACTCCTGAATTTAGAGCAGGAGTTCTGCTGGGTCCAATCCTTGCTTTCTTGCTTCCTGCATATTGGAGAATACTCAGCTTCTTCATGCCTGGGTAGGTACTTTTCATCTTTTTAAATAGGAGAATATTTAAGATACTTTGGGAAAAGATAAGGATTGGCATGAATATCTTTTCCACTACCCAGAGGTTTGTGGCTTATTTTGTGGCAGAGTGTTAAAACAATTGTGAATGGAAAGATAAATTGCACTTTGTTTTCTTTTGCAAAAAGACGAGAGGTCCAAATTGTTGACCTTTCCTCTGATGACAAGTGGCTGTCAGAGTATTATTGCTACCCAGCAATAATGATGCACTCAATCTGTCCTTTTGTGGTAAATGTAACTTACTGCTGGAAAAAATAATGGCTTTTTGAAAGAATCTCATGGTATGGAGAGAGCATTTTGAAAATGGACCTTGGGCAATGTTTCTAACGTTAAGTGACTTTTTCGAGGAAAATGGTTTAAATGAATCACTTATAAAGACTCGCATATTTCACACTTTAAAAACTTGGGAAACAATTTTGTAGCCAGTTCGAAAATTTTAAACAAAAGAGTTTCGGGGCATTTTGAACCCATTCGTTAGAAATATAAAAACGCGGCATCTTCTGATTAGTAAATGAAAACATCTGGAAAGAGAGAAATTTGTTAGCTGAATTTCAGCAAACATTTGTATGCTTGATGGAAGGGTCTGAAAACTGAAGATTTGGGGCACAATCAATGACTTCCTCCAGCTGGGTTACAACAGCTGTTAAAACCGCTTTGAGAAATAGGCTGAATTTAGATGCAGACCTATAAATTGCTAAATTATGAAGTGTTTAACCAAAATCTTCAAAAATAATAACATATATTCACATTATGCTCCCTAAGAAATTAGTAATAATTGTTTTTAGTAGGAGCACAATTTTGTACTTTCAACAAATAACCCATTATTAAAATATTAGTTCAGCTCTTTTAAATTTCTATCTGTATATATTTTGTAATAAAATGGGATATTTACATGTCAATACATGTATTTATTTAGATGGAGTAATATACATATGAGCATAGTACTGCATGTATATGCATATATTTTATAAGTAACTTGTATATGTGTGTGTGTGTGTACAATTTATAAGTAAGGTATATACCTACTTTAAGATTATTTACTCAAAACCATTTTTTTCCTAAGTTTAGAGATCAAAGACATAGAGGAAAGAATATGTGTGCCAGAGTTAGGAGACTCAAGTTCTCCTCCAGGGTCTGCAGTTAAGACATGGTACCTTACACAAGTCAGAACTTAAGGGTGGATGGGCAAGGCCAGCTTGCAGAGGGTCTGTGAGGACCGGGGGAAATAGGATCACATGTGTTGATTGCCTGACATAGAGCAGAATGGACCTTCAGTAACTCATGGTGGCCACTGGAAGGGACCCTAAAGACCAGCTGGCCCATCGCTTAATTATCCAGGTCAGGAGATGGAGGGAAGATGGGAGGATGGAGTTGCTGGATCTCTTAGGCTGAGTGATGATAGAGCCACCACTGAACTCCGCTTGCCAGCTCTTTTGAAATCTCATGTTAGTTTGGGTGATAATTTCTGAGACTAATTCCTTATAACATTGGCTCCAAGGATCACCTTCTAGTGTCCTACAGAGGCGGGCTCTGCAATCCGTATGCAAATTACCATCTCTATAAGTTGCTCTTGTCAATGCTTTTCATATTAAAATACCATCAGGTTGACATGTCTTGACTTTAATTTCTTCTTCCCACTGCCTTTGGTTCTCCATGTCAGAAGCATTCTGGAAAGACTAGAAGAACAAAGGGTGGGACCCCAAAAGTTCTGTCAGGCTCTAGAGCATAGGAGAACCTAGGAAGAGAGGGATGTGTGTGTTACTGATTGGAGAAAGCCAGCGCTAAAGGATAAGATCGGTCTAAATCAGTGATTCCAAACTTTGGCTGGTCTTACGTCCCTCTGAGAATCTGATGAAGTATCTGGATCATGTCCCCAGAAAACGCATATATGAATGTGCATATGATATTCTACATAGGATTCCAGGAAATCATGCCATCCCTGGAGCCTACCCATTGACTGTAATACTCTATATTTATAAATATAACACATTTATAAATACCCAGAGGAGGAAATTCCTATCATCGATTTGACAGTTCACACCCTCATCCCGGCATTGCTCATTTATACCTGTCCCCTCTTTAATTTGGCTTAGCGGCATTGTGATAAAATCAAATGTGTTTTAAACATGTCCTTATTTCCTAGTTGGATGAGTTAATCCCACCAACATCTGGTCAAGGGTTTCCGAAGGTCTATGGCGCTCACCTAAACTTTATTTTTCCTTTTCTGCAATCTTGATCATGACTCTTTAAAAATGTTTCCTTCTTGAAATCTGGCAATTTGATTTCTTTTTCAAATCTGGTGTAATTGAAGAAGCAACATCCCTTCAGAGTACACCTGCTCCAAAGATGTGTGGTATTGAATGTTTTTTTATAACTAATGGAGGGACTTAGCATTTATTCCTTGCCTGCAGTGTACCAGACACTGTGATGGGGCCTTTTATGGCATCATATCATTATTTCTTGTAAAGTTACTGTTGGGTTCAGTGTTACTACTTTTATTGTAGAGATGAAGAAATGAAAGCCCAGAGAATTTAAGTAGTTAAGGAATGAATTAGATGTCCAAACTCCTAGATTGCAGTCCTAGCATTGCCACACATTACTGAACTTTCACCTTGAGTTTCTCCATCTGTAAACTGTGCACAACTGCCTGCCACCGACTTTTGTATATTTACACAGACGAGTGATCAGAGAGTGGAGGTTTTGACTGTGGCGATACCATCTATTACCCTGACACAGATCTAAACTTGACTTATTAGTCAGCAAACTTTTTCTCCAGATGCTCCCGCTCTGACTGAAGTTTTAGAGATGGTTCACTTCACAGGAGTGAATATTGGTGGCCCCGAGGAAGTCTAACTCGAACCAGCTCTCAAAGCAAGTCGCGGAAAAGTCATTCCAGTTCCAAATTTAAAGAAAGACAGAAAGGTGAAAAATCCATTTAGAGAAGGGTCTGCCAGTTTATTTGGAAACTCTAGACTGCTGTGTAGCTTGTCTGGGGTACCGTCAGCTGACAGCGTAAAACCCTCAAAACTGCTCTGTCGTCGGCCAACAAAGCTGAGTGAAAACATGCTGCTTTGAGCAGGAAACGAGTCATAACTGCACACTTATGCTTGTGATTATTAGTCATTTCATTATTAGGTTAAAAATGATTAGGTGTGTACGTGCATTTGTTTCTCTGCTTATGGTAGGACTGAACCTAGGGAGCAGAGACTCTAAGTTAATGTAAATTCTCAAGTCTTCTCTACGCGATGGAGATAACATGGTGATGGAGATGGTGTTAGTAATGATGACACAAAGGCTCTTAAAGGGACCTTCTTGATGGCACTCACCTGTTACAGACACATGGTGGTCATATGTAAAGCTTGCTGCCAGGTAGTGTCAAGTGGAATAAAATCTGAACTAGTGCATGAATTTAAGCGTGTGCCACTGTCAGATGGCACATTTTGATGTGTCTAAGTGACAGAGCAATTTGTGTCCTTGAATAGCTGCTTTGAAAGATTAAGAAAAGTGATTACCTTACCCTAGAAATCGATAAATTCACGGAAGGCTCCAGTTGTTGGTATTTGGAAGAAAGAACGAGATTATATTTCTGTATGACTTTCCAACTTTTGTTAGATCGAATCCTGGGTCATAGCAGGGGTGTGTGTTGGCGTGGGGGGGGGGGGGAATTTGAAGGCTAGTTTTAGATTAGACTTCACAGAATTTCCAATATCAAACTGGTAGCGGAGAGTTTTTTCCCTCTGTTCTCATGGAGCCAAATGGATGCCTAGAAAGAACAGCCAGTGTGGGATTCAATGACAAAAATTACCTCCTCATGGGGGCACTCTTATACTCAGTGTGATCCAGCTGTGAAAAGAAAGGGTTGGGGTTCCATCAGGTAATCGATGAAACCATCTAAGTTGCAGCCTCCTTCAGAGAGATCTTTTAAATCCTTGCTTGTTTATAAAGCTGTGCGAGGAATACAGTCCTACCTCAACAATTTATTACCTCATGATGGTGATGACCGTGTTGAGGAAGTATTGATACCACTTGATCAAGTGTTTCCATCAGAGATCATCATTACAGCCCACTTTTGATAATAAATTCATCGCTGCCCACAAAGTTGGCTGACCCGAAAGGTAATACTTTTCTCCATCTAGGAAATTAAATATTGGTAAATGACTTCATGCCTCACTTAAAATCTCCAATGGCTTTCTTTGTACATTGGAACAGAGACCAAGAACCTTGGCCAAGAAGGCCTCCCCAGCCTCATTGCTCACTATGTTTATTTTACTCCCTCCATACTGGCTTGTTTTTCATCTCCCTGAATGTATCAAACTCCTGCTGCCACAGGGTCTTTGAACATGCTATTGTCTCTGTCTAGAACACTTACCCTCAGCTTTCTTTACATAGTTAGTCTCTATGCATCCTTTGGATCTTAGCTCAAAGGGCACTTTGTCCAAGAAGACTTCCTTGATTCCACTTCCCAGCCCACCAAGACTAGATCAGATTCCTGTGTGATACATTCTTGCCATTCAGTGTGACTTTCTTTTAAAATACTTAATTTGTGAATATGAAAACACAAATGCATAAAGATACATGCACCCCTATGTTCATCGCAGCATTATTCACAATAGCCAAGACTTGGAAGCAACCTGGGTGCCCATGAAGGGACGAATGGATAAAGAAGACATGGTATATATACACAATGGAATACTACTCAGTCATAAGAAATGATGAAATCTGGCCATTTGTGACAACATGGATGGACCTTGAGGGTATTATGCTAAGTGAAATAAGTCAGAGGGAGAAAATCAAATACCGTATGATCTCACTCATAGGTAGAAGATAAAAACAATGACAAACAAACACAGAAATAGAGATCGGATTGGTGGTTACCAGAGGGAAAGGGGGAGAAAGGAGGGAGAAAGGGTTGATCAGGCAGATGTGTGTGGTAATGCATTGAAATTAGTCTTTGGGTGGTGAACATGATGTAATCTACACAGAAATCAAAATATATAATGATGTACACCTGAAATTTATATAATGTTATAAACCAATGTTAACGCAATAAAAAAATAATGGCGTTAATCTGTATGAACTGAAAAAAAAAATCCTTAATTTGTAATTATACCTTGATTGGTTTAACAATTTGATTATTTGCACTAGATTGTAAGGTGTATAACAGGAGGGGTTGTGACTAGTACATATAATTGCTTAATGAATACTTGTTAAATGAATGAATGTATGAAGAAAGAACAAATGTGATTTGACCAAGTGCAAGTTTTCCTAAGGAAGCTGAACACCATGGATTAAAGAGAAGATGTGACATAGATAATTCAGTGAACAGATAATGTAGGGCACATCGATACCGGAGACAGCTTCCCTCCTGACCCTCACATGCCTGTTATAAATTATTATGGCTTCAGGACACCTCCTCCATCATTTTGTCTGTAGTTTTTGTTCATCTTGACCCACATTAGCCCCACTTCTTCCCAGGCCTTCTTCATTTGTTCTCCTCTTAAGTCTTTGGGCCCCTCATTGTACGTGGATAAGGTACTCTTCAAATGCTTCCCATCCACCTAACTGAGAATATCATGGTCTAGTGATAAGGGCAGAGCCTTGAGGAAAGAAGACCCAGGCCTGGATGCTGAGCTTTGTCACTTGGGCACACAGTTCTCTTGTTCTCTGTATTTGCTTTTCCCCATCTGTCAAATGGACCTTTTTAGATAGCTATTGGTGCAACAGTGTAACAAACAGCCCACCCCCAAATATTTTTCTCTCTCTCGGGTCTGTGCATTGGCTAGGCTTGGGTGAATCTCAGCTGGGAGCTTGGGCTTGGCCCTGGGCTGCATGTTGAGTACAGATCTTTTCCATGCGTCTCATACTGGGGCCATGAGGGGCAGGAGATGTTCAATATATTTTCCTCTTGATGGACAGCAGGACTGCGAGAGAAGAGAGAAAACACACACTGCTCCTCATGGCCTCAGCTTGGAAATGACACACAGTCATTTAATGCTCACATTCCATTGGTCAAAGCAAGTCCTAGAGCCAAGGGCTACGTCAGGGAGAAGGGACGTTCATACTTCCCACAATGGGGGTTGCTACAGAACCACATGGAAAAGGCCAGGTATATATCATTTTACAGCAGGGAGGAAGTGAGGAATGAAAACAATCTCATCTGCCACAGAACTCTGCCCATATGTAGGAGCATCAAATAGGAAGCCTGGGAATGGGTTAAATCATAGGTTTTGATTGTTACTGTGAATAATACCTACATTTGTATTTCCCCTGATGAAACGCTGTTCCTGGAAACACTCTTTAATTCTTTTATTTATTGATTTGTGTAATTCATTATATATTCTTGATGCTAATCCTTGTCATTTATTTATTTTGTGAATATTTTCTTACAGTAGGCCGTTTGTCTTTTTAACTCTGTTTATGGTGTCTTATGTTTTTGCTTTGTGTGTAATGTATCTTCCCTCTGGCTACTTTAAGATTTTCCTTCTTATCACTGGCTTCGATTAAGTTGATTATGATGTGCCTTCGTCCACTTTTCTTCATGTCTTTTGCTTAGGAGTCCTTGAGCTTTTTGTATTTGTATATTGATAATTTTCATCAAATTTGGAAAAAATTTAGCCATTTCTTCGAATATTCTTTTTCTGTTTCCTCTTTCTCATCTTCCCTTTGGGAATTCCAATTATATGTATAGTATCTACTTGAAGCTGTCTTGCAACTCACTGAAGCTCTTTTTATTTTCTTTTGAATTCTGATTTTTTTTCTGTGTTTTATTTTGGATAATTTCCATTGTTCTGTCATCAAGTTCATTAATCTTTTCTTTTGGAATGTTTAATCTGACATTAGTTTCCACCCAGAATAATTTTCATCTCATATATTATAGTTTTCATCTCTTGTGGTTTAGTTTGAATCTTTTATATATCTTCCATGTCTTCACTTACATTTTTTTTTCTTATTTTTTGAGGATGGTTACCCCTGAGCTAACATCCTCTGCCAATCTCCCTCTTTTTTGCTGAGGAAGATTGGCCCTGAGCTAACATTTGTGCCCATCTTCATCTATTTTATCTGTGGAACACCTGCCCCAGCGTGGCTTGATGAGCAGTGCCTAGGTCTGCGCCTAGGATCCGAAGTGGTGAACCCCAGGCCAGCAAAGCAGAGTGCATGAACCCAAATGCTATGCCACTGGGCCAGCCCCTCCACTTACGTTTTTGAACAAATAGAATACAATTATATAAGCGTTTTAATATCTTTGTCTTCCAATTCTAATTTTTGTGTCAGTTCTACGTTGGTTTTGATTTATTTGTTCCAAATCCTCCCATATTGATTGTATTTTCCTCCTTTCTTTCACGTCTGGCAATTTTTGTTTTAATGTTAATCATTGTGAGTTTTACTTTGTTGGGTGCTGGATATTTTTATTTTTTCATAAATATTCTTGAACTTTGTACTAGGATGCAATTAAGTTACTTGAAAATGGTTTAATCATTTTGAATTTTTTTGGTGAGGAAGATTGGCCCTGAGCTAACATCTGTGTCAATCCTCCTCTACTTTTTGTGTGTGGGATGCTGCCAGAGCATGGCTTGATGAGCAATGTGTGTGTCTGCTCCTGGGATCCAAACCCATGTACCTGGGGCCACTGAAGCAGAGCGTGTGAACCCAACTACTATGCCACTGGGCAGCTCCCTAGTCATTTTGATTTTTAAGACTTGTTTACTTTTAAGGTTTGTTAGATAGGATCAGAGCAGTGTTTAATCTATAGTTAATTATTTTCCACTATTGAGGTAAGACTCTTCTGAGCACTCTGCCTGATGCCCCACAAATTTTGAATTGTTTCAGTCTGGCCAGTGGGAACAGGCACTATTCACAGATCTGTGTGAACAGCAGATACTGTTTTTTCGTAACCGTCTATGTCGTTATTTCTCTAGCACTTTCCTCACATGCACGTTGTCTAGTTTTCTAGTGCTGCATAACAAGTTACCACAAATGCAGAAGCTTAAAACAGCACACATTTATTATCTCACAGGTTCCATAGGCCAGGAGTCCAGGCATGCATCAGCTGGATTTTCTGCTCACTTCCTGTTGAATAAAGTACACCCTCCTGGGCTCAGCATTTGAAGCTCTTCACAGTATGAGTTCAGCATCACTTTTCAAACTTTATCTAACTCTAGTATGTACATTTTAAACTTGACAGATTGGATTACTCATTGTTCCTGAAAGCTCTTTGCATCATCCTTAGTTGAATGCACAGATTTTTGCTCCTGGGGGACTCTTTATGGTAGACTGCATTCATTGTTTGAAATAGTCTCTTCCCTCTCCCTGAGGCCCATCCCTTCAAGGCCTTCCTTGATGTTTCTATCATCCTTTGGCATCGGGGTTGGCCAGGTGATTTGTTTCAGCTAATGAATTGTGAGCATGATCGAGCAGAAGCTTTAAGAGCCATCCTGGGATTCCCCCATTGGGATTTTCTCTCTGCCGTGAGAGAGGCATGGCTCAGATCGTAGCTGCTCTCCCAACTGGGTCTTGGAATAAAGACGACACAACGCAGAGCAAGAGCCAACCCACAGCTGACGCATAACATGAATGAGAAATAAGCCTTTGTGATTGCAAGCCACCGAGATTTGGGGCTTGTTTGTTCCTGCAGCGCAATCTAACAGAAGTTGGCTCATAAACCCTCCACCGAGGTGGCAGAACAGAAAGAACGTGGCCTTTAAAATTAGGCAGACCTGCATTCAAATCTTGGTTGCATCCGTAACATCCTTAAAAAAGAAAATTCCTTCACCTCTGTGAATCTGTTTCCACATTTGTAAAATGACAATTAGCGTGTCAACTTTGCAAGATCATTGCGGGAATCAGTGATAGTCGAGGTACAATACCTGTGGTGGGCAAGTCCTTGTTAGAGAAGCCCTTCCATTATAGTAGCTCTAATTATTGTTATTGTTGATGTTACTTTGTTGTTGTTGTTGAAATGCCACCCGTTTCCCCAAAGATTTGACATGAATTGTGTCACGTATATTTGTTTCTCTAGATATTGTGAACAAAACAAATCAAAACTCCCAAAAAGTTTCCCAGAGAAGTGCTTCCTGAAGAGCATTCTAGACTTTCAGTTCCCATGAGGGAGCTTGCCAGGGCACTGCACGCCACTGCCCTCTAGAGGAGGTGTGTGGCAAGAGCCTCCATAGAGGTCAGCGAAAGAACATATTTCTGCAAGCAGCAGCTGCCGTGCCATGAAAAATGGAAGCTATTATAAATATAACAGTAATAAAAGCTACTATTTATGGAGCGTTTCTCCTGTATTAGGTGCTATGCGTTAACTCCTTGAATCTTCGCAACAACGTTGTGAATCGAGTTCCACTTCGTACTAATTTTACAGTTCAGAAAAGGGAGGTACAGAATCGTTCAATCACTTGCCCTGGGAGATGCAACTATTAGGAGGTAGAGCCTTCGCTCAAAGCTAGGACTGACTGATTCTATAAAACCCTCGTCTTCACTGCCACACTGTGTTGGCTCTTGTAGGCATGCTCCTATGCTTGCAAAATCTGCTAGAAAGATACTGCCAAGCAAAAATTAAAAAAGAAAAGTTATTTGCTCCCACCCTGTTCTTTCTCTTTATGAGCAAATAATTCTCCTAAAAGCCAATGGGGGTTTTATGTTACAGAAACAAGGAAAAACCATATTCCTTCATTCTAACAGAAAAACATAACAATGAAACCAGACTCTTCCTTGGCACAGGTCACAGACTACATCTATGAGACATCTCCTCTCATGGCCAACATGGCTGCTCCTGTAAGTATTTTGAAAGGCAAATAGTCATACTTATGTAGCAGCTTCAGGAACTCGGAGTGAGCACCGGATCAGGGTGCCCCTTGGCCGTTCTGTTTCCATAATGATTTTAGCATTTCTGAAGGAAACCAATGACTGAAATTGCTATCAACATTTGCAACAGAGAGACTGCAAGATGGAAACTGGATTTTCCCCTCTCCTTGCTAATGAGCTCCTTTCTCAAGGTGCTGATGCCCGGAGTGGAATGGGCGAATGATGATATTTCTTTTCCTGTGTTGTACACCCACTAATGCTGTAGTGAAATTCCAGCAACACCTCTGTGACAGGGGAAGGGTAGGTGAAACCATAAAAATATTGCCAGAGGAAGTGGCTTAGCTGGGGACACCTTAGCAACTTAAGAAGTGGAATCTTTAATTGTACAAATTGTGAAGTGTTTTCAAGTGGGTGTACACGTGTCAGGGTCTTCTACCTCAGCAGTTGCAGTGACCAGAAAAAAAAGAATTTTTCTTGTTTGCTTGTTTCATGGCCTTGATGGTGTTCTCAAGAGAGACAGCTGAACAGCCGATGTCAGATGATTCTAGAACAGTCGTTTCTTTAGGTCCCCATGGCAAGGCTAGATAGACCCTATTTGCACATGGGAAGTTGATGGACACAAGCAGTTCTTGCTCAGTTACAATGCAAATCCACAGTTGGGAAAGACTCTTGGTATAAAGAAACAAAAAGTAGGTGTAGCCAGAGCAGAATTCGGAGTTCATTCTCTCACTTTGTGAAAGTGTTTCTGTAAGTCTGGATGGACACTATTGAGAGGAGCCATGAGTCATCACAGCATTTTGACATGGCCGTTCCTTGCAACAAACGAAACGTGTGATGAGAGTTTACCAAGTCTTACTGGCCAATCTCCTCCAACTCTCCACCGTGGGGCTCCTTGGTAACCCACCCCACCCTTTCATCCTGACAATTTGCTTAAAGGCCGTGTGGTATAATCGTGACAACATTGGTAAAGTTCCAATCCAGAAATTTTCAAACTCAACAGAGATCATTGGAGGCTTATTTTCAGAAATGATAGTATCTGACAATCGAGGTATTACAAATAATGGTGGAAAGCAGTGATTTTCACAGAGATCTGAGGGGTAAAACAAAGAGCATTTCAGAACCATTTTGGAGAGGCTCCATGATCAGTGTCCAGCCAAATCAGTAAGAATTCCTAACTAAAACTCCCTGATTTCCCTGATGATAGCTAGGTTTCTTTATCAACTTGTGTGGTGGATGCGTCCTGTGACGGTACAGCTCTTACGAGGCGTTCCAATGCCACCTTGGAATTTTTGACCAAGTCTACCCTTAATTCCTCAATGTGGGTTTTAATTTACTTAAATATGCTAGTACATCTGCATCACGTTGGCCTTGAAGAAATAAAAGAGCCCTAACTATTTTATGAAATGAAGTTATGTTTTCCATGAGGAGTATAATGTATGGAGCAGCTGGTCTAAAGACTTTCTATACCTGGCAACATAGGTATTATTCTTCTCAATTTTCCACGTAAGTAAACTGAGACTCAGAAGGGCTAAATTACCTTTTCAAGCTTGGTGAGCCAGAAGTGACAAACCCGGTCAACCTTACTGCAAAACCCATATGCTCTCTTCTATGTACACGTACTGCCATGTGTATGAGAGACAATTTTGAAGTTAAAGAAAGAAAAGGAGAAGAAAAATCACTCTTAGTCCCAACACATATCAGGCACATTTTGGTCTATTTTCTTTTATTCGTCGGGTTTTTCGCTCCATGCATATGTTCCTTCCTCTTTGTTGTGATGGCTTTGCTTTGGGCATAGACACCTTATGGGCAGCACATGCCCTGAACAGGGCAGAGGGACCAGCAGCTGCATTGATGAAGTGGCCCGAGAATGTCCCCCTGAAGCTCTATAAAATTTTACTCAAGAAAAGCAACAACAAAGAAATCCAAGTAGGCAGTTCAGGGAAATGAGAAAACTGGAGGATTAACTATTATGTGCTGCTGGTTAACTCCTAGTTCCTACCTTCGCTCTTCTTATCTTTCTGAATTACTTTGGGTCTACTTTCTCAAGTTTATCAAATAGTAAAAATTCTGGGGTTAATGACCTTCAGTAACCTAGAATATAAAATTCCTGAAACATTTTGCAGGAAGAAATGTAAACAGGCATAATGAGGCTTAATCTATGTGTATTTTAGAAGGTGAGTAATTGGCGTCATCTCAGAGCCTGTTTGTGTGGGGTTCTCTTCTACAGAGCAGTAGTTCCTAAGTACGGGGCTGAGTCTCTGGGAGCTCACAGCAAATTTTCCCTGGTCTGTAGCTAAACAGGAAAAGGAGATACGAGTTTTTCATGAAGCTAAATTCATGCAGTTTAAGGAATCGCTCCTTATTCCCAGGTTAAGTTCTTCTGTCCTATTAGATGATAGCTTTATTGTTAAGGTCTTTACCTGATCAAAATACAAAGTAGTCAATCCTATGACAATATTCCAAATTTAAACTTTTACTCTTCAATGAAATTCTAAAGTCTAGAAACCTCTGGCCGTGGCTTTCATGAGCTCTCTGCTGACACAAGGTCTGGAGGGGTAGAGAATCACCAGGATGGTGGCATTAACCATGGTAACCAAACAACAGCTAACACTGTAGAAAGTGACTACTTGGTGTCAAGCACTGTTCTGTGTGCTTTACGTAGATCAGCTCGTTTGATCCCAACAAAAATCCTCAGAGGTGGAAGCTCAGAAGCATTCTCATTTTCCAAAGGAGGAAACTGAAACACAGAGTTCTAGAGCTCTGAAGTTCCCCTGTGCTAGTAACAATTCTATAACCTGCTCTGGTTTTGAATCAAATTCCACAGCTGATGCCTGGAGCTCAATTTATAGGGATAAGCACCATCAAAATGTTCTCTACTTCCTACCACTTGATTCTCCTCTAAGAAGCCTGCAATGGCTAGTCCTCGCTATTATTTTCTAAGTATGCTTTTTATTTAGATTTTGTTCCACTTGATTTAGGCTACAGAGGCTGTACGTATTCTTTGGAAATAACTCTTTTTGTCATCTCTACGCTAACAACCAAGCAACACGGTCCACGCAGAGATTCATGCGATGAATCTGAGGATTTGTATGCCTTGTGCTGAACTTGAGAAATGGGGCCCTTTCATTTTCTTCTCCATCCTGATTACTTATTGCAAGTAGATTTCCCTGTGTGGAAGACAGTTTCGATATTTACTTAGAACTTGACACTCTATTATTGTGTTCAGAAATCTGCAAAGTGTCCTTTTCTTTCTTTTTGCCTGTATGTGGGCACAGAGCTCAGCCTCCCCACACGTCAATGAAAAGAAATCCTCCCAAACATAAATTTTAAAAAATATAATATTTTTAGGAGCCAGCCCAGTGGTGCAGTGGTTAAGTTCGCACGTTTCGCTTCAGTGGCCTGGGGTTCGCCAGTTCGGATCCTGGATGCGGACTGGCACCGCTTGCCACGCCATGCTGTGGTAGGCGTCCCACAGATAAACTAGAGAAAGATGGGCCTGGATGTTAGCTCAGGGCTAATCTTCCTCAAGAAAATAAAATAAAATATTTTTAGAATAATATTGAACTTTAACAAAATCTTTGTCTATAAATTTGTGTGGCATGAATTTTTCTTTCTCTTGACACTGCTTCCAGTGTACTTAGAGTGTATGAGAATCAGGGTGGCTATCATCAGAGGTAGCGGGCCCTTCTTGCTCTCTTCAAGTGCAGTAACAATCTGCCACTTCTCCCAACATTAGCCATGGCCTAGAATCCTGGGAATGCCATTGCGGTGGGCCATTCATTCTGGAGCGATCACAGTAGCAACTTTTGTTATTGTCTTCCTCAAAATAAATCCCTGGCTCAAGTTACACCACTTGGATCTTTGCCCTGTATTGAACAGGTAACACAAATAAAATGCAAATCTGTCTGTTCAGAAGAGGTTGACCCCGCTGGTTAAATTTAAGGCATTGATGGTGTTCAATGCAAGACAGTTTCTCGGTCTATATATTTTCATGTGATTGTGAATAATTCCTTTATTGTTAAATCCTTAGCACTCAGTGTTCTTTACAGGAATGGTTCAACAAGAATAAACATTATGACACCATATATTCTGAATTTTTTGTGCAGTGTTAATTTAAAATATTCTATTCCATTGTCCCCAAATTGCTCTGAATTTCAGAAACCAGTTGTTCTGATATCAGGTTCTGAAAATACAGAAACCACAGTCAGTCACCAAGACAAGTATGCACAATTTCCTATAAAATAAGAGATTTCAGGTTAAAGATGGTTCTGTGCTTGCCTGTACCCATTGACTGATTATATAAATTATAATCCCTTGCATAGATTGAGGATTTACGGGTGTCAATAATTGTGCTAAGCACTTTGACCATCTTTATCTCATTTCATCCTTATGACATCCCTATGAGATTGGTAATGTTATTTCCCCTGCTTTACAGATGAGAAAAATGCAGCCTGGAGATGTTAAGTCCCTCACTCAGGGTCACACAGCTAAATAGCGGTTGAACCTTGAGATGAATTTCGGAGTCCTTGATCTTAACCACTTCACCAAACTACATTTCTGCAAGAACTTGGGTAGTTTGACATCTCTTTTATTGTTTTCAATTCCTGAATTTAAAAAATTCTTTTCTTCTCTTTCCTTGCAAATCAGATTTTTCTCTTTCTAGAAACTATCGTTCTGCTAAGATGGCGAGGACCTTGACTTGCAATCCCCCAGTGTCCACTAGAATCTCCTGCCTGTTGCTTTGTGTCTCCATGTTTTGCCCCATTTCTCTCCACCGAGGGGCACTTTCCGACTCTGGGTTTGACACGTGGAGAGAATGAGACACTTAAGTAGGCTGATTTGAGTTGAAAGAGTACTGCAGCCCTGATCTGGCACCTCCTGTGCAGGTTTCCACTCAACCTTCATAGAAGAGAGAAGAGAATGATGAACTTGGGAAATGCATGCTCTACTGGTGGATCTTAGGAGGGGAGGTTGCTGTGGGGACAGACTCTGAAAAAGACCCTCCTTGCAAACCCTTTATAGACTTTTCTCCCCTAAAATGCTGTCATGCAGTTCCTAAGAACGGGTCATGCTGGCTAGGTGATGGATGTCATCCTCTGAGGACACATCACAGGTCCCTTAGGTCTTCTTAGGAAGAGCAGATGTGTTCACAAATGTATACCCAGTGTTTGTGTTATTAACATTCTCAGTTGTAGACTCTCTTCCTTTGGAAGCCTGAGGTTGATATCTGCGTTGCTGGGTGAGGGGTTTTAATTCAGCTTTGCCTTCAGAGGCAGGTTCTGCAAAGTATCTTGTTGCAGGAATGGAGGTCATCGTATGCGTTTATGGGACGCCCAAACTGTGTTTGAGAATGCTTCTGTCCTGAAAGACTCCCAAATATCCTCAGAAAAGAGCTGTTTCCATCATATGGAAGTTAACTGAGAACCCAGATCACTCTGCAAAGAGGGGAGAGAGAGACAAGCTGATGGAGCTCACAGGAATATCAACCCATCCAACCCACATATTTTCCAAATAAAGAAACTAAGCCCAGATATCATAAATGACTTGCCCACGGCTAGACAATATACTGTCTATGTCAGAGAGAGGTCTGGAATCTAGATATTCTAACTCCTAGGCCAATGGCAACCTTTACCACCACCACCACCCCTACCACTGAACTTTCCTAGGAGGATTCATTCATTCATTCATTCATTCATGTTTTATTATCCACAGGCTAACCCAAGTCAGAAAACCTAGAAAACTTTGACTCTTGCTTCTCCATCAGTCCATATATCCTGGCACTAAATATTGACAATCTTATATCCTAAATGTCTCTCAGATCGATCCCTGTTATCTCTACCATTATCTTATTTCAGACCCTAATTACCTTCTAACCAGACTAGCTATAGCTTACTCTAAAAATGACATTTCTTCAGTTATGCAACACAATGCACTGCGAGGCGTGTCTGTGCTAGGCGAGTGCCAAGCACTGGGGACCCATGGTGATCACTGGTCCTACCCAAAAGTCCTGACAATCCAGTGGGGGAGAAAGATGTCTTTAGTACAGTGAGTTAAGAAGCCCTTTGTAAGCAAGCGCAGGGTGCCATGGTGTGCACAGAAGGGAAATCTGACTGACTGAGTCTTGGGTAGTCAGGGAGGGCTTCCTGGAGAAGGGGATGGCTTACTGAGATGTGAAGGACAAGCACTCCTTAGCAAGATGGGCGCAGGGACGCGTGTAAAGAGTGTTCTAGAAGAGAAAAAGAGCCTGTGCAAAGGCCAGAAAGTAGGAGAGAAAATGACACACCAGACTGTAGGGGAAAGTATGGGATGTGGATGGGAAGAGGTAAGAAAGAGGCTGGAGAAGGAAGCAGAGGTTACCATCTAAGGGTTTCTTAAGGCCATCCACTAACAAGAGAGAATCCTTCCAAATTCCACAGTATGGAAGAATTTACTACTCTTTTAAGACAGATGTTCACATCAAAACCAGAGCTCAAGGAGAACCTCTTGGGGAAAGTGGGACCCTGGGACCACATCGAGCATGTATTATTACCACCCAGAATTTTTTGGTATGTGGACTGATGAAAAGAGCAGAGGTTTGGCCTCTTGGGAACATGACTCCATTGTTTATGGATGCATTCCGTGGTCTGATCCTGATGGTATCTGATAAACAAGTACAACCAAGCACACTTGAGTAGTTGTTTTCTTATTAAAGAGAAAGCTAAACTCAACATTTTGGTTCACATCACTTTTTTCATAGCCCAGCTCAAGAGATGCCACTGCAATAAATAGATGCTGATATATTTCAAACCTCTGGCCCTGTTGGCCAGGGCTGCTGTAACAAAGCGACACACACCGGGTGTCTTACACACCAGAAACGTATTGTCTCACAGTTCTGGAGTTCTGAGATCAAGATGTCCACAGGGTTGGTTCCTTTTAAGGGCTGTGAGGGAGAATCTGTTCCATGCCTTTTGCCTGGCTTCTGTTGGTTTGTTGGCAATCTTTGGTGTTCCTTGTAGAAGCATCACCCCGATCTCCGCCTTCATCTTTACATGGCGTTTCTCCCTGTGGTCATGTCTGTGACCAAATGTCCCCTTTTTATAAGGACACCAGTCATATTGGATTAAGACCCATCAAATGACTTCACTTTAAATTGATATCCTCTATAAAGACCCTATCTCTAATAAGGTCCCCTTCTGAGGGGTTAGGACACCAATATATCTTTTTTGATGGGACACAATTCAACCCCAATACCTCCCAATTCTGCCTTGAGTCTTTTCCCAAATTCACCCCGTATAATGGCATTAGAACAAGCTGGAAGTAGAATCTATGAAAATAAATTAACACATAACTGTAGCGAGAAGGAGAATGATTAAGGATGGTGTAATCTAGTGGTTTTCAAACTTTTCTTTTGGCAGTTTAGATTCAGGGAACAATGAATCTGAAACCCCAATAGGTATAACTGTGCTGTGCTTCTGCATGAAGTTGGGTGTGCGCTTGGTGGGAAGAGAAAGTGACCGGAGCTTCTTTATCTGCTCAGCATCCCCTCAGCCCCAAGGCAGCCTGCAAAATACCTCTGTGGAAAGTAGCACATGCTGGAGGGTTGTTTGAAATCCTCCCCAAGACTCATTCCCCAAGTTCAAAGTCAGGATCTTACACGATCCACTTACCAGAGTGCCAGATACCAACAATCCCAGGAGGGCTGGGTTAGATAAACCCTATGAAAAACAAGTAATCTGGTCCAAAAACCAGAGAGCAGGGAGAGAGAAAGAAGAAGAGAAGACATTTGAAATATTGTAAGGTTTTTCTCCTTATTTCTCCTTTCTTTCGGGGGCACTCAGATGTCCATCTTTTACATGAAACTTCCTTGCACCCTGAAAAGTTCATCCAAAACCTGGTTCAGTTTCTGTGTCCTTTTGAGAAATGAGTGATGAAGTCAGGCTAGAAAACTCTTGAAAGTGGGCAACGTAGTTAAATTTAATTTCCATGCACATAGATTGAAGGTCAACAACTTGCTGGTAAAATAAAAGACAGACTCTCCTTCTCCAGTCTTTCACACTTCTTTAGATAGTGAGTGACAATTCAAATTTCCCTGGGACCCACCTGGAGACTTCTCAGGGCCTTGAGGAATTGTGACACTGTTCTTCTCAGCTTCCCATGTGGAGATTGGAAAACCTCCTAGTGCAACATTTCCCCCATGCTCCCTGATGGTGTCCCCTTGTGATGAAAAGCAATGTGAAAGAATAAGATGTCCACACGCTTAAGTCACAGCATCGTGGAGGTCAGCAAACACAGGTGTGGAATGACTCTTGAATTGTATTATTCAATATCAGCATAGCCTTCCTCTGCACATCAGTCTTTACGTTAAAAATACTGTTTATTTTATTTCATTTTATTTTGTGAGGAAGAGTGGCCCTGAGCTAACATCTCTGACCATCTTCCTCTGTTTTGTATGTGGGATGCCACGACAGCATGACTTGATGAGCAGTGTGTAGGTCCGTGCCTGGGATCCCAACCCGTGAACCCTGGGCAGCTGAAGCAGAGTGCGTGAACTTAACCACTATGCCACCTGGCCGGCCCCAAAAATGCTGTTTATTTTTTTAATGGGAAATTCTAGGAGGAGTCAGAGCCTTTACTGATGTTTTAAAGCTTGAAATAAGATTTTTCATCACATTCGTGGATCTACCTTCTATGGAACCTTGACTTATTTGGTCCTTTGCACTTATGCAATTTTATTATGACAGCTGGCTACAAAATAAAAACACAGCCTACAGGAGCCTGCTGATTTGGATTCCTATGGAAATATGACTTAGATGTGGAGACTAATATCAGGGAAACTGTGGTTATAGAAAACATTAGTCATCATGACATTCACATTGAAACTCGTACGTTTCCTCTTCTCCTTTGTTTTGCCTTGTGAATGTAAACCAGGATCCTTGTCCAGAGACGGGAGAGAGCATCCTTCCAGAAGAGAATGGAGGGAGGTCCTCTGTGGAGAGGAGTGCTCTCTGTTGCTATTATGACAAGACTTGAAAAGCAAATTCTCTGATAGGATGACACTGGGAGTTAATTCTCATCATTTTGTACATTACCAATCTCTGCTTCTGTTCTCAGCACAAGTTTTGACAGTGGAAGATAGAGAAAAGGTAGAAGAATACTGGATTGGGAGAGGCTGCCATGAGGGCTGGACAGACAGAAGGGAAGTTAAGAAAGCAATTGCTTACTTTGCATTTTCTCCCTGAGGTGGGCTTACGTCCTACCTCCTCATCACATGCAAAGAGCAAGACACCATGAAGAAATACCAAGTGTGGGACTTAGCCTGTAAGTGGGACCTGTCTGATCTCTCGATGCTTCAGAATTCTTGGGAGGAGCCCCAGGTAGGAGCTAACTCTTAAAGGACTCTGTTTCTCAGGGCCACCAAACACTGAAGACCTTAGGAATTTGCTGCATAAGGAGATATATGCACCTTGACATTACACTGGGTATCACTTGCCAGGAATGAATCTGATAATTGTTAGAAAAGTTGCAAAAAGTTGAAATTAGATTTTTAGACACCTTGAAACTTTCACCTGAAACGAAATTGTTTATTGTCATTTGATAATTAAAGGCCTCTGGAAGCAAGAAAAGGAGAATAGTCAACAGTTCTGACATAGTGGCCCTTCCAAAATGTGGGCGTGAGTGACAACATGGCCCCTGTCAGTGGACACTCCCAGGGGTTCTGTGAGTGAATGATGGAGCTCAGAGCCACCGGATGCATTGGGGAATGGGGGCGCAGCTGCTCAGCGGGCCCTGCAGGGAGCAGCTCTCTTCACTCTGTTGCTCTCCCTTGGTAATTCATGAACTTCAGTGTGAATGGAGGTACTGTGTCCTTGTATTAGTCAGAGTTCCCCAGAGAAATGGAACCAATACAGTATGTATAGATTTATAGAGAGATTTATCATGAGGGATTGAATCATAAGATTATGGAGGCTGAGATGCCTGCGATCTGCCATCTGGAAGCTGGAGACCCAGGAGAGCTGATGACGTAATTCAGTCCACGTCTGCAAGCCTGAGAACGGGGGAGCCAATGGTGTAATTCCAGTCTGAGTCTGAAGGCTCCAGAACTAGGAACGATAATGTCGACGTCAGGAGATGGATGAACCAGCTCAAGCAGAGGGAGCGAATTTGCCCTTCCTCCATTTTTTCCATTTAGGTCCTCAATGGATTGGATGAAACCTCCCCCCCCCCCCCCCCCCCCACCGCTGGGGAGGGCAGTCTTCTTTACTCAATCTACAGATTCAAATGCTCATCTCTTCTGGAAACATCCTCACAGACACACCCGGAAATAGTGTTTTACCAGCCACCTGGTAATGTTTTACCAGCTACGTGGATGCTACTGCGCATCCTACGGCCCAGTCCAGTTGGAGCAGGGGAAGCTCTAAAACCCAGACAATGAGGAGGCCCTGGTGTCTCTAGAGGGAATGAGTGTGGGAAGAAAAGGAGACAGAAGACAAGATAGAAGATAGGGGAAAGGAACCCAGACTCCCCAGTTGCCAGGTCCCCCTCCCAGTGAAGGTGTGGCCTGGGGAGCGCCCCGTCAAGCTGGTCAGTCGATCTGGTTCTGTGGGACTGAATGGGGTTGAACATCTGTGCTTCGAAAATTTCTCTGGGTAATTTTCAGACACACCAAACATTGAGAGTCATCCATTCAGAGGCTAAGATAAAGAACCCATCTAAGAAAGGAAAGAAAAACACTTGTGAGCTCCTACTGTGTGCTGACTCCAACTTCAGTCTGTCTGGTGCAAAGCCCGTGCTTTTCTATCACGCAAGGCCAACTTTGAAGTGGAACTTTTATCATCCGGGCCTCAAATAATCCTTAATATTAAACATTGGCTACTATTTTTTGAGTCTAGACTTTCACCTCATATTAAATGTAATCATTTTCTTATATTTTAAACCCCCTCAAATAGAATCAGAAACAAGTTTTTAGTTTTCAAGTCTCATTGAAAACAATTACTTTAATATTTCAATCCCCTAATATTTAAAACAAAGTCTTCCATAGTTGATAACGTTGTACTGTATAATAAAAATTTGCTAAGAAAGTAGAACTATGTTCTCACCAAAAAAAGAAGAGGAGGGGAATATGCGATGGATGTGTTAAATAATTCAATGGACGAATCCTTTCACAATGTCTACATATATCAGATCACACTGTACGCTTTAAATATCTTACAATTTTATTTGTCAATTATACCTC
Organism: Equus caballus; assembly: GCF_041296265.1. Lineage (NCBI taxonomy): Eukaryota > Metazoa > Chordata > Mammalia > Perissodactyla > Equidae > Equus > Equus caballus. The sequence goes on from NC_091712.1 coordinate 38,302,063, forward strand.
AATAAACCTGGGGGAAAAAGCCTAAAATCATATGTTAAAAAAAAAAGACAGTCTTCCGACTGTTTGGTCTAGTAAACCTGACATTGGGTTTCTACAACGTCACTAAGGGTCATAGAGTCGACTTTGAACCTTACATAAACAGCACCACTAGGAGAAAAGAACGTTGAATCATGACTCAGTTGAAAATATCAAGCATTATATTTCAATTGAAAATAGAGAAGGCAGGACTGACAGTAGGATATAATACAAACAAACACACACATACCAGAAACCTGGAATGTGGGGAGGTGTATTAGTCACCATTCTCCAGAGAAACAGAACCAATGGAATATATATATGTATTTATATATACTTAATATATAAAGAGATTTGTTTTTTTATTTTTGGCAAGGAAGATTGGCCATGAGCTAACCTCTGTGCCCATCCTCCTCTGTTTTGTATGTGGGACGCTGCCACAGCATGGCCTGATGAACACTGTGTAGGTCCGCACCTGGGATCTGAACCCGTGATCAGGTTGCCAAAGCAGAGTGTGTGAACTTAACCAGTACTCCACCCAGCCAGCCCCAGAGAGATTTATTTTAAGGAATTGACTCACACAATTGTGGCAGATGGGGGAGGTCAGCAGGCTGGAGATTCAGGAAGGAGTTGCAGTTGGAGTCCAAAGGCCGCCTGCTGGAGAACCAGGAAGAGCTGATGTTGTGGATGAAGTCCAAAGGCTGTCTGCTGGAGAAGTCCTTGCTCAGGGAATGTCCGTCTTTGTTCTATTCAGGCCTTCAACTGCTTGGACAAGGCCCATCCCACTAGGGAGAGCAGTCTGCTTTACTCGGAGTCCGTCAATTGAAATGTTAGTGCCATTCCAAAACACGCAGAAACATTCAGAATAATGTTTGACCAAATACTTGGGCATTGTGGCCCAGCCAAGTTGACACATAAAATTAACCATCCCAGGGAGGCCAAGGATTGGAAGGATGTTTTTACTCCCTTGGTTTCTTTATTTTGGTCAGTCTGTTTCTGTCCAATGTACACATTAACTCTTATGTTGCATTTGGGATGTGAGTAAGTGGCTCCGTGTTTGGCTGCATGGACATTTGGTGAAACACTGAAGCTGCCCATGATAACTGGGAACTATGGTTGGTGACCAGACTTGGTGAACTGGAACAGACCAGGCCTCCCAAGGCTGAGCCATTTATTTCCCTCCTCGGAGCCAGTGTTTGGAATGCCTGGGAATGGGAACTAGCGTATGGCTGCTTTGGAGAAGCCCAAGCTACTCTTTCTAATGCGGACATTCACACAGAGGATTACTGGGGCTACTAAGTGGGAGCCGTATGGACTCTTATCTGTGCTGCTTTCAGGAAATGCACATAGTAATTTATTCTGGGGAATTCCATTAAGAATCTGCATTCACTCTCTTATTCTAACTACAGAAGCCCTTATATATGACAAATGAATAGAGAGATGAGTGCGCTGTCCCCTTCCATCCCTTTCTTTAGAGCTTGAAGAGACCTCTCCTGCATCCTCCCAGCCTTGACTGGCATCTCTAGCAAACATCCATTCATGGACAGCCTCTATTCTCCCGTGGTCACTGGGACCAATGACATTCTGTGCACCATGGAATGTGACCAGACCTGGTTTAGAAGTCAACAGCTGGGCAGCATCCACGTGCGTCTTTGGAGATTGAGAATGAAAGAGCATTCTGCATAGTTGGAAATCCAAAGGGAATTCAGCTGGGTGGAACGAGCTGGAATTGTGCAACCCGGCATGGACCGGGACTAGAAGAGATCTGATGCTGGTCAGGAGATACTTTTGCAAGCGAGTGTTTAAATTAGGCTTCACACACCTCGTGTGGCCCATTTCTTTTCCTTTTAAACACACAGATATGTATGTGTTTGTGCATATGTAGGTGTATATAATTAGTTTATTTTTCTGATGTGCCCCACCCCTCAGTTCTTCTTACATCACACGCCTGCGAGGGTTTATGGGCAGAAGGAGAAATAAGAGTCAGCACTTTCCCCCGGATCAGGGTGATGTTAATACAGTCGGGTATTTCCTGAGGACTGTGTACTCTGCTAAGAGCTTCATACACATGCTCTCATTTCATCTCCACAAGCAGAACTGTGGAGCGGGTACAAAGATTACACATTCTCCATTAGTAATTCTTCAGAGTATATCTCACTCTCCTAATTTAGACCTCGGGTTCACCAACTTCCTTTGTTTCCTTTTATTTAATTATGAAATAGAATCTATTTTTCCTTCCTGATACTTTGCTCCTTCGCGCTTTCATCCTCCTATCTTTTTCATTCATTTCATATTTTAGGTAATCATGGGTTGTGACCAAAAGTAAGACCTATGTTTCTTGTTTTTATTTTTCCCTAAAAGTTGGAGGAACAACATTCGCTGAAACATTTAGGTTCTAGAAATTTTGAGGACCGATTCAATTAAAAAATATCCATCCAGCCTCCTCAAATTAAAATTCGTTTACAAATAATGTGTTTCAGCTCTGCCTGACTGATTTCTCGTTAACACTGGGGTGACAGTGAGGTTTCCTGGTTTTGCCCGAAAATGAGCATTTAATTCTAACTCCTGGTGGCATCTTCTAGGGTAGATGTTTTGAGGTTTTGAAATTTGTTGCTATCCTTTGTTGTCAAGACCAGCTAATGATTTAAAGCCCCAGAGCTATTATGGGATGATCAAAAAGAGCTAAGGATGTCCCAAGGACTCAGGTGCTCCCACCACTTTATAGGGTGAATCCATTTATAAGAACAGTTGGAAACCTTGCGCTGACACCAGGCAAATTAAATAAGAAAATCTCTATGAAGCTTCCTTTCAGACATAACCTATACCAATGAACTCAGACAGGATTGAAATATATGTAATTGTCTCGGGGCATGGGGAGGGGTTGGCTCTGGCAAGGAGTACAATATACTTTCCAGACATTATCTCATTCTGTCATGGATGGTCTTGGGTATTATTTCCATTTATCAAGGAAACGAACAAAGTATATGAAGGCCAAGTGACCTACACTAGAACACTGGCGTCTAGTCTCCAGGAACAAAACCAGCTCAAGAATTGAGGTGTTTCTCCCAGTAATTCGGGTGAGGCAGTGGCTCTGTTTATATTATTTTAGGGAAAATTCACTTTTTGCTTTTCTTTGTTAACAGATCTAAACTATGAGTTAGCGATAGATCTTTGAATGTGTTTTCCCTGAATATCAAAGGGATTTAAGAGAAGCTTAAATTTAATTTATGGCTTAAGGGCCCCTAAGTATGATTACATTGTGAAATAGACAAGCAAGTCCATAATACCCTTTATTTTAAATACTGCTGCATTTACAGCTACTACTAGTTACCATTTATTGAATGCTTTCTATGCTAATATTGATTAAGGCATTTATTCCTTTATATTAAGAAAATATAGTAATACAGGCTCATATAAAACAAAATAATAGCAACTGGGATTCAAATAATCCTATGTGCCTTATGTATGTTGGTTATTTTGCCTTGAAGAACTTTTCCTCATCTCCACATGTTGAAATCCTACCTATATGTGGGATGCCTGCCACAGCATGGCTTGATAAGCAGTGCAGAGGTCCGCGCCCGGGATCCAAACCAGGGAACCCCGGGCCACTGAAGTGGAGCGTGAGAACTTAACCGCTACGCCACCAGGCCAGCCCCTATTTTGTTTATTTTTATTCCTTGACACAATGAGTCATGGATAGAGTAAGTATTCATGACATAATAAAGAAATATACGTTTGGTCTCTGCCCCCGGTTGCTGACACAGAGCTCTTAAATCCTTTGTGATTTCCTGAGTGATAGAAGCATCTTTTGTTCTAATGAGACAACTCTTCGTGGGCTCCTAGATAGCATCAGAATGCAAGCTGGTCACCAGAAAGACCAAGCCATGATTAGAACCTTGGAACGCTCAAATCCCAGTCCCCCACCCCCCACCATCCTGCAGGGAGAGGAGAGGGGCTAGAGATGGAATTCATAATAGATCATGCCTATGGGGTGAAGCGTCCATAAACATCCATGAGCTGTGGGGTTCGGAGAGCTTCTAGGTTGGTGAACACATGGAGGTGCTGGGAGGGTGGCAGGCCTGGAGAGGGCAGGAAGGATCCCCACCCTCCCCTCTTCCTTCCCCTCTACATTTCTTCCATTTGGCTTCTCCTGAGCTGTAGCCTTTGTAATAAACCAGCAGACATAAGTAAGTGTTTCTCTGAGTTCTGTGAGCCTTTCTAACAAATGATCAAACACGAGGAGGGAGTCATGGGAACTCTTGATTTATTCAACTAGAAATAGGGGGCTTGTCATTGGCATCTGACATGTGGGGGGCGTTCTTGTGGGACTGAGCCCTTAACCCGTGGGGTCTGCACTGACACTGGGGAGTGAGAGTCACAACTGAACAGTGTCTGGAAAGTTGGAGAATTGGTTGGTATGGGAAAAAATCCCCACACATTTGGCGTCAGAAGTGTTCTGCGGGTAGAGAAAAACAGTGCTTTCGTTTGGTGCTCGATATCTATCTGTTGGATTAGTGAAATTAAGTCTCAGGGTTGGAAGGGATCAGAGAGTTCATGTAGCCCAGCTTCCTACTCCATGTGGAAATGACATATATGGCATCTCTGAGGGGGCAGAGATGGAGAGCTGTTCTCTTCCTTAGGGACTTGCTACTGGCAGGAGGCTTCCAAGTCAGGACCTCGTTTCACACATTTCCCAGCCTCTCTCGCATCTACACATAGTCATGTCATTAGTTCTTGCTGATGGATGTGCATGGAACTAATATGGGGCAGGATCTTTCAAAAGCACTTGCATTTTCTCCACTTTTTCCTTCCTCTCCATTGAATGGAAGCAGAGAACTCGAGAACTCTAGTGGCCAGTGACACAAGATGCAAGAGCCTGGGATCCTGAGTCACAACATGGAAGAAAGGACTAGCTGACCAGGAACACCAGCATCAGGACATTATGTGAGTGAGAAAGAAACTTCCTTGGTGCTAAGCCATTGAAATCTGGGGGGTTCATTGTTAGATCAATAATGTTATCTTAACTTTATTGATTACTTTCTTTAGTGGGGAGTTTACTGTTCCAGCTCTAATTGTTATGAAAACCTTACCCGTCATCTTAGTCAGCTCAGGCTGCTGTGACAAACACCACGGACTCGGTGGCTTAACCAATCAACACTTATTTCTCACAGTTCTGGAGGCTGGAAGTCTGAGACCAGAGTGCCAGCATGTTTGGTTTTTGGGGAAGGTTCCTTCCTGATTTATCGATGGCTGTCTTCGTGTTGTATCCTCATATGGCAGAGAGCAGAACCAGAAGCAAGTTTTCTTGAGTCTCTTCCTGTATGGGGACAAATCCCATCATGAATTCTCCACCCTCATGACTTTATCAACTCCCAAAGGCCCACATCTCTGAATACCATCTCATTAGGGATTAGGGTTTCAACAGATGAATTTTCAGGGACCACAAACATGCAGTCTGTGCCGGTTAATTTTATATGTCAACCTAACTAGGCTAAGGGATACCCAGACGGCTGGTAAAACATTATATCTGGTTGTGACATTGAAGGTGATTCTGGAAGAGCATTTGAATTGATAGACTGAGTGAAGAAGAGCCTTTGTCACCAATGTGGGTGGGCAGCATCCAATTCCTTGAGGGCCCAAATGCAACAAAAAGGCAGGGGAAGGGTGAATTCCCTCTCTTCTCTAGAGCTGGGATGTCCATCTTCTCCCGGCCCCAGACACTGGAGCGCCTGGGTCTTCGGCCTTTGGACTCCAGGACGTACACCATCAGCCCTGGGTTCTCAGGCTCTTGGATTTGGACTGAATTACAACACTGGCTTTCCTGGGTCTCCGGTGTGTAGACAGCAGGTTGTGAGACTTCTCAGCCTTCATAACCACATGAGTCAATTCCTGTAATAAATTTTCTCTTACATATACACATCTATCTATCTTCTCTTGTTTCTGTTTCTCTGGAGAATCCTGACTACTGCACAGTCCATAACCCTCATATTGAGCCAAAAGCTGCCTTCCTGTCACTCCAATCCATGAGCTATTCTTTTCCCTTTTCAGCCTCCGCATATTTATTTCCTCTTCATCGAGACACCTCTTCCGATATTTAACACATATCATAGGAGCCATAAGATGATATTTCTAATTTTTTTGTTTATTGCTGGATTAGTAAACAGGTTCTTTCAGAAAGCTGAGCAATCATTTTAAGGCTACTACACCAAGAATTGCCGTGACCTTGGACTGAAACCATGGGCTTCATGAGCCAAGACCTGTTTGTTCAAAGAGTAACAGCAAAGATCTACTCACTCGGTTGCATCCTAGGGGAAAAAACCAGACACTTTCAAAGGAAAACTCAAAGAGGTGAAGGTGTAGAACATCTCATGGATATACCAACACTAGTCATCGTTCAGCCATTCAACAATCGTTAGTGGAGTTCTTAGGTTCCCGAGGAGAGAGAAAGCTACAGCTGGAACATGCCTCGTTACAAGGGATCTGATGTGGTAGTGAAAATCCACTTTTAAGCTGAAACCCAATTTAATGAATATGGTTGTTTTTAAGCTGAAACAGTCACTGTCTTCAAATTCAGAGACAAACTGTCTATGGCTGGCCTGATTCAATCTGCCCTACAGACATTTTGCACAGTCCAGGCGGTAGGACTAGCTAAGAAAGCCCAAAGACCAAGAATTTGCCTTTTATTTTGCACTAAAGTTTTATCCTTGTAGAGAATCTGCTTAAGATCAGGCGGTGTGGCCAACATTGGGCCGGCTGTTAGTTATTTTATTCAGCTTATGGTGAACAGCAGTCTGCAGCCTGGGTAATTGGGATGTCCCCTCACTTAATTATTTTGTTTGTGTGCATTTCCTTATGAGCTACAGGATGTTTTTTTAACCATCATCATATCAACACAGGGGGCTAAAATACCTGGAAAATGTGAATGCTGTTGAACATTATCATACTCATTGTTCAAAGTGATTGTCTTTCTCCGGTCAACTGAATGCCCTGTGGTTTTTAACACAACCTTTGGTTAATATGAACTCAGTTACTTCGAGGCATGTTTTGTTCTCAGCCTCTTGCATTTTAAATTAGGAGGCTTTATGGTTGAGTTTAGAGAACTGTGGAGATAATAATACTAATGTGCTATTTCTCTGGATACCTCCCACGGCAGCTACGGAGAGGATCTGAGTGTAGCTGATCACCCGTATGTGCTAGAAGAAATGGATACTGGATAAGACGATGCTGCTAATGAAATGTGAGGATGCTTTAGGAAGCCCCAAGGGAACAAAAATTTCTTTCCTTTGACTGTTTCTGCACCTTCTCTCAGGAGCAAAGAGACATTTCTATCCTAGAAGAATACCAGCTTTAGTTATTGCCATGATTTGTAACTTCTGGAGGCTTCAGTGAACTTTAAAACTCTGCAGAGTTCGCTTGTTTTTATTTTTTTGGTTGGTTTGTTTTTGTCAAGGAGAGTCAAAGAGTGTGGGTTGGACAAGGATGAATATTGGATTTTGTTCTAGATTTCTTTCTTAGGTGTATTCCGCCTGGAGTTGCCAGGCAGGAGGGAATAAGTTCTTTCATGTTCTGTGGGTGAGAGCATAGATTGGTTTGGAGGTCCATGAACGGTATGCTTCAAAATTTAAAACATGCACACCCTTGGCCCAGGAATTTAGGAATGTAGGAAGTTAACCCCAGAAAACAATTAGACGAGTATGCAGAGATGTATCAAAAAAGTTCACAAAATCTGAAAAACTTTAAAATGATTTTTAATACAAATATGTATTGAGTGCTCATTAAGGATTTTATGGGGACAGAGACCAGCACGATCCCTGCCATGCATGCACCAGGGTGACAGATTTATGGCCAGCTCATGAGTGGGTAGCATATATTGGTAGTTATTTTTCTCTTGAGCCAGGGTCCGAGTCACCTAGCAAGAGGTTGGAGAGAGACATGAACTAGACAAGAGACAGGGTCAGCCCCTGCCTGGTGTCGGGGGGGGAGGGCAGGCCGAGCGAGCAGTACTGGGGTCACCCTGAGATATGGGGGGGAACCATGTGGGAGTCAGCCAGAGGGAGACATGGAACTTCAAAGGAGAGTGGGAGACGAAAAACATGTGGTCATTTCACATTTTTGCTCACATTTAGCCTCAAACCTAGATACCATTTTGTCCTAATTTCTTTTTTTTTGCTTGTTTTTCTCTTAAAACCTTTGCTTTTTGCATTTAGCTTGGAATTTACAATCGCGTAACTCCATGTTTACAATCAGGAAAACATTCCACGCGTTCTTGTGAAGACTTTATGACTGTCTCCCACGTCCGTCCCCTGTGTGCGGAGCTTTAGCGAAGCCCGAGGTGGGGCAAGACAGTTCTCTGTGCAGCTTATGGACTCCGTAACTCCCATAATTTCCTCCATCATCGACACAAGGCTGAGATGAAGAAGATTGTCCTCTTTTTTTTTCAATTATTTATTGAGGTCATAATGGTTTATAACATTGTGTAATTTCAGGGGTACGTTATTATTTTTCAGTTTCTGTAGAGACTGCAACGTGCTCATCACCAAAGTCTAATTTTTATCCATCACTATACACATGTGCCCCTTTATCCCTTTCTCTCTCCCCGCCCCAGCCCCCTTCCCCTCTGGTAACCGCTCATCTGTTTTCTTGGTCCATGTGTTTATTTATCTTCCACACGTGAGTGCGATCATGCGGTGTTTGTCTTTCTCCATCTGCCTTATTTCGCTTAACATCAGACCCTCAAGATCCAAGAAGATAGTCGCCTTTAATGGGGTGTAGGCACCTGTCCTCCTTCCGCTTTAGATATGATCCTGCTGGTGGCCGAGAAGGAAGCCCTGCGAGAGGACTAGGTTTTGAGTGCAAGACAGTGAAAAAGTCTATAATTTACTTTCCCTTCAAAAACACAAAGGTGTTTGGCCAGTCTACATACCGCGTTGTAGTGAGTGTGACAGCGTGTGTGTGTTTCTGTTTCTGTCTTTAGGAAAGCAGTGATGGAGAGTGTGGATTACTGTCTCAGCAGCTTGGTGGGAACTTTCTGAGAACCAAATAAGGAGGGCGTCTGGGTCGCAGGCCAAATCATGTCGTCTCTAATTGTGTCTGAAGGGATGGCATGAGAAATCCCATTTCAAGGAGGTGGGTTCATGGAGATGCCATCGCGGATTCCACATTCTCTCATCTCTTTTTGGGGAATATGGAAATCACCTTCATTTCAACTTGTTTCTGCCAACAGAGAAATACAGTTACTTGCTGACATTTCTTTTTCCTCTGGGAACATCTAAATCATCCTCTCTTTACTATATCTCCGCCCTGTTGTCTTGAGGCTTCTCTGCGGTCCAGCACTTCCATCATATGAGATTGCTTCAGATTAGTGAAGGGGAAATGAGGAGTTTTGGAAGAATCGCACAGTCAATGTCTGTGATCAAATGTCTACAGCTTTCAGTGGCAGAACTGAGAGAGGTGTCACAGGCCACTTTGTTGAACTCTTTATTTTACAATCGAGGAAACTGAGACAGGACAGAAAATGCAGCTGACCTGAAGTCACAGAGAAGCAGAACTTGAGTTCTCTGATTTCCCGTTCAGAGCTGTTTCTACAGAAGAGGCTGATGGAATCTGTGAAGGAGCCCCATTAGAACTATGGACATGTATTAGGTTTCCATGTGGTTAGCCAGTCCGTCAACTAGCAAATATTTATTGAGCGCCTTGCACCTATGCAAGGTCCTGGGAATGGAGCAGCGACTGCGAATTCCAAGGCCCTACATGGATTTTTAGTCCACCGGGGACTATGAGCATTAAGTAAACATTTACCAGCATATTGAGTGCTAGGGAGAAAAGCACAGAGTCTTAAGGGGGTGTACAGTGTGGGAGCAAGCCTAAATATTCCACACCTCTCATTTCCTGTTCACTTCAAGGTCCAAATCAAGTTTGGACCAGGAGCCATGTTTATCTTCCAGGAGGAGGCAGGCAGTGTGCTGGGAGGGTATGAGCAATTTATCTGACCTTCTGAGATAGTACAGTTATATCCATTTGGTGGAAGAAGAAACTGAGGTTAAGAAATTTTAAATGATTTGTTTCATGTCACACAAACGTGGAGGTGCAAGAAGAGTCACGTTGGGCCAGCAAGAAATAGAAGCATCTTATGTGGCTGGCGTGGAGAGTTTGAGGCAAGGAGTGGCAGGAAGGTGCCCTTCCAGGACTTGAGACCACCTCCTCTTTGGAGATGGTGGGTATGGCCAGCCTTAGGCAAAATGGGGGGCTCCATAAACTCTGTCTTCTGAGGGTGTAAGCTCCCTGTGCAGAAGGTCACGTGCTTTATGCCACAGCTCCCTTTTGGATCAGAGTCCTCATGCCCCTTCGCCTGACAAACCCACTCCCCACATCCTCCACTTTCACTTCCAGGAGAATGGCCCCAACCAAAGAGAGGCCATCCAAGGTCAGGAATTGGGGACGGCGGGACGAGGAGGCATTGACATTTTCCCAGAGTCAGCCTTGGTTTTAGATAACTTCTTTTTTTCATTACTAGTACTTTTTTCCAACTTTATTGAGCTATAGTTGACAATTAAAAATTATATATATTTAAGATGTACAACTTGATGTTTTCATATATGTATACATTATAAAATATTCACTAAGCTAATGAACATATCCATCACCTCACATAGTTACCATTTTTGTGTGTGTGCTGAGAACACTTAAGCTCTACTCTCTTAACAGATTTCAAGTATATCATACAGTCTTGTTAACTAGAGTCATATTGTTGGACATTAGATCTCTGAAAATTACTTACCTTGCATAACTGAAACTTTAGATGGCAGTTTTTTCTTCCCAATTTCTTTTATTGTGGGAAAATACACATAACATAAAATTTGCCATCTTAAACATTTTTAAGTGTATAGTTCAGTGGTATTAAATGCATTCGTAATGTTGTGCAACCATCCCCACCATCCATCTCCAGAACTCTTCTCATCTTGTAAAACTGAAAGTCTATACCCATTAAACAGTAACCCTCGAGGGCAATTTGGAGCATGAATATAGGACTCGTAACAAAATGTGATGGTTGGTTTGCATCTTTAAAAGAAACTAACACAAAATGCAAAGAAGCAAAAATCTCAACTTTTCTCATATCTTTTCCAGAGCCAAGACAAGGTTTCTGCTCTCTAGTTTTCCCTTCACAATTATTCTTGACTGGTGACATTTATTCCTGATTGGTGACATTTATTACATACCCACCACATGTGGTCCTCAATGCTTTTAATATCAGAATTATCCCCAGGAAAAAATGGGAGAGAAGACGTTAGTGGCATTTTTATTTTGCAACAATACATGGTGCCGCGTTGTAGAAATGAGTAAATAAGTAAATGAGAAAGATCTGGACCCGCGTTGGATAATTCATATTCTGCAAAGATAAGAGGCTAAAACCTTGCATTATTTGAAGACCTGTCTCCACAGAGTTGGGACCCTTTGTGGTTTAGTTAAGATGGATATGAAGAGTATTTGGTGATAATAAAAGGAAGATGGATCCTTCTTTTTTTTGTTTTTGATATCCTCTTTATTGATATAAAATTCGTATAACATAAATCCACCGTTTTACAGTGTAAAGTTTTCACATTTTTAAGTATACACTAAAGTAGTTTTTAGTGTATTCACCATGTTGTGCAAACATCACCACTATCTAATTCTAGAAAATTTCCATCTCCCAAAAAGAAATCTCATATCCATTAGCTGTCACTTCCAGTTCCTCCCTCCTCCCAGCCACTGGCAGTCACTCATCTCCTTTCTGTCTCTGTGGATTTGCCTATAGTGGACACTTTGTGTCAGTGTAATAATACGATATGTGACCTTTTGTGTCTTTTTCTACTTAGCATAATGTTTTCAAGGTTGGCCCATAGTGTAGCATGTGTCAGTACCTCATTCCTTTTTATGATTGAGCAACATTGCGTTGTATGGATATACCACAGGTTTTTAATCCATACATCCGTTCATGGACATTTGGGTTGTTTCCACTTTTTCGCCTATGAGAGAATAACGCTGCTACAAACATTCATCTGTAAGGTTTTTGTGTGAGCCATGTTTTCGATTCTTTTAGGTCCCTACCTCCTAGTGGAACTTCTGCATCATATGATAACTCGGGTTTAACTCTTTGAGGAGCTGCCAAGCTTTTCTCACAGCAGCTGCATCATTTGACATTCCCACCAGCAATGTGTAAGTTTTCCAATTTCTCCACATCCTTGCCAACACTTGTTATTTTGTTGTTGTTGTTGTTTTAATTAAAGCCACCCTACTGGATGGGAAGTGGTATCTCATTGTGGTTTTGATTTGTGTTTCCCTGATGGCTAGTGATGCTGACCATCTTTTTATGCGCTTGTTGGAATCTCTATATATTCTTTGGAGAAATGTCTATTCAAATCCTTTGCCCATTTTTAAATTAGGTTGTTTGTCTTTTTGTGGTTGAGTTGTAACTTCTTTATATATTCTGGACACTAGATATGTGACTGGCAAATATTTTCTCCCATTCTCTGGGTTGTTTTATTGCTTCTTATTTGTCCTAAGATCCTTCTGTTTTGAGCTCCCCCGTGATCACTGAACTCACAATGCCGTATTGTCACACACTCAGGAGAGCCTCTGGCACACATGTTGGTTGTGAGTGGGGCTGAGCAGAGAAGCGCAGTTGGGTCTGGGAGCCCAGAACGCCTCACAGTTGGGCTGCGGGAAGAGCTTCCTAGAATCATGGGGAATTACTGTTGGATTTCGATTTCCACTTGGACTTAAAACTGGCTCTTTAGACTGCCAAATATAATTTCAAGAAAGGAAAAAACAGAAGCCAAAAAGAAAAGACAAGAAGAATCATTTTGGGAAACAATTCAGACATCTGAAACTGTAACAATCGAGTTATTTGCTGAAGCACATTTACTATGTAGTCAATATTGGGGGACAGAGAAGAAAAGACAGGGAACCCACCTTCTAGAGCTTTCATTCTCATGGAGATCACAGGAGGATGGAAATAACTAGTGTACCATTTAAGATAGTTACCATTTAGTAACAATGGTCACCATCTTTTGCATAGTATTTCTACTACACCCCAAACCCAGATAAGCCTTGATATTCTCACCCATCCCATTAGATGTGGGAGCTGAGGTTCAAAAAGTTCTACAGCCTGCCTGAAGCCACACAACGTAAAAGGGACTGAGACTATGCAAACTGGAGTCCTTCTGACTGTGAAACCAGTGTGCTTTCCCTGACACCACCCTGCCATTCCAAGAGCTTAGCTGTGTCCTGTTGGATCTTAGAGAAGGACGCTCTCCATGAGGCTGGAGAAGTCATGGAATTCGGTGAGCAGAGGGGAGAGGGGCAGGCTGCTGACACTCCCCAGGCGGGGGTGACAAGTGTTAAGTAAGAGAGAGCTGAGTTCATGTTCTCATGGAACAGGAAATGAATATATTTTGCATTTTTAAGTTGTCTCTTATAAATCATTGCATGGAATTTGAGACCCAAGCAAAGGGTAAGCAGCCACTGGCTTAGACGTAGATACTGAAATATGAGAAGTCAATACGAGAAGATGACAGCAACCAGAGGGAAGAAGGCACTTCGCTGACACATGGTACTATCTAGATATTTTAAAAGCTCCCATGTTTCATCTTCCACCTTGTCAGGGTAAGGCAGTTTGAGATCATAGATTTTGGCACTAAGATCTCTTAGTTAGCATCTGACAGCTTTGGTCCTACGTCTGGGAAATTCAAAAAGGAACTGGGACCTTTCTGCAATATGCTCCTGCTCCAGTGTCCCAAGGATGAGCTGGAGGACCGTGACCCATTCCAACTATCCTAAAAATGCAAGGCTCACCAAACCGTTGCTGCACTTGTCTTAAGAGCTGTGCTTGATGTACAGTCTCCACTCTGGGTCACTTTTGATGAGAACCCCCCACATTCAGGCACACTTGCATAAAGGCCCTGAATTCCTTTTGGTCCTATTCTGTGGTCATTCAAGAAATCCCCATTGATATTCCTTTTTCTTTGATGAAGTACTTTGATTTAGAGAATGTGAATATGGGAAAAGCTCTAACTTTGGTGTGTAAGGTCTAAAGTGGGGAAAAGACTCAAAAAAAAAAAAAAAAAAGCTCTAGACTAGAGTCCTAGATTTACCAGCTCCAGGATTTTTGATCACTTACTTAAGTCCCTGGGCCTCAGTTTCCTACCCAGCGGAAGTGCCCATTACTATACATACTTTCCCTACTTATTGTAAATGATCTTTGAAAACAGGATGTTGAAAGAAGTTTTGCAAACTGTAACATGCAGTCAGCTCTTGGTTCTGCCATTCATTCATTCACTCCTGCTATGGTCAGAATATTTTTGTTCCCCTAAATTTATATGTTGGAATGCTAACCCTCAAGATGATGGTGTTAGGAGGTGAGGCCCTTGAAGTCATGAAGGTCATGAAGGTGGAGCCCTCATGATGGGATTAGTGCCCCTTAAAAGAGACCCCAGAGAGCTCCCTCACCCCTTCAGCCATGTGAGGACACAGTACAAAGATGGCCATCTAGGAAACAAGCTCTTACCAGACACCGAAAATGCCCGTGATCATGGACTTCCAAGCCACCAGAACTACGAACAATAAATGTCTGTTGTTTATAAACTACCCTGTTTATGCTATTTCATTATAGCAGCCCAATGGACTGAGACAACTCCCAAATAGTGATTGGGAATTAATCATCGGTGAAGGCTCAGCTGTGCTGGGAATTCCCTGGGAAGCAAAACATGAGAATCCTTGCCCTCAGAGAGCTAAGCGTCTAGAGGGCACGCACACTTTAAATAGCCCTACAAATAAAAATAGAGTTATGTAACATGATAAATGCTGTTCAGCAGGATCAGATGACCCTCCGTGAAGCATTTCAGTGAGACGCGAGCTTCCAAGGGAGAGCTGCAAGTGCTGTGCCTCTCATCCTCCGAAAGTGTTAGAACAGCCAAGGTTGTTTAAAGCTTCAAGGCCATCAGGGGGCTTCCTTTAGTTTCCTCAGAGTGGGAAGTGATTTCCAGGAGGTTTTTTAAAACTAAAGCTCTGATAAGGAAAGCACCAGATTAGTATGTTGATTAAATTTATATTCAAAGTGATATTATTCCCTTGGGATTGTTATAACCTTAAAGCCAGTTTCCCAATTTTACTAGTTGATATTTCTGTGCCTTTTGAAGCGTAGGAGTTTACAAGATAACCTCTAGGAGGACAGGCACCCTGTCTGAGGCAAAGGGCTGGAGCTTTGCAGTCCAGAAATCTGACCCTAGGCAAGGCTCCTGGCTTCTTTGAGTTTCTTTCACCATTTGTGAAATGAGGATATTAATCATTGCTTCAAGAGATTCTTGAGAAGTTAGAAATAATAAGGATTTGTGGACACAGGAGGCACTCAACAAATGCCTACAGTGCCTAGCAGAGCTCCCAGATTATAGTACATGCTCAATAAAATTGTTCCTGGCCTCCTTGCATCTTAGAGGATTGGATTGTGTGGTGAAGAAGTCAAGGAGAACCAGGTTTCAGATCAGAGAGCCACCTCCTAAGCGGCAGAAACGGGCCCTCTTGTCATTATTGTTATCGTTAGTGGCAAGAAACATTTCTCTTGTGCCTTAAGTGTACTGCCCAATAAACAAAATTAAACTCAAGCTAATAACAACATTCCTTTCATAAAGAATTCATTCCATCTTCTTCCTACATCCAACATCCCTTCTCGGGAGCCTAATCCCTCATGTTTTGACATTGCTGACTGTAACACATGAAGCGTTTCCACAATAACAAGCCACTTTGGAGGCGTCTGTCTTATGGAGTAGACCATTAATTTATTTCGTCTATAAGGAGCACTTAGGTTAAAGGGAGACAAATTATATTGACTCATGGCCGGCCTTCTTGCCCACCGTTGACAGGAGCTGCAGACTGAGCCTAAACATCGTCCCCTTCCAGGCATGGAAAAGGACTCCAGTTTCCTTTGATTGACTCCCACGGAGGAGGCTGAAATTGTTTCCAGCATTTTCTGGTTCCAGCTAAGGAGTGTTGTGAGGCTTTTTCTACAATAAAGTAGCTATCCTCTTCTTAGGGAGTGGAGAGGCAGCCACTGTGCAAACTGGAGAACCGGGCTTGGAGTCAGACCAACTGGGTCCTCAGCAATTTGAGTCTCAGACTTTTATCCCTAAATTGGCAAAAATAAAATTTCTAGCTTGCATGGCAAGGTAGTTCTGAGCAGAAAACTTAAAAAGCATACATATATTTGTCATTTATAAATATCACATCAGTATTGTGATTGCTCTAATAAATCCTGCGGTTCCCAGCCACAACTCCTTTTAGCTCACTTAGCAGAGAATTAGGACAAATAACTTTTCATATGTGCAGTCTTGGACAGGCTAGCGAGAAAGGACAGTGGGTATTTTTTCTTATTTTTCCAGTTCCCCAGGAGCTTGAAGAATGACTTGAATTATAGATGTGGATATTTCTAGAAAATGTATGTGTGCGAGCACATGCATGCACGCGTTCTCAACTGAGAAGGAAAGGAAGGAAAGAACACACTGAATGGCTACCTATGGGATGCTGCTCAGTGATATTTAGGAAATCGTGGAGAATTGACCGGCCTCTTTTGGTTCAGCAATTGCGATTGGCCTGGGGTAGCACTGACAGCCTGAAGTCTGAGCTTCAACTAGTAAACTTTCCCAGGGCCTGGGTGGGTGAGACGAGAACTAGAATTAGTCACTAGTTTTTCCTCACATCCTTGTTTTTCTCATGCATAAAGTGAGACCTAAGGTCCATGCAGCTCTGAACTTTTGTGCTCTAATGACTCCATAATTTCCAACTCTAGTTAGAGAAACCGCCATGCGATTTACTGCAATCTCTAATCCTGAGTCTTGTAAAAGCCACATATATTTTATACATGTGTGTTAGCATGTTTTCAGATGTAAGTAAAGGAAAACCTTCTAAAAGTGGTTTAAACAACCTGGATATGTATTTTTTTAACGTGACATAAATTCCAGGCAGGCAGTCTCAGGTTGGTTCAGCGGCTTCCTGATGTCCTCGAGGACCCAGGCTCATCCCACCTTTCTGGGCTGCTAAAAGGAAATTTATGATATGGAATTGGTTTGTGTGATTATGGAGGCCAAGAAGTCCCCCAGTCTGCTCTCTGCAAACCGGAGACCCAGGAAAGCTGGCGATGTCATTCAATCTGATTCCAAAGGAACCAATGGCGTAAGTCCCAGTCCAAGGGTCGGAGAAGATGAGATGAGACATTCCAGCTCAAACAGTGAAATTGGAAAAAAAGGATGAATCCCGTCTTCTTCTGCTTTTTGTCCTATTCAGGCCCTGGACTGGTTAGATGGTGCTCGCCCACAGTGGGGAGAGCGATCTACTGAGTTCACTGGTTCAAATACTAATCTCATCCAGAATTATCCTCAGAGACACAGGCAAAGTAATGTTTAATCTGGGCACCTTGGGTCCAGTCAAGTTGACACTAAAACTAACCATCAGGTAGACCTGTCGTGTTTGTCATCGTCATCATCATCGTCCTTGTCATCATCATCATTTATGCTCGACTCAACTCTCTGTCCTTCTTTCTGGACTTCTAAACTGCCAGAGGGAAGCTAACCTGAGGATACTGTTTTATTTTACCCACTTGAAGGAGAGAAGCAGGTCGGTGTGAGTAGACAATAGAAAGTGACCTATTCATGAATTTTTACCTTTCTTGACAACTCTGATTACTTGCTTAAACTAGCATCTTCTTGATTCTTTTGGAGTGCTCAGTACTTCGGTGAATGATAACTTGCCTGAGTTTCTGTAAGCACCTCTGAACATTACACCTTTGAGGTTCAGATGATATTTTTATGTGCTGATAGCTATCATCAAAGCATGGAGATTACTTAAGCTAACAAGTGATGATCCATCACAATAGAAATGCAAACAGTACTTTAATTCATCATTTTGCTCATGGTTCTTCCCTGGTCCATTCATCAGCTTCCGTTCCATCTTTTGCCCTAATATACACTCTGTATTGTTTTATGACCTTTCTGTGGAGTGTTAATGTAAGAAGAGAGTTATTATGGTCCCTATTACACAGAGACATGATAGAACGAAGGACTTGCTGGAGATTATATTTTCCTATCATTGTGTAGGTCTTCTAGGTGGATTAATGCTCGTTCTTCCTCCCATGCTCAGTCCAAATTCTTTCCTTTGACACTCTTAATTTCCTTTTATGGTCAGAATGAATTCTATATTCATATGTTTATGCCCTGAATTGGAAAACCAGCGTTCTCTTCCAAATGGATGCCCTTGATGTCAACATACAGGAAATAAGACACGATGGCAAGAGAAGGTCCTTTGCTTGTACCACTTGGTAGCCAAGATGGAAACTAAAGACCATTAGCTTAGTCTGGGCAATAGTCGTATAAGCATAGATATTTGTCCATGGGTGACATTTACCCTGAAGCACAGTGAAGTTTAGGCTAACACCTGATTTCATGTTTTGATTTTTCTTTCTCTGCAATCTGGTACTGTGTGCATGAACGTATTAGTCAGCTCAGGCTGCCATAACAGAGTACCCCAGACTGGATGGCTGAAACAGCAGACGTTTATTGTCTCAGCATTCTGGAGGCTGGACGTCTGAGATTAGGGTGTGAGCAGGGTTGGTTTCTCCTGAGGCCTCTCTCCTGGGCTTCCCGTTGCCCACCTTCTCCCGGTCTTCCCTCTGGACATATCTGTGTCTAATTTCCTCTTTCAAGGACACAAGTCATATTGGATTGGGGCCCACCTATTTTCCTCATTTTAACCTAATTACCTGTTTAAAGATAATTTCTCCAAACACAGTCACATTCTGAGATACAGGGGTTTAGGACTTCAACACGTGAATTTTGAAGGGGACACAATTCAGCCCACAACAATAGAGTTGGTGCTCATTTACCCAGAGGATCACAAAGTTTGGGGAAATTTTTGAAAGGCGAGGAGAATTACATAAGCTCTGTAACATAGTCCGGTGATTAGAAACTTCGCCATACTTAGGAAGTGAATGCTGTGGCTGCCATAGAAATAAAGGTAGCTTTCATAGAGAAAAATTCAACATGGAGTTTAAAACTCCCTAGCCAGCTAACACTGGAAATGTATTAGATTTACATAGCCAGAATTTTAGAATTTAGGAGATTTGGGGTCTTGTGTATATACTTCCTTCAATGGCGCCTCCAACTGCTTGAGTGCTGTCTATCCAGAGAAAATGAAAAGGAAGGGAGCCGAGTTCTGGGAGCTTCCACTGGACGATAGTGTCTTTAAATACTGGGAGAATTACCAGTGATTGCTGTGAGAGGCAGGTGGTCTCTTAGGTGCCCAGCACTGGGGACTCTGAAAGAGAGCAGAGCAAAGTAGAGACAGAAAAGGGAAATGAAAATAAAGAATAGGGGCTACAGACCTCTGGGGTATAGCATGCAGCCCATCTCATTGGATTAGCCAGCATCTTTCTCTACAAATTATCCAGCTCCGTCTGATAGGGAATTTTTCTTTCTTAACCTCCATAGAAAAATAAATAATTTTTTTTAGAGCTATGAGTGACATTCACTTTTTAGAAATTGGTATCTTCACCAAATTGCTGTCATTCAACAAAAAATCCTCAAGTGACCACATCATGAAGCCAGCTCCCAATGTGTACTGTGTGGTTTGATGTGCAGGTGGAAAGGGCTGTGGACATTGTATCTTAGCACTGTGCATGGCACACAGTAGGTGTTCTCCATGTGTCTGTTGAACCGACCTTATTGAATTTTGCTTCAGTTGACCCAATAGTATGAGCGAAAGAATAGTTTGCTCCCAGTTGATGGTGGGAGTAAATTCCAGGGAAAGTCTTAGAGTGTAGGGGCTGCTGGAAATCATGCTGTCGTTTCTCCCCCCACACAAAATGTTTTTATGTGGATTAAACAGGCTAATTAGAGGCAGAAGCAGTAAGAAACCCAAGTTCTGCCATACGAGGTATTTGCCCCTTTGAGCGTAACTGATACAAATTTGACCTCCTACGAACAGAGGTCAAACTATAAATGACTGAGCTCATGGAATGCTAGATCTCTGGTTCTAGACACGGGGGAGAAAATGGAGCTGGACACATTCCCTGTTTGTGTATTCTCCTACTAATGCCAACTGGCTGCCGCAGCACGGCCACAAGGAGAGAAAAAGGAGAGGTCAGAGTTCAAATGAAATCACCAGAGTTTTGCCTCGAGAGTGTTTGCTTTTGTTTAATTTTAAATATTCAGAGTCTCCACCATGGGGCTATTAGGAGTGACTTTAAACTGTCGGGGTGCAAAAACACTTCATAGAGCGAGCGAAAAACACTGCATCTATTTATGAGCCAAGTTGCCCTCCCCTCCCCCATGCGGATGCAGTAATGCAGTAACCCGTTTTTCCAGGGGAAGATTTTTTTCAGTCTTTTTAAGGGAATGACAAATACTATTTACTAAAGGAAAAAAAAAAAGGAGCTTGTGTGCTTACCACAAAATAACAACATTGTAGATCATGCTAACTGAAGGTTCCATGTCGTACAAACACAGCACACTGCCTTACTCAGCGCTGAGTTATTGTGTTTCATTGCAGAGAAGCCGACTCTGAATATATTAATGATTCATGCTTGCCTTGGCAGAACATAATGTATACTAATCACGCGGAACCAGGGTACAAGAGCACTTTAAATGCATTTGTCCAGTTAATAGTTTGACTTAATCTGATATTTCATTGGGTCACCGACCTTTTCATTGTAGGTAATGTACAGAGGAAAATGTATGGTCGACACCCTGGTAAATCAACAGAGGGCTTTCTGGTTTCCAAGCAACGTGCTACTTAAGCTTCACCTCTGCATAATTCTGCCATACTTGAGCTTCTTGCAGCTGATGAACTTGAGTGTGGCTCTGTGAGCTTGTGTGTGGGGTTGTGCGCGAGGGTTGTGCGTGAGCGTGCATGTGTGTGCATGTGTATGTTTTGGGGAGGGGCAACACCACAGGCTTTTTATAGGCATTAAGCAATAAGCTCCCATAATAAACAACCACGCCAGAGTTAATACTCAATAAACAGTATGGTTTATAAGCAATTAGGGACCCAAATCGCAAAATAAGACAGTTCAGCAGAATGAGAGCATCTACCCTAACAATGCTTAGTAAGATATGTGGCTTGTTAAAAGTGTCATAATTCTCCTTTAAAAAGCAATTAACAGTTGGCGTGTTTGGGTCTGCCAAGCACAGAGTTTCTTAATCCAATGTGAACGAAATCAAAGAGCCACTTCTCAGCTTTACTAATGGGCAGTCGTTTACCCAGAAAGCACAGTCGAAAATAAAAGGACAATTGATGTTCTCTCCTGTTTGTTTATCAACCTGAGAGTCTGTTGAAGACATCAAGATAGGCAGATAAATGCCTTTTGTCAGGTTTTCAAAGAAAGCCAGCTCCCTACTCTGTTTTGCCAATATCTTTGTATTTCTTAGTAACTTTGTGGGTTAAAAAAAAAAATCTCTGCTTTCTAGTTCCTTCTTTAAATCGTGGTAGGTGATTGGAGAAACCACACGCGTTTGCTTTGTCTTGTCTTTTATGACAAGAAACACAATAGGTAGTTCTTATTCTCTGCGGTTCCTGGGATTTTTTTTTGAGGTCTTTTGAGATATTTTACAATAGGATTCAATACTCAGTTACTGATTTCCTTTACCCATCGTATGTGAGGCTAATGAACCGTATTTTTAAATACACTTTTAAATGATGTAGATGCAGAGTGCTAGGAAACTAGGCAGAGATGGATGTGCTTCCTTCCTTCCCAGGACTCACCATCCAAGACGGATTTATCATCAACTACACGTTTCCTTTTAAAGCACCATGAAATGAGTGCATCTTAGATCAATACTGTTGGCCTTCTAAAATCACTTATTTGACCCTCTCATCCAAAAATTGAATAATTTTTTTATTAAGGATGGAGGGAAATGTGCAAAGAGAAGAAGAAAAATGGAGCGTGCACTTAGATGGTTGGCAATGTCGAATTAAACACTAAATTTAAGACTTGATCCATCTTCTGCCTGTTCTCACCAGCTTTAGGCATTTTAGAATGCTGCTCTAGGAGGCTATGGGTTGACATTCCTGCATTTTATGACTTGACCCCTTTCCATCCAGCTGAAGGTGTGGGTAGTAGACCATAGATGTGTTCATGCTTGTCAGCTTAAAGGCTCTAATTTCATCTGTCAAATGACCAAATTGAATGGATCGTCTCTAGTGTTTTCTCTCCAGGAATCTATGATTTAGCAAATCACTGAACTCTGAAAACTTTTCATAACGTATATGTGGATTTAGGGAAGAGAAATCAATATAAGGAAAAGCAATAATTAAGGGCAAAAAAATAAGATCTTGGGATTTCTTTGACAGACAAGTGTAAATATGCAGTCTGAAAACCAAACTTCAAATGAATCTAATTTTAGAAGAACTTCCACGCAAAACTTTTGGGACATTAAATGAATTCTCATAGCCCAGGTTTGCGCACTGTCAAGAACAGGCTGGGAAAATTCTATTCACCTCCCAGTGGGGTATGTGGAAGACCAGTGTACCAACATTACACCCGTCTCCAGCTGGAAAGCTGCCAGGAGTCCCTGAGCCCACCACTGCTGGTGTATTTTATTCATTTCAAGTGCATTTTTGAAAGTCTGCTGTATGTTCCACATCCCAGACATCATCCTCTGGGTGGTTCAGTTTGCCCAACTCTTCTGTACCCACTTCCTGATTCTGATCATGGAAGATGAGAACCAACTGTGGAGGAGTACCCCTTAGCATCCTGAGGGAAGATGCATGTAGAATCTTCAGGAATTATTCAGGAATGCCAAATTTCCTCTCTCTTTAGCAGAGTTTAAAGGGTGAACTAGAATTTGAAGCAATATTTGGTACTCTCTGGAACTCAACCATAGAATGGAGTATGGCATATACATTCTCCTCAAAACAGCTCCTGCTGAATGTGCTCAGTTCTATAAAATTCCACAGTTAAAAATGCATCCCTTTGGGGGCCAGCCCCATGGCCTAGTGGTTAGGTTTGGAGCACTCCACCTCAGTAGCCGGGGTTCAGTTCTCGGGAGTGGACCTACACCACTCATTTGTGGCCATGCTGTGGTGGCGAACCACATACCAAAAAAAAAAAAAAAAGTAGAGGAAGATTGGCAACAGATGCTAGTTCAGGGCAAATCTTCCTCAGCAGAAAAAAAAAAAATGCCTCCCTTTGGCAGTAAGTCATGTCAAGAGGCGTTCCATTAAGCCACAGTCAGCCATTAGCTGTAACAAAACAGATCGTGTTCTTTCTAGTATACCAACCCAGCAGATTCTGAATGATTGTTATGAGGTGGGTGGAGAGAGAGATCCAGAGCAGAGATGGTTCTCCTTGATGGAGGAGGGAATTAGGTTAAATGGACAATAGGCAGAAGAAGCAAGGACTTGAAAACGGAGATGGGCAATGCCCAATGCAGTCCACACTCCCTGAACCGGGGTCCCTAGGATTTGTGTTCTAGCCAGCATCCCTTTTCAAGAAAATGCAGAGTGGAGTTACTTAGGTCCTGTTTTCTCTCCTTCTGGCTTTTCTTTCCTTGGGGTTAGGTTAGTCATCGCAGACACTGTATTCTCACTTGGGTGGATAGCAAGATTTACTGAAGTGAGAAGCACAGTAAATGTTGACTATGGCAAGGAGGAGGTCAATATGTACTTCCAGGGGTGATAGATCCTGATATTATTGAAACGTGAAGTCGATATGTGGACGCTGGTGTCAGGCACATCCTAAATTTACTCTGCAGAAGTAGCTGGAAATATTTCCCTACCGGGTCTGTTTCTTCAGCTTCACTGTTTCCTGTTTATGTTAATGGTTTAAAGAGTAGAGAGATGGAGAGGTTGGGAACCAGCACTGCTAGTTTCTCATTTTTGAAAAGACGAAGATACTAACTATGGCCCCTCAGAAACACATCTGGCTTTTAATTTATTCTTTGAATTTTTTTAAAATTCATGGACTGGGACTTCCCGCTTCTATGTGACCAATAGGGAGCGTGTGGGAGAAGAGGAGGGAACAGCTCTGAATGGATCTGTGGCTGCATCAGAGCTGTTCGTAGCTGGAGCTGTCGAAGCCCATTTCATTCTCACAAGCCGTGATGTGTATTTTCTCACTGATTTTCCACTCACTTCCTTTAAATGTAGCTTTCCTTCCCCTGATTAATTATGAATCCGTTGAATAAAAAGCAATATCAGAGAGCGTTTGTTACAAGAAACCTTCCCTGCTTGTCCATGATTTCACATGCACGAGTATTGTCGCTCTTTTTGAGAGAGCGATGCCTCAGCTCCCGTTGGATGTCAGCTCTGAGGCAGCAACAGTTGCCAGTTTGTGATCAGCTCTGCCCAGCGCTGAGGACCAGGGATGTGGACACAGCACAGACAATAGCTGCGATAGATAATAGCTGCCCACGTTGCCCAGACAGCATGTTTCCAGCCTCTCTGAGAAGCGCTCTCTTCTTCCCTAAGATGACTCTCTTTGTGTTCATTAATGTCCTTTGGCAGCGGGTGTAGCATCGCAGTTCACAATTCCTGATGACGCTTTAAAAAGCCATGACTGCCGTGGGACAAATTCACATTCAGTAGAAATGACCGACAACTCATTTCTCTCCTGAGAACAGGTTTGAGCGGAGGAGAGCTAAGCGGGGCACATGGTTCCGGCACCTGCTGGGAGATGGTGGGAAAGACTCGGTGGAGGGAAAGGCGTGGGTCTGTTGCTGGAACTTCCAGGATGAGTTTTGCTAAGAGAATCCCACACACGTTTTGAGCCATGATTGTGCTTCAGACACTGTGTAAGGTCTTAACATGGATTATCATTCCCATTTCACAGATTGGGGAATGGAGGCAGAGTAACTTGCCCAAAGTAACAGGGCTACGTTGGGACATGGGATTCAAGCTCAGGTCCTCTGCCCAAGAGCTGGGCTCCTTCTAGGAGTTTCTATCAAGCGATGCTTGTAGCTCACCTCTGTCTCCACTTACAGAAGATGGACCCATTCAAACCTGATTTCATTCTTTTTGACCCACGTGGGTTGCAGGCCTGTCCTGAAGACTTGAGTACAAGTGGCCAGAAGAGCAGGCTCCACAATTCAGGCGAAGTGGTTGGCTTCCCGGCCGTGTCACGTGGTTGGTTCCACTTTGCCTCAGTTTTTTCCTCCTTTCTTCCCCGTGGCCCACCTTCAGGCTTTAAATTGGTCATGCTGGTGAAGGGGCTCTGGACCACTTCTCTCTAGGTTTTGGTTCGCTTCAGATTTGAGTCCAACCTTCATACTTTATTCTAAGTTTGGGGTACTTTGGGTTTATCCTGGGGTAGGCAAGAGCTATAGGCAGAATTGACCCCCTTCCTGGTATCCTTCTGGGAAATGCTCCCCTATCGGGGGGTTTCCCTTGCATGTTGGGTTTAGGACGCTCTTGGTGGGGTGTGGCCAGTCTGGCAGGCTCTTAGACAGGCGTGGGAAGAAGGATGTGGAAATAGCAGTATAGTTAAACAGACTCATTTGACATATATAAAACTACACGTGCGGGTGTTGAGTCAGAACTTCCAGTTCTAGAAGGGGTCTCAGGAGATTTCTTCTCCATCCCGATACTGCTCAAGTGTATTTATTTATTTATTTTTATTTTTATTTTTTTAGTAATTTCTTTTTTTTTTTTTAAAGATTTTATTTTTTCCTTTTTCTCCCCAAAGCCCCCCAGTACATAGTTGTATATTCTTCGTTGTGGGTCCTTCTAGTTGTGGCATGTGGGACACCGCCTCAGCGTGGTTTGATGAGCAGTGCCATGTCCGTGCCCAGGATTCGAACCAACGAAACACTGGGCCACCTGCAGTGGAGCGCACAGACTTAACCACTCGGCCACGGGGCCAGCCCCTCAAGTGTATTTAGCTCCTGAATAAGAGTCCCCTCTCTGTACTCTCGCAGGGGTGGAGGGGCCCCCATCCTTTTGTAATAATTTATAAGAGCAATGCATGTGGGTAATTCCAGAACCTTCTCCCAATTTAGTGTATGCCAAAGGGAAAACCATAAGCTCAGACTTTCCAATGCAAAATGAGGACGTCGGTGTCATGGGAACATCATGGAGGGGTTTTCTCCCCTATTTGCAGAGCTTTTGAGGACTGAGATTGTCCCAGAGGAAAATTCTGTGTCAAGGATCCTGTAGCATACAACCCAAGGACATGGCTATGATGTCCCGATCACTGTCGAGGACTGGGGCAAACTTCAAGGCACTTGTTTAGGGCTGTCAGGCCTGGGTCTCTCCCCTCTTTGTTGCTCTAGGACCCTGTGACACTGGGCTGCTGACAGGTGGGCACAGGTTTATGCTCAGCATATGTAACTGCAGAACATTCCTACATATCATGCTTGTTTTATGAATATAATGAAAACATATATAAAAAATTAAAATTAAGTTACAGCATAAATGTACATCAAGGGATGAATGGATAAACAAAATATGGTATATGCATACCATGGAACATTACTGAGCCTTAAAAAAGAAGGAAATTTGACACGTGCTACAACATGGATGAACCTGGAGGGCGTTAGGTTAAGTGAAATAAGCCAGTCACAGAAGGACAAATACTGCCTGATTCCACTCATACGATGTACCTCGAATAGTCAATTCATAGAGAGAGAAAGTCGTATGACCAGGAGCTGGGGGAAGAGAAGAATGGGGAGTTGTTGAATGGGTGCAGAGTTTCAGATTTGCAAGATGAAAAGTTCTGGAGATCTGTTGCCCAGCAACGTGCACGTAGTTCATACTACACAGTGTAGACTGAGAACTGGTGAAGATGGTGAATTTTACATTGTGTGTTTTTTTACCACAATAAAAAAAAATTAATCTGCCAATTCCATGCCTCATTAACAAAAGAAAATGCTGTCAAAATACTGAGCAGAGGAGGCGAAGCACACAGGAAGCAGAGGAAGTTTGATTATGGAATGGTTCCTGTATTATGGAGGTCATCTCGGAGGATAAGCTTTGAGGATAAGGTTCTTGACTCTAGATGCTTCCCAGATAAGGGGATGAAATTGTGAGACGAGTGAGCTCGTTTCCTTTAAAGCCATAAGGACAGAGATGACCTTTGGTGGGCACGTCCTTGAGCGTACTGGGCCTGTGTGAGCCCTCAACAGGCACTACCTCACTTGGCCTACAGCCCTGGGAAGTTAGCATTATCGTGAGCATTTATTTATACACAGCTTGGGAAACTGAGGCTTCGTCAGGGAGGGTAAGTAACTTACACCCAGCTGATAACTGCAGGCCCACATCCAAAACCTAGGTTTTTCATCACGATGATTCACTGCACCATTAGCCGCTTCTGGAAAGGTTAACTGATTAATCACGCCCCTCATGCATGCCCATTTGTTCAACAGCTTCAGGGCCATCCATCCTGCTATCAGCCAACATTCATTTCTCAACCTCATTAGCAAAGATAGAGAAAGAGACTTCCTGAATACCTCGAGGACGTAAAGATACACCAGGCTTCTGACATTTCCCTGGTACGACAGATTCCTAACAAACTTGTATTAATTAGTAATATTCCAAATCATCTGTTGGACACTGGAAGTTCTCGAGAGTGCACCAAACTTACCGTTTCTCCTTTTCTGAAATTCACCGTTGCTTCTTTTTGAAAGGTTGGGATAACGTTTGTCTGCCATCTGTCTTCTGTCGCTCTCCTACACCCTGCTAATTATGGCAATATTTCTGAGACCCGATCTGTAAGCGCTTTCACTCACTTCGGCTCACCACCGCAGGAGCTTGTGATCTGAATTCAGGGAGAGAGGGCAGCATGTGTGCCTTCTCCTATGTGAGCCCTCCCTTCCTTTTTAACGATGCTTGCCCATTTTCTGATGTGAAACCCCAGAAATTAGGAGTTGAGTAGTCCTTCCATCTCTCTGTCTGTTGTTGACATTACATTAATTTTCTTACTCAGTGGGCTATTTATTTCTGCTCAACTTTTTCCTCGATATTTATTTTTCTAAATGTGCCTTTTATTCTTCGCTCTTGGCATTTTTCAAGGACCCGGGTTCCTTCTGGCCTGTAGGCTCTGGGACCCTGATCTTAGTGCTTGATGTATCCCGTGTATTCTTTGTGTAGTGGTCGTGTGTGAGCTAATATTGCTTCCTTACATGCTGAGCAATGAAGTCTTAGCAAGGTAGGTCAAGAGCTCCTAAACGCTAGGACTGGTGAGGTGAACATACGATGCTGTTCTGAGAGTGAGGTCTCCCTGGCACTATTGGTCAGTGTCTTTGTGCTGGTTTTGGGTCTACACTGGGAGAGCATCTCTGTTCTCCACCTACCCAGGTGATCAGTCTCAGCTTAAACTTAACCAGATCTTGTGAGCTGTGACTTTGGCTTGGTTGCCACATTGACCAGTGAAGTCCTTGGCTGGGAATAGTAAGGGATCTGACAGTGAGAGGATAACGCAGTAATTAGTCTTTATGTGGATTGGTGAAAAATTTAAAAATATCAGACCATATATCTTAGAGGATTTTAGAAAGTAATTACAGCACTGTTGTGTAGAAAGATGGAAGCCATAGTGAGTAATAACTCTTAATCAACTGGTAGTCATCGGCCCTTGGTAGAACTCCCAGAACAATAACACTTTTATAAGCATGAAATCAATAAGCTGTCACATTTAGTTGACAGCAAAATCTATGGAGGGAAAACAAATAAACAAACAAATATTAGTTCTAGCAGGGGAACAAACATGGAAACAGAGAAATCATAGGAAAACTTATTGTCTGACACAACCGGGGACTGACAGCACAGAAACTCTAGCCTGAGATGCTGGGAATGCGTCCACCGCTTCCAGATATTTATTCAGAAGACAGCCCTGCCAAGTAATATGTATTATGGGATTATTTTTAGTCCCAGTAGTAAATTCTCATACTTGACTTACGCACCGAACCTATAATGTTATAATGAATCTATTGCAAATCCACTTGGGTTATAGATAAATTAATAATTAACATTATAATAGCTACAACATGACATAATTGCAGAAGATAACCCACTCTTACACTAGCTCAAAACTAAATTTCATTTTTATCCAGGTAATACATGCACCTCCTTGAAGGAATCGAATATCTTTGGTTCTGAAAGGCTCGTTTTGAAGGATGGCTTCCGTTGGGGTGCACCAGAAGGAGAGCCGACACGGGACTGGAAGGCAAGTGGTCTCCCTGGGAAGTGATTCCAAGAAGCACTGATGGAGAAGCCAGGAAAGGAAGGGAAGGGAAGGAGCCAGTTTAGGGGGCGTTAATGAACAAGATAACACTATGTGTACTGGGGGCGTGTCGCCACTGGGCAGCTCTGGGGAGTGGGGAATGGAGAGGACGCACCTCAGAACTGGCCCAGCCAAAGGATGAAGGAGTTGGAATGTTCATCTTCCAATTCCCATCCACTGTTGGTCCGAGGGTCACCGGAAGTGGGGCATCACCCGGTGCAGGCTGAGCCGAGCTGGAGCGAGCCCTCAGGGGCAGAATTGCAGGGACCTACGGAAGCAAGCCACCAGCACGCGCAGGGATGGTGAGGGCCAAGAGGCCACGGGCGGGCACTGAAGGCGTGTGAGACCCAGCTCCATCCTGTCCTCATCTTCCTCCCCTCCCCTCTCAAAAGAAAGCCACTTTCAACGTTTTCATTTTTCTGCTATTTGCCTCTATATTTCCAAATTACATACTTACACTACTATTCATTAACGTGTAATTTTAGATAATAGCTATTGACTTTTTCAAAAAAACAAATATGAGGATTTAGTTGTCTTCCACCATCACCAGTGGTTCCTTCCTCTCCTTTCTCCTCCTCTATCTTCTCAGTAGGGTTGTATGCCAATCCATCAAATAACACCATGTAGGGATTTTCACTAATGACTCGAGCAGCATAATTTGATTAAATTTCCTATCTTACATGACTTCTTTGTTATTCTTGGAATTATTGCCTCATTTTTCCATTTGCTTAGTTTTTTATGTACTTATCACTAACTCTTTCCAGATGCTCTAACACATCTGGCACATGCCCACTAAGAATCTTGCCAAATGCTCAAAGATGGTTCAAGCCATCCGTCAGGTCCATCCTGCCGTCCACCTCTCCACCTGCCCCGCTCCTCCCCAGGGGGCATCTTCCAGGCTCACCCTTCTTCTGCTCCTGTTTGTGTTCGAAGCCTGGCACAGGGCTGAATCCCAGGGACTTCCCTGTGCTGTCTGGGGTCCTGTCTCCTCCGTTCCGTGCTTGTCTCTTTCTTTCTTTAGTCCCTAGGTGAGGTGGAATATGTGCTTGTTGAGAAAGCCTGCAGGACAGATGTGTTCCTGGAGGCATCCAGTTTCCTTCCAGAGGACTCTTTCTGCCTGGCTGCAGGTGACTGGGAGCATAATGAGTGAACCAGGCTGGAGTCCTAAACTTCAAGGTGCAGTTTTCACCTAATGCATCTGTTTTCAGCCTAATTCTGCTGTCTGCTCTGCGCAATGTCCCCCAAGTACAGAGCATATTCAATTCATGTTATTCAGACTGTAACCCTCTTGTC
Organism: Equus caballus; assembly: GCF_041296265.1. NCBI lineage: Eukaryota > Metazoa > Chordata > Mammalia > Perissodactyla > Equidae > Equus > Equus caballus. Next base: position 38,332,601 of record NC_091712.1, read on the forward strand.
TTCTCTTGAATTCCTAGACTCACATATTAAGGAGACTACAAAAGGTGCAGGCACCGCCCACTCTATTCTGTGTTTTAACGAGATGGAAATTACATTGTTTTACGCTTCTTCTCGTCTCCGATCTGAGGTCTCTGACATTTCATTGACTCATAATTTTTGATCTGCCCACAGATGTTGTCAATTTACCTCAGAGAAATCTCTTGGAGTCCCTTCCTTATCCTCATCACCTTATCTTTCGTGTCAGCACAGCTTGTCATTGTGTCTCAAATGGCTCAGTGCCATCATCTCAATGTCCAGACTCCAGGTGAAACTGTAGACTGCTGAAAATCTGATCTTTTTGAAATATGTGATGCCCCACAAAAAAAAAACCCAGCTTCTCCCGGGTTTTTCACACTTCAGTAATTGCAATGCCAAACTTTTAGTCTTCAGGCTCAACACTATGAGTCACGGGAGATTCCCTTTTCTCTCCACATCCAAGCCATCAGGAAATCCTGTCACCTGTTCTTTATAAATACAGGCAGAATCCAACAACTTCTCGGCTCCTCTGCTGGTGTCACCTTAGTCCAAGCCACCATCTCCTCGTGCCTGGGCTGTTACAGCCTGCTAACAGGATGCTGTCATTCTGTACTTGCTTCTTCCTGTCTGCGCTCCATACAGCAGCCAGAAGGTCCTTCTAAAATGTCACTAGGGGCCTTAAAATTTTCCAGAGACTTCTCGTCTCACACAGGGTAAAAGCCAAAGTCTGTGCAGTGGTTTCACAATCCTTCCGCCCTTCATGATCTGCCTCACCCGACCCTGTCACCCCTGAGCTCTGGTCACACTGTCCGTCTTACCGTTCCTCAAGTGCATCTCCGTGTTCCCACCTGACAGCCTTTGCATCCACCACTGCCACTGCCTAGAATATTTTATTTCACTTTAGATGTCCTTTGGCCTTACTCTTTCACTTCATTCGAGTCTCTGCTGAGAGACACTTCCCCGGCCCTGCCCCTATCTAAAATTGTCTCCCTCTCTCTCTCCCTTACCTTGCTTGAATTTCTTCATAGCCCTCATCATCTTGATTTATTTTACACACACACACAATTTTCTGGTGCATCATCTGTCTCCCTCCGCTAGAATTTAAGCTTAGGTGAAGGATCGGTTTATCTGTACTGCTCACCACCACGTCCCCCAGCATCTAGAACAGCACAGCACACGGGGTGGGCATACACAGGGTCTTTGATAGATGGATTGATGACTTAGCACGCCACATCCCAGCAAAGAACTACTACGGCCCATCAAATGCCTGCTCCATAGGGGTTTTACGTTTCTGCCTGCTTTCTGGGGCTTCATGAGTTTGCCTCTTCTTGCCTGTCCAGTTTATTTCCCACTCCTGGAACCCTGTGATCCAGTCACACAGGCCAGGCTTCTCACTGGCTGTCACACCTACCTGATCTGACGCCAGCCCAACTGAATAACAGACCCACCTTGCCAACAGTTTTGCGCCTTTTCAAAGTTCCTCAAAAAACTAAAAATAGAATTACTATATGATCCTGCAATCTCACTCTGGATATATATCCCAAAGAATTGCAAACAGGATCTCAAACAGATATTTGCACACCTACGTTCATAGAAGCATTATTGACAATAGCCAAGAGGTGGAAATAACCTAAACGTCCATCAACGTGTGAATGGATAAAGAAAATGCAGTAATATTATTGAGGCTTTAAAAAGAAGGAAATCGTGTCATATGGTGCACCAAGGGTGACCCTCAAGGACATTATGCTAAGTGAAATAAGCCAGCCACAGAAGGACAAATATTGTATGATTCCACTTATATGAGGTGTCTAAAGTAGACGTATTCACTGAAATAGAAAGTAAAATGGTGGTTCCCAGAGGCTGGAGGAGGAAGAAATGGAGAGCTGTTGAAGGGGTACAGAGTTTCAGTTTTGCAAAATGGCAAGTTCTGGAGATCTGTTGCACAATGGGATGCATATAGTTAACGCTGCTGTAATGTACACTTAAAAATGGCTAAGACGGGAAATTTTGTGTTGTGTGTGGTTTTTTGTTAACCACAATTAAAAAAACTGTTTTGCTCTTTTTTCCTTCCCAAACATGACCTATCCTTCCGGTTTCAGCTCTGGGGCCAGGTACGCTCCTACATGGCTCCCCCCTGAGCTGTTCCTTCTCACTTCTGGACTCTTATTACCCTGATTTTCAGGACATGCAGTGGAGCACTTAATTTTGCACCAATGTTTTATGCATATAGATGACTTCCCCCGGGTAGACGTCCAGCTCTCCTGGAGCAGACATAAGGCCCTTTGGCTTTTAGTAAACTCGGCAATGAATACACTTACCGGACAACGCTGTCGTTACATAAAATCTTTGATGGATTGAATCGGGTCAATGGTGAGCACCCTTTAAGATCTTCAGAGAGAAGAAATCCGCAACCATCCTTGACACTACATTGCAGTGTTCTAGCCTGTGGCTCCTGGAGTTAATATTTCATTGCTTCTTAATTTTAGCAGTGAGTTGTTATAGAAACAAACCTTTGTCTTCCTCCTCTATACATCTCAGTATCCCCTTTGCCCTCACTATTATTCTTTTATTCTTACACATACTTGGACATTTCCGCAAAAATGCCCATTTAGAAATTGCCCACTTGAACTTTAGGAAACTTTTGACATTAACAGATGTTAATGATGTTTTCCTGAACTCTCGCGATTCCCCCAGCGGTCTTTGACAGCCCTCCTGTGAACAGAAATAATGTCACTTTGGGAAAGAGGCAGTGACATTTTCCTGACCAAGGCACCTTTAATAATTCATTATCCCCAAATATCCCAATGTTGTTGAATCGAAGAATCAGAACATTTAGTCCTGTGTTTATAGCTAATTCCTCAGCAGAATGAATCATTTATTATTTGGTGCCATTTTCAAGAGAAAGGAAAAATGGCCCAAAGTCACAGTGTGGGTATATGTATATTTAATATTTTTACTGCACATGCATTAAAAATCAATATTTATTCCTTGGAAAAATAGGGTAATGTAAGAGCTGACTGGCTGATACAAAGGAAAATGGTGTGTCTTCGGGGCCACGAAGCAACAGCAAACAGCAACCTCCACGTGGTTGGAAGGCGGTGAGGGTTTCTTATGCAAGTTTATCTTCCTCTGTGAGGTCACTGCCACTGTGTAAGTTTTATCAGATACTTCATATTAAACTAAAAGATAGAAGCTTTGGTTTTACAACATAACCATCATCCGACAATGGCAGAAAACACTACACCTGCCAGCCAGGAGTCCAGTGAACACAAATAGACAAAATATTTCAATATTTGGATCTCATTTTCCATTAATCAACTAACTTTCTGATTTATATTTCCATGTAGTATGAGTTGGGTTAGCATGCATCATCCCAGGAGCAAACTTTAAGGTTTTTGTTGTTGTTTTGTTTTGGCCTTAAAGTTTTAAATCTCCGGTTCTAACAATCATGCCTGGGCACTGTCACCCTTATAGATTGCATCGTGACACATTCTGAAGAAGCCAAGATCATAGACTCAACAGTAAAGAGGCCATGCAAACAGTGATGAACTAGGGCAATAAATGAGAGACAGAACTTCCTGTCTGAGTAACTGTTAACGTTTGGGACAAGAAGGCATGCACAGTAATGAGAAAGTTCTACTAATTCCATTTGGGATATAAGATAATGGAAGCATTGATTGGGGAACCACTCACTAGTGGTAAGAGCCGTGGATAGTCTAGAAGATGAGGATCCGGACCAGGAGCCTCTAAGCCGGAGTCTCCTGTGTGTGTTACTGTTGAGAGAATTCATCGGCGCTCTCTGCACATCTATATTCCTTCTGTCAGCTCCATATTTCATCTCTCCGAGGCTTCAGCTTACTAGAAATGTCATGAGACCTATAAGATAAATGCTCAGAAAGGTCCCCAGAAGGCAAAGCAGAGTCCATTGATCCAAAGAGGCTCATTCTTTTAAAGTTATTGCGATTGTTATGCACCCAGAGCAGCCAGCCAAATCTCCTCCCTCCTGTTAGGACGTCCCCGGGCACTCCCCACCCACAGTCCAAGACTAAGCCTCATTCCACCAGCTGTGGTCATTTCCTCTCAGAATGATGCTGCACTGATGCTCTCGAGTGAACCAGGGGAAGAAAAAAGATCGAAGTTGATGACTCGCATAAAGAGAACAGACTGTTCAAGAAAATATATGTATCTCTATCTTAAAACTCTGAATTGCAGAGCGAAATGCTGCCCAGCAGGGTAGGATGCTCAAGAAAGCAGGGCGGGTGTGAGGATTAGGATGAAGATGACATGGCGGGTGTTTGGGGGTGGGATGAGGTGGGGAGATGCATTTCCACCCGGGCTGGAAACCCAGCCCCCTCGCTGACTGCTAGCCCTCCCTGGTCCAGTCACTCAGGTCCTACAACTAGCGTCCCTGTCTGTAAGTGTGAGTAATAATTCCCACCTCGTGGGGTTCGCGAGTGTCTGTGTTGTTTTGAAATGCCTTTTTTTGTGTGTGGGGAGAGGGAGTTGGTGGAGACTGACTCTCAGGCGCTCTTGTAGAAATATGATAGAGAGAGGGGTAAACATCAGCAAAATTTCCTCCAGCAAATGAGGAACTTTCAGCTTGTCCAAAATATCCAGCCAGCTATCCAATGAGCTGCTGATCACTTAATGATCTAATTAACTACTCAGTGTTTTAGGTCTGTGAGACATCTTGGAGCCCTGTGTTATTTTGCCTTGACCGGTTCTAATGGTGCATTAAGCAGACATTTACCGGGATCTAACGTGCACAGGCGCCGTCATGGGTCCTCAGACCATGTTGTCTGAAGAGAGAGAGTTTTGCTCTAAGGAAGTAGACTCCTTGTGCCCTGTGTTCTAGTTCCTCCCCCAACAAAACCACATGCATGAAAAATATCTTCCCAGAGTCCGTGGTTGGATTTTTAATTTTGTTCATGGTCTTTAGATTTCTAAAAATTGATTAACATGAAATTTCAGAAGCTTTAAATATAACTGGTGAGAGCAAATATATATATACATATATGTATAAGCTTCTTTCTTCATTTATTTGATTGCAGTATTTGATTATTTCTTTGAAATGGGGATTTCCTTCCTCCCTCTAGGGCTTCTTTTTCTTGATTTGTTCTGGGAGATGCTTATTCTGTTGTGCGTCTTAAACCTAAAGGAGATTGAAGTGACACGTAAGTTCCCAATCCACAGAGGATTTTCTCTTTTTTTCTTATTTATTTGTTTTTTAAATTTTATTTATTTATTTTTTTTTTGAGGAAGATTAGCCCTGAGCTAACAGCTGCCATCAATCCTCCTTTTATTTTTTTTTGCTGAGGAGGACTGGCCCTGAGCTAACATCTGCTGCCAATCCTCCTCTTTTTGCTGAGGAAGACTGGCCCTGAGCTAATATCTGTGCCCATCTTCCTCTACTTTATATGTGGCACGCCTGCCACAGCATGGCTTGACAAGCGGTGAGTAGGTCCACACCTGGGATCTGAACTGGCAAACCCTGGGCCTCCGAGGCCGAAGGTGCAAATTTAACTGCTACGCCACTGGGCTGGCCCTCAGGATTTTCTTCTTTCCATTGTCTAGTCTGATTTGGGCTTCCCACAAAATTCCTACCTCTCATCTCCTCCTGTGCCCTCCATTTTCCTTATTGGTTGTTTTTGTTCATTGCTTGTCTTCTGTTTACCAAACTCTTCTGCTTTTCCCATGGAAAAGCACTGCCCCTGGTCATTGTCCCCGTCCCTTCTGGGCATTGTTCCAGAAGTTCTCCTCATGCGTTTATTCACTGATGGCGGCCACCTCGTCATGACTTTGGATGCCTCTTAGCATCCTTGGTTCACCCCGCTTATAGCTGGAGTGAACACCTAGTGTTTTTCTGTGGATTAAACAATATTTATGAAGCAACGGGCATAGTCCTTGGTACATTTGGTGCCCAGTAGATATTAGTCCTTTATATCATCTTTATATAACATGTTTCTGTGCAGCCCGCTTTCAGCATCAAAGAGGCCAAACAGAATTCCAAGTCAAGTTGGACATAGTGCCTGAGAGGGCGTTCTCCCGGACGCTCTGGAGTGGGGAGAAGAGACCTAAGTCACTGAGAGCAGTGACTGGGGCATCAGTCTCTTTTCCCGGATTCTCCCTCTGGCTCTGGCTCTTAATAGCTTTGTGGTCTTGAGAAAGGTACTTAATCGCTCTGTGCCTCAGTTTCCCTGTCTGTCGGTTTTGAGAGTAACTGCTCTACAGGATTCCCGTGACGATTAAATGGGATAATTTATGTAGAGCACTTTGCAAAGTGACTGACACACAGTAAGCGCTCAATATGTGTTCACTCATCATCCAACAAGCAGGCTGATGGCATTCTTGTTGAAAATTTTGGTTAAAAGGGAGTTATCGTTTTTTTACCATAGGCAAATCAACATTTTTTTCCCAAGGAAATAGAAGAATGCAAGAAAACGTGCCTGCCATGAAAACTAAGAGTAAGTATTTAGCTCAATTAATTAAAAATATTTAGGGGCCCGTCCAACGACCAGCGGTCTTATGCTCTGCTTTGGAGGCCCGGGGTTTGCCAGTTCGGATCCCAGGTGTGGACCTGCACACTGCTTGTCAAGCCATGCTGTGGTGGCATCCCATGTATAAAGTAGAGAAAGATGGGTGCAGACATTAGCTCAGGGCCAGTCTTCCTCAGCAAAAAGAGGAGGACTGGCAGCAGATGTTAGCTCAGGGCTGGTCTTCCTTGGAAAAAAATAGAAGAATTTACCTGAAATATGCAAGTGGTAGGCTTCTGGAAAAGTAAAAGTGTCTTAGTCAATATCCCTTTCCTTAAGCAGTTTCCCATTTATTTGGGGGAAATTAGGCATTTAGACGAAAATATGAGAAACAATACCAAGCAGAATAGGAAGAGGACCAAATTGTTGGCTTTATGGTGTTGTACTACCACGTAAATGCAGGAGCAGTAACGGCTTCTGGATACAAGTTTTTTGCTATGTGGATTTTTCTGTTTCCTTTCTCTCTGTGTTTTTCTGTCAAGTGATAATTTGGGGATCAAACTGACAGTCTTCTCCAAGAATCTCAAAGTTATGATGTAACGTCCAAGCTAAAGGGCATGTGATATTCTAGGACAGTGTTTCTCTCTCTCTCTCTCTCTTTTTTTGAGGAAGACTGGCCCTGAGCTAACATCTGTGCCCCTCTTCCTCTATTTTATATGCGGGCTGCCTGCCACAGCATGGCTTGATAAGCAGTGCATGGGTCTGCACCTGGGATCCGAACCGGTGAACCTTGGGCCACCAAAGCAGAATGTGCGAACTTAACCACTGTGCCACTGAGCTGGTCCCGGTGTTTCTCTTTTTAACTTTTAATTATGAAAATCTTCAAATGTGTACAAAATAGAATAGAAAAATGAATTCCTGTATATCCACCGCACAGAGCCAACCATTATCAAGGTTGTGTCTCATTTGCCTCACCGTCCACTCACGCTTCTCCTCTTTGCGGAAGTATTTTGAAACAAATCTTCCCCAGCATCATGTCACCTCAATCTTACGTACTTTAGGAGGCACCTTGTCGTGTAAGAGGGTCCCTAACGCCACATGATGCAAATATATCATAGACTGTCCTGGGGGGAAATTGGCAAGTAGAGAAGTAGCAGAGGCCTGGCTAAATTTCCCACTCTCAGTTTTCCATGGCACGAGCCACGCATTGATGCTCAGCGCACACCGTGGCCAAGGCTGCAGCAGGGAGGGGCCCAGCTGGATGTGCTACAGAGAGAGCACGCTGAGAGAGAGGACAGGGCCCGCCCCCAACTTGTGCTTCCTAGGGGGCTACGGGTGAGCCTAAGAGGAGGTGGGGACCACCTCATTTCTTTACAAAATAAGAAATATCTCAAGAAATCTCTAGGCCCAGGACTAATGCAAGAGAGTGCACACCAGGGCCAGGGACTAGCCATACTTGGCGGGAATGCCAACATAAGCCCACAGCCCAGCTGTTTCACTGCTAATGGGCCCAGGCTAGCTGAGCCAAGCTAGTTACGCCACCAACACGGGGAAAGAAATGAGTCTCCTGGGCCATCCAGGTTTGCTTCTCATTATCTCTTTAAAAATTAGGACAGGGGCCGGCTCCGTGGCCCAGTGGTTAAGTTCGTGCGCTCTGCTGCGGCGGCCCAGGGTTCGGATCCTGGGCGCAGACATGGCATCGCTCGTCAGGCCACGTTGAGGGGGCGTCCCCCATCCCACAACTAGAAGGACCTGCAACTAAGATATACAACTATGTACAGGGGGGGTTTGGGGAAATAAAGCAGGGAAAAAAAAAAAAAAAAGATTAGCAACAGTTGCTAGCCCAGGTGCCAATCTTTAAAAAAAAAAAGAAAAATTAGGACATTTTCTTGGAGAACCACAATGTGCTAATTACACCCAACACAAATAGTAATTATTCTTGGTGTCACCTTGGTATCATCTACTACCGAGTCCATGATCAATTCCTCAAATTAGGAGTTTTTTAAAACTGAGAGGTGCAACTCATTTCTGGGGCAAGAAATCCATTCAGTGCATCAACATTGGGATTAAAAGAGAGAGAGAGGGGCCGGCTCCGTGGCCCTGTGGTTAAGTTTCAGGGGTTCAGGGTTTCACCGGTTCAGATCCTGGGCACGGACATGGCACCACTCATCAAGCCATGCTGAGGTGGCATCCCACTTGCCACAACTAGAAGGACATAGAACTAAAATATACAACTGTGTACCCGGGGGCTTTGGGGAGAAGAAGAAGAAGAAGAAAAAAAAGAGGGAGAGTATAGGGGCTGGCCTTGCGCAGCAGTTAAGTGCACACATTCTGCTTTGGTGGCCCAGGGTTCACTGGTTTGGATCCCGGGTGTGCACATGGCACAGCTTGGCAAGCCATGCTGTGGTAGGCGTCCTACATACAAAGTAGAGGAAGATGGGCACAGATGTGAGCTCTGGGCCAGTCTTCCTCAGCAAAAAGAGAAGGATTGGCAGCAGATGTTAGCTCAAGGCTAATCTTCCTCAAAAAACAAAGAGGGAGAGTACAAAATATCAGAGTTCATCACAAATACTAAGGGTATTTTTTTCAAAATATTGTTTCAGTTATATGTAAATGTCATATATAAATTATAAATAAGTCATATATATATGGGCTTGAGAAACATCCTTCTAGGGGACTTTCATACCAGTCCTCTGTTCTTACTATGCTGCATCCCGTCTTAACAACTAATACTTTAATTCAATCATTTAGCACAGCGAAAGGATACCGACCTTTATCCGAAGGCACTTGATACTGGGAATTCTAAAACAAAATAAATTATTCCTTCATTAAATTAATAGTTGGTAAAGTAGTAATGCGTAGGTATCAAGCAGGCCCAATTATAGCACACGCAGCATCAATCATGAAGAATCCTGACACTGTTAACAAGCCAGCCTCTTCTGCTTGGTTCACCTGGAAAATCATCTCAAGTGGTCCTGGGCTGTAGCCGTTCAAGCTGACGGGCTGAGGAATGGTATCCAGGATGGTATGGAAGGTTCGGATCAGGGGTTCAATGCCCACCCTAATTTGGGATTCCCACACACTGAGATCTCAGCATAGTTCTGTACCCAGAAAGAATCCAGTTCACGGTGAGATGTGAGCATCAATGATGTTAAGAAGTTGCCTATAGTTTATTGTGGAATCCCAAAATGAGGGGAAGCTCGCTGCCCTCATGTCCTGGGGCTGCCAAACAAAGATCCAGAAACTGTGTGGCTTAACACCACAGAAACTCAGGCTTCCACAGTCTGGAGGCCAGAAGTCTGAACTCAAGGTGTCTGCAGAGCCGTGCTCCCGCCCAAGGCTCTTGAGGAGAACCCTTGCTTGCCTCTGCCTGCTCTGGTGGCCTTGGGCGTTCCTTGGCTCGTGTCAACACCACTGCAATCTCTTTCTCCCTCTTCAGAGGCCTTCTTCCTTGTCTGTGTCTGTCTCTCCGTGTCCTTTCCTTTTCTCATAAGGACATTGTCATTGGATTTGGGCCACCCTATCCATATGAGCTCATCTCAATCCCTAACTAATTATGTCAGCTAAGAGCCTATTTTCAAATAGGTCACTTTCTGAGGTTCTGGATGGATATGAATTTGAGAGGGGGACATTATTCAACCCACTACCGTCACAGATGGAAAATTCTAGGTGATAATAAAGGCTTTGAGCATTGATTCAATGGTTGTCTCAAATGACCACTCTGGGCTGTCTCACCAATGAGAAAATCTGATTTAATTAGTTTGGGATGAGGCCTGGGCATCAGTATTTTTAAAGCTCTCCAGATGATTCTAATATGTAGCCAGGGTTGAGAATCGCTGGGTCATATGATTTTTTGAGGTGCCTTTCAGTAGGGTTTGGGGATCTAAGATCTTTTCCTGTATGTTAGCACTGAGTTAAGAGTCTCCTGTCTGTGTTTCTTAGACTTCTGTAAAGTAGAATGTCTTCAATCTCTTTCACCCGTCTCTCCATCTACGTATGACATGGGACAAGAGACTCAGAAGCCAGCTAGAACACTCAAAAATTATAAGCGAAGAAAAATAAAAATAATGGTGAAAGAATAATTCATTTTTCTTCAGACTGGCTTTCACTCTGAAAGGCTTGTCAGACTGAACTGCGTTCATAAAACCATCCTCGAATTTCCGTTAACATCTTTTTGCCAAGTCACTAATACCCACCGTGGTATTTATGAAACAGTGGGAACCTATTTCGGGGTGACAACTTTCTCTGCTTCTGAGTGTGTAAAAACCCTAAAGTCCATGGAGAAAAAAATCCTCAAGCCGTTTGAAAAATAAGTGCAACATATTCATTCGCAAAATGTTCTTTTAAATGTAGAATTTATAGCTAATCTCCTTGTTTAGACAAATGTCAATGTTGTTAAAGATTATTATCACTCAGGAGACTTCTGGATTTTTGTTGAGGCTCTTAATTACACCAGGTTTAATCCACTTTAATGCCAGATGTCTAGATTAAAAGTTAAGCATATAGACAATAATCTTTTTATCTGGTGTGGTGCCTCCGAAGGTTAGTGCTATTTTAAATGGCTGCACGTGACCTAGTTTGGTCCAATGAAAGGAAAGTTTGGGTGTGATACCTGTTTTAAAGTGCAGAAACTACAGCGGCGACATCAGGTGCGTGCCAGAATTAGCCACAAGGCAAGTTTGTTCTTGGAGCTCCAGCTCCTCTGGTCATGCTCTCCTGGCTATAGAATGTCTCTCTGCATGTGGATTACGAGGGTTTTCACAGACATTGTAAGTTTTCCCAATATTGCAAGAAAAGATATTGGTAAGCAACAAAGGAAAGGCTGCCTACACCCGCTAACATACCCTGAGTCTGAAAAAGCGCGTTTGGATTCAACCGATAAAGGTTCAGTGGTTCTGTAAATTGGCTATAGGGCTTCATAAAACCTGGGAAACACAGACGTATTTTTATGTTAGCTTTTCAAACAATCTGTGTGCCTCCAAGACTTTCTCCATTTTCTTTATTTGCCATTCGTGTTCATATTATGTTTAGACCTCAATGACCAGCTTCTGCTGATATTATCACTGTTGTAAAAATTCCTGGTCATGAAGACTAAAACGCTGTCTTCCCTCGTGATAGCTTCCGTCTGGGCTTACTGCAGACTGAACCGGCACGTGAAGTACTGTCCACTCCCAGCATGCTCCTTGCTGCCTCCATCCCGTTGCGACCATCAGGGAGCAGCTAGGTGCTATTCACTGACCAGCTCTGCCCTTGGAGCACCTTCTCCAAACAGAAGAGTCTCATTTAACGTTGAACTTGACTTCAAGTTTTCATCTCTCAGTGGTGAAATCAGGAGTCATTGTGCAGTTAATCTTTCTTAGGATGGCATTGCTAATTTAATCATCTTGGAGCGGGGTGGGCGTAGGGACTATAGACACTCCAGTAGATAGTACTGATATATCTTCGTTTACTCAACAACCTTCCACTAGACATCACCAAACCCCTGAAAGTAAGAAAAATTTCATTTGATCCACTGTTCAGATGTACAAATTGAGGAAGACCATATGAACCAACAATTTGTTCAGGGTTGCGTAACTGCTAAATGGTGGCCCAAAGAACGGTGATCGCTTTTATCGAAGGAGCAAGGAGAAAATATATTCACTTTAGGATGCAAGTTAGCTCCTAAAATAAGTCCAAGGACTTGAATCTCCTCAGCCTCTGCAGCTAAGTTTGGAGAAAATACTTTACCTTAATAGATATCAGGATACAGCAGGACGGAAATAGAACATTCAGAACTAAAGGAAACGCTGGCTTTAGAATTCAGGCTGTGCACAAGAAAAATTACTTTCTTGTCATCTTCGCCATTTTAATTGGTATTGCTGGTTGCTATATAAATTCAGTTCATGGCCAAGGGTACTGGAGATATTAGTTCTTGCTTGCTCTTTTTTTAAACACTGAGAACCATGCCATGTCTGTGTTTATATGGGATTTTGGACATGACCGCAATTTTGCTCAAGCAACCAGAGAAAGATTTGAAATTCTTTGACTCCAGGGAAAAGAGCAAAGAAAGTAGGGCCAGGGCATCCTCTGTTGGACTTCACTTGAGAACTGAGGGAAATGGAGCTCCCGCAGGTCTGAGCAGTTCTGTGTAGTGACCCCTCCCCAACCAGGTACTTCAAAATGAACAATCCTGGTGTGTCGCAGACTCGGCAGAATCATCAAGATATTTTTCAACCAACCAACCTACCAACCAACCTACCAACCAACCCAAACCCTTCTGTTCTCTGCCATTGGCAGAATCATCACAGATGATAATCACCATCAGTAGCATCATGTGAAACCAAAACACAATAACCTAACATTTAAGTGGAGAATGACCAGCTGGACAGACTCCTTGTTGACTGATTGACTAGATTCTCCATGAAGTCAAACATGGGAAATGGTCACTGGTGGATCAGCATGAGTCTCAAGGGTTAGTGGAATTACCAACGAGTGGAGATGGGGCAATGCATTCATCTATTGCTTTCCTTTTGTTAATAAGTTCATGGGATTTTATACTACATATTTATATTATATATAATATATTTCGATTTTTGTCTTGAAGTATGGAGCTGTGAGGGGAAGTAGAACCAAGTAGGATGCTTAGCTGAAGTCAAGTGGGGGCTGCAGGAAACCCTAAAGCAGAGTGGGAGGTGGGAAGGGCTAACCTCAAGTTAGAAACTAGGCCAAGAAAGAGGAAGGAAGGTGAGAGTCAAGAGATCAATCAAGTCGCAAATGCTCTTCATACCTAAAGACCAGAGTATAGTCAGAACAAATTCCAGAACAAAGGCTCAGGTTGATAGGTCTTGGAAAGCAATGAGGGGGTGGCATAGGGCTCCTTCAGTAAACATAAGCCCCAAAGGGGAGTATACATACTTGAAAGCATAGAGATGTAGGGGAATGTGGACCTTTCTGGATTAATTTTATAGGGTTTGGGAAAAGAGTGAAATGACAGTCTTCTGCAAGACCTGACTTCCTGAATTAGAGGGTTGTCCAGGGGTAACTATATCCAAAGTCTACTTGGATAGATTGCCTAGCTTCAGGAGGCGGTGGCTAGTTCCCTGGCCACTGCAGCCACATATCATGGGACATGGTCAGCCGGGCTGTGCCTTTACCAAGGGCCCCTTTGAACCACTTCCCGGTAGACAGATTGGATTAAACATTCAAGAACACGTCCCTTAGACCAGGATTGGGGTTTGAGAGGCCCCAGTCAATAACACACCTCTTCCTCACTTGAGTTCTAAGCAATTGAGAAATAAGACCGAAGAGGATGGCAGATGCAAGTCCTATGTGTTCCCGTTGTATGGGGAAAGTGAACTATACTGGAGAAAGTGGCTCCTCTCTGTGGGTAGGTGGGTTTCCTAACATTGACCCTGCTTGAGTAGATTTACCCATCTTATCATGGCCTCTGGGATTCCTGTGACTCTCCCATGGCGGAAGGGTGTGCTCTCTGCAGGTGGCTTCCTCCCAAGAGAAGGAGCTGGGGAAGGACGTGTCCGGTTTGTCTTTCCAGACTCACCTTACAGACTATTACCCTCCTTCTCCGAGAATGAGGGAGGAGATAGAGGGGGCCCAGAGCGCTGCATGGATGGTGCCCCCTCTGCACAGAAAGGGGAGGGACAGGGGAAGAAGCCCTCCCTCCACCAGCAGCCAGAAATCACCTGTCTTTCAAAATTGAGAAAAAAGTATAATTTAACGCTCCGTTCTCTAGAGGTGACCCACTGAAAGCTTACCTGGAAGCTCACTGTCTCCCTTGAAGAATTGGAAGGAGCACATAGGTGATACTAGATTATTCTAATCTATAAACTCTGGAATATTGCTACTTGGAAGTTGAGGTCTTTAGACCAAGTTATAGGGGCAGTTTGTGTGATATTGGCAGAATATCCCCAGATATTTCTTGTGGGTTGTGCTTGTGTTCATTGTTGATATTTTATTTGTATAATGCCACCTATAGAACTGTTTTTCGGTGCCAAAGACCCCAGAAGAATATATAGGAAGGTGTCGAGAGATCTACGAATTTCATGAAATGATTCGCAAAGTTTTGCATGTTGTTGTTCTGCGGGGGGAGAATGTCCATCGCTCTCTTCTGATTCTTAAATGACCTAAAGTGTAAATGCAGAGCAGAAACACCGTGGAGTAGAGGAGAAAACAAAACCATGTGAGAGTGAGGCGATGACGTGATGTCTGCCAGGAAAGGTGTTCTAGATGAGCCGAGGGTGAGCTCCAGAGCCCTCTAGACCTGCACAGGTAACCCAGAGGGATATTTCTACAGGGCGTCTGACGGCATTTAGATATACGTTTGTGTTATGTTCCGCTGGTTGTGTGCACACATCTTTTAAAAGTGAGATTCCAGTACCTGACTCCTTCATTTGTCCCAAGAATTTCTCTAATTAATTTTCCGTGATTATCTTGTCCAGATAGTCATTTTGAAGCAAGAAATTGGGCCTTTCTGGGCTACGTGCTGTGGCCTTTGGTGTTTAACAACAAATGTGATTCAAGGACTGGAGTCTGAAGTCAAGTGAAAAGAGACTGGAAATTCACAATTACCCTCCTTCCAAGATTGCGGGGGTGTCAGTGGGAAACCCCATCACCTGGTGGGCTCTTGGGAGAATCCTCATGACCACAGCAGTTGCCATCTTTCACTCATTCAGTGTTTGCCAGTCGAGGTCCAAGGAAATGCTTCTTTGGTGATCCTGAAAAATTTCTGTCCTGCCTTTCTTGCTCTCACTCTCTTTTTCTTTTTCACTCTTTTTCTTTCTCTATGTTTCTTCAATTCTATCTCTTTGTCTTTCTCCCCGCTCCCTCTCACACAGAAGATTCAGTTCTGTCTTCCTTGCAATGCATGGCTTCTCTTCTTTCTTCTCTTCCCTTCCTTTCTCTTCTCTTCTTTCTCTTTTCTTCCCTTCTTGGGTGAAGTGAGGGGCCTCGGGGTGATTCCAACAACAGAGAATCTGACAAGAAGCAAGTAAGCAGGAGAGAATATTTATCTGGCAAGTTTCTTAACTTCCTTTTGTCTCAATTTCCTGGTCTGAAAATAGGATGATGATGGTACCTACATGATGGACTGGGTGATGACTAAGTGTGATCATACGTATGATGTGCTAAGGACGGGGCTTGGCACATAGTAAGCAGGACGTAGGTGTCTTAGTCAGCTCGAGCTGCCATAACAGAATACACAGACTGGGTGGCTTAGACTACAGACATTTAGTTCTCACAGTTCCAGAGTCTGGAAGTCCAAGACCAAGACGCTGGCAGATTCATCTCCTTGTGAGAGCTCACTCCCTGATTTATAGTCGGCTGTCTTCTCTCTGTGTCCTTACATGGTGAACAGAGAGAGCTCTCTGGTGTCCCTTCTTATAAGGGCACTAATCCCATCATGGGGGCCCCATCCCCATGACCTCATCTGAACCTACTTACTTCTGAGAGTCCCCCCTCCACATACCATCACACAGGGGCTAGGGCTTCAATACACAAATGTGGAGGGGTGCAAACATTCCATCTATAACAATAACAATTGGCGTTGTGGTTATTTTTATTCAGATCCCTAGTCTGTGTCAGGCACTGCTCTGGGTACTGAGGACATACCAAGGAACAAGATAGACACACTCCCTGCCCTCCTGGAGTTTATAAACTGTTGCACGTGTGTGTGTGTTGGAGGAGTTTAATTGACACTTGGACCAAGGGGAACATTTTCATCAACGGCAACTTAGGAAAGGCCACTTCTTCTCCTCTTCTTTCTTCTTGTGGAAGAAATGCCAAAGGCCTTTGAGGAGCAGCCTTCCTGGGAGCTCTGTGAGCTGTGGCACTGCCATGCCCTACACCTGGGGACACTCTGATAGAAACATCCCAAGGGAAGTGTTCAGCAGGCTGACCTTCGGGGCCTGGGAAAGAGCCAGTGGGAGCCACAGATGTGGCTAGTTGTGACCTGTCACTTGCTGAGCCACGTAGTACCATGTTGGTGCATAAGCCTCCTGACTCCTTTTTGGACTGATTCTGCCAGAGTGCGTATGTGACCAGTCCAGCCAGAGACTCCCAGAACTCATAATGCCACCATTTATCAAGAGTCATCTATGTGACAGCTACTCAGTTTGGTTCTGTGCACATAGATCTCAGTTAGTTTTCATAATAACCCCACGAGGTAGGTATTGTTGTTGACATTTTGTAGACGTGGGAACTGGGAATGTGAGGAGTCAACTGGCTGTTCCCAGTTCACACTGGTAATGAATGGGGACGATGGTTTCCAAACCTGGGTCTCACTGACTTGACTCCTGTGAGCTTCCCAGTGTACTGCGCTGAAGTTTTTAAGAATATTTTAAACAACCAGCTCTGTAGGAAAATTCACTTCTGGGCAGAATCCCCCCCCTGACACTGCGTGCTCACGTGTGCCAAGGCTGCTTGGATGATAGTCTAGTTAGAATGACAATTGGCAGGAAGGAGCTGAGAGTCTTCCAAACGACAAGTGTAATCATTGTGGGAGAATCTTTGCTAAGACACAGAAGCACACAAAGCCCTAAAGTGTGTGCATGCATGTACACACACACACACACAGAGATACACATGAACATACACATACAGAGCCTTGCAGAGTCAGAAAACACTGATTTGATTACTAGATGGTTTCTGGGGATGTGTCAACAGACAATTGTTGGAAGTGGAAGAAAGAAGACAGTCAGGAGGCCCCTGGACATATGGTTGCTGACACCAGTGTTGGCCCTTGTTGGGTGGGTACAGACCCCAAATCAACAGAGCTGACACGTTAAAGGGCTTTCACGTTTCCAGGGTCGGCTCCTGTGGCTCCCTCGTGGTCTGACTCTGAGCTTCGTTGGTACCTGCTGAAGCCCCTCTCCTTTCCAGTGGGTGCAGCTGATTCCTGGATTCTCTGAGGGCTTAAACTCCTCCCAGAGCAACCTCCATGGAGGGAGGGTGAGCGGACTCCACGGAGAAAGTCCCTAAGCCTAGATCGTATGTGCTTCTCACGTTTCCTTAAGTCGCACTTAAGTACACAGGCAACTGTACTGGGTTGCATAGTGTCCCCCAAATTCATGTCCACCTGAAACCTCATATTGTGACCCTATTTGGAAATAAGGCCTTTGCAGATGTAATTAGCTAAGTGCAGATGAGGTAATACTGGATTAGAGAGGGCTCTAAGCACGGAATGGTGTCCCTAGGAGAAGAGAAGAGACACAGAGGGGAACGTCATGTGAAGACAAAGGCAGAGACGGCAGTGATGCACCTACAAGCCGAGGATTGCCGGCAGCCATCGGAAGCTGGGAGAGAGCACAAGTTATGTCAGCCCTAGCAAACTAATACAGCGAGGTTGATGCACTCATGGATTTAAGAGGAACCTGCAGATTTTAATGTATGGTGGATGCTTTTTATCTGTTGTTCACAGAATGGAAATAGACTCAGGGAGGAGCTGGTGGACGTGGGATGGAACAGAATCAGAGAATGAGAAATGGGTAAACGAGGAGGAGTGGACGGAAGGACAAAACCCTGGAGGTGTGGAATGGGATGCAGAAGAGCGAGCGGCTCAGGGAAGGGAGGAGCTGCCCGTCCTGAGCCCTGAGACCAGGATCACTGATAATAGCCATGATCACAGACTTTCATGCGCTTACAATGAGCCAGGCCGGACTGTAGGCACTTCATGTATGCTGACTCACTGAATCCTTCCCACCACCCTGCGAGGCGGGTGCTGCTATTTTCCCAGCTTCGAAGGTGAGGCACACAGAGGTTAAGCAGCTTATCCATGATCCCACACTAGTGATTGACTGAGCCAGCATCGAACCAGGCACTCTGGGTCAGATCTCCCTACCAAACAGCTGTTCCCCGCTGCCTTAGTCTCTCTAAAACAGATACATGAACCTAAAACTGCTCTTAAAAAAAAAAGTCTTTAAAAACTTTAAAAAAAGGGGCTGGCCCGGTGGTGCAGCAGTTAAGTTCACACATTCTGCTTCGTCAGCCCTGGGTTCACTGGTTCAGATCCTGGGTGCGGATGTGGCACCGCTTGGCAAGCCGTGCTGTGGTAGGTGTCCCACATATAAAGTGGAGGAAGATGGGCACGGATGTTAGCTCAGGGCCAGTCTTCCTCAGCAAAAAGAGGAGGATTGGTGGCAGATGTTAGCTCAGGGCTAATCTTCCACACACACACAAAAAACTTAAAAGAACCCAAAAATCGTAGCTTGAATCTAATCATGGAAACATCAGACAAAGCCAAATGAAGGACATTCTTCCAAATAACTGGCCTGTACTCTTAAAAAATAACAAGGTCAAGAAACACAAAGAAAATCTGAGAAACTCTTCCAGATTAAAGGCAGTTCAAAAAAACAAGAAAATTCAGCGTCATATGTGACCCTGGATTGGATCCTGGACTGTGAAGAAATAAACAGCCATCATTTAGAGGCAACTAACAATGTTTGAATATGTATGGACTCTAAATCAGGCATAGTATTGTATCAGTGTTAAAATTCCTGATCTTGGGGCTGGCCCCGTGGCCGAGTGGTTAAGTTCACGCACTCCGCTGCAGGCGGCCCAGT
Organism: Equus caballus; assembly: GCF_041296265.1. Taxonomy (NCBI): domain Eukaryota; kingdom Metazoa; phylum Chordata; class Mammalia; order Perissodactyla; family Equidae; genus Equus; species Equus caballus. Next base: position 38,351,640 of record NC_091712.1, read on the forward strand.
GTTTCATTGGTTCGAATCCTGGGCGCGGACATGACACTGCTCATCAAACCACGCTGAGGCAGCGTCCCACATGCCACAACTAGAAGGACCCACAACGAAGAATATACAACTATGTACCGGGGGGCTTTGGGGAGGAAAAGGAAAAAATAAAAATCTTAAAAAAAAAAAAAAAATTCCTGATCTTGATAACCATATTATCATTCAGGACAAGGTCTTTGTTCTTAGAAAATGTGCCATGAAGCATTTGAGGGTAAAAGGGCATGATGGTATCTCCAAAAGACCCTCAAAAAGTTCAGAGAGAGAGAGAGTCTGATAAAGTAAATGGCACACAATGTCAACAAGGATTCTGGGTAAAATGCATGTGGGTAAACAAGACTCCCCATATTATTCCTGTAACTTTTTTTGTAATTTTGAAATTATATCAAAATTAAAAGTTGCTCCAAAAATAGGGGCTGGCCTCATGGTGTAGTGGTTAAATTCACATGCTCAGCTTTGGCAGCCTGGGGTTCGTAGGTTTGGATCACGGGTGAGGACCTAGCACCACTCGCCAAGCCATGCTGTGGTGGCATCCCATGTAGAAGAGAGGAAGACTGGCAGCAGATGTTAGCTCAGGGCCAATCTTCCTCACCAAAAAAAAAAAAAAAAAAAGTTACTCCAAAAATACATCTCGCAGAGAGAGGGGGGAAAAAGCAGATATGCATTATATTATTGTATCCTTCTGCTCTCTCTTCTAGTAAAATGATGTCTAGGTGCCAGTTCAGCTTTGCCGAATCACCATGGTTCTGTCCAGCTGAGCTGGATGAGTTTAAGGGATAAACATGCCATCCCAATGGAGCCGGTCGCGACGTGGAACATCTTTAGGGGTGAGTCACTTCCTGCATCTCCACCTCCCATCTTGCCTATCGCCTCGTGCACCTCTGTGGCGCTCTGCCCGTTTTGAGGAGCTGAACCTCTGTTGAGTTAAAATGTTGGTAATTACGAGAACAATACTAATGACCAAAAGAGTCATTGGCCACCTGCAAAATGAACATTTTCCCCGGGACCAATGCCCGGGACTCTTATTCTGGCATCTTGAAATGATCGTCTCAATTGCTTCCACAAATGATTTCTTTGGTGAGGAAAAAAATTCCCATGGAAGCCATCAGGATCAAAGTCGTCATTTCTGAGCTTTGCAGCAAGCGGGGCTGGCGAGGGGACAAAACAAACAGAGCGAGTCCAAGATAGAAGGCAAGGGCGCAAAGGCCGTTGGCGCTCTCATTTTTCTACTCTTCTGGGTAATTCGTTTATAGGTCAGAAATATTCACGGAGAACTGCAGTCCGTTTATAGAGGGCGATTCATGTGTTTGGCTTTTGAGCTTCTAGAAACTGGGGGTGGGGGGTGGGGGGGATGGGAGGTAGGAGTAGGGAGTAGCACACCTGCATCCTCCAGACACCTTCAAATCTACTCCCCTGTCTCTTCTCAGCTCCATCAATGCTTCCTCAGGGAAGCCCTCGCTGACTCCTCAATTAGGTAAATATCTCCATTATTCTGCAGCAAGCCCAGATGTTCCAAACACAGCATCCGCAGCCAGGCTCCTGGGCTCCTTGTCTGCCGGCGCCACATCCTAGCTGTGCTGCCTTGAGCAGTGGTGCAAGCCCAAGTGACTTAACTTCTCTGTGCTTCGGTGTTCTCATCTGTAAAATGAAATCAGTACAACAATTCCCGCCCAGGGTTGTTTGGGGTATTACATTAACATTTGAAAAGATCTTAAAACAGCGGCTGGCATGTCATAAGTACCTTAAAGACATTTGTTGAATAAAATAAGATACAACTTGGTGGTGCCATCTATCCTCTACTCCATATCACTTGAAATAGTTGCAATGGTGCACTTTTTATGAGCGTTTGATAATGCCGGCTCTCCCCCAAATTTATGGACAAGGCAGTGTTCATATTTCTCACAAGTGTATTTCCAGCATCTGGGGCAGCACCTGGCACAGAGTAGAGAATCTTTGTGAAATGAATCAATCAATGAATGAATCAGTCATGAAGCCTTTTCTACACCTGAGGTCGTGGGATGATGAACACCTTAGAGGGAGAAATGACCAGGGACACGAAGGATCAAGGACGTGCAACAGAACAGATGGTGCGAAGGGAGAAGGGACATAGAAAGGGGGAGTGGAGGATGTGGCCATCATTGTCCTGTTCTAGAATTGTGTCCAGGGTTAGTTCTTTAATGCTCCTATCGTGGGAGTGTCGTTTACTATATGAATGTGCCAAACAGACTGGGAAGATGTCTGGTCAGTCTGGGTGTAGTGAAGAATCCAGAATTTCTATGTGGAGCACGTCTCAAGGGGATGGACCGCCACCGTGGGGAACTTGAAAGCGCCCACGCATTGCACTTCATGGATGCCTGTGTAATTGTCAACTGTTCCCGTCGCAACACAGGGAGCATGACAGAGACGGCTGAGTCCCCCTTCGCCACCTCTTGGCACGGCCACCAAACCCAGAAATCCTTTTCTGTAGCGGCCTACTCAGATTTCGGAATCGGGGGTCTCTTAAAATCAGTGTGGCCACATGCGCTGTGAAGAAAGAAGTGCATTATCTGGAAATGTATCTTGTGGCGTGGCTTTTTGCGGAAAGGACAGAAGAGAACAAATGATTCATCAACAGATTTCAGACAATTTGGTCTCCCTCAGAAAGCCTGGAAAGAAAAGATAACAAACCAAGGGGGAAAATGAGAGGGAGAGTTTGCATGAGGAAACCTGGCCTTCTGTACCAGAAAGCTAAAGGTCTTCAGTAAGAGATGTGAAAAATGGATTGAAAATGGGGATGAATCATCTGAAATGGCATCCTTAGGAAATTGGTTTGCAGTTTCACAGGGGAAACGGGCCCCATGAAATGACTACAATAAGGGCTTTGATATAATAAATGTGTTTTCTTTGTGTGTGTGCCTGTGGGTTTTGAGCTTCAAATGCTGATGAAAAGTTGGTCATGGTTATATAATATCTACTCCAGGGTATGACGCTTGAAACACAAGGTTACTAGCCCTTTGGGACTCATTATATGCAGGAAATTCTTTTAGGATCTAAAAAGACCAGGATTGGTGTCTTGAAAAATTCTCTCCGAAGGTCCGTCCATAACTGAGCTGAGCTCTGTGGGAACTGGAGATAAAGATGCTTTTCCAGCACCAAACCAATTAATTATCCTCCTGCGATACTGGCCTGCTCAGGCTTCTCTCTCTGCCGTTTGCCCTCGTGTCGTGGAGCCCTCCTATCCTTTCATCTTTAAGGTTGCAGATCGTTTTAAGAGTAAGTTTCCCAGGTTAGGAAACATTTCGGCATCACTGAATCTGGCTTCTGAGAATGTCTAACGATCTCTGACAGCTTTTGGGGAAGACGGTGAATATCTCAGTTTCTGAATATGACAGAGCAGCCACTGTGAGGCACTTATCAAAGGGCGTTATCAAATTAATTTATCAAATTAGCTTTCCATCAATTTGTAAAACAGTTAAACTTTTTATTGAAATATTGCACACACACACAGGAAAATGCAGAAATTGTCCACGGGCAGCTTGATGAATTTTCGCAAAGTCAACAGCACCAACGTAATGACGGCCCTGGTCAGAGGGTAGAGCGCTCACAGGACTCCAATGTCCCCCTCTGTCCTCGCCTAAGGCACAGCCACATCCTCCTCCCTACTGAAAAAACTACAGTCTCCTGACTTTTGTCATCATCAAATAGTTTTGCTTAATTTTAAACTTTATGTAGATGGAATCCCAAAGCATGTGGCCTTCTCTGTCTGAGTTGTTTCTTTCAACTTTGTGAGATTTTTTCAAGTTGTTGCATTTACCTGAGTTGGTGCATTTTTGATCTTATGAGTGCTTTTTATGACTATCCTACTCTTTATTCACTCATTCTACTGTGGGTGAACAGTTAGGTTGTTTTCAGCTCTGGGCTATGGGGAATGGTATTTCTAAGAACATTCTTATACATGTCTTTTGGGGCACGAATCTACATTTCTATCCCTAGGAGTGGCATTCCTGGATCCTAAAGTATATAGAGCTTTATTAGATAATGCCAATCTTATTTCCATTGGGGCTGAACCAATTTACACCCCACAGCAGTGTGTGAAAATTCCAGTGGCTCCATGTTTTCACGAAAACTTTTTTTTTTTTTTGAGGAAGATTAACCCTGAGCTAACATCTGCTGCCAATCCTCCTCTTTTTGCTGAGGAAGACTGGCCCTGAGCTAACATCTGTGCCCATCTTCCTCTACTTTATACGTGGGACACCTGCCACAGCATGGCTTGACAAGCAGTGCCATGTCCACACCCGGGAACCGAACCAGCAAAGCCTGGGCTGCCGAAATGGAACATACGAATTTAACCGCTTTGCCACCCTGCCAGCCTGACGAAAATATTTCTATTGTCTGTCATGTTGATGGCAGCAATTCTGGTGAACAGGTGTGTCTCACTGTGATTTTCATTTGCATTTCCTTGATGACTAATTATGTCGAAGACCTTTTTTATGCCCTTATTGGCTATTTGCATATCTTCTTTGTAAAATTTCTGTTCAAGCCTTTTGCCCATCTTTTCATTGGGATGACTGTCTCATGGATTTATTTTTAGGAACTACTTTACGTATTCTAGGATACAAATCTTTGGTTGGATATATGTATTTCAAATGTCTTTTCCCACTCTATGGCTTGCCTGTTAACAATCTTAGTGTCTTTTGATGAATATGCTTTCTGATTTTAATTTCATTTATTTTTTTAAAGTCACTTTTTAATTTTTTTCTATGCTAGTTTCCATATCCCATGGGGTTTTAACCGTACTGACTTTGGTATCTTCCAGACGCTTTCTTAATTGTAATGCAGTCCAATGTAACAATCTTTTCTTTATCATCAGGGCTTTCATATAATATAATGAAGAACAAATAATCCCCTTCCTCTCACTCCCCCCAAATTCACCATTCTGGAAAACATGGGCAAGTCCCTTCACCAAATTCTTTTTTTTTTTATTCCTGAGGAAGATTTGCCCTGAGCTAACATCTGCTGCCAATCTTCCTCTTTTTTTTGTGTGTATGTGAATCCCCACCACAGCATGGCCACTAATAGATGAGTGGTACAGGTCTGTGCTGGGGATCCGAACGCCAGGCTGCCAAAGCTGAGCACACCGAACTTAACCACTAGGCCACTGGGGCTCCCCTCAAATTCTGAATTGTGTATGTGACCAGTTTCTCACTAATGGAGGGACCAGTATATGCCAAGCAAATGCCATTGATTAGAAAAGAAGATGAGCAGCATTTGCTGCAGTGAAGGAGGCAACAGCATGGTATCAGAGGAAAGTGGGGTTCAGAGACAAACCAAATGGGGTGTATGCCCTTTAAAAAACCATTACCATTTGCATGGGTGAGGTGTAATTAAAATGGACACGCAGGCCTACCCAGAAGGCAAAATGAGAATAGGTCAAGGGAGTGGGGATGAGGCGTGGGATGAGTTTGGGAAGTGTCCTCTTTCGGCTTGATAGAGACCCGTTTGCCTGGGTGAGCACTGTCTATCCACCTGCACACCTGAGCCCCTTTGCACACGGCCTGACTCAGGAGGCAGCCACAGCACGGTGCAGGGACTAGTTCACCGTCTCGAGGGGCCAGCCCTGGCTTGCATTGGTATTCGATTTGCCCAAGTCTTGTTGGCTGTGTCCTTCCATCTGGATTTACTCCTCTGTGCTTTGCACAAAACAGGTACATAACACTTACGTGTTGCTGTTCTTTGTGGTCCATCAGTGTTAATAAACACTGGCATCCCATTAAATAAAATCAGTTCAGTAAAAAGTTATCAAGTACTTGCAGTGTGGAAGGTACTGCAGGAGAGTCAAACAATGATTAGACCAGACCCCTGAGCTAAGGTAGTTGAGTCTAACATTTGAACTTTTTTTCATTGCATTGAATTTTTAAAGTATCTTAGTAGATATTAAAGTTTATAAACAACAACAAAAAAATAAAGCTAAGTGGGGCGAAACTCCACATAACGAATCAGTGGCAGAATCCTGGTCAGAAATTAAGGTTTCCCGTCCTGGGTCCTGACTTCTGCTGTGACCCCTCTGATGGTCCAGTGCTACGCTGTGCAAATGTTATCCCAGCCGACCGTGGTACCAGCATCATCTTCCCTCCTAGGACACGAGCTATGCCCTACAGCTCTCTTTTTGCTTCGCTCTGTATGACTGTTCTTAGCTCATGGCACCTTACATGAATGAGAGTCTTCTCTCATAAAATGCTACCGGATACAGTTGCGGGCTGTATGTTTCATTAAATCCCGTCTGAATTACGGGCTTTTCTTCGGAGAGGCATGGCAGGGGAAGAAAGCCATGTTGCCACACTTAGCTGTCTCTGAAGCATCTGAAAGGGGGTGCAGACTCAATTCAATGTTTCAGTTCTCAAAAGCCCGGTTTCCGCATCATGTGGGAATCCATCTATCATTGGCATTTTCAACATGTTCAAAGACCATGTCGATTTGTTCAGACAGACCACTGGTCCCCAGAGTGGAGTGTGTACACCCCGGGAAGTTTACAAGACTATGCCCAGGGCCGCAGGGAGAACTTATTAAAACTCGTATTTCTATTTTCATCTCATCCCTTCAAAATGTCTATTCCTGCATATGTTCTATAACATATATATTATTTCATATCCACATACAAGTACACATACACACATATACCTTATGTATACACTTTAAAGTACATGTTTTGGGTAGTCTGTACTCAATTTAATTTAGTTAATGAATGCACAGTCAGTAAAGTTTAGAGACCACTGTCAAAGACTGTGATTAAAATAATCAATCACTAGACAGACAAACAGGATGGTTGATCTTGACCATGAAGCATGGTAGAAAAAGCCTGAGATTTGAAGTCAAACCAAACTTAATTATTAGCCAAGTTATATCTTTTTATTTTAATCTGCTCTCATGTGTCTGCATCAAGGTGACATCATCACAAATGCCACTGAGAAACAAACTCCCACAGGTACTTTTCTTGGGTCTTTTGAGTGAGGCATCCAGAGTGGTCCGGTATATTAGAAAATAAAGATTTATAATAAGGCAGTGGCTGAATGACAAGCTGCTCAGTTGTACGGCTTTTGCATACCGAGTGAGGGCCAGTCACATTCTATGAGGAAAAGTGTCCTCCGAGTATTTCCACATGTTTTTAACGAGACTCAGACATCTAGGTCTCTTTACTCAATAACTGCCAGGACATAAGAATTGGAGTGTCCAGGGGCTGGTTCTAAACCATTTAAAGTTACTCCCCATCTCAGCAGTCATGAGCCATCCTCCACCGCTGCAATTCTCAGTCCTGACATCCTCAGAGTGGCAGATGCTGGTTCCAGTGTGCCTCATGAGAAACAGCACACTGGGCAGAGAACCTAGCTCTTGGTGACAGGTATAGGCATTCGCAAATAAATATCCTCTTTCTCCACGGGTCCTCAGAGGTCCATCCAAGGAGCACAAATTCAAAAGCTCCCATTGGTGAAATCAGGAAGACGGACTTTCTTTTGCAATGACTAATTTGTCCATCTTTAGCCACCCAGCTTCAATTCCTGAGGCTCAGGTGTCTTTCTCCTTTACACCTCTAGCCCTATCTCTTGAACACTGATGTTGACACTTAGATTAGATGGAATCAAGATGAGGTAAGCTGTTAGACAGCATGGATAACCTGGATGGCGTGTAATCCACGAAATGGAGGAGGTTATTTAAGTAATGAATTGCCAGTAATGCACTTGAGGCAGAGAGCAATTCTGTGTGATTTCAGACTCCGAACTGCAAAATACTTAGGGAGACCTCAAATTTGGCCACACGCTGGAGTCTTAGGTTATACAGTCCTGCTCATTGTGTACACGCCACATGATTTTCTGGGTTTCAATGTTGCCTGTTGGCGAATGATCAAAGGCCTGTTGATTGGGAAATAAAATTCACTTTGATGGCCCCAAAGGGACTCTTGTATGGACTTAATGTTTCCAATGGCTTTTTCAGTGACTTTGTCACTCACAACACAGTTTTTTTCTGTGCGAAATATGCAAAGATGCATATTTTGTCTGAAATTTCAAACCAGAAGACAAGTGAAAGAGGATTCTTTCAGATTAGAGTTTCTTAAAAACTACATGAGGATAAAAAGGACCAAAAAGGTTTTTAAGGGCCAATACGTGTTCACAGTGAGGGAAGAACAACGACTACATTCATGACATGGGGTTCCTGTTTTGACTTGTATTCCTAAGGTTAATGGTTTTCCTAACTTTACGTCAGTGCTATTCATGATTTCCAGTAAAGGAAGGCGAGCATCAAGTCACAGTCTTTTTGAATTCCACAAGCCTGGCGCTTCACCCAAGGACAAAGGTGTTCAAATACACTTCGTAGGTGTAGGCAGTCAGATCCTTCTCAGAGAATGAGAGTGACGCAGGAAAACGATACTTGCAGGGCTGGCCCAGGGGTGTAGTGGTTAAGTTCACGCACTCCACTTCGCTGGCCCAGGGTTTGTGGGTTCATATCCTGGGCGCGGATCTACACACCACCCATCAAGCCACGCTGTGGCAGCACCCCACATATAAAATAGAGGAAGACTGGCACAGACGTTAGCTCAGGGCCAATCTTCCTCACCAAAAAACTACACTTGCAATTTGTTAAGTGAGCACCCACGTCTCAGCAATCCTGGTCTCTTCTTGACTCTGTCCCTGATGGTTACGTAGTCAATAAATGCATAGTAAGCTGATGAGATAGGAGAAAGTGCTTTGATTTTAATTTTTTTAGATATATAAAAGAGGAAAATATCCCTAGCAAGTAAGAAAATTGAGAGTCCCAGGGCCCTGTGTGACAGAACACCTCACACATTTGGATGTAGGGTCTTAGTGTTGTCTATTGCAGGCAAAGCTGTAATGTGATTTTGTGTAAAAAGCCGCAGCACAGAAATCAGTGAGGGTTCCCATATCTAGGCACCGTTATTGGCCACTTCATTCTGCATCATTGTCTGCAGATTTCCTCCGAAGTATAGGTTCATGGGCACTCCTGTCCCTAGGGACATTTCCCAAAAACCTTTCCCAGCAGAACCTACATGTGTGGGAAACCAAGTTCGTGTTACGGGAACCTGAGAGGCCATCATCCATATTTTACATTCTAAGTGTCATATCTTGCTAACCTCTCTTTGGGGTCAATTCATGCAACTTCTGAGCAATTTCCTGTTTGTCACAAGTCAGTAACTCCATAATGTGTGATCATTCCTAGTTGTCTTAAAATGACAGCAATACTAATATTGTCATGTTGTTTTTAATAGAGACGTTATCTGTGTGTGCAGCATTTCCATTCACAGCTCTGCTGCCCTTAATCTGCTCCTTCCTTAATTTGCTCATTCATCAAAAGTTTCCCCTGATGATTTGTCATCTGTGCCACTTAGGTCTGCCACAAGTGATTTAAGAATAGCTCTGGAGAGTTTCAAGAGAATGCTGACAGCTAAATACAACAGTGTGATACGTGCATTAGGATCTCAGGATGTGTACCAGGTGTGTACATTCGGTCATATGCTTTATAAGATTAAAAAGAGGAATTATAATTTCCGAGTATGTTAGATTAGCAAACAGTCAAAAATCACGGCTTCTGTGCCTGCCTTCCCCATTGCTGGCCTGGTCGATCCAAGACACATTCAGCAGAAACCCAAGTGGAATGTTATCCCTTCATGGCGGCTTATTGCAGAAATTTCCTACCCTCTCCCTTGTTGTCTCCTACAATATGGAATGGAGCAAGGATGAGAGCTGGACACCCCAAACCTTCAAAGACTGTGCCAACTCCCTTGCTGCTAATAGAACTCTGTTGATGAAGGAGTTTAGCAAAAAATCTTGGCAAAATGGTATGATAGATTATATAATTGTTACCCTTTGAGAATCCATCTTGTAGGGGGTACAGCTTATCCCAGTAGGAAACTAAACCCCAGAGTGGTGACTACTATGAAGCTGGACTAAGTTTCAGAGGTCAGTTACGCTGTGGACGGAAGGCTGAGACCCAGGAAGTAGGTGACTTCCCCAAGGTCATTCAATAAGTTAGGGAGGAAACCAGGAGGCAGAATGGAAATTTCTGACTTGAGTCCACTCTACCAGGTTGCCTCTTTGTCCTGCACATTTCTTCATTTTATAAATGTTTAAAACTTTTTGTCAACTTTATCCATGTAGGTAACTCTGTTGGATGGTGTGGCACAGTGTATGGTGGTTAAAGATGGGGTTCTATATTTGGACAAGCTAGGTTTCAATTATGGGCCCCTACTTCTTTGCTCTGTGACTTAAAATCTTCAAACTTCATTTATCTCTAAAATGAGTGTTGTGAGTTCTAAATAGTTTTATGCATGCCTACCATGGTGCCTGGGACATCTGATTTTTTTTTTAGATGGAATTTGTAGAGGGTCGACAAATAAAATATCTTTCCGAAATATTTGCTCTGAATAGACATGGTATTTAGCGACCTTTTTATTTTCCAGCTGGGAAGTGTAGAGAGATGCTGAGTAATGTTCTCTGACCTTAAATATCATCTAAAAACATCTAAAGTCCAGATATTTCAAGTTCTAGTTCTTTGTATGTCTACAAGTACCAACATTCTTGCGTGCTTTCTGTTTCTGTAAATACCCCAGTGCATCAGAGTTTGAGACGCAGATGGGACCTCTGCGCCTCTCTATATGGGGAGGCAGGAGAGACTAATGGTTGAAGAAATGCATTTTGATGTTAGGTGGTCTGGTTTCAAGTCTCATCTCTAGAAGCCTAGAACGTGCTTCTGAAACTCTAAGCCTCAGTTTCCCCATGTAAAAAATGTAGCTAATAATATAATCTACCTTATGGAGTTGTGGTGATCATGAAATGAGTGAATAGATAGAAAGCATGTCACTTGGTACCTGGCACACACAAAGTCTTCCAAAAATGGTAGCCATCAGGATTACTATCTATTCCAGCTCCTTGATTCTTCAACTATTATAACCACAGCCCAGAGGACTTCAGCAATTTGCCAAAGACCACACAGCCAGTTAGTGGTAAAACCAGAGCCATAATCCAGATTTCCTGCCTATGAATAGGGGATTTATTACTGCCTCTGGTCCAAAAAAAAATCAGCCTAAAAATATGGTATAATTAATCTATAATTAATTCTCAAAGAGCAGTGATCTCTCTTGATTTTGAAGAGTACTACAAAATGCAGGGGAGTGCCACAAGTTGGAAATGTTTTTCTTGAGCTTGCATAATGCCTGAGAACCTTCCTCAGAGGCTTCAACCACGTGAATTAGAGAACTGGGCTACAGGAGGCCCAAAGATATTAAATAATATTACAGTGTAATGTCCCGTCTCGGGAATCTTGGCTCTAAGAAGAAATAAAGCGTCTCTGGTTGATAAGAAGATGGAGCCTCATGAGAGAACTATAAGTTGAATTCCATACAGCCAAGGCTTACGAATTCATAGTTATAAAGAGTCTCTGAAGGGTGGAAGAGGAGAAACGTTTCACTTTCTTGTATATCAAAATAGTGGTTGTCTCCAAAACGGTAAAGTTCCATGATTCATGACACTGCCATAAGACAGAGCTGCATAGAAAGAACAGAATTTGCTTAATTAATGGGACTCGTGATCCTAAGATATCATTGGGCCATCTGTTGTCATAGGAGATGGTCTGGACCAGTAGTGTGCTACAGCCACCTTGCACTGGTTTGTGACAACTGATGGGGACCATCTCTTCCCTATCTGTATTCAGTGACATCTAGTTGGTCACTTGAAATTAATGGTGGGAGAACTTACACCATGGAAATTGGCCAATGCCAGGGGCTTTTCCCCCACACCACTGAGGCTACTTTATTTTTATTGCTTTCCCTGCTCAAACTATCCTGGTCCAGTAGGAGAGAGAAAGAAAGAGAAACAGGGAGGGAACCACTCTGTTTTAATATTAGTCCAGCACTATTCAGGGGTTGTAATTCAGGGATGGCTTTTGAAAGTGTGCTCCCTGAAATGGATTCTGAAAAATCTTTCCAAAGTTGAATTCTCTGTGGTTTATTCATCTTCTCTAAAACAGAACAACAAAACACCAAGAGTAAATCATATTGTGGGAAAAAGAAATGCTAGCCGGTAAAATATAAAAGGCTCAGATATCAAAGTTAGAAATGGAAAACGCTGTGTCAGGGGAAGTTTTTTTGGATTTCTGCCCTTTGGGGGCATTGAAATCTGGGGAGAGTAATGGAGCAGGGACGACCCACAGTCTCGTCATTTAGATTACAGGCTTCTGGGGTTTAGAAGAGGCTCAGTGAATAATACATCGTGCCCCACTCTCATGTGGAATGGGCTAGACAGAGTCACAGGAGTCATGCAGATGGAGATTCAAACGTCTCCTTCACCACTCACACAGAGGCGAAGCGAGCGTCAGCTGGTTTTGCTAACTCTCTGAGCTTATAGCCCAGGGCCCTCTAGGACCAGGTCAACCAGGACCCCATCTCTTATCAACAGAGTGATTAGGAATTGCCTTTCAGAAAATCTGCAAAGTCATGTAGCCAAAGCATGCACACAAGAGGAAATCTGGACCTGAGATGACAGTGGAACCAAAGATCCTCCTCCCCATGGAACCAAAGGACCGGCACATGACCAGCGCTGAAAAGCCAGACTCTTATCAGAAGCGAGGGGGTCCTTCATTCAGGAACATCTGGTGTTAAAATTCCTTCCCCACCTCATCATAAACGTTTAGAAAACTCACCGATCGAAACCTGTTCCACCAGCGTTTCCTTGTGCCAGCCTGTTCTCCCTAACCTCTTAAATTTCACCCCAAATCCTGAGTCGGAGAGATAGATCTGAGGGCACACACCCCCGTCTCCCTGCAGACTGATCCTGCAGAATAAAGCTGATCTCTTTTCCCAAAGGCTGATGCTGTAATTAATTGGCTTTTTATGCGCTTTGGGCAAGAGAACCCCAATTTTGTGCGGTAACGAGCTCACCTGCTCAGATTCCCGCTGGAACAGCTTGGGCCTCTCACCAAGCACAGAGGAGCAGAAAAGAGTTTTGCTTCCTGTGGACCACTGGGTTCCCTAAAGTGGGAAGAACTGAGCCAGAAGGCCCAGTGCCTTCTCCCAAACTCTGCTCAAACAGATACGCCATTAATCTTTTCTTAGAAAGAAGTAAGAGACAGGGAGAGGATGCTACTCAGTGGACTGTCCCTCTCTGTATAATAAAACATGAGGAGTGAGGAACAAGTGTCCCCTTCACCCCCACTGTCCCCTGAGGAGAAATGTGATGAGTGTTAAGAGCTCAGGTTCTGGAGACAGAGAGCCCCAGGTTCAGATCCTCACCCATGACTCCCCATTATTGACCACACATGGGTTACACACACTCGCTGGGCCTCAGCTTCCACATCCGAAAACTGGGTTGGTTATAAGGCTGCTGTGAGATTCAGTGAGGTACTGATTGCGTGGGAAGCACTCAACACAGTGTCTGGCGAATGGCAAGTACCCACGACATGTTAGCTATTATGAGAATTGCTGTATACTGTACATGGCAGGCTCCCTTTGGACAAGACAAGGGGTAGCATAGCTAGTCATCGAGGCAGCTTGTTGAGGCTGCCTGACCAGTTTCTAAAGAAAAGGATGAAATTCTACATCAACTTTGAATCAAGGTTGACAAATCCCATGATGATTAGGGAAGAGTAACCACCAGTGTCTTTTTCTGTGGGGCCCACTGCCTTGGAGTTGGAGAATATGACATTATCTCCAAGGTCAACGTGTCCTTAACGCTAGGTTTCAGTAGGAGGTGGACACTCAGCAAGTCGGATTGTTCTAGAGCCTGAAGCTCTCATCGAGAAGCCCACCCTTCAACTTTCCACCTGTCTCAGCCCGGGCAGTGGGTAATGGAACACCAGTCCGAGCAAGAAGGAGGAGGAACATACCTTCATATCTGATGCACCTTGAGGCTTACAGGTCAGTGCTGCAGGAGGATTCTATACTGAGTGTATGTTTTCTTTTTTAAAATCTTGAAGACCTTATTCCTTGTAGCTTAATAGTGACAAACTTAATTATTAAAAAAATATAATTTAACCTTATGTACCTAACTTACCCCCCCCCCATCATTTGAAATTGGAGAAACATGGGCTCAAACCTCCAATTAAAAGATGTGTGACTGTGGGCAAGTTAGCCCTTTTGAGACCCGATTGTTCCCCTCTGTAAAATGGGATAACAGCATCTTCCGTGAAGGGTTGAGGATTCAAGGAGATGGAATATATGAAAGCCTTGGACACTCTAATTCATCAGTTGTCCCTGTTTCTCCCTTCTGTCAAGTCCGGGTCAGCCCCTCGGGTGAAGGGAGCCCTCTTAAAGAGTGTTTGGATCAAGCACTTCACTGGCCTTAGAATGGAGAATAACCTTGTAGGGTCCACGTGTTAATTTTCTAACAACAGGCAAAACGTGATTACATCAAATGTCATACCGTAGTGTGACTGTTCTGACAAAAGGCATGGAAAGCAAATAGCTAGACATCGTATCCCTAGGGAAAAAACCATTTAGGTAGGAACTGTACAGACCACTGACAAGTATTAAGAATCAGGCTAGGGGGGCCGGCCCCACGGCTGAGTGGTTAAGATCGTGAGCTCCCCTTTGGCGGCCCAGGGTTTCGCTGGTTCCGATTCTGGGCACAGACATGGCACTGCTCATCAGGCCATGCTGAGGCGGTGTCCCACATAGCACAACCAGAGGGACCTACAACTAGAATATACAACTATGTACTGGGGGATCTTTGGGGAGAAGAAGAAGTGTGGAACAGAGAAGAAGATTGGCAACGGTTGTTAGCTCAGGTGCCAATCTTTAAAAAAAAAAAAATCAGGCCAGGGGAGCATCTCAAGATAATAGTATCTATGACACTGATAAAGCTGTGGCTGACGTTTTTTTTTTTTAACGGAGGAAACAAAGAAAAACAGTAGTCCAAAATGATGTTTTAAGTTTAACCATTGCCTTCATTTCATCTGTGAATCCATAGTCCCATTTTCCACATCTTACAGAGTGTAGGTTGTGTAAGATGATGATGGTTTTATCACAAAATGTTAGCAAAATACCCCATAGGCGTAATGAAAACAATTGTCATCTATCTGGCCTGAGTTAAAGCAGATGAGTTGTGAACACAGGCATTTCTGAAGGGTAGATTCAGAATGCTTTTTAATTCTATGTTTGCCAAGGAAAATGCCATAAAGGAGGAATAAAACTGTCTTTTAGTCATTCATATCATAATACACTTCTGCAATAAAAAGCAATCCATCTTTTGATCATGGAAGTGATTGCCTGGGTATTATTTTCAGGGCTTTGTTGAAACAAGTACCGTCTCTCTACATTAACCTTCTGGGAGAAGATGTCCTGCCCTGACAATTTGAGCCACATCTTAGAGGATCCTGTGCAATTTACACATTTCAGGTTTGCTAATGGATTCTTTATATCAAAACTGCCATAGACAGAAAATCTTTCTTTGAATTTGCATCTTGAAAGAGACGTGGAAAGAAATACGTGAAATCCTTTACAGGTACCATTAAAGAGAAGGGTCCGTTCAACTGTGGCTAAATTAAATAGAGAGCAGCTTTGAAGAGTCAGATTTGTACTTAGAAACTTAATGACAAAAGCAAAGAGGATAGCGCATTAAAATTCAAATTTCTTTTTCCTCCGGCCTTTTCAGATTAACGCCGGGGAAAATATATTGTAGGCAAAAGAGATACCCATGTATTTTAACAGGTGGTTATGCTATTACATAACAGGTAATGTAATTTCCCATTTTACCATTTGATAGTCCTGTGCTGGGATGTGCTCAGAGGAGCCCTGGGGAAGTGAGGGATGCACTGGTTCCATAACCCTTTGTCAACACAGCTGCTTTGTTTAACATTTAAATGTGGCTATTCTTAGTTAAGAAATATCCACCATAAAAGCAGCAGCAACAACAACAAAATGCTAGTTTGCTTTTCCTGTATTGCGTGGGCTCATTATGGTAGTAAAAATTGGTCCTCAAAGGTGAGCAGGTGACCGATGCTCAGAGGGAGTGGTCCACCGTCTGTGCTCGTGTTGAGCGAACTGCAGACCCAGAGCCGCATCTCGTCTGCCGCCCGCCCGCTTTAGTGAACCAAGTTCTGTGGGGACTCGGCCACGGCCGCTCGTTTCCGCGCCGTCCACAGCCGCTTTCCCACTGGGACAGCAGAGTTGAGGAGTTGCGACAGAGACAGTGCAGCCTGCAGAGCCCAAAGTCTTCACATTCTGACCCTTTCTGGAAAACGTTTGCTGAGACTGGGTCTCCGCTATCAAAATTACTGACACAAGAAGATGCTTCCTTATCACCCATAAAGTTAGGAGCAAAGCAGCGGGTTGCTCTTAACAGCATATTCCCAGAGCTTTATTACCCTCCACTGGGGCCAAAGAAAGGAGGGAAGCTTCGGAAAGGAGGTGTTAGATGGAAAAGAGAGCGTGTCGCTGCGGATGCTTTATCACAGACAGGGCTCAGGCAGCGGCAGAAATGGGGCTTTCAAGACACACTTGTCTGGGGGGGAAATGACATTTAGAGGTCCTTTAAGAAGCAAGTAGATTCTGCTAAGAAAATAAAGTTCATTTAAATGAGCTCATCCTACTTGCTTTTCCAGATAGGTGACTGCATCTTTCGTGATTTTATTTTCTTTCTTTTCTAAAGGGCAAGTGATATTTCTCTCCACAGGTTATTAAATGTGTGCCCTCGCCTCTGGGTCACTGCCTTTCAGATAAAACCATGACTGTTACTTTTCACAGTGGATTTCCTTTTCTTTATTCCATGATTAAATGGGATGCTATTTGTTAAACATATACTTGAATTCTAACTTATTGCTGTTTCATTTATTGACTCACTTGTGTATTTGATACACGTATATTCACTCATTATGCAATGTATGTAGCTATCATAGGTATTTGTTCTTTTTATCTCACTGGTTGCTTCTTCTTAATCTCCTTTGCTCATTAATCGTCATTTTCCAATCTTCTCAATGTTGAAATACCCCAAGCTAAGTCCTTGTATCTCTTCCTTATCACCCTTTTCTTTGATGATCTCATTCAGGTCTGGTTTTAAAAATCACTTATCGATGACTCACAAACTTCCATCTGCAGCCTGATCTCCTCTTTGCCCTCAACACTCCTCTACCCAACTTACTACTCAACATCTCCACGTATATTCAATGGGCATCTCAAACTTAACATTTCGGAAGCTGGAGTCACAATTGTGGTTAATTTTAAATATCAGCTTGGCTGGGCCACGGTGCCCAGATATGTGGTCAAACATTATTCTGGATGTTTCTGAGGATGTTTTTGGATGAGATTAACATTTAAATCAGTGGACTTTGAATAAAGCAGATTGCCCTCCATAATGTGGGTGGCCTCATCCAATCAGTTGAACTCCTGACTAGAACAAAAGATGGACCCTCCCCCAAGCAAGAGGGAATTTGGCAGCAGATGGCCTTCACACTTGAATTGCAGCATTGGCTCTTCTCTGGTCTTCAGCCTGCTGACCTACCCTGCAGATTTTGGACTTCTCAGCCTCCATAATCGTGTGAGCCAATTCCTCTAAATAAATCTCTTTCTATGTATACACACATCCTATTGGTTCTGTTTCTCTGGAGAACCTTAACTAAACATCAGTCGTTCCCCTCAAGTATCCTGCGGTCTTCCCTGACCCAGTTAACTGCTATTCTGTTCTTCCATTTGCCCAGGTCAAAACCCCTGGAATCATCCTTGAATCTGTTCTTTTTTTCCTATTCCATAATCAATCCACAAAATCTATTGGTTTTGCCTTCAAGATATTTCCAGAATGAGACCCCTTCTGATCTCCACCACCTTGGTCAAAGCCACTTCCACCATTCTCTTGGGTCACAGTTTCTTTTATCTAATCTCCAAGCTTCCACCCTTGCCACATATTGTTTAATCTGACAGCAGCCAGAGTGATCCGAAGAAGTTACTCCACCAATGAAAAACCTTCCAGTAATTTCGATCTCACTCAGAATAAGACCTGACCTTCTTACAATGTCCAGCAAGGCTCTACATGTTCTGAACCCAGTTCCCTCTCAGACCTCAGCTCTTATCACCCTCCCTTCTCTCACTCTGCCCCAGTCTAAGTGACTTGTTTGCACTTTTTACAATATTCCAAACATGGTCGTGCCTCAGGGTCTTTGAACTTGCTATTCTCAGTGCTGAGAATGCTCCTCACCCAAAGAGCCACATTTCCTTACCTCCTTCAAGAAATTGCTCAGACGTTACCTTTTTAAAGAGGCCTTCCCTGAGGACCTGATTTAAAATTGCTCCCTGCCCCTGTGGCTTGTATTCTCTATCTCCCTTCCATGCTTTATCTGCCTCTACAGCATTTATCAACTTCTAACAGACCATATAATTAGCTCCTGCTAATTCTTTACTTATATATTTTATAATAATTTACAATAATTAGAAATGTGCATTAAAATATATAAAATAGTATTTTATAATATATTATGATCCTTCTCTGCCACTCTCCTTCTATTCCTCCTCATCTCATTGAAAAATTAACTCTGTTAGGGTAGGAATTTGGTCTCTTTTGTTCATTGTATGTCGTTATGTAGACTGGTGTCTGGAACAAAGTAGCTGTTCAATAAATAAATGTCTTTAATTGCCTACTGTATGCATGGTTCTTTGTCAGAGCACTGAGACCACAAGGGCATTATAAGCTATGATTCCTTTCCTCCAATCATTGATAATTCAGTCGTGCCACCTTAAAATTTTTCTAGAACACAGCAGAGGATATTCTTCCTCATGCCTGGAGGAAAGGTGATCTAAGACATGCTCAACTGAAACAGTTAAACGTCAATGTCAGGCAACATTTGATCACATCAAGGAGATGCTAAAGGGGTTGCAGAAGGAACTGACATAGTAGGGAAAGAATTCACAAAGGAGAAGGAGCACTGGCTTTGGCTCTAAAGTACAGGGAGGATCTTAATGGACCAAAAGAGCACTTTCAAGAGAAAGGAATTGGGTAGGGAAGGAGGCAGAGCTCTCCTCCGCCTGGACTGGTCACGGGTCTGGGTGATGAGCTCCTGTATTCTTCATCTTTCTTGCTGGGGGCCATGGGGATTTAGCCTGCCCCCTTCTCTTCTTTAAAGATGCTGTTCCCTGCCAACACTACCATGACCAGCACACCCACTTAGTCCAGAGGTCCTTTCTCCATCAGACTTGCTATTTAATGGGAGACAGTTTTAGGATGGTTTATCTGACAGAGAGATGGAGCGGAGGACTGAGGTCACGGTGGGAGAGAAGAATGGATGCCAAGAGTGGTGGGCAAGTTAAACCAAGACGCACAGGGTTTGGTGATTTCTGGCTGCATGTGATTAGAAGAGGAAAAGAGATGTCATTATGGGATAGAGACGAAGGGAAGAGTGACTTACTTGTGGTTTGGAGGTATTTGTGGTTATGCATGAGACATATTAAGTTTGGGGTGACTGTGGAACAATTGAATGAAAAAGCCCTTACAGCTGATTGGCATATGGTGATGATATCTTAGGCCTGGAGTTAAGAATTTGAGTGCTTTCCAGTTAGAGGTGATACGTAGACCAATGGTAGGAGAAAGGGTAAGAATTCAGGGAAAAGAAGAGAGAAGTCAAGGATAAAGCTTTTGGGGATACCCAAAGTCTGTGGTCAAGAAGAGGAAAAGGAACCAGCAAAGAAAACAGAGAACTGGTCAGTCAAACAGGTGGAGGAAAGTCAGGACAGGTACCTAGACATCCCGTGAAGAGAGTCTGAGAGCATCAAGTGATGCTAAGAGTTTCCGGAGAACAAGAATCAAGAAATGAAACAGACCATGAGTTTTGTCAAGATAAAGCGAAGGTGTCCAGGGAAGATGTGAAAGGGTTAACTTCAGCGAAGAAGGCTGCTGATTTTTCCTCCAGAAAGGAGGGAAGGAGATTATCTTCTTGGTTGGAGAAAGTGTGACGGTAGGAAAGGAAGTGATTTTGTCAAGGATGTTTAGTCACTCAACGGCAGCAGAGGCAATTGCGCTGAGACCGCTAATACCCCATTTAGGAGGCTATTTCAGGCACAGGTGTGCGCTCCAAGGCCTGGTGCTCGGAGGTGTGATTTTTATCCTCAGCTCTAGAAATTAGAGCTAGTGCACCAGGCAACGAAGGGACGTCATTGATTTTTTTTCTCTTAGAAGCGGGGCCCCTTCCCGGCAGCTGGGAGGAAATGGAAACATGGGTCCTATCATCACGTGGAAACACCGAAAATCTCTGGTGGATTTTCTCGGCAGATGGGCATTAACATACGTATTCACACCAAATGCAAGCTAAGATGATGCATTTCGCTGACAGGTTGTCTACACTCCCTTCCCTTCCTCTCTCCAGCCTGCCTCCTTCCCCTTCTTCCTAAAGCCGTTTGCTTGCTGGAGTGGAGAAAAATGGGCTTTTGAAGGTCTCTCCCACAGAGGGACCGTGACACCTGAACATTTGTCCAAAAATATTCCAAGGGGGATCTCTTCGGAAAAAGAAAAGAGAGAACATATGTACATCCATTGTCCTGCTGCATCTTCTCCTTTGCCCGCGCCAGATGGACTGGAATTCTGTCCTATTTCATTGTTTGATTTTGGTTTGCCATCTACCACTGAAAAGCCATCTTCTCGAAAACCCACATGTGAGAAGACTTCCCTTTGACTCCGTGCCAGGCTCAGGGCTTTCCCACCCACACGCCAAATCCGGTCCTACAAATGGAGACAAGCAGTGTTGATTTTACTGATGCTTTCATGAGAAATTAGAACAAAGGATGTGTTGCACAGGAAAACTCCCTGAAGTGACCTGAAGCAATTCTCTGCCTGCCTTCCCTTCGAGTAGTTTTCCTCCCACGAGTCCTCTTTTGAGCAACCTTCCTGGTGCAGTTTCAGCTTTCGCCCCCTTCCCGGGTCATGCTCTCCCCTTCTTCATATTCCTTTTCTTAGTAGAACAATTTCACCCTCTCTGCTTCTCCAATTTGCAACCTCCTACTTAGCACCCCTCTTAACCAACCATGGGTGGTCCTTGGGCTGAATCTTCTCCAGAGGCAGAGGGTATTGTAAATACCAACTTCTGTCCTAGCTATGCTTGCATGGCACATTGACTCTCAAAATCCTTAAGGAAGGTCCATCCTTTGTTGACAGGTCTTAGTCATTGGACTTACATCAGATTTCCACTCTCATGCTGGAGCGCAAGAAGCAATCGGGAAGTTAGGGGAATATAGCCCTTGGGTTCAGGTGAAAATCATATGTTTTTGAGAAAAGCAGTCATGAAAACATAGAGTCAGAGTTTCTTGCAATGGAAAAAAAGAAGCCAAAACATTTCACTTTTAAAACTACTGGGCAAGACAGATCTAGTGGTAAGGCATGGATGTAGGATCAGTGCTTATGAAAATGATGAGTACTTGCTGTGCTATAGCAAGATTGAGCTATGAAGTAACTCGCTTGGGGAAATGCATTTTTACAGACAGTGCAGAATAAATGACTTCCATTAAACGTTCTCCTACGTACAATGCAGGGGACCCAAGGGTGTGCAGGAAGCAGAGACTAAAGTGGTTAGTGCAGATATAGTGACCACGTCTTCAAGTGACCACATCGCTAGCACACACTTACCTGCTGTGCCGACCTCAAGCTTTGCAGGTGCACATGTGTGTACGTGCTGGTGTAGAAGGTCAGTCAGTGTTCACGTCTGCGGATGCTTTTGTCCTTTTCCTGTAGCCCTGGTTTGCCCTGCAAGGTCAGGATGCCACATTTTGATCAATGTGTGAAGGAAATTTTCATTGCAACCGAGGAGACATGCAATTATGAATGTGCCTTTCAGGGGCAACAGTGAACGGACGGACTCTTCCAGTAATATTAGAGTAGTATTTTTCAACCTGTGGATGATGACATCAATCTGCTCAGTTCTAGCCACTCAAAAAGTGAACTAAAGAAGCAAATACCAGAGTGCATCCATCTAGAAGGGAGATGTGGCTTTGTGAAACTTTTATCTGTGTACAACGGGGCATGGTGTAAAATGTGGTTTTTACTAGGAGTCATGGTTGAAAAAATTTGAGAAACACTAGATAGAATACTAATCATGTGTTTACATGACCTGCAATAAATTTTGCCTTAAAAGTGTAAAATAGAGGAGCTGGCCTGGTGGCATAGTGGTTAAGTTCGCATGCTCCAATTCAGTGGCCCGGGGTTCGGTTCTCAGGTTCAGATCCCGGGCGCGGACGTACACACCGCTCATCAAGCCATGCTGTGGTGGCGTCCCACAGATAAAATAGAGGAAGATTGGCACAGATGTTAGCTCAGCGACAGTCTTCCTCACCACACACACACACAAAAAAGGTATAAAATACCGGGTATTTTTTAATGCACAAAAAAATGACTCCAGTGGGTCATGAAATGAATTTAGCAGGTCGTGACTGGCATTATTAAAAACAAACACCCACAACTAGAAGGACATGCAACTCAGATATACAACCGTGTACAGGGGGGGTTTGGGGAGATAAAAAGCAGAAAAAAAAAATATCGGAGTGCTCTTATGTAACTGCTATAAGACTTTTGTTTCTGTCATGCACATAGTTATAAACTATATGCACGGGGGTACTGGGATGTGATGTGAGATAAACTTCTTACTGTGGGTCATTGTCAATTAACTTTTAAAGCCACTGTTACAAACATTCAGGGCAGTGGACAATGTGCTCAGAGAACAATACAGTGCTGAAGGGTGACCAGGGGAACACCGTGCTGATCACTGATACAATTTAATCCCTTCCAGCGTGCTGCCAGTAACCAGAGGGGTGTCAAGGACACAAAAAGGCTGAGAACCATTGTTGCAGAGAGACGATGGCCTCCTCCCTAGCCAGCTGGAGTTGGTGGGTACCAAGGAAATTCCAATTGCTCTTCCTGCAGTTCCGGTAAATGTCGAAATAACCGATCTTATTTTGATCTGGGGCATATGGGCGGCTACCCAGGCAGACCTACCTCTATGTGGTCTCTCTAGCACAGTGGTTTCACAGTGGCCAATTTCTTGTCCAGTGGCTCAGGGCTCCAAAGATGTGTCTCCAGAGAGAGCGCCAGGCAGAAACCCAGCCACGGGAGTCACGGAGTGTCACTTCTGCTACAGAGGCTGGTCCATATTCAAAGAGAGGGAATTAGACTCCACCTCCTGTGGGAGGTGAGTCAAAGGACATGCCGATAATTTTAAAACTACCATCCCCTTTTGTATCTTCTGCTTATTTACTCTGATGTCTCGGCATCAATGTCTTTATTGATATGGTCTTCTGGCTTCCAACCTACCAGCTGACCCCTGGTTTCTGGCTTTCCTTCCTTTCCGGTTTGCTATTGTTCAGCCTGCCTGCCCCATCGCTGTTTTATTTATTTGCCTTTACCATCTCTCTCCGCCATTACAAGGGCTAATTTCTGATTCAAGTGTCTATGTGCAGGTACATGAATACATCTTGTGACATTTTCACCCCTCCAAGCTCTCAACAGGTGAACAGTTGAGAGGAGGAGAACTTCGGCAGCAATCCCACACACGGTTCAGGAATTATCCAGAAGCTCCTGACACCACAGATGTGGGCCCTGGGCCTGTGGCTTCTGACCAGGAGAAGTGCATAGGTGTCCATCTGCTGGTGTGCTCAGCAACCCGCGGGCATGTGCAGGCGCTCCCTACAAACTGACCCCCTTCCCAGGCCTAGAGGAGGTGGGCATCTCTCTATAGAATTGATTAACCGGTCTTTGCTTGAGGTGATGGAGAGATCCAGGGTCCAATTTATTTCACGCACCACAAGCTCTTATCATTTGCATCGTTGCTCTAAGCAGACTGAGAACTATTCACCTGGAGCACATTTAGTGCCAAGCAGGTAACTCACTGAGTTCAGCTCTCCTGTGGTTAGCGGACATCATACCTAGGTTTGCCTTCTGTAAATAAAATGTAAACTCTCCATTCAAATTAACAGCTTGTCGAGGTCTCACGGTGCTGTAACCAAGGTAGCAGCCGCGACTGCGGCATCCTCAGCAAGGAAGCGAAGATTCTGTTATTTTCCTGGAATTCATAAAAGGGCCACTTTACAACTGCAATCCCACCACGTGGAGAAATTCCATTGTATTTTAAACTTTAGGGCTGACTTGTGCAAACAGACATTAAAACTAATACCTGTGTGCCTGGTGGTTCAAAAGCGGAGTGTCCAAAGCCAGAATGTGTGCAAGTCTCTTGGGGAGTCACGCCAGAGACAGAAAATGAATATCGAAATGCAAAAACAAAAACATATCTATGTGGAATGCCATCACACATCTAAATGGAGAAAGGAGTCTTTACAACAACTGGTTCTCTTGATCGGACCGCCCAAGCCTGGAGCTGGTAATCCAAGACAGGTTTTCAATGGTCCATTGTGGACAGATGGGGGTGGGTGGAGATTGTGCAAATGTTGTACTAGTCTGTCCCCGGCCCCGGGCTGTTTTGGTTTCCTACAGGGATGGTAGACTGAAAAGTGCCTTATTCATTGGTGAACAAAGCCAAGTTTGTGAGCAGGAGATGATTCTTGAAAAGCTGGAGAGGAGGTCAGAAGCTACCAGAATTAAACTCACTAGAGATCCGTGCAAAGGGGTCATTCAACTCTCCACCCCCCCTCCCAAGCTCTCCTCACTCCCAGCAAATGTGTGAGCATCCATGGGACTTGGGCGAAGGCTGGCTGGGTGTGAGTGTTGGGGAGAAAGAACCCAAAGGCCACAGGGAGCCATGGTGTGAAAATCAGCCACAAAACCTCACTGGAGAGAGAAGGACATTAAATACCATTGCATTAAACATTTTTATTTTCCAGAAAAAATTAAAGGCTTCTGCCCCAAAAAAGCTACTTAATTTCTCAATACTAGAGAACAAGAGTTCTCTCCTTTCTTCAGCTCTCTCATCTGAAATCACAGAGGACTTTCCAACTGTGGGCTCGGTGAGATTTTTTGAACCCATTCTGTCCAAAGCAGGACCAGTTTTTCAGGTTGGAACCCACAGTCTAGTGGGGTCCAGTATGGGATGGTGGTCCTAACTGGTGGGAATCCCAAGCAGCCTGTGCGTACAGATCTGGGGCTTGCTTCCTGAGGCATCTGCATCGTGCACATTACATTTGTCCAGTTCAGATGACTGGGCTTCTGCCTGGTCCGCTGCTTTCTCTATGGTCCTCCTGTTGCAATGGGTGCATCTCAGCCCATTCGGATGGAGCCCTGCAAACACTTGGTGTTCCTGTCAGTAGGCTCTCCCAAGGAGTGATACCCTTTCTAGCTAGTGACTGAGGACTCTTTCACACCAGTTCCCAAAACTTGCCTTGGTCTGGATTCTCTCGACGCTGAGCTTCACAGAACAGATAGGATCCCCTTAGAACATTGAACTCTGGTCTCCCGGCCACCCCTACCCTTTGGAACCAGATCTAGTGCTGGATTCTTCTGGCACGAATCCAGCCTGCAAATGCTGGTTTCTTCCCTTCTCCAGTGAACAAACAAGGATAATAAAAGATAATTGCACATGGGAATTTTGATTCTTTTTTGCCACTCTACCAGCCAGAGAACGCCTCCTCTCCGGAGAGATATAATTTAAAGGGAAAATTCTAACCCCACTGCCGCTGTTTGAATGGACACCCACAGACCCAGCTGCGTTGTTTTGGGGGCTCTATATTAAAGTCTTTGTTCCATCCTAATAAGTTAATAGAAATGACCATAAAGAGCATGTATCGTTGGTGCCCCGTGGGTGGGATGCAGCAGCTGTGTATGAACACCGGCTCCTATCTCATCTCCTTCCGTGCTTTCTTCTCGGTCCCTGGTGAGGTCCGTGAGTCTGGGGTACTTGTCAAGAGGTGGGGGTATTCTCAAAGCTCCCAAGGAAAATGTAGGGAGGGTTTCTCTTCCTGGGCTGGTCCCATGCTCCCAGCTGGGGAGAAGCTCATCAGACTAGAAATAGCATCTCTTGGATTTCTCGAATGCTTTTCTTTCAGAGAGCATCTATTCCACATCATTAAAGGCCGGGCTGCCAGTTATTCTTCATGAGTTGGAAGTGAGGCTTCAACTGTTCTCTAGACACTCCTCTCATCATCTTCTTTTTTGTGACATTATTCATTACGCACTCCTGCTTACACCAATTCTGAAGACTCTCTGCAGCTGTGCCAGAAATTGTGGCTTTTCCAACAGCCTTCTCCCACGGTGGAGGGCCATGGCTCCCTCCACTGGGTTTTATTTTCCATCTGCTTCTATCCTCTTTCCGACTTTAAGCAGCAGATTACCAGATCCAGCCCCTTTGCCATTTTGCGGTTCTCCTTTCTGTTGTAGGTCACTCATCTTGGTCCTTCTCTACTATAATTTCTATGGGGTTTGGGGAGGAAGTGGAGAAGGGAGGCAAAGTCTTGTGCTCAGCCCGCCATCTTGAACTGGAACAAAGAAAGGAATTTCCAAAAATAAATGTTTCTGGGCCCCAATCCCACACCTACTGAATCTGAATCGCCAGGTGTGCTGCCCAGAAAAGACAAGTTCTTTGTTTTTTTTTCAAATCCCTCTTGGTGACTCTGAAGCAAGCCCTCCCTTGAAAGGTGATTGGACCCCAGAGCCATTGGATTAAGTCCCAGCTCCCTGGCAGCCCCAAGTCTGCTCTTTTCCTGCTCTCTCAGCCACCTAAGCAATTTCTATTTCCTTTTCACTCACCATGATATTTCATTCTTTTGCACCTTTGCACATCCTGATTGAATTGCCTCTATTTTGTACTTCATCTTCTTCACTTAATAAATTCTATTCATTCTTCATTCGATCTTTGATGGAAAGCCTTTCTCAGTTCTTCTAATTAAAGATAAGAAATTGAATATTTCTTAAAATGGGAATGTAAGAATGCGCACATTAATTTTCTATATTTGCCATTTCAACCTCAAAACCCTCTACGTCATCTCTAATTTTCATCTATGCCTTTAAATCTAGCAACTCCGTAGCTCAGCAAAGAGCTGCCATTCTGTTTCCTGTGACATCAGCCCAGCTGCGTCTTAAAAGACAATTAACCTAAAGAAAAGTTTGCGTGTGGGGAAAATGTGCCCCCATCCACTGCGTTGACTGCGTGGAGCTGAATCCACCAGGATTAGAAATGCAATCCTTTGGATTTCAAATGTGATAAGAAAGACAGAAATAGATTCAGATGTCAGCGAAGACAAAGCCATGTTTGTTCAGATGTATGTTTCAGTTGCGTCTCCCGGGAAAAGCTTACTTTCTGCAGCAAAATAGGAAAGGCCTCCATGAGGGCTCAGGTGAGTGAGCCTGTATGCTAATTTACTAATTAGTTTCAGGCACTTAAATTTGAGTCACCCTGAATGCAAACCTTGATGCTTCCCATTGTGCCAGACGCTTTCACAAATCAAACCTTGCAGACAGGAATCATTTTCCTCCTGGGGATGAATTTTATAAGCTGTTATATTACCTTATACATTGCAACTAACGTCTTGGGTTCTGCAGACTGTAACTCAAAACTTTTTTTTGCCGTGGTAGGACTTGGACAGCCAATCAATTCAATTCAAACATTAGGTGAATACTTAACTCTGTTTCCAGCTGGCATCTGTGGTCCCAGAGGCCAGGATTGTGTTATCCATTGTTCTAAATGCAGCTCCACCTACAGTGCCAGGTAGATAGTGGGCAACCAAGAAATATTTGTTAAATCACTGATGAATCATAGATGAACCAACGGGGGGAGCTGGTTGAATAATATGCTGTCAGGGTTTCTGTCCATGAGGAACTCACAATCTAGAGCAAGGATTGCACACTTAGGCGGTCTATGGGGCCTGGAAGGTAGAAATGAAATGGATTGAATGTAAGAAAAATCAAGTGGCAGAAATATATTCAATCCTAGTCTGTTTTTCCAGATGTGTTGTTGTAAGGTCATAATAGAAATATATGCCATAGTAGAGATCATATTATCAATATGAACTTGAAAAATAAACATTTTAATATCTAATGCATCACACTTTTCAATTTATTTTCATGTATTTTTATTTAGTAATTCATTATGCTTTGGGTTAGGATGCATAAACCTGACAGTTCTCTCGGTTTTTTTGGTCCTAAGATGACAGTGTCAAGTCTTGAGTTCTGTGTTCACTCTTAAATCCTTTAACAGGCAGTGACATTTAGTTTTATTTGGTTTCATAATGGAAAACAGCTGTTCGCAAATGTAGGGATGCTAAACGAGGATAGATTCTGGCACAGTGGTTTTTTTAGTTCAAGTAACTAATCTCGAGGTTTTCGTAATATCCTGCTTTTCTAACATCATTATATTTACTTTTCTTTGTCGTATCGTCCAATAACTTCCATTGGTAGCTTTTATTCAAATTATGATTATTAAAGCAGAGCATGAATTGACAATATTAGTTCATAAAGTTTGTCATCTGAGAAATTTTCTGTCATTTAGTCTTCAAATCTATAATTTTGGAAATGTTTCACTTTCATTTCAAGAAATGGAAACAGGGATGTTTCGCTTCTTATGAAATTACATGTGAACGACATTTTTTTCTTTAAAGATTGGCACCTGTGCTAACACCTGTTGCCAATCTTCTTTTTTCTTCTTCTTCTCCCCAAAGCCCTCCATTCATAGTTGTATATTCTAGTTGTAAGTCCTTCTGGTTGTGCCATGTGGGACGCCATCACAGCGTGGCCTGATGAACAGCGCTAAGTCCACACCCAGGATCCCAACCCGTGAAACCCTGGGCACCCGAAGCAGAACGCGTGAACTTAACCACTCGGCCATGGGGCTGGCCCCCATGTTAACAACTTTGTAGAGAGTTCAAAGTTCTTAGGATGGGTTAACATCAACCTGAAAGGCTAAATCTGTATTCTCTCTTTGCTCGTGGGATGTCGTGATATTTTGCTTTGGATTGTATTAATATGTCTATTTTTCCAAAAATTAATAAAAATCTCTTTGTCACCATCACAAAACCAACTGCCCTGACCTGCACATTATGGCACCCTGCCACACTTTGAGGCCAAGAAACACGAGCTATGACTTTGGGCTTTGGAGCAGACAGTGGTCATGGTGCTATGTGTTTATTTTTCAAAGATTGGCACCTGGGCTAACAACTGTTGCCAATCTTCCTTTTTTTTTTCCCTGCTTTATCTCCCCAACCGCCTCCCCCCTCCCCTCCCCGTGTACATAGTTGTATATCTTAGCTGCAGGTCCTTCTGGTTGTGGGATGTGGGACGCCGCCTCAACGTGGTCTGACGAGCGGTGCCATGTCTGCGCGCAGGATCCAAACCCTGGGCCGCCACAGCAGAGCACACGAACTTAACCACTCAGCCACTCAGCCAGCCCCTGTGCTACGTTTTTTAAAGTTTTAGTAGAAACTTCTTCTTGGGTGAACGAGTTAACGAATAACTACATACAGGGCCCTTGCAAACTGTTACCCTCTTGATTTAAGTACTGTGGCAAGCCCGACATTGACCATGACCATTCCAGAAGCTGTCTCCATACTCCAGCTTACTAGTTTGGACCCGTTCACATCAAAATTTTCAAAACTTCTTGATACAACACAACACGTCATGTCCTGCTGTGTGCAGCTATCATAGGCACTATGTCCAAGGGTTTTTATCAAACTTTAATCATATCAAAATGCCAACCGAAAGCATGAAGAAATACAGCTAACTGGGAGATATTATCTGTGTTCTCATCAACTCTAATAGAAAATATCATAAACAATTTATCTACCTTCAAGTAACTTGTGCTGCAAGTTCTCAGCCTTATCGGCAGCGTTCTGACAGAACTGTTTCTCGTTAGACATGTTTACAAACGCCTGTTGCTGTCCTGCTCTCGAGAGATGCTGTTGTAAACCCACCATCTGAAAAGGCTTTGATGTCCGGACAAATTTTTCTCGCTTAATGTATAACTGTGTCTCATAGCAGCATTACTTATTTTACTCACATTTTAAAGATTTTATTTTTTTCCTTTTTCTCCCCAAAGTCCCCCTGGTACAGAGTTGTGTATTTTTAGTTGTGGGTACTTCTAGTTGTGGCATGTGGGACACCGCCTCAGCATGGCTTGATGAGCGGTGCCATGTCCGTGCCCAGGATTCGAACCGATGAAACCCTGGGCTGCTGCAGTGGAGCTCGCAAACTTAACCACTTAGCCAGGGCCGGCCCCTCACATTTTAAATAAAGAAGTGGAAATTTTATTTTATTTTTATTTCCTTAGGGTTTTTTTTGTTGTTGTTATATCACATTTTATTCAAGTAAAACTTACCCTGCCTCGTGGAAACCACAATAAAGGCTGGGGCTCACATCTTCCTCTTGCTCCCTCTGCATCCTGATGGATCCTCGTGCCTCTCCATATGGCCTTTCGTGGCGTGGCATTCAATGCCCCTGCGTGCCCCCTTCTCTTGGGATCTGTGAGTATAACAAGCCATGTTTTAATATCAGTCGTCTCCTGATCTGTTGGCCTCACCATCCCTGAATAATAATAAGACCTATATTTTAAAACAATTTGGGACTAGAAATAACATGAAAAGTGATACCAATTCCTACATTAACAACCAAATGTACATCCAACTCTTAAATTGCTATAGTTTCATTTTTATAAATATATTTTGTAAGATTTTTAAAAATTTCCTAACATGTACATTTTAAAATTTCATCTTGACTTAATTTTGAATGAATATTTTGATATTGATTAATTATAGGTTGTACTTCAGAAGAAAAATAACCTTTTGGAAAATATAAGAAACAAATGTTAACTTGTAAAATTTTTTACATTTACTTTAATTTATGTTTTTAATGAACATATATTTAAATTGTGTGTATCTTAAGTCAAAAAAAAAATATATTTTTTATCCTTTGGATCATTGCTGTCAATAACACAAACTATGTGAACAGTGATTATAACAACATAAATAATGATTTCATTAAAATAAAGCCAACAACACAGGTTTAATAGAATAAAATTTATGAGTTGCTTATGTTTTCATTTTATTACTCATCCAAGCATCATTGGTCCATCCACTGCACACCCACTATAAAAATAATTAGGGCACCAGCCTGGTGGCACGGCAGTTAAGTGGGCACGTTTCGCTTCGGCAACCCGGGGTTTGCCGGTTCGGATCCCGGGTCTGGACATGGCACTGCTTGGCAAGCCATGCTGTGGCAGGTGTCCCACGTATAAAGTAGAGGAAGACGGGCACGGATGTTAGCTCAGGGCCAGTCTTCCTCAGCAAAAAGAGGAGGATTGACACCAGTTAGCTCAGGGCTAATCTTCCTCAAAAAAAATAAAATAATAATTAAATTCAGTTGTTGTTATTTTGATGACTTTCCCTCAAAGAGAAACCATAGTTTTACCCTTATTTTTTAATTTTGTCATGATGATGATATATTTGTTAAAGTAGGAATATAGAACATACATTCTTTAACAGTTTCCTCCATTTATGACTTTTAACTATTTAGGTATATGGCCCATGGGCCTGCCTTGGCCCTCCTACCCTAGCCCCACAATTGTAGGAGCAGGCTGGCAGACATACTAACTTTCTTTCTCAAAATGACAAGCCTCCTTCAGCCATTTCCTCTCATAGGAAGGCTCTTTCTCTGAGGTCTTTGCATAGTGAGCTCTCGGTCACCCATCTTAGCTTCAATGTCACCTCCGTAGGACACTTCTTTGGATCCAGGCTCCCTATGATGACCCTGTTTTATTTTCCTTATATCTTGCATCACTACAGATATTTTCTAATCTATAGCTTTGTTTACTTTCTGTCTTCTCTTTCCAGAAGGTAGACCCTAGAAGAATTGAAGCGGAATCTTTGCTCTTGCGCCTGGGTCGGTATCTTTCTGAACGCTCTCTAGCGTGCAGGCAAGGTGGAGACGTGGCCGTGAGACTAGTCCTGCTTGTCTGCTTCAGGGAACAGAAACAGAAATGTTTGGGGCAGCCTTGTCTACAATAGCTAAAAACATAAAGGTGACAGAAGTCTACAGCCCCAGGAAAATGGAGACGTAAATGATGGCATATTCATAAAGTACCGTAAATACTATACATCAGTTAAAGCAAATTACCTTGAGCTCCCTAAATCCACATGGACAAATTCCCCAAAGGTGAGCATGAAAAGCAAGTTATAGAAAGATATCTATAGGACAGTGGTGTTCATAAAAAACCAAAAAGAAAAGATGCGAAACAATACATAATTTATGGATGCATACATCTGCAAGTAAATTTAATTTTAAAAAACTGCTGGGGTGATTAACATCAATTACATGAAAGTGGTTATTTCTCTAAAGAGAGAGGTACAAGAGTTGGGGAAGGAAAGAAAAGAGATTTACCTCTATCTCCATGCTTTGTTTAGAGGTTATGTTCAACACAGCTCATTCTCCATGCTGTTCTGTGTCCTTGAAAGCTTTTGTAATAAAAAGAGATGATAATTTTACAGTGGCTTTGGAGAAGCTGTCAATAGAGCTTCAGGACCATTTTTGTGAAACTTCTGGGCTTTCCACATTTTGTGGCCACTATGTCTTAACTTGCTTCTACCTCTTCCACAGTAATTAAGAATACAAAGAAAACTTGAGAGCAATCTGGGTCCTCTTAGCACTTTAATCAAGAAATGTTGCCCCTGCCATCTTGGATGCTATTGAATCGACTTAAATTCTTTCCTTCTCAGAAAAGTTCTAAATCCTGGTCTTATCCTGGTGCCCCACGCTCATCCATGAATTCATTTGCTTGTTTATTCAATGAATATTTGTTGAACACACTGAAAAAGTGGGACATGGGTAGAGTTTTATTCTAGAACAAACTTTTATGCCGTGACTCAGCCTCTCCTCCTGCCTTCAGGTCTACAATTAAAATATTACTTTTGTCGTGTTTATGGCAGGTTTATTTCAAATAACTCCAAGAATTTCACGGTTAGACTATCTTTCATTTTTTACATTCTCACCCATTTCATGATGTGTGATTTAAGCTCCTCTAAGTGCCCCACACGTCACTAACAGAGTGTTTAACCAGAAAGCCTGAGGGCTGGTGCAGAGTTCCCAAGAATGCACTGGCGAGGAGGGGCTGGCTGACGCTTGCCATTCCTGCTCAAAAGCCAGAGCTCGGGCTGTACTGACTTCCAGAGAATCTCACAGATTTGTTATGATTTATAACAGTTCGAGTTTCTCGAGGACCCAGATTATGTCAACCCTTGTCCACACATCTGTCATTTGTCCACGCCATTTTCCAGCTTTTCGCTGAACAATGACTCTCTGTTTCATATTGGCAGGTCTTTGGTATCATCCCACTAACTTCAGACATTCGAATTATTGGATGTCATTCTTCCCCTATCTGTTTTTCAGTGTATTGAGCTTTCAACTAGCTACTAGTACATACCTTGGACGCATCTTTAGTCTTTAAAGCTATGTAGACAAGGGAGCTGGCCCGGTGGCATAGTGGTTAAGTTTGCCAGCTCTGCTTCAGCAGCCCGGTTTCCCCAGCACAGACCTACACCACTCGTCAGCCATGCTGTGGCAGGGACCCACATGCAAAATAGAGGAAGATGATTGGCAACAGATGTTAGCTCAGGGTGAATCTTCCTCAAAATAAATAAATAAATAAAATGTAGAAAAGGAAATAAAAGGAACACTTATTTTTTAAAAAATCGTTCAGATTCCAGTTATTCCCCAAATTCTTAGCTAAATTCTCCCACCCACCCAACAAAAGAAACACCACAGGCTAAGCCCTAAAAACCTTTTTAAAGAGACTTTACGTTACCTCCCCACAGCTTAGTAAGATATCTGAGTACCAATTAGATGGAACCCGTGAAATAACAGTTTTACAAGGGGCGAGCGATGATTCAAGTCAAAGACTTACTTTTCGTTCACGTGTGAAAGAAATCAAACTTCTCAGGATTAAATTGGCTGGAGGGAAATGTCATGCCGGCATGTGCAAAATGACGAGGGACAGCTGGCTAGAAAGGCGTAAACCAGAAACCAGCCTCACCTCCCGGCTGTGGAAATTGCCACCAGAATGCTTATAAATAGCTCGTTCTGTTTGCCAGTTCTGTTGGGAGCAGCAGTGGGTCTCTCAGTGAAAGCCACCACTGTGTACGGCTCGGAGGCAGACTCAATGGTTTCCTTATAGAAGGCCGAGAAACGGAGGTCTCATGGCCAGCACGCGCTGTGACTGGGTCAGTTTGCATGGGGAGAGGGGGCCCTTGAGAGCCCAGGGCAGAGGGCTCAAGCGGTGTCACGGCTCAGTGTGCAAATTGTATAGGCTTCAGTTATCCGGAAGAGGTAACTAAAGGTAACACAGAGCTCCTTCAAACCAGACTCTGAGACAAGCCTGTGAGCCAGCCCGAGATTTCTTTAGATCCCAGAGCTCTTCGTTTCCTACGTTCAGAGATTCTGGATAGGCAATCCCAACTGGATGCTCATAGTGTATTCCAAATTACATTTCTAAACGTGACTTCTGAGTTCAACTAAATCCCATAACCGCTCTTCTAAACCCTAGGAAACCTTTATTTTTAGGTGAGAAATACAGAGTCCCCCCAAATTTCCCACCTGTCAGACTTGGTTCTCTTTGGTGAAGGAGGCTGTGGCTCACCCAGCGTTCATTTCCCTATAACCCCCAGCAAAATGCATTTATAGTAAGTGCTCAATAAATGCTTGCTAAATAAATGAACGGCCTTTTCACTTTTCTGCCTGGGACCCAGAACATCAGAAATGTTCTGGAAGAGGGCAGCCCCCAGGTGGGCTGTGGAAGGAGCTTCTGTCTTCAGTGCATTGGTTGGCTCAGTTTATCACGACATTGACTTCAGGGAAGGAGAAGAATAAACCTCAGGAAAGAGGAGTTAGTGGGAGGCAGAGAATGTCATCATTCTGTGCAACTCATTGATTAAAATGCAACACCGGCAAGTCAAACACAAATAATACTTAACCTAGGACTGATCAGAGTGGGAAATATCCCCTATGACACTTGAAGTCCCCAGGAAGCATGAGCTCTTTTGTTATAGTTAAGACAACTATAGAACAAAGCAGAGGAGTCTAACTTTCCGTACACTTTTGGGGGCTGGTTAGGGAGCCCAGCTCTTTCTGTGAACAGTTCTTTCCGTGAGTCTGCAGTCATTCCATTTCGTAATGTTGGTCCCTCATTGGCTGTGTGAAAGGATGAAGGAATAGAAGGAAGTGAGGTCATGTGTTTCTGTGGTTGCAATTTATCCTTCCTCCAACTTCTTGTTAAAGATTCAGAGGGGAGACCCAGGGCCTGGTGCGACAGCTTGGACCTCTTTTCTGTGCTTTTGGCCTCGTCCTTTCTCTCACACATTCTTTTCATCCGGGTTTTGGCAACTGCTGAGCAAAAGCAGCTGTTTGCTTAGCTGACTTAACTTCCTTCGGGCTGTTGACATCTGTGCTGTTTGCCATTGCTCTGGGGCAAAACGCTTGTTTGGTTAACTCAGTTTGATAACACACCATCCACGGAGGTACCAATGCTACTGGATTTATGGCCTGGTCGGTAGCTTCTGATGAAGAGCATGGCTCCTGGATAGACAATGTAATGACCGTGTCCGAAGTCCGGCGACAAGGGAAAAGGCAATTTTAGATGAGATTTTTATTGGTAAGATCCAAACTACAGGTTGTCTCTTTAAGGATTAGGATTCACTCCACAGGAGTGCTTTTAAGTGATGTTATTCAAGGAAAAAACCCATTTACATTCGGATTTGGCCCAATTATATTTTCGCTCAGTTTATCTTCTTAGGTTTTAAATACTTTTCTATTCAAAAAAAAAAAAACTTTAAAATGTAGTTTTATGATGAGTCAAGGACTGCTGCTGTGCCTTAAGCTAGAATAAAACACACAGAATACATTTAAATGAATTACAAAGTGTATTATACTCTGAAAATCAGCATTCGAATGCACATTAATTTTTGCGGCTCTTAACTGCTTCTGGTTGCTGAGGAACCACCTCCAGTTCTATAATTGAAATAGCTCTTCAGATGCAATTTAGTTGTTGATTGGTTTTTAAGCATTTTTAAAAGCTAACGGCTTAGATAGAAAAAGGTGGTCTATCCTTGAGTTTTAAAAGGAGCACAGATGTCATCATGCCCTGGACTTATTAGGCCACTGGAACCAGGTTTATTTCCTCCAAGAAGGGGCGCTCCCCCCCAAAAGGCTGACCTACCGTTGACTGGTCAGGAGCCACAGAGCTGGCTCGACATCCAATACAAGGTCCCAGTTATGAAGTTGTCATGCTTTGAATGAATGAACCAGGTTTCTCATGAACTCCAGTCCCTAGTCCACACATTCCCCACTTTCTTCTCTTGCCTTTTGTTACCCCTGGCTTTTTGTCAGGTTTAAGAAGTGACAACTAGGAAAAGAAGAGACAAAACGAAAAAGGGAGCCCATTTTGATAGTCATCAGCAAGTGAATATCCACAGGTGTGACCATGATGAGATTTCAACAAAAGGCCCAAATCTGGCATCGGAATGCTCTGTGGGTTTTATTTTTCAGTTGTGCCAGGCAGCAAAAGGGTATTGCAAGGTGGCTGTGTCCCCATAGCAACATTCAATAACTTCAAGATAAAAATAATAATAATTATCTAGAGATTCTCAACTGTGTGCCTGCCTCCTGGATATTAATAAGGTTATTTTGAACTCAGTGATGATGGGAGTAGCAGTATGTATTGGAGAAAACATGGAGATCTAATCCATTCCATTCCTGAATTTCTCACTGAGGGGTAATGGTCAAGCCACCTAATTCTTGGTTTCTTAACTTTCTTCTAGACAAATAGTATTACTGAGTTATTGTTGGAATGTTATAAAGTTGACATGTCAAGTAATAATGCTTGAAAACCACAAATCGCTATGTGAATGCCAAGTAAAATTACTATTAGGGAATTCTGAAGATTAAGATTTGAGAAAGGACCCTCGTGAGCTCGCCAGAAGGGAAACCTCAAAAGCTCGTTGGAATCCTTTGATGTATTGTATCAAATTAGACAGTTTGTAAGCAGGAAAAGATCCAAAGACAAGTTAATTGTGCTCTAGGAATCCTGTCTCTCTAGGATTCCAGCCAAAGTTTGAGAAGGTAAATTTTAAGGTATGGAAAAATCTACTCTTTGTACTTTCTTCTTACCTATGTCTTGTCAGGAGAAACATGGACGTAGGTGGAAAACCAGCTTGGCTGATAATAACAAAGTAATAATTAACAACACCTAAGTACCCTTTATTGTTTGTTAAACCATGTCCCTGGCAATTAACTACATACTTTATGTTCATTTTAATCTTCACAAAACCCTATGACGTAGATACTATAAATATCTCCTTTTATAAGTGAGGATACTGCTCAAGAGTTTAAGCAATACAGTGTGATATAATCTCATACAAGGTGATAACGGCACGTATATGTTCTAAAATGACTTTTCTAACTTAAAGGATGTTAGGTTTAACTGTATGGATTGCTTAGAATTCATTACAAGATAGATCTCACTATGTTTTGCACTGTGGGGACCTGGAAATGGCCACCCCAAGATATGTCTCTTTGGCATCAAGATTATTTGAGGCTGATTGCTTTTGATAAACTGGGACAGGGAAGGAGGCTCTGAGGAATGGAACTTGCCCTTTGTTAGGACACATTTACATTTGTAAGGTAAATCTCTATCTGTAAAAGGTGCCTCCCTCTCTGTACCAGGAAGAAGAAAGGCGATGACCTTCTTTCTAGAAACTCTTAATCCATGCCAAAGGCAAGGACTTAAATCTGCATTTTATTGTGCTTGTCTGGTAACCTCCTGTAACTGACTTCCCTCCCCCTCCCAGCGTTGGCATTTCTTTAAGGATTAAGCATCTTTCCTTAGGTTAGGAACTGATTACTGCGTTCACCTGTGACCGCCCAGCTCCAGACAATAGACTTGCCTCTTGCTACGCCCACCGAGATAGCAGACCACTACCTGCTGGTCCATCAAGCGCTGTGCCCACAGGGCAATCTTGTGACTATTGTGGGAGGGACATTTCAATCACATGTGAAACACCCTGTTTGGGGGTATATAACCACGATGTGCACCCCACTTCTTCAGTGCCCTTTCTTCCTTCGGGAAGAAAGGCCCCGGGCCATGGTTCCTCATAAAGCTTTGTTTAATTTTCTCTTGCTATTCTGTCTCATGTGAATTTAATTCGTTCTCCGGCCAGAGGAACCCCCATTTGGGAAGAGGAAATGTCTTCCTCCCCTGCAGCACACACAAGCAATAGTCTCTGCTAAAAGCCATGGGTGGTTAAGAAAATTCATGGAAGGGTGAAGAAGAAGAGGGAGAAGAGATTTCAGGTTACAGATCTTTCTTTTTCCTGTGTGTGGTAGGTGCTACAATGTCTGGTTTATTTGTCTTATGAAAAGCAAGTTACACAAAGAAGAATGTGTCCTAAATCCATTAAGGAAAAAGAAAACTCACCACCAGTCAAAGACTTCACAAAGAGATGAGGAAATGGATCACATTCAAGGGTGGCAATTACTTAATTCTCTTAAGTAGATCATTATTTAAATTATGCTCCCCAAATGTGAGTAACATATGCGGAGACACCAAGAGCCCCTCCTTCATAAAAGTCTCAATGGAAGTTTAAAAAACAGAGCACCCTACAGTCTATTTTCTTGGAAAATACATTGCTGGCACTTGAAGAAGGAATTTTAAACAACTCTCCCAGTATCTACATTTGAGCTCCCCTCTTCAGCTGGAAATCTCCCAGCCAGATTGCTTTCTCTCTCCTGGTTATGCAGAGTCGGCAAGCTTAAAAAGCAAACCAACAAAAAACAGAGACCAAAGGGTAGTGTGCAGAACGGGAGGAGATGAGAAGGCTGTGGGGTCTTTACAAAATGATCTTTCCATTTGTGATGGGAAACCAAAAACCCTTGATAGACAAATGCCGATATTTTCACAATGCAGGGTAATGCACCCGGGAAGTGATTGAAAAGAACTGTGAAAGTGATTTCTCTGAACTGTTGTCCCTGACGCGGAACATAGGTACCTTCCTTTTTGTGGTACTCTATGTATTGTCTGCAGCCAACAAGAAATTCGACTGAATGGGACCCTTGAATCCTGCAGAACCTCAGAAGCTGCTGTTCCTGGCCCCAGCCCTCCACGGAGCCAGACGAGGCCAGGGAGACGTCCCAGAGCCGGGCGGGCAGAGGGGAGTCAGAGGCAAAAGTGACCATCCCAACCAAGGGAGATGACAGGGAAGATGCCAAAACACTGCAGTCAGGACTTGAGTTCAGAGAATCCTGGCAAGTCTATTTTTCATGCATGATAGGGCATTCATGGTTTTAAATAACACAGTCTGAAAGGTTTAAAAGCTCAATGTGTAGCTGTGCTAAAATAGATCTGTGCAGCAAGATTGCCAAGCTGGCGTTAAAAAGAGTGAGAGGGAAAAAGAGAGAGAGAGAGAGAGAAAAGAAAGAGAAGGGAAAAAAGGTGCCCACGCCAGAGGCCCAATTGAAATGAACCCTAAACCCACCTGGTGCTGCATCCAGATGTTTCCATGGAAGGTGTGATCCTCTTAAACCTGCAGAGGATGCACTAGGAATTTGGTTTCTGGAAATCCGGGAGATTCCTTATGTTCGTATCAGTGGCTTCCTTCCTAGACTGCACACTAGCACCTCCTACAGAGCTTTTCAAAATTACCTGATGCCTGGGCCCCACCCAGAGAGATTCTCGTTTCATTTGTCTGGGGTTTAATTTTCTTTTAATTTCTCAGTTGAGTCTAATGTGCAGCCAGAGTTGAGAAATGCTCGTATTGACTGCAAATGTCTTTTTAAGAACTGCCTTGATTATTGTTCCTTAGGGAGATTTTTAGGCCCTTTTCTAATGTTAAGTGAAATGTCAAATTCCATCTTCATGAGCTAGAACGACAGGCTTCCCAAGGAGAAACCTGGACACAGGCTAAAACTGTTTCCGCATTTCATAATTTCTAAGGTGCACATTTCCCCCTGACATTTGAATGTAGCACAGAAATCAGATCATCTTATAATCGATGTGATTGTTCAATTGTTGTGGGACCCAGAAGCAGTCTCAGCGAAGCTATTACTTGGGCGAACTCGTTCATAGTCCTTCCTGTCTTGGCCACTTGCATTGCGTTATGGGAATTGCTGCAACCATATGTGTTTAATGGTTTAATGAGGGCTTAAATGTCTCTAACAAGATTACACCATGATTTGACATTGAAATGAAAAGGTATTGAGTACAAAGAAAGACAGGAAAGCGGAGAAGAGAGCACAAATTTGGTATTAGGAAAACAATTATTTGTTAAAAGGATGGCTGCAATTCCTTATGTCCTTGTAAAGCAGAGACCACGTGATTCTTGGATGGAAAGGAGGACACTTACATGCAGCACGAGTAGTCTCCTTCCTCAGATAGTGCAAGAGGACTGCCCGTCACACCAGGCAAGCAAGAAAGCATGCACACCAGAACTCACCGGAAGGTTAACAGTGGTTTGGAAGAAAATCTGGGACAATGGTGGAGGACTTTTTTTTTTTTTTTTAAAAACTGTATCATCAATGCTTTGGATGGCACAAATGACAGCATCATGGAAAAAGCTGCCCATGGATGATAGAGTTAAGAACCAATCTGATGTGGTATTTATACACAATGGAATACTACTCAGCTATAAGAAATGATGAAATCTGGCCATTTGTGACAACATGGGTGGTCCTTGAGGGTATTATGCTGAGTGAAACAAGTCAGAGGGAGAAAGTCGAATACCATATGATCTCACTCATAAGGGGAAGATAAAAACAATGATAAACAAACACATAGCAATGGAGATTGGATTGGTGGTTACCATGGGGGAAGGGGGAGGGGGGGAGGGCAAAAGGGGTGATTAGTGAGGGGATGGACTATAATTAGCTTTTGGGTGGTGAACATGATGTAATCTACACAGAATTTGAAATATATTATGATGTACATCTGAAAGCTATATAATTTTATAATCCAATGTTACTGCAATAAAAAAAATCTAAGAACACCATTCCCTGAATGTGTAGACATTTTAGAAATACCACAAGTAATTTACTTTGCTAATATTTTCCTTTTAAGGTATGAACAAGGCCGATGCATTTTTTAAATGCATTTTTTAAATTAAAAGAGCTCTTTCAATAAATATAATATGAAACTTCTACATAGTCAGAAAACTTTGTGTTTTGCAGTGTGCTATTTTCTTAGCAATGCATAAACTAAGTGTGTGCCTTCCAACCAATTGGCATCTAAGATTTGATGAAACCACAATATATAAATTCTCTACCAGCCAACACAGGGAGACAGCATTGTTTTCTGATAACTCAAATGTTCTCATTCTTAGAGACACTAGAGTCAATGGCAAGACTTTACACTTTCATAGAAAACCAATTTTTAAAGATTTAGTATGCTGTAAATACCATAAAAACTTACTAGCATGTTTCCCTGAATAAGGAACGTCACTTCTTTAGACATCAGATTCCTCATATATAAAATAATGGGGTGAAAAAATGGTTTCCAAGGACCTATCTCCACCACAAGTTGAGGCAAGAAAAGGCCGAAATGAAAGCAGTGAAGCCTAAACCAAGGATGGCAGACACCATTTAAAAAATGTTTTATGTGGGGCAACCAATTGTGCTCCACTCCTCCTTCCACCATCTGCTTCTACTGCCTACCATCACCCCCCTTCATTTGTTCATTCATTCATTGATCCCACAAGTGCCACGTATATGCCAGGTGCTGGGGCTAAGAGGAGAGAGGGGAAGAGGACAAGGCATGTTCTGCCCTCATAGAACTGGGCGGGGTGGGGGGGGGGGAGGCAGGCAGCAGTAGATTTTACTAAGATTTTTTGGTGAGGCCATGCAGCAGACAACTCTTGGAGAATCGCAATCTTGCTTTTAACAGGAATTAGTTCTCTCTCTATAAAAACAAGTGTCAACGAAAATAATCCATAACCAATCTATAAATGAAAATTTGGGTGAGTTTATTCTGAGCTTAAATCTTAGGATTATAACCCGGGAGAGTCTTTCCACAAAGGAACAGAGCACTCCAAAGAAGTGGGGGTACACAGGGTGGTTATATACCCTCAAAGAGGATGTTTCACATATGATTGAAATGTCCCTCCCACAGTAGTCACAAGATCGCCCTGTCAGCACAGCGCTTGATGGACGCAGCAGGTAGTGGTCTGCTATCTTGGTGGGCTTAGCAGGAGGCAAGTCTATTGTCTCGAGCTGGGCGGTCACAGGTGAGCACAGCAATCAGTTTCTAGCCTAAGGAAAGATACTTAATCCTTAAGGAGACGCCAACATTGGGAGGGGGAGGGAAGTTGCACCTTTGTCTCAAGGGCCTTTGCTCTTGCCAAAGGGAATGTCTAAAGCCGATATACAATGCATGCTCAACAGCCACGGTCAGGCCCTTTTGGAAAGACAAGGTCAGGCCGAATTAGGTTTACACCAAATGGCTTCCTCATACATTCCAATATATTCTATTACTTGCCATTTTTATTTGTCACAAGAAAGCAAAAAATCTCATCCTCCATACTGAAATCTACTCCCCCACCCCCAGGGTCACAAAAAGCCTCTGATAGATCAGAGGAATCCTGGGGACCTCATGATGTTTACTCTTGATTAATCCACAGGGAACAGTGTCCAAGAAGGTTTTTCTAGAAAAAAACATCTACCGCTGCAGCCGTGAGTCGATGTGAAGTTACGAACCCTCAGGGGAGCTGGGATCCCAGCATTTCCTGTGAGCAACCTACCAGCTCTGAGGAATCCCATTCACTCCCGCTAGTAAGAATGAGGAGTCGCCACATTAGATGGGATTATGCTAATAAATTGCTCCTGACTCGCCTTGTGTTTGAACAGTTAAACAATGAGAAGTCTGGATTCAGGGAGAGGCTCCAGCTAAGCTGATGACAAATTGAGGTGTTAATTAAAACCTTTCTTTAGCAACAAGTAGGGCAATTTGTAGTTAATGGCCTTTAAAAAGGATTTTTTCCCCTTCAGCATAGTATTCTTTCATTTTTGATGATGCCAAAGTCTTTCTCCCTGTTTAAAGGAATAGAAAGAAACATTTGCTTTTGTTAGATGATGTTCCTGTCCCTGGGGAAGCTTTGGAGGAGCACAGCTCTGCTCAGAGGAAAAAAAGCTGGCTGACCCCGGAGTCCATGGGCACGGCTGGCAGCCAGCAGGATCCTAGTCTCTCGGCTTCGGTGCCTTCTGGATTTCTCCTTGAGGACCAGGGCCCAGAAAAATGTCCCTGGCTGAATGGGTGGCAAGAGTTAATATGACTCAAGAAATGAGTCAAAACGAAACAAATTGTCTAGATGGTTTTTTTCTGGATGATGACACATTTAATGAGTCATAACACAAGTCCTTTCTTCTTCGTCATCCATCCACTCCTGCTCCAAAATTATTTCCCCTCGAATCAGCAATGGTTATTTTGTTCTTCCTGCATATCTTATTATAAAATATTTATGTTCCTCATGGAAACGGGGATAAGTGTGAGGAGATGTTATACTAATATTTCTTCCTAAGAACATCTTCTAGACTCTTAGGATGAGGATACCAGTAATGGCAACACCGCCTGCATTTTGATAAGTGGAGATCATCCTTTAATTCCTTAGTATTCTCTCCTCTTCTGGAAAAAACACTGAAGGAGCCACAACAATGCACGGAC
Organism: Equus caballus; assembly: GCF_041296265.1. Taxonomy (NCBI): domain Eukaryota; kingdom Metazoa; phylum Chordata; class Mammalia; order Perissodactyla; family Equidae; genus Equus; species Equus caballus. The sequence goes on from NC_091712.1 coordinate 38,395,239, forward strand.
AAGCTTTGCTAAAAATGGTGTGTTATGTGCGGGTGTGTGTGTTTTCTCTCATGGGTGTGCGTGTGTGGACACAGATATGGCTATTGGATTCAAAGAATATGTGCCAAAGAGAGAATGGGGCACTGGGAGACAATTATTTGCTATTTTTTTACACCACGATGTGTTTGAAGTTTCTACAATAAACATATAGTCTCTTAATAATTAAAAATTAATATAAAAAGCAAAAGGTGGGGCCCCAAGCAAATTTCAGAGAAAGCTGGGCCTCGTTGATTGTGAAATAAATAAGCAAAGCAACAGTGCATTCTGGAAACTCCAACCCTATGCAGCGAGGGTAACTGACAGCTGACACTCTGAGCCCCAGTGCCTGCTAGACTCTCATCACATCCTGGGGCACGCATAGATTCCTTGTCTAGATGGGGAAATCCACTTCAGAGAGGCGATGGGGATTGCCTCGGGAGTAGCTGCTGGGGTGGGACACCCTGAGTCCTATGGCCTTAACCACTAGGCTAGACTGCTTCTCCGTTGTGCAATAGTTATGCTACAGAAAGGAGCCGGTGAGCACACTTCTTCAGGGGACTCTATAAGGATTCAGTTTCGCTTTGTAACTGACAGGCAGTGTGCACGTGTGTGCACATGTGTGTATATGTGCATGTGTGAGGGTGCATGTGCAACTGTAGGTGCATGGGTGTATGTGACTGTGGGGGACTGGTCTTGGCCACCCCAAGATATGTGTCTTTGGCATGAGGATTATTTGTGGCTCGTTACTTTGCAGACAGGAAAGCAACTGAAAAGTAGAGCTTACTTACCCTTTGTGAGAGACATTTACATTGTAAAGGAACTCTCCATCTGTAAAGATATCTCCATCTGTACCAGGAAGAAGGGGAGATGACCTTATCTCTAGAAACTCTTAATCAATGGGGAAGGCAAGGACTTAAATCTGCATTTGTTTATTGTGCTTGTCTGGTAACCTCCTGTAACTGGCTCCCCCCACCCCCAGTGTCCTCCTTTGTCTTTTGGCTGGATATGATATTTGGGGTGGTGGTTTCGGCCATTTTGGCGAGTTGCTCGGCTTGCCTGAGCCTCTCTCATCTATACATTGACAAATAGAAATGGCAAGCAATAAGGATATATTGGAGTTCATGAGGAAGCCATTTGGTGTAAGCCTAATTCAGCCTGACTTTGCTTTTTCCAAAAGGGCCTGACCGTGACTGTTGAGCATGCATTGTGTATCTGCTTTAGACATTCCTTATGGCAAGAACAAAGGCCCTTGATATAAAGGTGCAACTTCCCTCCCCCTCCCAAAGCTGGCATTTCTTTAAGGATTAAGCATCTTTCCTTAGGCTAGGAACTGATTGCTGCGCTCACCTGTAACCGCCCAGCTCGAGACAATTGACTTGCCTCCTGCTACGCCCTCTGAGATAGCAGACCCACTACCTGCTGTGTCCATCAAGCGCTGTGCCCACAGGGCAATCTTGTGACTATTGTGGGAGGAACATTTCAATTATATGTGAAATGTCCTGCTTGGGGGTATATAACCACTCTGTACACCTCACTTCTGTGGTGCCCTTTCTTCCTTCGGGAAGAAAGGCCCTGGACCATGGTCCTCATAAAGCTTTGTTTAATTTTCTCCTGCTATTCTGTCTCTTGTGAATTTAATTCCTTCTCCGGCCAGTTTTCCGAACCCAGAAAAGGTAGAGGAAATGTCTCCCTCCCTCCATGTCTATGTACGTAAGCATGTGTGTATGCATGTGTCTATGTGTGTATCAGTGTGCATGTGAGTGTGTGTGTGTGTGTGTGTGTGTGTTTGGGGGAGTTGTGGAGGAAGAGGAGACATCTTTTTATTGTCCATCCTGGATTGCAAAGTTGAGAAGGTAGAGAGCCCTGCCTACTTTATGTCCTTTGTCAGCCTGTGACCTCATGTTGCTCTGAGTTAGACCCTGGCCAAGGCCACAGTGGCAGATCTGAGCCTCTTTGGACTAGTTTTGTTGGCTCAGACTTCTCTCCTTCAGACTGTCACACACACATTGTGTTGACAAAAAGAAGTGAAAGCATGAGGGAAGGCATTTCCCCAGGGCAATCCATGACCACCGTTGAAAAGTCACTCGCTGTGCCACATTGTCTGTGGGACTCACCAGGGGCTTCATTTCAACACACCAACCCCAGAGATGTGATCATTCTGGAGATACTGTGAACAGCTGGAGAATCATAATAAAACTCTTGGAGTTTGCGATCTATTTTCAGAAAGGAACCCACGTCTAAACAATGCCTTGAAGAAGAGGAAGCCATTTGCAGCTAGCGCCTGATCTTGTTTCTATGTTCCTGTTCCCCAACTGATGTCCAAAAGATTCTGTGATGCACCGTGTATTTCAGGATCTTCCATAGGGAAAGCAGAGGGACTAGTGGGAGGCATCGTGAAGAGAATCTCTGAATGACAGCGATTTCCTTTATGACCAGTCTTAGTGGCGGAAGATCTGGACCCCGAAATGCTTCCAAGCCTAGAATCTAAGATGTTAGTGTGAAACAAACCTTAGATTGCCCAGGAAAACCTTCCGCCTTCAGACACAGCAGACTCCTTGAGGCCAGTACCCGCTTTTCTCCACCATCTGTCTCCCCAGGGTTTATTTGAGCATAGTGGCTGCTGGGGAAGCTGAGATTTAGAGATGTCCATGGCTTGCCCATGAGTCCAAGGACAATTCATTGGCAAACAAATGTGGGCAGGTGGCTACAAGGACTGAAATAATTACTTCGGAAATTTGGAAATCGCTTTTGGAATAATTGCCTTAGAGAATTCTCTGACTTTCTTATCTTACCGATGGGGAAACTGAAGCTCGGAGAAGTTAAGAGGCACTTGTCCCAGATTGGACAAATCGTCAGTAATAGAATTAGTGCCAAATTACAAGTTTTCTTTGACTTTTGTTACATATTCTGTTAGAAGGACCCCCTCTTACAAGGAGAACTGTTTTCTTCTCCTGCAGATTTTATCAGGAAGAAGATAGCACAGCTCAAGGAGTTAGATAGGAGGCAACTTATGTCTCCTTCTTATGGGGAAAAGGGCAGGTGGAGGCAACTAGAGCCCTCTACACAATTTGATCCACATAGCCGTCACAGACGCCATACTCTGCTGAGCTTAGGTATTTCCGAGGTCAATTTTCCCCTCTCTCTCTCTGTCTCTCTCAAGACTTCTACCTCATTCAGGTAATAAAAGCAAAACCCCTCGACACTTAGGAAAATGCTCCTAATGAAGGAGAACCTGGCGGAGACCATGTTTTAACTCGGAAGCACGTTGCTTTTCTCCTCTTTGTCCAAGCAGATGTGACCCCATAGGGTTCCATTCATCCAGCAGGATGCTCTCTGGAATCCTGAAAACAAACCTAGAAGGTTCTTTAGCGGATGGGCAGAAGAGCACGTGGTTGACATTTCTGCCAAAGGCAAAGGTGACCGTTGCTGTCAAGATCTGACTTGCCTCTAAGGATAAGTCCTGAGGAAGGCATGGAAATTTGTTCTGAATGAACTTTGGAGCCTATAAAAATGAGAAAATTCTGCATCCACGTTGTGCTGTCTCTGTGGTCATGTAGGAAGTGATGAGCAGAAGTACATTATTTTTGCTGCTGGCTTCCCCGCTAGTGTTGGCCATCAGACTCCTTCTTATGTCCCCGCTTGTAGATGTCTTACATTTTTACAGCTGAGGTCCAAGGGCTTCCAAGCCTTTCTCGATTGTATGCTCAACTACCTTGCTTTCCTTCTCTCTTTTTGTCTCGTGAATTTCTCCCCACAATGACCTCATGGCCATCAAGATTCAAATCAGCCCTCAGCAAAATGCCGTATATGCATCACAGAACTTTGAGGTTTATTGTAAATAGTCAGAATTCCAAATCCTAACTCTAATATTTCCAGGGCAGTCAATACAGCCTATAGTTTTGTAATGAACAAGTTTTGGTAGTGAAATCAATGTGTATGTGTGCATAAATAATTTGTATCGTAATAGTTAAGAACTAAGACATTGGAGCCAGACCCCCTGGGTTTGAATTCTGGCCTCACCACTTACTAGCTGTTTTATCTTGCTTAGTGTCTTATTCCGTTTACTTTGTTATAACAAAATATCACAGACTGAGTGGCTTAATAAACAACAGACATTTATTTCTCACAGCTCTGGAGGCTGGAAGTCTAAGATCAAGGCACCAGCAGACTTGGTGTCTGGTGAGGACCCGCTTCCTGGCTTATAGACAGCTATCTTCGGGCTGTGTCCTCACATGGTGGAAGCGATAAGAGAGCTCTCTGGGGTCTCTTTTATGAGAACACTAATCCCATTCATGGGGGCTCCACCTTCACAACCTAATCACCTCCCTAAGACCCCACTTCCAAATACCATCACTTTGGGGGTTCGGTTTCAACATACGAATTTCAGAGGGACACAAACATTCAGGCTATAGCAGTTAGTTACTTAATTTTCCTAAACCTGTTTCTTTATCTGTAAAACATACATAATAACAGTACTTATCTCATATGTTTGTGAGGAATACATGAGATAATGCATCTAAAGTGAAAAGCCCTTTGTTAACACTCCAGATGTTATTATAATAATGATTAATGTAAGAGATTAGGGTCCGTTTTTTATACACCGTAAATGCTATGTTAAGAAAGAAACAATGTTTTAGTTTCTACAGTTACCCACCTTTTCCTCAGTAAGTGAAGGCAGTTGAGCCAATAAGACCTATTGTGTGGATCTTAGTGCTCAATCCTAGAAGTAAATTGAGGCTTGTGAAATAACAGATGAGAGCAGTGTGGTTGAGCGAGGGGCAGGCCCATCTTCTAACAGCTGATAACTAGGAAAGGATGGGGTAGTCGGTGGTGGGGAGGGGGGAGGTGGGACACGGTACATGAGAAATAAGCGGTGGTCACTCGGTGTGACAATTGATTGAGATCCAACAAAACCCATGGCTTCCCATTGTGAGTGGTGATGATAAAGACCACATATGGCATCAGTCACGTCCACCCAGAGAAAGTGTCCAGACTGTGGGAGAATCTTTCCTAGGAATGTGGATGGAGATTAGGGTGGGTGATGGATACCACCCACCTTCCTTGGTTGACTTCACCCAATTAAATGAGTTGCTGACTTTATTAAGAGCCTGACGTTTCACATGCTAATTATATGGACCCCTAACAATGGGTCAGAGCTATTTGCAGGTATAGGACCAAGACACTGGGCAAGGTCTTATCCAATCTTCTCTTGATGCTTTGTGCCTCAGGGCAAAGGCTTTTAAATGCCTAGATGTTAGACTGGCAGATCTTTCTGTTAAGAAAAGAAAGAGAGGGTGCGTTAGAAAGTCTGAATTTTTTCAAACGCAATTTATCTGTTTGGTCTCAATGGTGTGGTATGAAGTCTCTCTCAATCTCTCTTCAAATATCTTCCTCTAAATTGTTTTGTAAAGCTGCATTCTGGGTAAGGGATAAGGAAAACCCTTTCTAAGAAACAGATTCTCTCTAAATTTGTACCAAAGACAAATGTAATCAGAGGTTGCCGCTGGCTGTTCTTGGGGCAAGTCGAGATAAGGACTGGAAAACTGTTGGAAATAACATACTGATCAAAAGAGTGGATATCTTTGGCCCAGAAAAAAGAAGAAGAACCTCCCAACTGGAAAAGCACAGTACTGGTAAGGTCCTCTTCTCATCAGTGGAAGTCAGACACAAAGATGGCATATTCCAGGGGCACATCTTCCAGAACATTCCTATCCCTCCTGCTCCCTCCGCATAAAAGAAGGGCTCTCATTTTATGAAAGAAGGACTTAAGGACTGGCATCTGGAAAGAGAAGAGGAGGCCAGCGGATGCTTCTCCATCCAGCCAAAGTTGGAGGGACCACCTCAGAGGAGCCACAGGGATTTGAGCTCCTGTGACATTGGCTGACTGAGGGAACATGTGGCCCCTGGGACACTTTTGTCCCTGAAGGACAAAAGAAAATCGGAAGATTTAAGCCTTTCTCTTTAGGGCACTGTCAAGAGTTGAAAAAAATAATGAACTGGGAACAGAGCCAGCTACAGAATGTGCGGGACACAGTGCAAAATGAAAACGCAGGGCCCCTTGTTCAAAAAACAGGAGGAAGTGTCGTCAAGGTAGTAAAATGTGAAGCTTTTTCTTTTCTTCCACAGTGTCTCTCTTGACTTCTCATGAGGTTTTTTTATTTGTGGTTTAATGTTGATCTAAGTAAAGAATAATGGAAAAGTTTAATTATTCGCATGTTTCACTGTTCATCTTTATACTGAGCATGCCAGTCTTAAACGCAGATATCAGCACATTTAATGCACGTACAGAATCACTGAAATCACACAATTTGTATTTCATAGCTTATATGTTTATATGTTTTTTTTTTTCCTCTTGAAAGAACAGTGTGGGAAAGAAAAAATTCAGCCCTTGGGGCCGGCCCGGTGGCACAGTGGTTAAGTGCGCACGTTCCACTTCAGCGGCACAGGGTTCACCGGTTCAGATTCCGAGTGCGGACATGGCACCACTTGGCAAGCCATGCTGTGGTAGCCGTCCCACGTATAAAGTAGAGGAAGATGGGCACAGATGTTAGCTCAGAGCCAGTCTTCCTCAGCAAAAAGAGGAGGGTTGGCAGCAGATGTTAGCTCAGGGCTAATCTTCCTCGAAAAAAACAATCAGCCCTCGACATCTGGGGCCTGGATCTGACATTCACAGCCTAGTCTCCATGTTATTGCAAACTGATCTGACACTTACAGTTAAGCCATGTTTTCTCCTTTTGGATATAACCCACCTCACAGATCATTCCCTCAGACCAGTCCCTATACAACCCACAGAATACCCAGCACCACCCTCTCTTGATGAATGAACCACGGCTGTGTTTTTGCCAGTTACAGCTGTAGCCTCACTCTACTCCACCCCTCCTAGAGATAAGATTCGTTGAGATGACCACTCACAAAATCCCCATTCCCTGTTTCCTGACAACACCCAATCTGGAACAAACCTCTGCCTCCTCAGACCCTCCCCAATTCACCCAACCAAAGCCCATATCCTGTAATAGGTTCTAACATCCTCTTAAGTAAGATTGCCCAGCATCCCCGTGGGCGATGGGAATTCCTTGCTGCAATGAGGAATAAACCCAGCTTGTTAAAGTACAGGTGTGTCCCTGGAGGGCCTTCAGCACAAAACTAACTCAACTGTTTTCATCTCATGTCTTGATACATGCACATTTTATTAACACTCTCTGCCTTTAGCTTACAGGAGAGTAAGGAGAGAGGAAAGAAAAAGGATGGGTTGCCCTATCTTTCCCTTCCTTCTGTGTCATCCTTTTTAGTGTAGGTGGTTACTAATACAGGGAACTGACATGAGTGAGAGAGAGGATATGGTAGGATTCCTTGGTTGTTCGTGTTTCTTGGAATGTCATTGCTTTCTTTCCGCATTGGAAGCAAGTTCTTTTTCAAACAGAAAGAATGGCCTCAGGGGGCTGTCAGCATCCCTGCCTACTGAAACACGGCCGTAACACACTTACTGTGCGCTCTCTTTGAGTCTTGTTGAACTCCCACAAATTATGGGTCAACTGGAATCCTGTGCTCCTGGGGCATCGTGAACACTACATGTCAATGGGCAGCCATGAATGGGGGGACGTCTCTTTCTTGCTCACATGTATGCTTTATTGTCTCATTGGACTCCTCTTACGAAACGCAAGTTCAAAGATAAAATTAAGGATTTCAAGACAATGACGGCAAATCCTTAACCCAAGCACAAGGCTCTTCTGAGCGCAGGGCCCCAACCAACAGCACAGGTTGTATGCCCATGAAAGCTGGCCCTGCCTGGGAATGGAATTAAGAATAGCGACAAAGATCTGAAACAGCACTTATTAGTGAACAGAACTCAAAAGCTTCTTCTTAACCTTTTTTCCAACTCATCATACCTGAGGCTTATAAAGCAATCCCATCAATGACGAGGAACACAGATACATGGGGCAGCTGGTTGTTTGGGAAAACCCCATCCCTCCCACCCCATTACAAGAATCACTGTCCGAAAAAAATGCCTTTTTTTTTAAAGTTCACCTGTGGTAATAACATTTTATTTTACATTTTTTAAGTGGAAACATTATGATTGTGATCTAATTTTGATGATATAACCAGAGTATCTACTGACACCCTATAACAGTAAACTTCACTTAACTCTCATCATTTGTCATTGAACAAACGTTCATTTGGAAGTGCTAAGTGCCAGGCACCGTTTTTTGAGCTTTGGATTCAAGGATGGGGCTCCCACCGGCCCCTCCTTCATAGCTCTCATAATCCAGAGGAGGGGATGAATCTAAGAAGGAAAAACCTCCTCTTAAAGACAGGAATGGCAAAACCACGTCATCAATAAATGACAGCAAATGTTAGACAACCGATTTAAAAAATAATTCCATTTTTACCAAGGACAGAAAAGAAGGTAGTTTTGACAAGAACGTATGAATTCTCTTGGCCTTAAGTGAAGACTGTCTCCCTCAGGACGTATTCTTGGCATACTGCAATGATTCTGTACCTCGGAGCTTGCTGCGTTTGCCAGCTGCTCATTTATTCTGGAACTCTAGGTCAGCACCACCTGATAGAAATATATAAGTCACATGTGTAATTTTAAATTTCCTAGAAGCCACATTTAAAAAGTTAAAGGAAACAGGCGAACTTCACATAAATATTTTATTTAAATCAGGGTATCCTAAAAATCTTTTCAGCATGTAATCAATATAAAAATTATGAATGAGACATTGTCTCATATTTGTCTGTCTTTGAAATCTGGTGTGTATTTTATACTCATAGCACATTCTAGTTCAGACCGGCATATTTCAAGCACTCAGAAACCACATACGGCCAGCAGTTACCATAATGGGCAAAGGGGCTCTGTGTTCAGGGTCTTAGCTAAAGGATCTGAGAGCCATCGTTGTGGCTTCTACACAGAAAGAACTGGAGCTGAGGGTCTGGGACAATACGCTGGAAACTCGATTTTGATACAATGAGATGTGGAGCTCCATAGACGACCAAGTTAAATTCTCAGGTAAAATTTGACTGAGAAAGACAATGTGATTTAAGAGCAGGATGCGAACAGAAGGTGGATACCTCAGTTACAGCTCAGGGCCAACATGGATGAACCCAGGACGATTGAACATAAGTGGAAATACAGTATATCCAGGGAGACAGACCATTTCTGCCTCATTCACTGGATGGCTGAATCAATCACATTTTCTTTTTGGAGAGATTGCACCCTTTCTTGTACAGTTATTTTTTATCACCTGTTTGGCTTGACTTCGTTATTAGTCTGGATCTCCCAACCTAGTCATCTTTGAGCTGTGGGTGGGGATCCTTTGAGGCCCCCATAGCTCTGCACCCCTTCCTGACTCCAACTCCCAATGTTCCCGCAGCAGAAATTCATCACTGCAAGCAGGCCTGGGCGCCAGAAGGGTGTTTGCTTTGCACGGAGCTGCAGATTCGGAGCTTGCTAAGGCGGGCGTTTCAAGCAGAGGGGAGTTAAGCCCCATCATGCAACTACATCCAATTTCCATTTGAAAATTACTTTGCAGGAAAATGGCAGCGAGCCTGCCCTCCTTTTTGCCAGCTGATTCTCAGGCCCTGGCTTCTGATGACGCCGGGGAGAACTGGGTTATGTAGAATGAGGGAGGCTCTAGATAAAACCATGTCCTATTTTACAATTTAGAGCTGGAATTGCAGCTGAGATAGGAGAGCAGACGAAATGGATTGGATTATTGCATTAACCCACAGAACATTTCAAATGAAAACTTTCATAGGGTAATCAATAATTCAGTCTTATCAGTTTGTTAGTCTGGGCAGATGGCATTTATTTTAATAGGCACTCTCTGGGGGAGTATGCAATTTTACTTACGGTGTGCTTTTTTTTTTTTAAAACACACAAATGCCTTTGCTTATTTGTCTATAGTTGAACGGTGCTTCCCGAGTCTCTTCACTCCTTCTGTGTCAGGTAAATTTCAGAACTCTAACTCGAGAAGGGTATATTCTCCTCTCTGTTCCTGTTCATCCACTCCCTTGCCTCTCAAACCCAGCCTCGTACCTGCTGTCTAAGACACTTTGGCTAATTTAACTATGCCTGACTAGTCACTTCTTTTTGCTCCTAGAAATTACTTGCATAATTTGCATTATATTCATTTTACGTTTCTCTCTGTTTTCTCTCTCTGGATCGCTAGCCTTTTTTTTTTTTTCCAATGGGTTTGCCTGACATTTCTTGCTAGATTTTAAAGCATCTGAGGTGAAAGATGGGGTCTTTAATTTGTGATTGCAACATTCTTCCAACTCCTGCAATCATTTCTCCCATCTGTTGTTCCTGCTGACCAGGGTGGACTAACCACAGCCCAAACCTGGCCCTCCATCTGCTTTTATAAATAAAGCTTTATTGGAACGAGCCATGCTCATTCGTTCCTGTATTGTCTCAGGCTGCTTTCATGCTACAATGCAGAGTTAAATAGCAGCAACTGTCGGGCCCATAGAGTCTAAGAGATTTATTCTCTGGCTGTTTACAGAAAACGTTTGCTGATCTCTGCTGCAGACGTACGCCCTTTAGTCTTCTACCCGCACCTTACAATTAGAATAAAGCCAGAACATTCGGGTGGCAGAGGGCAAGAGGCACACATGTTAAGCAGACCCAGCTTTGACTCCTGCTGACTCTCTCGCTCCCTGGAGAATTCCCTGAAGCTCTCAGAATCTCAATCTCCTCATTTATACAATGGGAACAATAATAGCCACCTCGCAGAGACGTTAAGATAATTACCTGAAAGAGGCTCTGAAAAGTGTACAGCACAGTGCTGGACAGATAAAATAAAATAATCACAATAAAATAAATGGTGTAACAATAATGACAAGGAAAATCATCATCATTATCAGTGGTAGCTTCTTGTGCCAAAGGCAGCCCTCAGGTAGAATGATTTCCAGAATTACTCTCCAGGGATGCCCAAAAGAAAAGGGAAAATGTTGTTATTGGGGCGTCCTGTATGAAAAACCATCCCCGGCCCCAGCTCCTTCCTCGTTCCCCTCTCCTGGGCAGTCCTTATCTTTATCAAGTGCCAGCACGCGTCCTCCACCATCCCGAGATGCGCCCAATACTTAGGGCGGAAATAGACAGTATTTATATACAGTACAGATGATTGTAGCCATCCACACTGACATCATTCAGTCAGGTGTATATAGCACAGATGATTGCAGCCATCCACGCTGACATCATTTAGTCAGGTGTATATAGCACAGATGATTGCAGCCATCAACCCTGAAGTCATTGAGTCGGGTGCTGTGGCCTTTAGCGTCACCGGGATCTCCTTGGTACACTGACTCTTCCTGTGGAACAGCAGCGTGAAGACTGGGTGTTTTCACTTCACTTTCTCTGTCCTCAGCAAGTAGAACTAGGTGTGCGTATTCCACATCAACTAGTTTTTGTTTGTTTGTTTTGTGGGATTTTTAAACCCCTATCTGAATACCCACTATGTTAGCCAGAGAAACAGAACCAATATGAGATATATATCTGTATATCTCTATTCATCTATCATCTATCTATCTATCTATCTACCTATCTATCTATCATCTATCTATATCTACCTACCATCCATCTATCTGTCTATCTTCCTATCTAACTATCTATCATCCTTCCACCTAACATCACCATCTCTTTATTATCTATCTATGTATCTATTTATCATCTATGGTCTATCTGTATCTACTTATAATTCATCTATCTGTCTATCTGTCATCTATCCACCTATCATCACCATCTATCTGTTATCTATCACCATCTATTACTCATCTATCTATCACGATCTATTATCTATCATCACCATCTATCTATCATCTCTCTATCTATCATCTCTCTATCTATCTCTCTATCTATCTATCTATCTATTTAATAAGGAGGTGGCTCATGCAGTTTTGGAGGTTGAAAAGTCCAGAGAGCTGCAGTGGCAAGTTAGAGATCCAGACAGCTGACACTTTAGTTCCCGTCTGGGACTGAAGGCAGGAGTAGAGCACGGTCACAACTCAAAGACAGTCAGGCAGCGAGCAAATTCTCCCCCACTCCCATTTGTTCTATTCAGGCCTTCACAGGATTGGATGAGGGCAATCTGCTTTGCTCAGTCTACCGACTTAAACGTTAACCTCATCCAGAAACACCTTCACAGATACACCAGGAATAAAGTTTAACCGAACGTCTGGGCACCCTGTAGCCCAGTCGAGATGACACATAAAATTAACCATCACACCTACTGTCAAATAAGGGCAGAGATTGGAATTAGGCTCAAATAGTCAAGTAAAAATATATTAGTTTTCCTTCATTTAACAACCTGTCCACATTTCATTCTTAAATTCTCCAGCGAATTCAATGGAGATTAAACCTTGGGATTAAAAGTGGTATGACACGGGTTTTTAGGCTGCTTGCGGCTGATCAAACCTTTAAGGGAGGCAGCACGGAACAGTGCAAGGGATGAATGTGGACTCGTTGACTTGCCTCTGTGGGCTGTGGCCACTTGGAGGGCTCTGCAGGAAGGCTCTGCAGGTCCTTCTGGGGACTTCAGTGGCATCGAGTGCAGGCATCAAATGGTGATGCCCTCCATGGCTGCCACAGCAGAGGGCGTGGCCCTTCCTCCAAGTTCTTATTTCCTTCTAGCTCACAGACCTAATTTTTTCAAGGTAGGTGTTATGTTCTAGTAATCATTACATTTTCAGCAATCTGATGCTATTTTATACAAACTAGGTATTCAGCAAAATATTTACTAAATGAATCCACGATAGTGAATCCCTGTATGTATCTATTGCTACCTGAAAATTAAAAAAAAAAAAAGCCAAGGAAATATATTTCTTTTCTACCTCACTGTGATTATGGGAGGATATGAAATATTTGAGGAAAACTTGGAGTATTTCAGAGAAAAAAATGCACAATATTCATTGAGTTGTTATGTCTTCCATTCCCAGGGAGTGTGTACCCTCTGGTAAATCTCAAATCCCGAGGCATCAGTTTCCTGTTCATACACTCTGATATTTTCTAGAATCTTCACTGCATTTCTCCCTCTTCCACGTTTTATGAGCTCACCTTCGAATCCACATCACGAGTCACCTTTGATTAGAGATTGAGGATGGCACTGACATATTTAATTTGAAGATGCAGCTCTGTGTTCTGGAAGGTGCAGGAGAACGTGGCCCGCAGCCACCTTTGCAGTCTAGACATTGCACTGCGTTCTCTTTCCTCAGGGGAAGCTCTTGAATCTGCAAAATTACAATTCATGTAAATGCTGTTTCATGTCTGTACAACTAGATTGTAAACCTGCAGATCCCTGGGGCCATGTTCTCTCTATTAGTAAGCATGGTTTAAACATTCAACCCATCATCAATAAATACCCATTGGTTGGTGTTATCGATTGAACTGTATCTCCCCTGAGTTCCAATGTTGAAGTCCTAACTCCCAAGGTGGCTGGATGTGGAGATAGGACATTTAGGGAGATAATTAAGGTTAAATGAAGTCACAGGGTGGGCCCTGATTTGATAGGATTAGTGTCCTTATAAGAAGAGGAAGAGATTCCGGAGATCGATCTCTCTCTGCACTCGTATGAAGAAGGAGGCCATGTGAGGACACAGCAAGAAGGCAGCCTTCTGGGCCAGCCCATTGGTGTAGTGGCTGGGTTCTTGTGGGGTCTGCTTTGGCAGCCCGGGGTTAGCAGGTTCGGATCCCAGGCGCAGACCTAGCATCACTTGTCAAGCCACGCTGTGGCAGCGTCCCACATAAAATACAAGAAGATTGGCACAGATGTTAGCTCAGGGCCAATCTTCCTCACAGAAGGAGAAGGAGAAGGCAGCCATCTGCAAGCCAAGGAGAGCGGTCTCACCAGAAACCAACCCTGCTGCCACCCTGATCTCAGGCTTCCAGCCTCCAGAACTAAGAGAAAATAAGTGTCTGTTGTTTAAGCCCCACAGCCTGTGTTATTTTGTGATGGCAGCCCAAGCAGACTAACTCGATTGGTTTATCAATTAATTCATAAATAAATATTTTAAGTTTATTGTGGATAAAATTATTCAACATGCAATGTGGGTTGAGTTGATCTTTTCTAAGAAAGCCCTGAAATCCCAAAGTCCACAAAATTGGATACAGATAACACATAGCAGTTAAACTTGAGTTCCAAGCTCTACATAGTAACATAATGCGATGTCCACAACCTGTTGGTAAATGAAGAATGTGTCATGGAGGAAAAAAAGTTTTCCTTGATCCTCTTAGGGTCCCCGGCTGTGTCTGAAAATTACACTGACAGAGATGGGGGAAAGCATACACATTTATTTAACATAAGTTTTATGCGACATGGGAGCCTTCCTAAGGAAATGAAGACCTGAAGAGATGGTTACACCGGAGTGTTTTTATGCTACGTTTGATGACGAGTGGACAGTGGTAGATAGGATTATCCTGGGATAGGTGGGTGGATAGGTAGATGTGATAGGACAAAGAGCGTGAGCTAAGTGTGGAGGACTAGGGGACACGTAGCAAGGTTTGTTCATTCATATTCCAGCACCCTCCCTCTGGAAGATAAAGGCGGCTCTCCCACGAGGTTCTTGTGACCCGCTTCAGGGGAGACGTGGGGGGTCAGAGTGACCTTCTTGTTTCTGCTGTTTTCTCAAAGGCCTTCAGCTTAAAATAGTCAGTGTGCCAAACACCATATTTTGGGTTGGCGTGTTCTGAGTCCTGTCAAAAGCAAGCTGTCAAACAAGCATATAGTGTAATTTCACTTGGGTTGGGCGAAGTTACGCACGTGGGAATATACAGTCGGTTGTGCTCTAAGGTGTCATACGGCTTCCTAGAAATCACAGGGCTGTGGATCAGCACCAAAACCACAGCGTGTATGGGAAGGATGAGGTTGGGGCAAACACGCAAACAGTTCATCTGTGACACATTCAAAACAAAGATAGGAACTTAATAAAAAAACGTAGTACAGCTTTACACAGACTAAATAGGTAAGAATTACGGAAATACTACGACAATTGCGGCCCTCGTTCTTGGCAGTGTGGAAAGGTGACAGCTCCCGGCTTTCTCCTCGGCGGTGGGAGGGGTTATCCGGGTGGGAGGAAGGTGGCAGCATGGGCCAGGACGGGTGCGATGCACTGGGGCAGCTGGTTGTTTTCGAGGTGAGTATGTTTCTTGGATCCTTACGCTCCTTGGATCAGCTGTGTTTAACTCGTGTTTTTGCAGATGAAATTGCATCTAAGAAAAAGGAAGTTCGTGTTCATTTAAGATTGTTTCCTAATATCTCAGTTCCGTTGGAACAAGTTTGCACTTTCAAAGAGGTAAAGCAGAACTGACTGTATATCAATATGATTTCATAGACACGGGGTGGGGGTAGGGGGAGCCTAACTGCGAAATATGTAAATATTGACTCCATCCATCCTCTCCTCTCCATCTCCAAGTATTTGGGGTGTGCTGTCACCTAACTCTGAAGTTGGTGGCCCCTCTTCTAGAGGCCAGGTCGCTTTCGGGTAGGAACTTGCCATGAGACAGAGCCAGTGCCCGAGGAATGTCCCAGGAAATCTCCAGCAGCCAGAGCAGGGTAGGAGGGGGAGGGGTGGGGAGAGAGGGGGAGTGATTGCTCCTGGTAGAAGGGGGAGTGTCCCCTGTGCCAGTGAAGTGGTGAGGACACTGAGTCAACGTCAGCGGGCTGGAGTGGGAGGCGGTTGGTGTCCTCTTCTTATAGATCTGCTCAGCGGGGCCGCTGGGGCTTAGCTTCTGCAAAGTGGGCCATCCTAGGCGCCTTTGAGTGTTAACCGAAGCCTTATTACTTAGTGACAGATTTGTGCCCCCGGGGCTGCAGAAAGCAAGCAATTGGTTATAAAAGTGATTGCACGCTTTTATAGCCAAGACAAGGTAAATGCTTTAAACCAAAGGTTATTAGATTATCCCAGAAGAAACGGTCACTGTGAATATCGAAAAAGACTCTCTAGCCCCCACTTCAGAAGATTCCTTTTAACAGGATGTTCACAATGACAAGCTACTCACGGTCCCAATAGCCAGCATCACAGACTCCCCATCACAGGCCTGCATGCCTTTCCCTGGGGACTCATTCTTTTCTGCCTGGACGAGGGCAATTTATTAAGTGGGCTTCTTAATTCCACGTCTGTCTCCCTAAAGCCCATCCTCAATAGGAGCAGCCAGTGGGATCTCTTAAAAATAGAAATCTAATCATGCTCCTTCCTTTAGCAGTCATCTGTTGTTCCTGGAATAATACCCACACTCCTTAACAGGCTTCCTAACTCTGAGCCTTCTGGGCACTGCCTCCCTCTCTAGTCTTACCTCATGTCAGTCTGTCCTGGCTCACTGAGCCTCCGGCTTTTCTGACACTCGAACACCATACACTTTTCTCACTTTGGGCCTTTATGCTTGCTCTTCCTTCTCCTAGTATGTTCCTCCTGAGTCCTCCACTGGCTAAGCCCCCCACCTATATACTAACTTACATCACACCTTCTCTGGGAGGTCTTACCCCCACCACCCTCTATTAAGAATTGCCTCCTTTGATGCAAGAATGGTTCAACATCAGCAAACCAATGTGATACACCACATTAACAAAAGGAGGAATAAAAACCACATGATCATCTTGATAAATGGAGAGAAAGCATTTGACAAGATCTGACATCCATTTATGATAAAAACTCTCAATAAAATGGGTACAGAAGGAAAGTACCTCAACATAATAAAGGCCATATATGACAAACCCACAGCCAACATCATACTCAAAGGGGAAAAACTGAAAGCCATTCCTCTGAGAACAGGAACAAGACAAGGGTGCCTACTCTTGTCACTTATATTCAACATAGTACTGGAGGTTTTGGCCAGAGCAATTAGGCAGGAAAAGGAAATAAAAGCTATCCAAACTGGAAAGGAAAATGTGAAACTTTGGCTGTTTATGGATGACATCATTCTATATAGGAAACCCTAAAGAATTCACCAGAAAACTATTAGAATAATCAACAACTACAGCAAAGTAGCAGGGTACAAAATCAACTTACAAAAATCAGTAGCATTTCTTTTTTTTTTTTTTAAAGATTGGAACCTGAGCTAACAACTGTTGCCAATCTTTTTCTTTTCTGCTTTTTCTCCCCTAACTCCCCCCAGTGCATAGTTGTATATTTTTTAGTTGTGGGTCCTTCTGGTTGTGGCATGTGGGACGCCACCTCACCATGGCCTGATGAGCGGCGCCATGTCTGTGCCCAGGATCTGAACCGTCAAAACCCTGGCCTGCCGAAGTGGAATGTGTGAACTTAACCACTCAGCCACAGGGCTGGTCTCTCAGCTGCATTTCTGTACACTAATATTGAACTAGCAGAAAGAGAACTGAAGAACACAATCCCATGTACAATCACAACAAAAAGAATAAAATGTCTAAGAATACATTTAACCAAGGAGGTGAAAGACCTATGCACTGAATACTATAAGACATTATTGAAAGAAATCAAAGAAGATACAAAGAAATGGAAAGATATTCCATGCTCATGGATTGGAAGAATAAAAAAATAAAATATCCGTAATACCTAAAGCAATCTACAGATTCAGTGCAATCTGAATCAGAATCCCAATGAGATTCTTCATGGAAATAGAACAAAGAATCCTAAAATTTATGTGGAACCACAAAAGACTCTGAGTAGTGAAAGCAATTCTGAGAAAAAAGAACAGAGCTGGAGGCATCACAGTCCCTGACTTCAAAATATACTACAAAGCCATAGTAATCAAAACAGCATGGCACCAACTCAAAAACGGGCACATAGATCAATGGAACAGAATTGAAAGCCCAGAAATTAAAGCACACATGTATGGACAGCTAGTCTTTGACAAAGGAGCCAAGAATACTCAATGGAGAAAGGGAAGTCTCTTCAGTAAATGGTGTTGGGAAAACTGGACAGTCACATGCAAAAGAATGAAAGTAGAACATCATCTTTTGCCGTACACAAAAATTAACTCAGAATGGATTAAAGGCTTGAATGTAAGACCTGCAACCATAAAACTTGGAGAAGATACTATAGGTAGTACACTCTTTGACATCCGTCTTAGCAGCATCTTTTCAAATACCATGTCTGCTCAGGCAAGGGAAACAGAAGAAAGAATAAACAAGTGGGACGTCATCAGACTAAAGAGCTTCTACAAGGCAAAAGAAATCATGAACAAAATGAAAAGACAACCCACTAACTGGGAGAAAATATTTGCAAATCATATATCTGACAAGGGGTTAATTTCCAAAATATGTAAAGAACTCATACAACTCAACAACAAAAAACCAAACAACCTGATCAAAAAATGGGCAGAGGATATGAACAGACATTTTTCCAAAGAAGATATACAGATGGCCAATAAGCACATGAAAAGATGTTCAATATCACCAATGATCAGGGAAATGTAAATAAAAACTATGATGAGATATCACCTTACACCTGTCAGAATGGCTATAATTACCAAGACAGAAATAGCAAATGTTGGAGAGAATGTAGAGAAAAGGGAAGCCTCATATACTGCTGGTGGGAATGCAAACTGGTGCAGCCACTATGGAAAACAATATGGAGATTTCTCAAAAAATTAAAAATGAAAATAACGTATGACCAAGCTAGCCCACTACTGGGTATTTATCTAAAGAACTTGAAATCAACAATACAAAGAAATCTATGCACCCCCATGTTCATTGTGGCATTATTCACAATAGGTAAGATGTGGAAGCAACCCAAGTGCCCATCAACTGATGAATGGATGAAGATGTATATATACACAGTGGAATACTACTCAGCCATGAAAAAGACAAAATCATCCCATATGCCACAACACGGATGGACCTTGAGGGTATGATATTAAGTGAAATAAGCCAGGCAGAGAAAGACAAACCAGTATGATTTCACTCATATGTGGAAGATAAACAAACACATGCACAAAGAGAACAGATTAAGGGTTACCAGCGGGGAAGGGGGTGGGGGGAGTGACCGAAAGGGGTAAAGGGACACATATGTATGGTGACAGATAAAAACCAGACTATTCGTGGTGAGAATGATGCAGTCTATACAGACATTGATATATAATAATGTACACCTGAAATTATACAATGTTATAAACTAATATAACCTCAACAAAATAATTGAAAAAAAAAAGAATTGCCTGCTGTATTTATCTGCTTTCTCATTTATTGTCTGTCCTCTCCACCTCCCCTACCCCCAACTACAATGATGTTCCGAGGTGGCAGAGGTCTTACCTGCGTTTTCCACTCCCGCATCCCCAGCATCTAGCCCAGAGCCCAGATGCTCTGTAAATTAACAGACACTCAGTAAATATTTGTGAAGTCAACAGGTAAACCAAAACGATGGGAAGGATGCACACCAAGTGTTAACAGCGGTTAACTTTGTGGAGGGAGCATCTTTGGTGTTTTACTTGATAGACTTCTGCGGCGTTTATTTTGCAACAAGAGCATGCTGCTTTTGTAATTCAAAGGAAAATCATCTCTAAGTGTTGAATGGGATGAGATCACATGGAAGAAGGGCATGTGGGAGGCTCCCATGCAAACCCAGACCTGCCGGTGTCATGCATCCTGGGTTTCCCATCAGCCCTCTCTAGGCAGATGGGGGTGTCCATTGGAAAGTATTGTGCCAACTCTTGATGAAATATAGATGGCATTTGCCATACAAATCAGTTCAAGACGCCATTCCTGGGAAGGGGATGGAAGAGCAGGACATGGTAGCAGAAACAAAAGCAAAATGGCCAGAAAGTGGTGACATCAGGCAACGGATGGAGATGAGAAGGACAGAGCAGGAAGGAAGTGGTCGGCCTTGTGAGCCTGAGCACAGCCGGGTAGGGGCTGTGGGTGGACCCGGGGGAGGAGTCCATGTTGCTGCCTTCCTGTGGTCTGCCCGGGGCCTGGGGCAGTACTGAACTCGCCTAGAGGGGTCAGCATGCCTCCAGCACCAGGACAGACCAGATAAGAGACAGATGCAATGAAGGCCGGCAGAGGGAGCTGACCACGTCCTCCCTTTTGGAGCAGATTCTCTTGATT
This sequence comes from Equus caballus, assembly GCF_041296265.1. NCBI lineage: Eukaryota > Metazoa > Chordata > Mammalia > Perissodactyla > Equidae > Equus > Equus caballus. Next base: position 38,415,269 of record NC_091712.1, read on the forward strand.
TTTTGGAGTAGCCCAAACATTAAACAGATACCTTTGCCCCTTTGAATGCAAACAAACATGCTGAATTTAAGAGACTTCGGCACACATCACTGCACCTTAACTTCTTGACCCACTGAAATTGATTTGCTGTGGTACCTTGCTGTGCTGAATAATCGTAAACCGTCTACACCAACTTGTTTGGATGGAAGATGTTATTTCAGGCAAGCCTGAATATTTGCACAACTCTTAATATTCATTCTTTTCTCCCATGGAAGACATTTTATTTGTCTATTGTGTTTACCTTAGTGCAATCAAAATGATCCTATAAGTTGTTATTTTTTTTAGATTTGCTGCTTTTCCTATAAAATAATCATGATAGTAAGATAAACGTGATTAGCATTCATGGAGTGCTTCCCTCAGGCTGTGTGCTAAGTGTGGCAGATATGATCTCGTTAACTCTCGCAATTACTTAATGAGGGAAAATGTCTTGGACTTCCTTTTCTCATTTTCAGTAAGGAAACGGAGGCCAAGAAGGATTTAGGAACTTATCTGACATTTCCTGTGAATGGTGTGGGAAGTTTCAAACCTGGGAGATTGGACTCAATCTCTGTGTTCTACTTCCTTGCAAGCCTAAACTTTTCCAGCTGATTTGGAGGTAGGCGAGCTATATAGGTGCATTTAAGTAGTAATTCACAGTAACTCTGACTTTTTCTCCATTTCTGGATTTTTTTCCTATGAAATCCAGATTGCTTTGAAATGTGTTAAGAACATAGCAAAAATACTTATTGGTCCATAATGCAACTGATTTGGGGCTTTTACCTTGGGCAAAATCATATTAATAATTATTCTAGAAGTCATAAGACTCTTGATAAAACTGCCCAGCAGGGGTAAAAGTAATACAGCTCTCCCTTCACGCCCATCCCTACTTCTACGAGATGACTACCATTAGCAACTTCTTGTGTAACTTTCCAGAAATATATTACTCTTTTACAAACGTATACATAAATAAATATATACACATATTTGAAAATAAAATGCAAATGGACTTATGATACAGGTAGTTTTCTACAACTTGTTTTTTTATTAAAAACACGCACATAACTTTTGACTCATCAATAAAAAATATATGCAGATATGTAGCAAAAAATTCACCACAATTCATTGATGGTAAGAGCTGAAGACTACAAAGAACCCAAAGACTCATCAATTAACAACTAGTTAAATTAATTACGTTACATAAAATGAGTTACCAGGCAGCATTAAAAGGATGATATATGAGCTGAAATGGAAAGATGCCTCTGTGGTCTTTTACCCTTTATTTAAATTTTCTAAGCCAGGTAATGGGAAATACACATGTTTCCCTTACCACCGCCTTGCCAGAAAACACTTGCTTAACACCTATGGTTTTGAGGCCATGTGCAGGGTTATTGCTAGAAATTTGTCTCTTAAGCAATGATTCAGACAATTTCCTTTGCCAACTGCAAAGCGAACATCTCTCTAGGTGCCTGTAATGCACAAAGTACCTGTTTTTCTATGTGCTTCCACGAAGAGGAAAAAAGGAAGCAACTGATCCAAATATATTTCCCTGTTCCACCTCCAGCTCCTTTTCCAGTGCCTTTCCCACCATCCCATAAGATAAATTAAAAATAAAAGTAAAATAAAGCAGAACACGGCAATAAAAGCAACCAAGTAAACTCGGACCTAAAAAACTTAGTGAATTATTCAGGAGGTGGGTGTCTTCTCAAAGTTTCAACGAGGTAGTCGAATTTTATTTCTATAAATGCAGTACTTCAGGGAGATTTTTAAAGTTTGAGAATGTTCTCGAGGGATCCTTAGGAGAATAGACTGACTCTTGGCATTTGAAGCTCCTTCACCACGTCCTCACACTTGGGGCTTCTTTCTCTTCGTGTCACCTGAGGTTCTAAGCATGTGTCCTAAAGCACCACCTCTGGCCCTGGCACGTCAACTATTGATTCAGATACAATGGATGAAAGGCAGGAGCTTTGATAACACTAGTGGTTTGTTATTCACATTTATCTCCCTTTGGCTGTTCTTCTTGATCATGTAAGGATTTTAATATGACTGGAGCCAGAAATGTATCTAAAATACTGCTAAACTGGTCCACTGCATGGTGCCTGATATTGACGAATCCGCAGGATCCTGGGACCTCCCAGCTGTGGCTGCTGTTAACCCTTTAGTGGCTGGATTATGGAAAGTTCTGGAAGGTCCAAAGAACCATGGGTGAGAAGCCAGGGTGAGCAGGATGGCTGAGAAGAGGGCATCTTGGGGATTGGGAAGTGTTTCAATATTTTTAACAGCCATCATGGCTGTATTGGTGGGTAACCTGGATTATGCAACAGGTAAAAAGGAATGATGAGTCCAGAAAAGAACAACACCAATAATTGGAGAATTGAAAATATTTAATTCAGCAAATATTTATCGAGCACCTCCTGTGTGCCAGACACACTGTACTGGACATAGGGTTATAGCAACGACCAAGATCAGCATTACCTGCCTGCCTGAAGCTTGTGGTCCAGAGAGGAAGAAAAAGCTGCACTGAAGAGGAGCCATTCATTCTGTTTGGGCTACTTAACCTGAAAAAAGGAAAGTTTGAAGGAGAAGTTTTTAATTGCAAGGGGTGATGAGAAAGGACCAGCTAATATCCATAGGCTTAACGAAATACATCGCCTTGAGAGAAAATGCTATTAATCATGAGGAAAACATCTTATGTCTATGAGCATGATTAAGGCTTGGCATAGGCTACTGAACTAGCTTTGGGAGAGGTCTCTAAAATGAGGCAGGTGCCCAAAGATCCAGGGTGGCCTGGGCAAGATTGCGTCAAGGCAGCGCAGAGTGCGTGATGTCAACAGGTTGATGCAACTCTATTCATTCTCATTGTTTTGTGTAACGTAAACGCAATCTTTGAGGAATTTTTATGAAAACCATGGGCAGAACTGCATACTTCTTTCCTAAAAGCAGATGCTGTGACTAGAGTTGAGTTTAATCACAGAATTGTATCAAGGAGTTTTGAAGGGCCCTGTCTGAATTCTCAGCCCATAAGCATCAGGAGATGAAGATTCAGTTTGATTTTCCAGGCCTCGGTGAGAAACTTTCTTGATCTGTGGCACGCTTATTGGTACAGATAGCATGTATCGATTGAGTAAACAGGCGGTGTTGCAGAGAAAATATCAGACTCGCTTTCTCCTCGTGGCTGCTCCCCCATGTGTCACTTTGTGAAAGCTGCTTGTTTTGTGGAAACAAACACATTTTGGCTCCTTTCTGGCTCTGTGCAGCCAGTGGAAAAGCCAAGTTGAATCCCATTCTATCTTGTGAATCATCCTGCAGTCTGCCAGCTAAATTCTGGCTGAGGACACTTTGTTTTAGGAGAACGAGGTACGGAGCTAAAGGGAGCATGTTGGTTCTCAGATCTCAGGCCATTTGCAGTGTAATTAGAAACATAATGTTTTGACTGAAAAGCTGATCACATCTGATATGGGTGTCAGCAAGACAGGATAAATAATCAACTTTTTGGTGCAATTTAATAGAATCAGAGCCCCAGTGATGATGACACCACTTCAAGTGTCATTGGTATGAAATCATTCTTCCCCCACTGCTCCTTTAAAAAACGTAGATATAAAACCAGTCTAGAAATTTCCACAGCTTACTAACTAAGATGTATGAAATATATACTTCATATGTGGGTGATTTTAAACTAAATATAAAACACTATTGGTTATTGGGGCATCTCAGGGATGGGGAGAGGAAAACCAGTTCAACATATAGTTTGAGCAGAACACCGTGAATACCATGATGCATTTTGGGAAGTCATTATTCTGAAAATGTATGGCTTTCTTCCCACAGAAGCATATTTTAATAAAATTGTAATATATGTGACCATGTGAAAACTCAACGTGGCTACTTCTAGCCTTATGGTACGTGGATTTTATTAGATCAATAGTAAATATAAGAATTTACTTCTCTGACGAGCTGGCATAAATATACTGTCCTTCTTCAATTCCTTGGCTGGCCTGCATGATGCGATGGACCATATAGGTACGCTGTTGTTACGTCCACCTCTGTGGGTCCAGTGCATAGTGCGGGCCTACCTATAGCAGCTTCTCAAAAAGAGTTTGTTGAATGAGTTCATGGATGCATGAACTAACAGAGGGAAAATGAATCTTGGCATTGAGAAAGAGGATCTAGGTTTTCTAGGTTTGTTTGTTTTGTGTTGTTTTCCCATCATCTAGAGAGATTTAGCCCTTAGATTCAAAGGTCCAAGTGTTTCAAATGAGAAAACTTTAAGGGACGTGTTGGTTTTCTATTGCTACACAATACATTATCACAAATGTGGCAGCTTACAGCCACACAGTATGTTAGCTCACAGTTCTCCAGGTCAGACGTCGAGCTCGGGTCAGCTGGGTTCTCGGCTTCTGATCTCACAAGGCTGAAATCAGGGTGGCGGCCAGGCAGAGCTGCCATCTGGAAGCTGGGGTCTTCGGTCAAGCTCTTGTGGCTCGATTCCATTGCTTGTGGTTGTTAAGACTGAGGTCCCTGTTTCCTTGGTGGCTGTCGGCTCCTGCTTCTATACAATATGTCAATTCTGCTGAAGCAGGACTAGGTTTCTCGGAGGTCCTTACTTATTTCCCTTATTGACAGTGGGCTACCTTCTTCTGTATTGCTGTGTACCCTCATGCAAGGCCCTACGCGTGGCTCACCCCCTTTGCAAAGCCTCCTTAGATTCCTGAGCCCTGGCGAGCCCTTCCTCAGCTATGGGTACTGCTTCTGGTACAACTTTCCTTCAGATAACCCATTTAAACAATTTAATTATAAAGTTCCTTGTGAGTCTTATTTTTGCAAATTGTGTTATAAATGCATAAGGAGGGCTAAGTCATTAGTGTCACCTCACTGGTAATCTTGGAGATCACCTTGTCTAACCCATAGTTTTAAGATGCAGAAAGAGACCAAGAGGGTTACAAGATTCCTCGAAGGCCACATAAATACAGCTCCCTTTTGTGTCTTCTATAGCCTTAAATAGTGGTTCAGTAATTATCTGACAGAGGAAAAAAAGAAGGGCGAGATGGAGCCAGGGAAGGAAGAAAGTAAGGAGGAAGATTTGTGATTTTTTTTTCTCTAGAAGACTCTAGTTGTATCTTCCTTAGGGGCAACTATGTAAGTGCTAATTCCTCAGTTCTCCATCGTGCTCCAGGAGTCATGTTTCTTAAACGTTCCCTCCAAATTATCCCAAATTCAGAGACCAACAGAAGTGTACCACAGGGGTCTGAGGGCATTGTGCAAAGAAGTCCCGTAGAAGAAAGACACTTCTTAAAAGCTTCATGTTTTATCTCTTAAATTAATGCAAAATTTGTATTCTCCATAAACTATATTTCTTTGAACTTTAAAATATAAAACAAATGTAAAATTTCCTATTTTCCCTACCATATCATCAAGCAAAAACGGTGCCCCAGCCTGGGGTCAAGTTTTCTTCCATAATTTTGCCGAATCCCAGATATAATTACTGAGCCAAGTGGACTGCCCCGGGGGACCCTGACTCAGATTCTTTCAATCTTTGCTTTCAGGTATTTTATATATGGAATTTTCAGATCAAATTTTATTTGAACGATAGGTTTAATATCTAAAAGAGATTGAAGACTACCGTCTAGGCCAACACTTTATGTTTTCTGTTTTTTTTTTTCTTTTTAAATGACAGGGTTTCAGGTGCTTCAAAACCAGGCGACATAACTCAAGCAAGTGTTTTGGGAAGAATCATGTAAAACAGAAACATCTTCTGGTTAACACAACAGAAGTAACACACAAGTTTATCTCTGCTCCCTCCCAAAACTTCATTACAATGATATAATCGTGCATACACACACATATTAAACAGGGGAGCAGAAGACAGCAACAAAATTTTGGAAGGCATTTGAGGAAGAGTAACTGGCTTAGCAAAATAAAAACTTAAACTCAAGCAGGCTGTGGGGAAGCTTCTAAACAAACTTATTCTTACTGTAGAACCACAGAAGACCTCAGGAACTAGAGGCACCAGGTTTGTCTGTAAGTAACAAGGGTGAGAACAAGGATTGAAAGAAATTCTGACTAAGAAGTTAGACACTGCAGACCCCTGCTCCGTCACTTGCAGTTGAGTGACTGCTTCTCCCCTGTCCGCATAGAATATTAGCAATTTATTGAGAGACTCTGACCCAGAGGGACTTTGCCCTTGGGGCTACCGGGAGTACCATACTGAAAACAGGAGGTTTAAGGGAAAGTCTAAATAATGAGTGTTGAACCCGCCATCCCCAGGCCTTCCTTCCCACTTATTCTCCAGAACTCTATCAGTCAGAATTACACGCCCCAGGTAAGAGATTAGTGGGATCCCAGCTGGAAAATTTCATTCTAAGAGAAATGACCTATAGATGGTGGTCTGTCAATGACGGTTTCTGGTGAAATTACGCTGCAATGACATCCATCAATTGACAAGCACCACCCACACACACAGCTTTCAATGAACTTTTTGATGTCTCACTCTTAAATTTAATAGGCTTCATGAATTATCATTTTATGAAAGTATTTAACATAAAAGAATACAAACAAACAAAAAGAAGGAAGAATCAGAGATATTATAGGGAACAGAAGAAAGCTTCAACTATACATATACACTTATTCATTTATAAATCAAAGAGATAAGAAAATACATTATGTCCATGAAAAAGAAAACAGCGTCTATTTAAATCAGTGGAACATTCAGAGAGCCAAAAATAGACCTTGGAAATTAGAAATAAGAAAGAGTGAATCAAATTTAAACAAAATACTGGAAAGATAAAGTTACAATCTCTAAGGACAAAAAGACAATGAAATGGAAATAGAAGAAATGGAAAACAATTAAAAAATGAAAGGATTAGTCTAACAGGTAAAATATTATATATGAAAGTTTCAGAAATAGAAAAGAATGTGGAAAATTTTTCAAGAAATATTAAAAGGAAAAATTTCAGAACTGAAGAACATAGGTTTCTAGACTAGAAGGGCCTGCCAAGTATCCAAGGTAATAAATGGAACAAGATCCATGTCAAGTCATGTCAATGTGAAATTTCAGAATACCAGGAGTACAAAGATCTAAAACTGAGAGAAAGAGGGAGGGAGGGAGAGAGAGAGAGATGATGTATATAGAATTGGGAAACAAAATGGCTTTGAAGACAATCAGAAAAGCCTTCAAAATTCTGAGGGAAAATGATTTCCTAGTTCATATTCTATACATAGCTAAAATGTCTGTCAAGTGTGAAGGTAAAATAAAAAAAAGTTATAGATATTCAAGACCTCATATAATTATCTTCCACATATCCTTTCTCAGGAAGCTACTAGAGGATGTGTTCCAACCAAAGTAGGGCGTGAACCAAGAAAACAGGTCACAGGGACCAGGTCACTTGTGGTCATAAGTAACCTGGATGACACGGACATGGGTCACAGGACCCAGGAACATATAAGGAAGGATGATAGGTCGGCAACATGCCTCAGGAATAGCCAGTCCAGATGAAGCAGGAGGACAGAGAGCTCAGGGAGGGAATGTCACTGAGAAAAAAAGGAAAAGAAAGAAGAAAAAGATTGCATGTCTGGTGTATTTGGATGTAGAGAGAGGAAGTTTATACTTTTGGTGTATGGAGTTTTGCAGATGAGTTAGTGATGATTTTGTAAAAAGCCAAGGAAATTAGAACACGAGACAGCTATTAACTTTAGGGAAACTGGGAAGTTTTTGAAGGAAGAGATTGTCTTTATAATGAACTGTATGTTCAACTTTCAATAATATTTACGCATTCATAAAATTTGTCTACCCCAAACCATGGCATCACTATATCTGGCTGATGATGATGGTGGAGTGCTGTGTGTGTGTGTAAAGGACAGGTGATGGCACGTAGGAGAGCTAAGCCTTATCATCCATAGCAGAAAGTCGACATCTAAATCTGAAAAATATCAGTATTTGGAAATACGTAGGGAAATACCAAAATAAATTGGTAAAAGCATAAGAGTGTTATCCTCTGGCAAATAGGAATTAAGAAAGAGAATAAGCTGGAGGAGAGGACTTTATTTTATGAGAAACTTTGTAGATCCATTTGGTTATATATATGTAAAACTTTGACAAAAAAATAAAAGTTAAGTTAAAGAATGGAAATATAAGGCCTCAGTACTGTGTTTTGGTTTTTTTGCTGAGGAACATTTGTCCTGAGCTAACATCTGTTGCCAATCTTCCTCTTTTTTTATGTGAGGCATCTCCATAGCATGGCCAATGACAGACGAGTGGTGTGGTTCCATGCCCGGGAACTGAACCTGGGCTGTCAAAGTGGAGTGTGCCGAACTTAATCACTAGGCCATTGGAGCTGGCCCAGATTCTTCTTCTTATTATTACTAGTTGAACACATTTACTCATCCACACTGGTGCCAAGGTGCGAATTTGATGTAGAATTGATTACATAACTTTAGCCCTTCTGGCTCCTTTTAAAGTTTAGGTCAAGGCATAGAGCGATAAGTAACTCTTAACCATCTCAGTAAAATGATGAAGGAAGGAGATTATAGGAGAGTCTGACACATCATTACTGATATAACCCAACAGCATGGAACTTTCTGCGTGGACGTTGAACTTACTCTTTCTCTTGGGGAATCATCTTATTGTAACTGGATAAGCGATCCTTTCCGATTGTTTCTGCTTTTGAGATAAATGGGGATCCTTGCTATTTTCTTGGGCTGATTGATCCAATCCCAGGTTTATGCTCTGTCTACCTTCACAAGCCCTCCAAGTTCGCAGTTATTCTTGCGACATCTCAGCTCTCTTGGTCTTCAATTCGTAAATCCTTTTTTTTTTTTGATATTAGTTTCGATCTCTTCCTCTCCTCTTTCATTTGATCTTTTTTCCTAACTCTCTTCCTCCTGATCTTTTCTTTTTGCTCTCTCTACTTTGACTCTTCTTTCACCAACCCCTCCAATAGGATTTAGCATATAAAATTAATTTTGAAGCCCATTTTGAACATTAATATATCAAATTCATAAATACCTACCCAAATAGAAACGATTCTCGTACAGCATGCTCCAAAATATGAACTTCGTATTTTTCTGATATTCAAACTAAAGAAACAACCCATTTTTTAGTGATGACATCAGCAATATATGTTTGCTATCCTTTTCCCGTGTTTATATATTGTTTCATTTCTTTTTTTTTCCTATAACAACTGGACTGGCTTAGTGGTCATTTGACAGAATATGGCTCCAAATTTCAGAGTATAAGCACATTTTCTTCAGACATCAGAAAAGGCGACGAGTTGCCTGTGATTTCCCCTCAACTAAGTCCCAAAGCAGACCCCATGTGAATTCTCTAGATTTCAGTCAATGTATTTAGAAGAAAAGAAAAATAAAGCCTCCTAGAAATGTTTTTGTCTTTTAGGGAGATGGGTGAAAACTTCGACATTTCTCAAAGAGCCCCAAGTTCTTTTGGAAATTAGTAGAGTTGAATCCAGCCACTACAAACACATGAAGGCACAGGGAAAATGATTCTGGGCGGGTCATCTGCCAGGAGAGGCCATGGAAAACAGCACAACGTGAAGGGCCTGCATCACGCACCGCATGCTGCTTAGGGAAGCCATCACCAGCTCAACGGAGATGAGGAGAGAATGCAGTTTTGGATGCGAAGATGGGAAACAGAACTCCACTTCAGGGAGTGGCACCTTCTCAGAGCGACCCGTGTCACCATTTGGAACTCAGGCCTGAGACACAGAGGCCTGTTCTGGAGAAGTCAGGGAGGAAGAGTGAGTCCTTGAGTGGCTTGACTCCAGAGGTTGACACAAACAGTTGGCATTGGCACTGGGAGGGAGTGGGGGAAAAAGAAGAGAGGGGAGAGCTGTGGGCAGAGCACTGGGGCAGAGAATTTAGGCAGAAGGTGGTTATTAGCTGGAAAACCATTTTTAGGCAGCTGTACTCCAGGCCAAACTTGAGTCCTGGGGAGGATGACTTGCACCAAGTAGGGCAGAAGGCCTCTTACCCTCCAGACTTAGGAAGTCGGCCAGTGGAAGTTCGTCTTCGGGCCCCCTGGGGACCAGGTTGATTTTAGGAACGTGGGCCTGATGAGTAGGGAAGAGTTTTGACTTCGAGAAGATGGTGGCGTGGAGGTTATAAGGAGCTTCCTGCTAAGTTAGGTTTGCCTGAGGATCTCGAGCAGGAACAATACTGCATTTGGGGTGAAGAACTGTGTGGGAGGGGAAGTGGAAACATTGCCTCATTCTATTTCAGGGCCTCCGGGACAACAGAGACAGAGAAAAGTGGTTGAAGCCAGGGTTGAAGATTTAGAGAATAATTATCCCTGTTTTTATCACTGTCATTGGAAGGTTCCCAATATAATCTTAAAGGAAATCATGACTTTGACTGAAGTCCAGCTGGGCTGTTCCGTGTTTGGTGTTGGCAGTCACCATGGTGAGAGTTGCTTTCACACAGCCCAAAAAGGCCTGAGGGTTTCTAGGATCATTTAGAAGACATAAGGATTACATCTTTGTTTAGGTGGAATGATTCAAGAGCAATGTGTCCGCCATCGCTGCATCCCTAACGTGAAGGCCACTTGGACGGCATCCTTGTAATGACATCCGCTCCCTCTGGACCCCCACAGCCTCCTCAACCATGATGCTTAATGAGGCTGCACCGGTGGTTGATCCTGATTATTCCTGGCACCATCTCACTGGACTTTAGGTTTTGGTATCCTGGCCAAGATTCAGCAAACCATGCCAGGAGAATCCCAGAATGCCGGCCTACTAGGCCAAGTTTACGAGACGCAGATCTCTCTTTTTTTCCTTTCCCCACGGTTCTTAGCAAATGTCCAAGTCTTCTCTACAGTGAGCCCGATTCCATTCAGAGAAAAGATGTTCACGGTCACAGGCACACTTCCGCGGCACACAGACATTTCCAACTGAAAAAAGCCACACACTGTAAAGTAATACTTTACTACTAAGTCAAATTTCCCCAGGTTTCAACTCTCTGGAACATGGTTCTGAATCTAAATTCAGGAAATAAGGCCCCCACACTAAAGTCATTATACTTTGCGCCTAAGTTTTTCACACAGGGCCATCGACTATAACTTAACAACAAATTCTTAACAAACCGGATCTCCCACCCACAAAAGAATAGAGCATTCTGTTTAACGTAGACACAAACTGTGAGGAATGCAAAGAAATATTTGAATTAATGCGTAATTGCATGTTATGCAATATGTACATATAATTAAGAAACCTTTAAAAGGTTTTCAGATGCTTTGTTTTTGAGGGTAGAGAGAAAAGTGTATGTTTATTATGTTTATTCTTCTATCAAAAATGGTTACAGTTTTTTCAAAGTTTGTGCTAGAATGGATGAACTTCCCTTATCTGGACAATTTCATTCATATAATACTTCATTTCCCACACAAAGTGTCACTAGGCATATTCTGATTATTTATTTGTCCTTCAAACTGCTTCTTCTATTCCTGCTGGTTCTGTCTTGGCACTGCGCAGTTTTTCTCCATTTCATCCTTTTTCTCGGTGGAAAGCAAAATCATCAATAGCTTTCGATGAAAACTGTTTGTTGAGCGTGCTGAAATAATCTGGTTGGCAGGCTCTGATTCATTTGCGTCTAAAGGACGTGCAAAGGGCATCTATCAGAGCTCCGCTTTCTCCAGAAGGGTGTGCCCCAGCCTCCTAAGGCCTACGGCTTCTCTTCTGGTGCTTGTGGTTTCACACAATTTTATAAGCTGCCTGCTTCTCGCAAATGAAATTATATTTCTGCAGCACTCCCACAAGCAATCAAAGAGACCCTGAGCCTCAGCCTCAAGCCTGGGCATCATCAGAGCCATTGTCCCACTACCGAGATGCTATATGGGATGCTTATCAGTTTCCTCTGGTCTGAGAGCTCCAGAGAATCTCCATGAAGGCCAAACAATGGAATTCTAGAAATAGCCACATGCAATGTAAACGTTTTCTTGCAGATAATGTGACCCTCCTAAAACTTTTGCTTTCTGATAATGTCTTGACTTCCAGAACCTTGAGCTCTGGGATAAAAGGGTGATGGGTCTCGTTCCACAGGTCAAGTTCTCCCCAAGCTCAGCTCACGTTTTGTTATAAGATCTGCCTGGCCTGCTGGAAATGTGCTCACCTCTTCAAGCCTTAAGTTTTCCAGTTAATCTTTATTTTATGATGTTCCCGAATAACACCATGTGATACTGTGAAAATACAGAAAACAGCAAGCAATGCTCTAACAACAAAACCGACCGTGTGTGTGTGCGTGTGCATGTGTGTGGGTGTGTGTCAAGGGTACCAAAAGGTAACTTAATGTCGTGGAAAAGGAGTTGAAATTCTGGATACTTCTTGCTTACTCTTAGGGACTCATTTTGAGCCTCAAGATTTAAAGAAATTCTCCAATGCTTGGTGAAATAAATTTCAACTGTATTGATTCTGAGATCACCGTATTGTTGGAAGGCAGATCTTGAATGAGTTTCTGATTAGGCCAATCCTGGCTAGATGTGTGGTGTCTCGTGAATTTGTGGTGTCTCAGGCTTGTTTATGTGTACGGTTCCCTCCCTGTCTGCAGGACTGTGTCCCTCCCTCCCTACCTCTCAGGGAGAATGTTCTCACTGCTTCCTTCAGCTTATTCCCTGTCAGAACTCCCAGAAGGAAGGAAGGAAGGAAGAAGAAAGGGTCTGATTATACAGAAATGTCGATGACAGATGACCATTTACAGACCTCCCTACCTCCCCAGCCCCACGATATTTACAATGTCTTAGGGCTTGAAACTTAACCCTAGGAAACACAGCTTTCTTTGTGGAATTCTAGACCATAACTGGCGGTTAACTGAGGGATATTTCTTGGTAATCCGGAAAGATTGTTGTTGACACCATTCGCCATGTTTGCAAACAATGTGGGTTCCTATAACTATGGTGGTTTACTTTGGAAGTGAGGGGCAACCTTGACTTTAGATGTTGAGATTCTTCAACATGTTTTCTTTCCAACATTTACAGGAAGTCACTCCCTCTATAACCTAAGTTGCAGAGTTAGCCAACGTTATGGATTGAATGTTTGTGTCCCCTCAAATTCACGTGTTCAAGCCCTAGCCCCCAGGGTGATGGTATTGGAGGAGGAGCCTTTGGGAGGTGATGAGGTTTAGATGAGGTCACGAGAGTGGGAGACCCTCATGAGGGGATTAGCATCCTTACAAGGAAAGAGAGAGAGACCAGAACTTCTCTCTGCTGTGTGAGGACACAGCAAGAAGGCAGCTGTCTGAAATCCAGGAAGAGAGCCCTCACCAGGAACCAAAACTATCAGCACCTTGATGTTGGCCTTCCCAGCCTTCGACTGTGAGAAATAAATATCTGTTGTTTAAGCCCCCTCAGCCTATGGTATTTGCTTAGGTAGCCTGAGCGAACTAACACAGCCAACGTATCTGGCTAAAGTTCTAAAGAGACTTCCCCAAGGGAACAAGGGCCTCTTTACTGGGGATGAGTTGAGGCACACTGACAAAACAATATATCATACTTGATAACGTTATTACGAGGCAACCGTGTGTAACAGAGATGGAGATGCACTTTATAAATAGGAGCAATAAAAAAGCGTTTTTAAAGATTGTGGTACAATATACGCAACATAAAATTCACCATCTTAACCATTTTTAAGTTTACAGTTCAGTGGCATTAAGTACATTCATATCATGCTATCATCACCGCCATCCATCTGCAGAACAGTTTTCATCTTGAAAAACTGACTCAACACCCATTAAACAGTAATTCCCCACTCCTCATCCCGAGCCCCTGGCAACCTCTGTTCTACATTCTGTCTCTACAAGTTTGACTACCCCAGGAACCTCATACAAGTAGAATCATACAGTATTAGTCTTTTTGTGACTGGCTTATGTCACTCAATGTCCTCAAGTTTTATTCACCTTGTAGCATATGTCAGAATTTTCTTCTTTTTTACAGCTGAATAATATTCCACTGTCTGTGTATTCCATATTTTGTTCATCCATTCATCCATTCGTGAACGCTTTTGGCTATTGTGAATAAGGTTGCTGTGAACCTGAGTGTACAAATATCTCTGAGACTCTGCTTACAATTATTTTGGATACGTGCACAGAAGTGGAATTGCTGGATCATACAGTAATTCTATTCTTATTTTTTTGAGCAGGAGAGAGCATTTTAAAGGGCCTCTTGGGACCCTTCACAACATATTGCAGATGAATTTGTCTGTTTTGTGTCTGGGCACAACTTTGTTGCTGAGAACAAGGTTCCTATTTGCCTAATGGAAGGAATGTGAATAGGGGGCTGAACCTATTGATGATTATAAAAAGAACTGAGTCAGGTCAGCCTCCGTTCAGAATTCTACTGAGGTCATCATTCTGTCTTGAAGAATGACCATGACCAGACAAATCAAGAAAGACAAAAATAATAGAAAGATACACTCTTTCCGAAAGGTGTAGCTAGCCCCAAATTCCCAGTATCTATGGAGGGAAGGACCCTAAAGTGGAGTCATCAAATGAAGGTGTCAAATCTTCACATGCCAGAGGAAGATGCAGGAGCTGAGAGGCAGACATGTTGTGTGTTGAGAAATTCAGACATGGTGCCCTTCTCTGATGTCACACTGGTGTTAAGTTTGGCACACTCTGCTTTGGTGGCCCGGTTCCGATCCCAGGTGTGGACCTACACCACTCAGCGGTTAGTGGCCATGCTGTGGTGGCAGCCCACATAATGAAAAAGAAGAAAAAGAGGAAGATTGGCAGATTGGCAATGGATGTTAGCTCAGGAAAAATCTTCCTCAGCCAAAAAAAAAAGAGAACTGAGTACCATGGAGTCATGGATAAACAAAGTTGGAGCAGGACTTCAGCAGTTTGATTGGTTGAACTCAGTCTTATGCAGTTTATTTAGCATTAGCATCCATTTTACTTATGGGGCAATTGGCTTGAAGTCACAGAACTAGAAAGTGATGGAACAAAACTTAAACTTGGAGTCTTGTTTCTTGGTGTACTGTCTTTCTATCATGATACATTGGCCTCTTCTCAGAGTTATCGATTTGGAGGATACTGGCTTAGAGATCAACTAAGTTAGTAGTTTTCAAGCTTATTTTAATGGAGACAGCCTTTGTTCAAACAAGATTTATGCAGAAATGCTGTAGACAAAGGTGCTGCTCAGGATGTAGCGGGGCACCTTGACTCTTTCTTTTCCCTTATCCAAAATGCCTTCTGGGGAGGCCAGCCCGATGGTGTAGTGGTTAAGTTTGGCATGCTCTGCTTTGGTGGCCCAGGGTTTGTAGGCTTGCATCCTGGGCGTGGACCTACACCACTTGTCAGCCATGCTGCGGCAGTGACCCACACACAAAATAGAGGAAGACTGGCACTGATGTTAGCTCAGGGTGAATCTTACTCAGGGAAAAAAAAAAAAAAGACTCCTGGGGAGAACTCTGCAAATCTCTAGGGAGCAATTTGAAGCCCACAGCTCAATACATGCATCTTCATTTTGTAGGGTGGGACATGAGGTTCCTGGTGGGCAAGTGGGCAAGTGGGATGGGGATTAGAGTTATTTTTCCAAGACTGCTAAAATGTCTTGAGCAAGCTTGAGCTAGAACATGCATTTCTGCAGATTCTTCCCTGCTCAATAACTTAGCCAGCCCTCTCGCTACTATACAATGCTCCCTAAGTGGTAGCCATCCTTGCTTTTATCTAAATCTTAAGAAAAGGAAAATGCCACTCACTGAGCTATCCATTGATATTCATAAGGCAAAAACTCTATTTCCCAGAGAATCTACTTTCACACTGTTGCAAATCTCTGGAATAAACGGAGGAGACATTACATTTTCTTAGAGTTTAAAGGGAACTGGTTTTGGAGGTAATAATGACTTTGTTGTGTAAATTTACAAACGAGAAAGAGAACGAGACAGAGAAACAACGTCCCCCTAGCCCCCTGCAGCTGCTGGAAGGGGGCAAACACCAGTGTGACATCAGAGAAGGGCACCATGTCTGAATTTCTCAACACACAACATGTCTGCCTCTCAGCTCCTGCATCTTCCTCTGGCATGTGAAGATTTGACACCTTCATTTGATGACTCCACTTTAGGGTCCTTCCCTCCATAGATACTGGGAATTTGGGGCTAGCTACACCTTTCGGAAAGAGTGTATCTTTCTATTATTTTTGTCTTTCTTGATTTGTCTGGTCATGGTCATTCTTCAAGACAGAATGATGACCTCAGTAGAATTCTGAACGTTGCTTGCAATCAATTTTTTCTGCAGTCCGCAAGTACCAGTACATTAAAGCATGTTAAAATAATGAGTCTCTGTGACTTTCCCTTTAGGGGAAACACAAACATTCTCGTCATTTAAATAATAATAATAAATATTGCCCCTGAAATGGAAGATTAGGGTTCCGGCTGTTTTCTGTCTGTAGAGATGCTTAGTTGGGGAGCTATGAGCCCTCTCTACTGCAACACACTGCTTCTAGCTCCCCCACAAGACTTTGCCCCACCAAAGTGAGCAATACCAGGAACAAATAGGTTCTCACGGCTGATGGTCACATCCATCAACCTGCTACTTTGTCTATAGGTTAGAGTTTAGGTGGAGCATTAGGTTCAAGAAGGGTTCTCTTTCTTTCTCTGTGGGCTTTTGTTTCATTTCATTTTTTAAGTGGGTCAAAGACTTTCAGTCCTGTATCACTCTTCAGAACTTGCTTCCTGCTTTCTGCCTCTCCGTGCTCCCACGAGGAGGCAGCCACGCAGGAGGTGACCAAGGGTAGGGTCTTAATGAAGAAGAGAATCATCTTAGTTCCTTGAACTCTTCAATTGCAGCCTAAGAACTCAGGCATCAGCCACTTTATTTGAAGATGCTTAACGCATCCCTTAGAGTCCTTGGGGGGTGTGAACAAAATCACTGGTGTTTACAAGTAGTATCTTCCAGGATGCAAGCTACTACAGATGTGGGAGCGGAAGAGTCGTAGTCTTTTTCATTTGTTCTTATCCCTGTGGCTAATAGCATTGCGTCCACCCAATGGAGTGGCAAAAACAAAACAATTTAACAAGTAATTAGCAAGTGTCTGATATGAAAAAGACATTGTTAGCTTCTGGGGGTGTAGTGGTAAACAATGCAAAGTTAGAGCTTGACTTCATAGAGCTTATGTCTATCAGGGAAACAGACATTTACAAAGTGATTTCTTGGGACATTATGGACAATTTAGGAAAAGAGGAAGATTATGAAGGTGAGCGATCCTTGGTTTTTGTGAGCCATAAATAGTAATCAGAAATACTTTTTAAAATCTAAAGTACAAAACCATCAAAAGCTTTATGCAACAATACAGATGATGAGGAATCCAGGTGGGAGCTCGGGCTGATCATCAGTTATAATCTTCCTAAATTAAACAAGCTGTAAGAACACATGTTGGGATCAGGAAAAAATCACCGTGGCAATGCGTGATGCAAAAGGATATGCCTTAAAGAAACCACGCTGCTCTCTTGAAAGAGAGATGCTTAATACCGCAGGTGCTTTGAGAGTTCTCCTTGAAAAGCATGCATCCTCGGAAACTAAAGTGCTTTAGGAATTCCAATTCTTCAAACGGGCAATGTTTTTCAATGCTGTTATCTTATCTTATCGTATCCCAGCCAATGGTGGGGTTAAGTGACTTCATCCTTTAAAAATATATATATCTCTCTCTACATTGTAGATCTTTTGCAAGAGAAATGATCTTGTAGATGATCTCTTTTTAATTCTCGGCGTGTCTGACTCTGCTATGCTACTTCCTTCCTGCCATTTGTTTGCCAATAAGATTTCTAAGACAAATCACCATTGTAACTACCGTGAAAATAGTATTCTCTGTGCCAAGTACTGTGCTGAGAAATTTACATGGCTTATCTTTAATGCACAACCAACCTCTTTTCTTATCTCTGTCTTATAGACAGAATATCAGACTCAAAGTGTTTCATAACATGCAGGGAAGGGATGGAGGGGGCGTCCGGCTGATTCCAGAGCCTGTCCTCATGCTATTCCGTGATATGTCTCCTCACATCTAATAGGTTTAATTTTAATGTTTCTATTAAACAATTTCAACATCTTGATGGAAATTTAACAGACGGGGGAAAACTTAGGGATCCAGCCCGGTAGGCTTCAAAGCAAAAATGAACTTTAAAAGTCAGTGCTACACCTGCCCACAGCGAAGATGGATGACGTTCTGCAGCCTCGCCCAAAGCCTACCTGCATTGTGCCCCCAGGATCGAGTCTTACCCATCCATCCCTTACCTGTAAATGTGTCATTGTTTTTTTCTGGCTGATGTAAGGTTGAGAATGGGAAAAAGGCTCTGAGCAAAAGTGCTTGGAGGAGGGAAAAAAGGGATGAGCAGAGGCTTGGTAAGTTGTGTTCAAGAGAGCTCTAGATAGATCCTTTTTCTCAACTTTACTGAGGTATAATTGACAAATTAAATTATAATAGACAAAGTGTACAATGTGATGATTTGATATATGTATATATGAAAGGATTCTCACCATAGACTTAACAAATTCATCACATCACATATTTACCTTTTTTTTTTTGGTGAGAACATTTAAGCTCTACTCTCTTATCAAATTTCAATTATACAGTATAGTATTATCAACTGCAGTCACCACGCTGTACGTTACATCCTCAGACTTTATTCATTTTATAACTGAAAGTTTGTACCCTTTTACTGACATCTCCCCATTTCCCCCGCCCCCAGCCCCTGGCAACCACTTTTCTACTCTCTGTTTCTATGGGCTTGACTTTTTTTTTTTTTTAAGATTCCACATGTAAGTGACACCATGCAGTATTTATCTTTCTCTGTCTGAGTTATTTCACTTAGCACAACACTCTCTAGGTTCATCCATGCTGTTGCAAATGACAGGATTTCAGTCTTTTTTAAGGCTGAATGATATTCCATTGCACATATATATATGTGTGTGTGTGTGTGTGTATGTCACATTTTCTTTATCCATTATATTTATATCCCTATATATCTCAATATAATGATTATATATAACATATATATATATATAACCTTATATATATTCTGTATGTATAACCTTATATAGAACATTATTATATATCACATTTTCTTTAGCCATTCATCCACCAATGGACACATAGGTTGTTTCCATACTTTGGCTACTGTGAATAACGCTGCAATGAACATGGGAGTATAGATACGTCTTCCAGTTAGTGATTTCATTTCCTTTGGATATATATCTAGAAGTGGCATGGCTGGATCATATGGTAACTATATTTTTAATTTCTTGAAACTTCATACTGTTTTCCATAGTGGTTGTACCAATTTATTTTCACACTAATAGTGCACAAGGATTCCCTTTTTCTCCACGTTCTCCTCAGCATTGGTTATCTCTTGTCTTTTTTATAGTAACATGTGTGAGGCGTTATCTTATCTCATTGTGGGTTTGATTTGCATTTCCCTGATGATTAGTGATGTTGAGCACCTTTTAATCTGTATGCCACCTGTGTGTCTTCTTTGGAAAAGAAATGTCTATTCAAGTCGTTTTCCCATTTTCTAATTGGGTTATTTTTGGGTTTTTTTGAGTTTCTTTTAGATTTTGGATATTAACCACATATTGGATATGTGGTTTACAGACATTTTCTCCTATTCGGTAGGTTGTCTTTTCATTTTATTGATGGTTTCCTTTGCCGTGCTAAAGCTTTTTAGTTTGATGTAGTCCCACTTGTTTATTTTTATTTTGTCAATATAACATATCACATTGGTTTGTGTATATTGAACCATCCTTGCATACTAGGAATAAATCCCACTTGATCGTGATGTCTGATTCTTTCAATGTACTGTTGAATTTGGTTTGCTAATATTTTGTTGGGGACTTTTGCGTCTATGCTTATCAGGCATATTGGCCTATAATTTTCTTTTCTTGTAGTGTCCTCTTCTGACTTTGGTATCAGAGTAATGCTGGCCTCATAAAATAAGTTTGGAAATGTTCCCTCCTATTTTTTAGAAGAGTTTGAGAAGGATTGGCATTCATTCTTCTTTAAATGTTCAGTAGAATTCAACAGTGAAATCATGTGGTCTTGGGATTTTCTTCTTTGGGAGGGTTTTTGTTGGTAAGGAAAATTAGCCCTGGGCTAACATCCATGGCCAATCTTCCTCAGCAAAAGGAGGAAGCCCTCAGCCTAGGGCCAATCTTCCTAAGCTGATGTCTTCCTCCATTTTATATGTGGGACACCTGCCACAGCATGGCTTGATAAGCGGTGCATATGTCCACACCCAGGATCTGAACCCACAAACCCTGGGTCGCTGAAACAGAGTGTGCAAATCCAATCACTACTCCACCAGGCCAGCCCCTGTTGGGAGGTTTTTGTTTACTGATTCAATCTCCTAACCTATTATTGTCTGTTCAGACTTTCTATTCCTTCATGATTCAGTCTTGGTAGGTTGTATGTTATATTTCTAGGCATTTACGCATTTCTTCTATGTTATCTAATTTGCTGGCATAAAATTGCTCATAGTCATTTCTTGTGATCCTTAGTATTCCTGTGTTATCATTTGTAGTGGCTCCTCTTTCATTTCTGATTTTATTTATTTAAGTCTTCTCTCTCTTTTTTTTTCAGTCTAGCTGAAGGTTTATCAATTTTAGCCTTTAAAGAAATCCAGCTCTGGGGCCAGCCCTGTGGCTGAATAGTTAAGTTCACACTCTCCACTTCAGTGGCCCAGGGTTTCAGTGGTTCAGATCCTGGGCACCGACATGGCACCACTTGACAGGTCATGCTGAGGCGGCGTCCCACATGCCACAACTAGAAGGACCCACAACTAGGATATACAACAACGTACTGGGGAGACTTGGGGAGAAAAAGCAGAAAAAAAAAAAGATTGGCTGGGGCTGGCCCCGTGGCCGAGTGGTTAAGTTCGCACGCTCCGCTGCAGGCGGCCCAGTGTTTTGTTGGTTCGAATCCTGGGCCAGACATGGCACTGCTCATCAAACCACGCTGAGGCAGCGTCCCACATGCCACAACTAGAAGAACCCACAACGAAGAATATACAACTATGTACCGGGGGGCTTTGGGGAGAAAAAGGAAAAAAATAAAACCTTTTAAAAAAAATTTAAAAAATAAAATTAAAATAAATAAATAAATAAAAAAGATTGGCAACAGTTGTTACCTCAGGTGCCAATTTTTAAAAAAAAACCAAAAACTCAGATCTTAGTTTCACTGATTCTTTTCCATTGTCTTTCAAGTCTCTATTTCATTTACTTCAGTTCTGATCTTTGTTATTTCCTTCCTTCTACTAAATTTGGCCTTAGTTTGTTCTTTTTTCTAGTTCCTTGAAGTGTCAGGTCAGATTGTTTATTTGAGATCTTTCTTTTCTCTTAGTGTAGGCATTTATCACTCTTAACTTCCCTCTTAGAACTGGTTTTACTGCATCCCATAAGTTTTGGTATGTTCTGTTTTCATTTTCATTTGTCTCGATATTTTTTTATTTCCTTTTTGATTTCTTCTTTGACCCATTGATTGTTCAGGGATGTATTGTTTAATCTACACATATTTTAGATGGATCTTTTTTTACAGGAACATTTAGAGAGGAAAAATTAGGAACAAGCTTAACAAAACAGTAATGACATTACTAGTTTGCCTTCATCAAGAAGTTTTTTTTTAAAGATTTTATTTTTCCTTTTTCTCCCCAAAGCCCCCAGTACATAGTTGTATATTTTTAGTTGTGGGTCCTCCTAGTTGTGGCATGTGGGACGCTGCTTCAGCATGGCCCAATGAGCGGTGCTATGTCCACACCCAGGATCCGAACTGGCGAAACCCTGGGACCTTGAAGCAGAGGGTGCAAACCCAACCACTCGGCCACAGGGCTGGCCCCAAGAAGTTTTAATGATGGAAAAATTGTCCCTCATCTATCAATCCCATTTTAACCTAAGAAGGAGGTAGAGTGGGCTCTGCTCATCTTATTTCATAATTGGAGGGAAGTCATGCTGGAAGTCAATGAAGGTGCTGTTATGGGTTGAACTGTGTCTCCCCTCTACCCCCAATTCGTATGTTGAAGTCCTAATCCCCAGCATCTCAGATGTGACCATATTTGGAGACAGGGTCTTTACAGAGGTAATTAGGTTAAAATGAGGTCATTAAGTTGGGCCCTAATCCAATCAGACTGGTGTCCTTATAAGAAGCGAAAGTTTGGGTACAGACACGTACAGAAGGAAGATGATGTGAAATCACAGGGAGAAGATGCCATCTATGAGCTAAGGAGACAGCACTGGAACAAACGCTTTCCTCACAGCCCTCAGAAAGAACCAGTCTTGGCAATACCTTGATCTCAGGATTCCAGACTTTGTAACTGTGAGGAAGTCAATTTCTATTGTTGAAGCCCCCCAATTTGTGGTACTTTGTTATGACAGCTCCAGCTACCTAATAAAGGTGCCAACTCTGGAATTTTATCTCTTGAATCCATGTTTGTGCTTATTTACCTACAGCTGAGCTGTCCAATATGGTAGCCATTAGCTACGTACATCTATATAAACTAATATTAAGTCAAATTAAAATACAGCTACACTAGCCATATTTCATATACTCACTAATAACTATTTTATTGGACAACACAGATTTAGAATATTTCTGTAACCACAGAAAGTTTTGTACAAGAGTGCTGCTTGAGACTAGACTTAATTTAATCTCACAGTATACCACAAAGATGAAGAAGATACAGACTCTAGGACCAAACTGAATAATGAGTAACTTTTTAAGATTTAGACTGGGAGGGTTATGCGCCAGGTTTATTTTAGTTTGCCCCAATGTGAGGAATTTCAAGAAGAGGTGGTGTGTTGTGGGGGGGGGGGGGGGGGCGGGGGTGTGTGTGTAAGAGGGCCATCCCTTTATGAAGTCACATTTTACCTTGAACTGAATTCCTAAGCCTCCATATCTTCCAGCTCTTGTCCCAATTCTCCACCCTCAATGCCCTAATTAAATTCTTAGTGCGATTCATTCTTTTAGGTGATTCAATTCCTGTAATATATTGCAAAAACTTCAGCCTTATCCCTTAAGAATGCAACTAAATCCTAAATTCTAATGGCAGGGGAAAAACGGAACCTGTTTTAAATGACCAGCGAAAAAATAAATGAAAGGGTCAGAGATTTCCCAAGCAGTGGTTTCCGGGACAATGAACGTGTGTTCATGCTCTTAAGTGAATTATGGGTCAGTAAGGAAGAAATATTAATCAAATTAGGACAAAATTAAAAGAGGATTGGGCAGTAGAGAAAGGGGGAGTTCCAAGTGGGAATTGTACTGGTGGATTAATTATCTCAGAAAACTCATAACATTTAAGTAAATTTCCTGAAGTCTTAAGGAAGGAAACGTCCCTCTGAGTTCCCAGAAAAGGATTTGAGTCAAACTGAGGCTAAGATATGAACAGGACTCATCCAATCCGAAAGATCTACAATCAATTAAATAATTCCAAAGGAAAAAGAAAGACGCATGAGAAATTAACATGAGAAATTAACAAGAAGAAGTAATTATGGCTTCTCTGATTTATGACATGGCAAGATTGTCGTCTTTAAGTAGAATTTTGCTTAGCAGCGAAAGGTTAGTGCAATCAACATGTTTGGCACAACTCACATGGAAGTGGGAGTGTGTGGAGGGATTTGAGAAAGGGAGGGTTGCTCCTCACTCACAGAGCAGACTTGGCCTCATATGCATGGGTGTGAAAGGGGAATTATCAGTATGTTCAGACTCTGTCCTCCTTAGCTCTTTCCAGTATTTCATAATAACCACATAATGGTCTAGGCCACTGGTTCTAAAACAGTGGGGTGTTGATAAAGGTTTAATGACCAATTCTCAGAGGCAGAGGACGATAATCCCTAATTTATAGCATTTGCCAATTTCCATGGTGTAAATACTCTCACTGTGGCTGATTTCAAGCTGCCAACGTGATGTCACTGAGCTCAGAGTTGGGAAGTGTGTTCCAATACCAAGTGTCTGAGACACCACCTGGGGGTCCTGAAATTCAATTCAGTTCTGATAGGAACTACCCAGAGTTAGTGCAGACCCCACAAATTAAGGGGAAATCCCTTCATAAGACCGCCCTCACTTCAGACATCAGCCACAAATTCTGGGCATCTCCAAGCCACCTGCACATCTGCAGAGCTGGCTACAAATTCAGGGTTTCCCACAAGCCCCTCAGGTTTGATAATTTGTTAGAATGACTCACAGGACTCAGGAAAGCTCTATGCTTTTGATGACCATTTTATTATAAAGGACACAGATGAATAGGTACATAGAGCAAGGTCTAGTAAAGCCCGGATGCAGGAGCTTCTGTCCCCACGGACTCAGGGTGCGCCACCTCCCTGTACGTTGATATGGTCACCAGCCAGGAAGCTCCCCTGGGTCTCAGTGTCCCAAGTTTTTGTATGGGGGTTCATTACATAGGTATGATTGATTAAATCATTGACCACATGGTTGAACTCAGTCTCCGGTCCCTCTCCTCTCCCCAGAGGTTAGAAGCGTGGCTGAGAGTTCTAACCCTCTGATCTTATGCCCATTCCGAACGGTGGGGCCAGCCCTTCCGTTAAAGCTATCTTAGGGTCCACCATGAGCCATCTCATTAGCATAAACTCAGCTATGGTTTAAAAGGTCTTGTTATAAGTAACAAAATATACTCCTATCACTCAATAAACCCAAAGTGTTTTGAAGCTCTGTGCCAGGAACTGGTGACAAAGACCAGATATATTCCTTTTTTTCTCATAGGAAGAGCTACGAATGATCCGCTCTTTGAGTGGGTATGAGTTGGCTCCACCTCCCCATTGTTACTTGGCTCTGTTACCTGGAGAGGTTTCAAAAGCACTGGTCTGGGTCCTTCCCCCAGGGTTCTGCTTTAATTAGCATGGAAAGCCACCTGGGCGTTGAAGTTTTAGAAGCTCCCAGGATATTCTAACGTGCAGCAAAGTCTGATTCCTACAGACTGCCCTTCTCCCATCTTAGAGCCATGAGCCGGGCCTCTCTCGGTAATCTGCAGGATACGAACCTAAAGGGTGAAGAAGTGGGATTCATCTTTTTTGGTCTTCTTGGAAATAAAGCAAAGTTGCAAGGGATGCCCCTGGCACTACTGGGGCCAGTCATCCTACTGCCTCTATCACTCTTCCAAGGAGACCAAGCCTGGGATCTTTGAAACATGGCGTTGTTTTACACCCCAAGCATCCTTCCAGGGCATGGGCATCCTGGCAGCAAGGCCCAAACTATCAACAAAACAATAATAATAATGATAAGGCTGAGCATGTTCAAACCTGCTGGAGACAAACCTGAACAAGCCCTAAGAGGGGAAATGAAGCCTTAATCCTAAACCTTCATGGGGACCCTACTTTGGCAAGGGTTCTGAGTTAGGGACTTTCCTCTGGGGGCTTGTAACTCAATAATTACCTTTAGCTGTATGACACTTTACAGTTTGCATAATTCTTTTAATTAGGTATTCCATGGTTCCCTCTTCCAGTTTCCTCAAATCTTTGCCTACATGTACCTTCTCAGGAAGGCTTCTCCTGACCTCCCTTATTTCTCCCATCACACTGGTTACCATGTGAGACATTTCACACTCACACACACACACGCACAGTTCCTTTATCATCTTCCTCTCCAGTCCGGGAGCTCAGCCCAGTGAGAACAGGACTTTGTTTTGTTCTCAGAAGTGTAAACAGAGTCTCTGGAACAGAGTAGACCCTTGGTGAACACGAGCAGCTGTGCTCACGAGATGCCCCAGAGCGCAGTCTCCTTGCTGGCATCACTACCACCTGCATCCTGTACTGTTGGAAGCTTGGCTTCCTGGGAGTAAGTTAGGATCTGACTGAGATGAGACTTCAGGGTCTAGTTTGTCATTTTAGTCAGCGAAGCTGTTCCCAGGGGGCCGAAAGCAACTGCAAAATCAGGTTGGGTTCTACCAGAGTTTAGCTGCTCAGAGGGCAGGCCGTGGTTTTCAGGACATGGTGTTGAAGGGGAGAATTCCTCAAGCCCTGCTTGTGTTCCCATATAGCCCTTCTCTGGGAGGAGAGAGCAGGCCCTGTGGAACTGTTTAATTGATGGAGCAGAAGTTCAATATTCTTCATTCTAATTAGGAACTCTGAAAACTAGAAGCTTTCACAGATAAATTACGCTTACATCTCTCTCTGAGATGGTAATCAGTCATCTGCCCCAAATAACTATCCAGAGGTGACTCTGAAAATCCTACTACTGATCCATCATCACCATTCCTTCATCCATTCCTTCATGAACGTTCGTGTGTATTCAACCAAGATTTAGTGAGTACCTGAGAGGAGTTTGCCCTCTGCCGGGCACTGGTGAGTGAACCCCTGCATTCATGGAGTCTACTCTCTGGAAGAGAGCTGGGCATTAGATGAGTAAGGACTTAAATTATTTAAATAAAATTTTTAAAATTAATATTATTATTATTGTATGCTTTTTGGTGAGGAAGTTTGGTCCTGAGCTAACATCTGTTGCCAAGCTTCCCCCCCTTTTCTTTTCTCCCCAAAGCCCCAGTACATAGTTGTACACCCTAGTTGTAAGTCAGTCTAGTTCTATGTGGGACACCGCCATGGCACGGCTTGATGAGCGGTATGTAGGTCCACACCCAGGATCTGACCTGGCGAACCCTGGGCTGCCGAAGTAGAGAGTGCAAACTCAACCACTACGCCACCGGGCCAGCCCCAGAATAAAATCTAATTAACTCACAAAGGAGAAGGGTGGGGTTTGTAAGATTGCAATGAACAGGCTACCATCTAACCTGGGGGTCAGAGAGGTCTTGCTAAAAAGGTGACACTGTAAGCTGAAATTTGAAAGATGAATGGAAGCTGGCATTGATGGCTGTCTTTCAAAAAATTATTAAGGTTGATTCTCTAGCTGATGGGCATGTTGTCCACAGTAGGACAGGATTCAAGCATGCCTGCTGCAGAAGAGACAAATAACCTATTTTCTTATGTTTGCTGTCCTGCTTAGCCAGAAAGGAAGAATTGCGTTGAATAATATTTACTTACTGAACAGATCTATACCAAGACTTGCTATCTAACCCCAGATAAACAGGTTTCCATATTTTTACCTGAAAGTGACATTAAAATAGAAGTGTTATTAGTAATATTGATTTCTTTTTTAAATCCGTTGTCTGTCTTCATTAACTTTGATATTTCAGAACCTGTTTCTTTGTTGATATAAACTTAGGCTGTAGCGTGACTCTCCGTTTTTAGGTTTTGGAAAAAATACAGCTCTTAAGAAAAAGCAGCACACAGCATGATAAAGGAGAGGACAATTCTCCCTCGGTAACCCCAGGCACAGGCTAAGTGTGGCAAAGGGTACTAATGGCCTTGGAGGTCCCATGGGTCAATAGAGTTTCACATGATAAAGTATTATTTGATCTGAAAGCTACAAGAATCAGGCCAGGAGGGGTGCTATGAAGATCTAGCTTAAAAAGCAGGAGAGAAGACAGTTCAGAGGGAAAAGGCTGAGATCATTAAGAACACTTTTCCTGCACTGGTCAGAGTGCGACTCTGGCTATTACAAATCTATTTTAATGTTGTCCATGGATTCTGCATTGAAAAGAAAAAAAAAAGAAAAGGGGGAAAATGTTCAGGTTGGGAGAGGCTCAGGCTGTGTGAACTCAGGGAGCCAGAAATGAACAAAGATCCAGATCAGCTATTTGATCTAAGTAGGGCGACCCGTGGCAAATGAGATTGAATCTCGACAATTTCCACCTTACATACTATTGCGGTTGCGAGGGAGCAGAGAAGGACAAAGGAAGAGGGCAGCAAAGACTTCATGAATGAACAGGAGGAAGCTCGAGTCCATCAAAGGGGCCCTGTAGTAATGGAGCTGTCTTCTGTAAAAACACTTAACAATGGGGGAAACCATCTGAATAGCTGACAGAATGCCAAAGACAACTGCTGTTTCTGAATAAGAGCAGAGGGAAAAATATTGAGTCCAGAGCACAGCATCTATAGAATCCCAAGTGAGGGAACACATGCAGTGGTGTCATTCTAGGGTTAGGAGCGCCTGAGGTTATTTGACTAATTTCCGACTTTACAGGAAAAATTACATCTACCCCTAAATTATTTCAGACTAGTGGGAACTTACCCTATACTTACATCTCACCATATTAAATTGGCTTGACAGTTCGGCCAGTGGTTAAGAATCCTTTCAGCTTTGATGCAAAGACAATGGGGGAAAGAGATGATAGCAGTTAACATTTACATGGCATTTACCATGTGCCAGGCATGGTTCTAAGTGGCTTATATTCATTTACTTACAGTCACCTTCTAATATTAAGAGAGAAGGGCTGCCATGTGCTCCATTTTACAGTTGGCAAGACTGATACATGGAGAAGCTATGTCATTTCCTCCAGGTCACACAGCCTAATGGGTATGAATCTGGACAAGCTGGCTCCAGAGTCCATCTCTAAATCACCAAACTATGTTGCCTTTTCAAGACAGCAGAACCTGTTCTGCCATATTGGTAAGATTTTCATTAGAATATTAATGCACAGGTCTATACAAACAACAACTCAAGTGAAAGAATCAGAGCTTCTTAGAAACTTTAGCCCATAACAATAGTGGTGATAACAGATATAGATTCACGGATGTTAATGAGCCTTGCATGTCTGTATAGAATTGGATTGATAACTTGGAACCCCTCTAAATTCTGAACGTTCTAAACCATTCTGATTCTGGTGCACTATGTGTCATCTACCAGAGAAGGAAAAAAATCAAAACCTTTAGGATGACAAATTACTTTATGATCTTGTCCCTGATCTTCTACCTGGCTTCGCTTCTATCACCAACTCTCCTCTTGTACTCTACACAGTAGCTCTACCAAAAGACCTTTCTGGGCACGGACCGCACTCTCTCAATCCTCAATGCTTCACTGAAATGCTTCCCTCCCCTTCTCTCACTTACCTGACTAACTCATCTTCATCTTTCAAAACTCAAACAGAAGTTGCCTTCTCCAGGAGTCCTCCCCAGCCCATCTCCCATGGAGGCTGAGTTAAGGGTCTGTCCTGGATGGTGTCTCTTGTTAGTCTTGGCTACTCTCTGTCAGAACCATTCTCACAGGTATTGCAATTGAGGATTTCTCTGTCGCACTAGTGGACCAGTGGCTCTTGATAGAAGCTCCAGGAAGAGCGCCTGGGACGTGGCAGGCTCTCAATGAGTACTTGCTAAGGAAATGTGCCAGTTTAGATGGAGAATATAAAATTAATGTAGTTTGTACACAAAAGCCAACTGATAATGTTAATCTTGGGTGGTGGGATACCAGTAAGTATTTCTGTTTTCCTTTTTCTTTTCTTTCCTTTTCCTTTCTTTTCCTCCTTCTTTCCTCCCTCCCTCCCTTCACTCTCCCTCCTTCCTTTCTCTCTCTCTCTTTCTATCTTATGTTACATCTGGTTGCTTTTTTGCAATGAGTATTATTTTGCAATGAGTATTACTTTTATAACTAAATAAAGTAACCAAATTATTTCCATTTTAGGAAAAAAAATAATTGAAAGTAAATGAACCCTGTAGTCCCCCAAAATTGAGCCACTTGTATCTACATTATATCTACAGTCTCTTCCGATTGTTTGTTGACGTCTCTGACTAAGATTGCTGAGTTGGTTTGAAAAGAGGCAGATTCTTAGACATATATTTCAGTTTTCAACTCATATGATGCTTTTGCTAGAATTGTGGGTCTACCTGTAGCTTTGAGCGACCTCCACTCCATCTCTATCTCTTTGACTCCACATGTTTGACTGGCTGTGCTTGAGTGTCCTAGACACGGAGATGCACAGTCTTCTTTAATGACTGTTTTTCCATTTATTTTCTGTCATACAATATTAAGTGAGAGGTAGCAACCAACCCAATTCTTCTGCCAGTTTTTCTTCACTATGTTTGACAACTACGTGGTGAGAGAATGGATTTTTCTTTTGTGAAGGCAGCACACAGCAGCAGTTGCTTCTCTGAGAGAACAAGATATTTTAGAAGCAACCAGCTAAATGGGCCAACCCATGCCACACTGTTGTAAGACTTTGCCACCAACAATGTAAGAGAACCCTGACCAAGAGACTAGGGCATGCCTCCCCTCTGGGGACCAATGAGGTGGGACACCAACAGGCAGCCACAGCCAGACACTCTAATGAGGAAAAGAACCAACAAGGAGACTAATATTTTGAACACTTCCTATGTGCTTGGCACTGCGAGGCAATTTCTTACACTTTATGTGATGTGTCCTCTCAGCTCTTCTTGAGGTAGAATTGTCTTAAATTTTTTATACGTGAAGAAACTCAAATACAAGGGAGTTAAGAAATTAAGCTGCATAAAGTCATGTAGCTAGCAAATGAAAAGCTGGATTTTATTTTATTTTAGTTTTTATTGAGTTAATGATAGGTTACAATCTTGTGAAATTTCAGTTGTACATTATTGTTTGTCAGTCATGTTGTAGGTGCACCCCTTCACCCTTTGTGCCCACCCCTTACCCCATCTTTCCCCTGGTAGCCACTAATCTGTTCTCTTTGTCTACATTTTTAAATTCCTCATTTGAGTGGAGTCATACAGAGATTGTCCTTCTCTATCTGGCTTATTTCACTTAACATAATTCCCTCAAGGTCCATCCATGTTATTGCAAATGGGACGATTTTGTTCCGTTTTACAGCTGAGTAGTATTCCATTGCATATATGTACCACATCTTCTTTATCCAATCATCAGTTGATGGGCACTTAGGTTGCTTCCATGTCTTTGCTATTGTAAATAATGCTGCAATAAACACTGGGGTGCATAGGACTTTTGGAATTGCTGACTTCAAGCTCTTTGGATAGATATCCAGTAGTGGGATAGCTGGGTCGTATGGTACTTCTATTTTTAATTTTTTGAGAAATCTCCATACTGTTTTCCATAGTGGCTGCACCAGTTTGCATTCCCACCAGCAGTGTATGAGGGTTCCTTTTTCTCTACAACCTCTCCAACATTTGTTACTATTAGTTTTAGTTATTTTTGTCATTCTAATGGGTGTAAGGTGATATCTTAGTGTGGTTTTGATTTGCATTTCCCTGATGATCAGCGATGATGAACATCTTCTCATGTGAAAAGCTGGATTTTAAACAAAGTAACCAACCCTCTTGAGACTCTGATGGTCCACACTGTGGAGACAATTCAACCCCAAAGCTAGAGGAGCAGTTGTCCTAATGCGCCCAGGAAGGGACTGGTTGTGCGGTGTTCAGATACATATTTTAACTTTGATTATTTTACATGTGAAATAAAAAGAAAAGAAAAAATCCAGTAGATAAAAAAATTCAGCTTCTCTGGTTGTCATGAGATAAACTATTCCAAACGGCAAAGCCTTTCACGGGGGCGAACAACGGCAATTGCGATTTCTGACTTCCAAGAATTGTATTCGAGGAAAGACTTGATTTCCACTTGTTCACAATCTGTTTCTCAAAAAACAAAATCTGATTAGGGGGAGGGGTAAATATTTACACTCATTTTCTGTTGTAGAAAATCTGAGCGGCAGAAGACTACCCCCCAACTGAAATCTCAGAGCTTTGTTTTAGGACCCCAAGTAGAGACCTGTTTCCGTTTCCTGTGAGGTGTGTGCATAATGTGTGTAGGTGAGAGACAGACAGCCTGAGACAGAGAGTTCTCTAGAAGCTATTAAAGTGACAGTCTATGAGGAAACATAAAATATAGGACAAGGACAAAAGAGAAAAAATTAGTTTGTCTCTAAAAGAAAAGAGTCTTTGGACAGGAATGAATTCGAATCAGAAGAAAAACAAAGTCCTCATCCCTGGCAATACCATCTGCACCCCTGGCGAAGCACTGGTTAGGTCTTGAGACACAGCTAGTGAAAATCGTGTAGGTCCACAGAATCTCAGAGAGCCGCCATGAAGCAGGGAAACGTGAGAGAGCCGAGTGCTTGCCTGGACTCCTGTTCTGGAAACTAGGGCTTAATGCAAGAGTGGTTTTGGGGTAGCTGCAGCATGTAGAGTCAAGCAAAATCCAGAAAATAGGGCTGGGAGTGAAGTTACACTGGAAACAGACAGGTGGTCTTAATGCAGCATCAGTCACAAGGATGGGGACAAGGAGATGAAAGCAGGCACAAGGCAAGGGGCCAGTCAATAGAGACAGGAACCTGGAGAAGAGGTTGGAGAGTGGGTGGATGAAGGAGTGGCATAGGTTCCCTGATGTGCTGGAATGTAAGCCTGAAGTTTTTAATAAGTGCCTAAGCATTAGCCCATGGGTAGGGGAACACGTTAATTACACCAGGGCAATTAAAATACACCAAACCCTTCCTTTGATAGAAGAGGAGACAGGGAGTCAGAGAGGGCAGACAATTCATTAAGTGCACACAGGAAACAAAGAGAGCTGAAACCACAACTCATGTTGCTTGCTGTCTTCTTGGCTATTTTGATAAAAATAACTACTGGATATGTTACCACACAAAATTGGGGTTCTCTGCCTGATGCACGTAAACAAGCCAATTAATTATGGCATCAGCCTTTGTGGGGAGAAATCAGCTTTTACTCTGTGAGACTGATCTGCAGGGAGACACGGGGCATGTGCCCTCAGATCTGTCTCCCTGATTCAGAATTTCGGGTGAAATTTAAGAGGTTAGGGAGAAAGGCTGGCATGCTGAAGTGCTGGTGGAACAGGCTTTGACTGGTGGGCTGCAAGCATTTATAGTTATGTTTTAAACATTTATGACAAGGTTCTAAACATCTATGATTAGGTGGAGAAGGAATTTTAACCCTGGGGTCTTCCTGAATGAGAGACCCTTCGCTTCTGATAAGAGTCTGACTTTCAAGTTCTACTCGTGTTGGGGGCCTTGGGTTCTGTGGGGAGGAGGATTTTTGCTTCCAAGCTCCTTTCAGGTCATGATTTCTTCTTTTTTGCATGCTCTGGCTATGTGACTTTGCAGTTTTTCTGAAAGACAATTCTTAATCACTCTGTTGATAAGAGATGGGGTCAACTGAGCTGGTCCTGGAGGGCCTGTGGTAACAGCTGGTACGCTGTTTTCCACCTAACTTCGAGGTGGCTATTACTGTTTTTAATTTCATTGTTTCATTGTTTGATGACTGTGCCAATCAGTGCTTTCCTCCTCTTCTCCTGAAAAAACAAACAAACAAACAAACAAAAGCAACTGGGAGAATTTTTTAAATCCTGAAAATTCAACTGTCTGTGAAATTTAGAAGTCAGATCATCTTCAGGGACTTTCAAAAGCCCAAGATTAGGCAGAAGCTGATGGGGGGGAATGAAAACAAGAAGCTCAGAGGATGGGGAGTGGAACCATAAGAAGCAAATTTTAGGAAGACCCATCAAAAGTACTATTACTGGTAGTCAGTGCAAGAGCTATATCTCGTTTGCAACAGTGAATGTGTTGTACCAGGATGAGGACAGCTGATGGCAGAAGATGTGATGAAACACGGTTCAAATGTGCAGAGGAGAAAAGGAAATACAAACTCATGTAGAAAAACAATACCTATTGGAGCAGGCAGTTTTTGTGGAGAAGAAGTAAGTCCTTTGTTGTGAAGCCTGCAAAATTATCTTGTTCCGTCTCCACTTGTAGAAATATTCTGCTAATAGCTGAGTCATGAAAAACCAACTTTTCAATGTTCAATAATAACAAGATATTGAAAACAAAAGTGTGGAAAAGATCGGTAAAGTTTTCTAACTGATGTAGAATATTCATCATTAAAAACAATGCCACTGAGCAAAGGTAAACTGTGACCAAACGTTTTACCGTGATTTTGAAAAGCTTAATGAAGCAATTGCTTCTGAGAAGGAAGATACAGTAGAAATTAGGGAAAATATGGTGAAACAACTGTAGGTTATAAAACATGAGTGGGCAGAATTCAGAAAAGAAATAGAAGAAAAAGCAAAACCATTATAGAAGTCAAAAAGAAATCTGAAGATCACCAGAGAGAATCAACACTGTGAAAAAGACAGAAAAGGTCCTTAAGGGTGGAAATGAGAAAAATTGAATAAAATGAAACAGTAACGAATATTTTAAAAGCATTAGAGAGAAAATGATAGGTATAAAAGATAAGCAAAGTAGAGCTAACATAAATGTAATTGGAATTCCCAAAGAGGAATTAAATAGAACAAATATGCAAAGGTGTAATTTAAGTAAAATGAAAGACATAAGTCTGCATACTGAACGGGCATACTGTGAGCCAGAAAATACTGACTCAAAACAGTCAATGATGGGGCTGGCCCAGTGGGGCAGCTGTTAAATGTGCACGTTCTGCTTCGGCGGCCCAGAGTTCGCCGTTTTGGATACCAGGTGTGGACATGGCACCACTTGGCAAGCCATGATGTGGTAGGCATCCCACATAAAAAGTAGAGGAAGATGGGCATGGATGTTAGCTCAAGGCCAGTCTTCCTCAGCAAAAAGAGGAGGATTGGCGGCAGATGTTAGCTCAAGGCTAATCTTCCTCAAAAAAAACAAAAAACAAAAACAAAAAACAGTCAATGTCAAAATGTAATCTAGCAAAATTGTTGAACTTTGAAAATAATAAAAAAGAGAAAACTCTGGGCAACCAGGCAAAAATATTGTCACTAAAAAAGGAGGAAAAATTGGGCTGGCTTCAGGTATCTCCAGAGTACCATTCAGTACAGAAGGCAACGTAGCAACACTTATGAGATAGATAAGAAAACAAATAGTGTGCCAAGGATTTACACCAGACCAAACTCTCTTTCTCCTATAATGAATACAGAAAACCAGTTTCAAACATGCAAAAACCCAGATAATATTGTTCCCATAAGCCTGTGTTGAGGTAACTAAAGGATGAACTTTATTTGGCCAAGAGATTACTGAGAAAACTACAGCAAGAGAACTAATGGTAATGTATGAATGTATTTAAATATATAAATAAGATTAAAATGGTGGAGGATCAGCGAGACAGCATAAAATGTAGATTTTATGTGCCCAGACAAAGTGCAAGTGCTATGACTAGTAAAAATGAGAGAGGAAGAGGGAAAGAATGTGAGAAGTAAAGTAGGCTTGCTGATTGCCTTATCTATAAAATATAAAAAATATCGTTTAAAGATCGCAAACCAGGAAGTCGGAGTATTAGCATATTTAATAGTACATAGTTAAGTACTAAGAAAGGTAGTATTATGAACTGAAATTGGGTTATTGAGAGGAAAAGGACATAACAGTCGTGGACCAAATAGACTTCTCTTGATAATGTATAAAGTCACAATTATAAAGAGAACTAATCACTAAAACAAACAAAAAATTTTTTAACTCTGTACACGATGGAGGTGCTATTCACAAAGTGAGGTAAACAGACCGCATAGTAAAAGGCCTTCAAAAAATTATAAGCACATGAGCATAAAGTAATAGGTAGAACTAAGGCCAAATATATCGATCACCTTAATAAATAATAATGAGTTCCAACTCATCCGTTAATATAAAAAGATTTCAGGTTGGATCACAAAACCAACTCAACTCTGTGATACATACGGTGACACTCCTAAAAAAGTGCTTCGGAAAGCCTGAAAATAAAAATGTGAGTCAAATGCTGCTGAAAAGGAAAGGAAAAAGGATCACAGACTGTAATATCCGTCAAGGTGGAACGCAGGCCAGGCCAAGACAAGGAAGGGCACTCGCTATAAAGAGCTGACTTGTACAGACCACAGTGCAAATGTATTAGCCCTGCAATAAACATATGGTAGCAGCTACATTCACGAACCAGATTTAAGGACACGCAAGGAGGAGTAGACAGAAGCAAACCAGTGGTAAGAAACCTTAATTCATCTCTTTTGTCACTGCAAATAATTGCAAAAAATTCATGGTTGTAGAAGTTTTAAGTAACATTATATGATTGATCGATATATATCTAACATTTTACCCGTAAAATAGAGAACATATCTTTTTCTTTATTATTTTCTTTTTATTTAGATAAATCTCCTAACCTACCAAGAATACTGGCCATTTTTTCTTTTTGTAAGATGGGCACCTGAGCCAACCTCTGTTGCCAATCTTCTTTTTTTGTTCCTTCGTCTTCTCCCCAAAGCCCCCCAGTACATGGTTGTATATTCTAGTTGTAGGTCCTTCTGGTTGTGCTGTGTGGGACACCACCTCAGCGTGGCTTGATGAGTGGTGCCACGTCCACGCCCAGGATGCAAACCAGCAGAACCCCAGGCCGCTGAAGTGGAGCACATGAACTTAACCACTTGGCCATGGGGCCGGCCGCCCAGCCATTTTTTCTGATCACAGAGCAGTAAAACTAGTGGTTCATACAACTGGATAACTAAAAGGTCTTCAAATCTGAAAAGATTTTTTTAAAAGCCTTATCTCTTGAATAATTCTTGGATAAAAGAGGAAATACAAATGAAAATTATAAAATGTCTGGGTAGGCATTGTCTAATCTGGCTGACACTTGCCATGAGTAGCTGTTTAAAATTAAATTGATTAAATTAACAATTGAGTTCCTCACTCAAACACACTAGCCACATTTCAAGAGCTTAGTAGCTACCGGTGGCTGGTAGCTATCATATAGGACAGCTCATATACAGAATATTCCGATTTTCATGGAAAGTTCCATTGGATAGTACTGGTCTAAAAAAATAATTGCAATGAAAGTACTACATACGAGAATGTATGGGGCATTGCTAAAGCAGTGGACGATAAAATCTTCATAACATTAAAAACACATGTCAAAAATGATGGAAAACAAACGCATTTTGTATCTTACTCAAAAAATTAGAAAAAGACTTATAGCACTAGGCCTTAATAAAGAGAAACGCAGAATTTAATGAGCTAGAAAACAGCAAAACAGCAGCACTAATACATCAATTCAAAAACTGTTTATGAGAAAAATATATAAACTACTGGAAAATCTACTTTTTACAAAAAGTGAAAATTCAATATAAAAATAAGAAATGGTGGGGGCCAGTCTGGTGGCATAGTGGTTAAGTCCACACGCTCCACTTTGGTGGTCCAGGGTTTGCAGGTTCGGATTCTGGGTGCAGATGTAGCTCTGCTCGTCAAGTCACGCTGTGGCAACATCCCCCACAAAATAGAGGAAGATTAGCACAGATGTTACTTCAGGGCCAATCTTCCTCACAAAAAAAAAAAAGGAAAGAAAAGAAATGAAAAAGGGAATACACCAAAGGAACAGAGAAAATCAAAAGAATAGTATGAGACCACATTGCTCAACTCTCTGGAAATGATTTGAACACCTGGAGGAAATGGATAATTTTCTAGAAAAATGTAAATTGCCAAAGCTGACACCAGATGAAATAGAGAAAAATCTAAAATGGCTTATTTCCATAGAAAAATCAGAGTGATGACAAAGCTAGACAGCTTCACAGGGAAATTCCACCAAAACTAAAGTGGAGATTGTTTCACTGTTATGGAAACTATTTTCAGAACACTAGAAAAACCCTCCAAATTATTTTTTAAGGCAAACATAATATTGATGCCAAATGTGGTGAAATTAAAAAGAACTCCTATCAACAAACCTTACTTATGAGTAGCAATTCCAAAACCCTAAATAAAATATTAACAAACAAAATTCAGCAACACATTAAAAGAATTATGATCAAATTAGGCTTAGTCTAGAAATTTAAGGATGATTCAATATTAGAATTTCTACTAATATAATTTAGCATATTAATAGAAAAATCATATAATTTCTACATGGTGTCTCAAAAGGCATTTAAAAAGTTCAATAACCAATCTTTTTTTTTTTCTGAGGAAGACTAGCCCTGAGCTAACATCTGCCAATCCTCCTCTTTTTGCTGAGGAAAACTGTCCCTGAGCTAACATCCGTGCCCATATTCCTCTACTTTATATGTGGGACGCCTACCACAGCATGGCTTGCCAAGCGGTGCCATGTTCGCACGCAGGATCTGAACTGGCAAACCCTGGGCGGGTGAGACGGAACATGCGACTTAACCACTGCGCCACCAGGCTGGCCCCTCAATAACCAATCTTGATGAAAATACTTAATAAAGTAGGAATACATGGACACTACTTTAACATAAAATACATGTATCTCAGTTCAAAAGTCAGCAGTAGAGACATTTCCATTAAATATCAGAATCAAATCAAGGATGCCCACTAACACCATTATTATTTAATATTTCATGGTATAATTAAATATGAAATTTGACAAAAGAATTTAGATTTTAAAATGGAACAGAAAATGTAAGACCATCACTATGTGTGGAAGACAATAAAACTGAATATTTGAAAAACTAAAGTGAATCAATTAATCAATTTTAAAAACTATGAAAGAATTTAAGTAATGAGGTGCAAAATTATGATATAGAAATCAACAGCTTACATACATCTTAACAGTAGCCAATTAGAAGATAAAATGGAAGGAAAGACCCCAGTTACAATAGCAACTTAGATAAAATACATAGGAATAAGCTTAATACCAAATGTGCAAGACTCAGATTAAGACAGCTTTCAAAACATGAAGGAAAGATTGTCTTAGTCTGTTCAGGTTATAACAAAACACCACAGACTGGGACACTTGTCAACAACAGACATTTGTTTCTCACAGTCTGGCGGCTGGCAGTCAAGGTCAAGGTGGACAGATTCGGCGTCTGCTGGAGCCCACTTCCTGGTTCATAGACCGTGAGTGCCTTCTAACTGTCCTCACATGGCAGAGGGGGCGAGGGAGCTCTCTGGGGTCTCCCTTATAAAGGCACTAATCAATCCATGAGGGTGCCACCCTCATGATTAATTGCCTCCCAAAGTCCCCACCTTCACGTACCATCACACTAGGGGCTACGATTTCAAAATAGGAAGTTTTGGAGGATACAAACATTCGGTCCATAGCAAAGCACAGAAGAAGACATCTACTCTTAGACACAGCAATTACACTTCTGCCATTTATGGCACAAATGTCCCGGCAGATTCTGAAAAGATGATTAATTATAACACTGTCTGTAATTGCAGAAGATTAGTAATAACTGAAATATCTATTAATTGGGAAGTAGTTAATAAGATATGGTATATCCTTTGATTTATGCAAGAATTTTTATGCAGCTGTAAATGAGAATAAGGAAACTTTCTGTATATTATTGATATGGAAAGATCTCCAAGCTATAGCGTTATTTGAAATACCAAGATGCAGAACAACGTGAATAAAGTTTTCTTTTTTGTGTTAAAAAGGGAGAAAAGAAGGATATATATTTACCTTTATTTGTATGCATTCCTACTCTGGAAGTATACATCAAAAATTCACGATAATGAGTCATTTGAAGGAGTCTTTTCATATTCCTTTAAACATATTTTTAACTTGTTAAACACTGCGTGCAAATTACCTATTCAAAAATAAATATAAAATATTTAGGAGAAAGACTCACACAAAGAGTTGAGAGAATGGAGCATGTCAGCCTAAGCGACCATTTCTATCATGGTGTCTTAACTTACAACTTAGAGCCTGGCTGTGAACATTGCAGCGTCAAGGTCCTTGGAAAGCTGCTGATATACCACCCAAGATACTATGTAAAGTTTTTCTGGAACCTGGCTTTAAATAAAAAACACTTACTGTGGTTCTCTGACTTGCTCACGTCAGTGAAATGCTTAAACAAACGTTCCAGACACTTGTTGGTTACTCCCACAGGGTGGACTGAGTTTCCCTCAATGTTCCATTCATTTCTGCAGCCAGTTCAGGGACAACAAAATTCAATGTGGAGAGACAA
Organism: Equus caballus; assembly: GCF_041296265.1. Taxonomy (NCBI): domain Eukaryota; kingdom Metazoa; phylum Chordata; class Mammalia; order Perissodactyla; family Equidae; genus Equus; species Equus caballus. Next base: position 38,454,885 of record NC_091712.1, read on the forward strand.
ATTCAACAGCACCGGGATCAGCTATTTTTCTTGTTAAAGACTATTCTTTGATGTGAAGTTTTGGAACCTTCGCACTAATGACCTCTGTAACACACTGATCTCAGGCAAAGCCATCTGTATTTGGGCAAATGTGTTCCCTGATCTGTTTACTCTGCATAAATTATCTTTATTTAAGGTGTAGGGGAGACACCTCTATTTGGACATCTGCAATTAACCTATTATAGACCATAGTGAACTACTTAGTACTGTCATTGTTCTTGCAGCCCCTGGGAAATGATAAGAGCTCCCGTATGTTAGGAGCAACAATCACAGACCAGGGGTACAATTGGTTGCTTAATATATGTGAACCAGCAGTTTAAAAGGATGAGAACTACTCCTGTCCTTCCTTCCACCCTGAGCCTTAGTTTGATTTAGAGTAACACATACCAAGACAGAACCACTTCCTTGCTTTGTAAAGGAAAATGCATTGTTTGTGCGAACATTCACCAACTACCTGATACACACCATGCCCAGGGCTCCTAAGAAAGTGTGTGAATGGTGGAAATCCACCTTATGTCGGCCACTGTTTCAGAAGGTTGCTGCCACCTATAGGTGTCTGTTAACATCTGTGCATATGTGAGTCTAAGAGTGGAGGAAGAGAAAACCCAGAGGAACAGAGAGAATAAAGAGGCAGAAGAGTGAGCACATGGAAATTAAAGGCCAGAGAGCAAAGGGAACCATCCTCTCTGCCTGGAAACAGCTCTCTCCACTTTTTGCCCCTGTTTCCACTCACCTCTGTCATTTAGAATGCTTGGGACACCCAAGGGATTGGTAATAAGGAATACATTCCAAGTAAGGGAAGAGGACAAAACCTCAGAAAAAAGAACTAAAAGAAACAGACATAAACAATCTACCTGACACAGTGTTCAAACAAAAAGTAACGGTGATCCTCACTGATCTTGGGAGAAGAATAGATGAACTCAGTGAGAACTTCAACAAAGGATTGGAAAATACAAAATAAAAACCAATAATAAATGAAGAATACAATAATGGAAATGAAAAATTCACTAGAGGGACTCAATAGCAGAGTAGATGATACAGAGGAATGGATCAGCAAGCTGGGCAAAAGACTACAGGAAATAAACCTAACTGGTCAGTCAAAAGAAAAAAGAATTAAGAAAACCAGGACAATCTAAGGGACATCCGGGACAACATCAAGCCCGTGAAAATCTGTATTCTATGCATCCCAGAAGAAGAAGAGAGATAAAAGGGCAGAGAATCTACTTGAAGAAGTAATAATTGAAAACTTTCCTAGCCTAAGGAAGGACGCAGACATCCAGAGAGAGAAAGCACAGAAAGCACCAAACAAGAGAAATCCAAAGAGGCTCACACCGAGACACATTATAATCAAAATGTCAAGAGTTAAAGATAAAGAAAAAGAGAGAATCCTGAAGGCTGCAAGAGAAAGGCAACAAATTCCATACAAAGGAAACTGCATAAGGCTATCAGATGACTTCTCAGCAGAAAGCTTACAGGCTAGAAAGGAGTGGCACAATATATTTAAAGTGCTGAAAGGAAAAAACCATAGCCAAGAGTACTGTACTTGGCAAGGTTATCATTCAGAATGGAGGGAGAGATAAAGAGTTTCCCAGAGAAGCAAAAGCTAAAGGAGTTTATCACCAAGAAACCAGCCCTATGAGAAATGCTAAAGGGACTTATTTAAGTGGGAAAGAGAAGGCCACAAATAGGAATAAGAAAATTATCCCCCCAAAAAGGCAGTAAAATCGCTGGCAAAGGTAAATATACAGTAAAGGTAGCCGCCAACCACCTATGGGGATAATATGAAAGTCAAAAGATGAAAGTATTCAAATTATCTATTCCTAGGATAAGAGGGTAACAGATACACACACACACACACAAAGAGGTTGGATATGATATCAAAAACATAAAAGGAGGGGAATAAAAGGGCAGAGCTTTTAGAAAGAGGTCAAACTAAAGAGACCATCAACTTAATATAGATTGTTATATGTGTAGGTTATCATATATGAACCTCATGGTAATTATAAACTAGAAACCTATAATAAATATCCAAAAAATTAAGAGAAAGGAACCCAAACATAATACTAAAGAAAATCACCAACCCGCAAAGGGAGAGAGCAAGAGAAGAAAAAAGGAACAGAGAAGAACTACTAAAACACCCAGAAATAAAGTAACAAAATGGCAATAAGTATATACTTATCAATAGCTACTTTAAATGTCAACGGACTAAATGCTCCAATCAAAAGGCATAGGGTGGCCAATTGGATAAAAATACCCACAAGACCCATATATATGCTGCATACAAGAGACACACTTCAGATCTAAAGACACTTACAAACTGAAAGTGAAGGGATAGAAAAGATACTCCATATAAATGGCAAAGAAAAGAAAGCTGGGTTAGCAATACTTAGACAAAATAGACTTTAAAACAAAATCTGTAACAAGAGACAAAGAAGGGCACTACATAATGATAAAGGGAACAATCCAATGAGAGGATAAAAAAAATTGTAAATATCTATGCACCCAACATAGGAGCACCTAAATATATAAGGCAATTATTAACAGACACAAAAGGAGAAGTAATAACACAATAATATTAAAGGACTTTAACACTCCACTTACACCAATGGACAGATCATCCAAACAGAAGATCAATAAGGAAACATTGGTCTTAAATGACATATTAGACCACATGGACGTGGTAGATATATACAGAACATTCCATCCCAAAACTGCAGAATACACATTGCTTTCAAATGAACATGGAACATTCTCCAGGATAGATTACATATAGGCCATGAAACAAGTCTCAATAAATGTAAGAAGATCAAAATAGTACCAAGTATCTTTTCTGACTACAACAGGATGAAATTAGAAATCAGCTACATGAAGAAGATCAGAAAAGCCACAAAAATGTGGAGATTAAACAAAATGCTACTGAATAATGATTGGCTCAATGAAGAAATCAAAGGAGAAATAAAAAAATACATGGAGACAAATGAGAAAATGAAAATATGACATGCCAAAATCTATGGGATACAGCAAAAGCAGTTCTAAGAGGAAGTTTATAGCAATACAGGCCTACCTCAACAAACAAGAAAAAATCTCAAATAAACAATGTAAAATTGCACCTAAAGGAATTGGAAAAAGAAAAACAAACAAAACCCAAAATCAGTAGAAGGAAGGAGATAATAAAAACCAAAGCAGAAATAAATGAAATAGAAACTAAAAAAAGAAAAAGTAGAGAAAAGCAATCAATTGAAGAGCCGATTCCTTGAACAGATAAATAAAATTGAAAAACATTTAGCAAGACTCACCAAGAGAAACAGAGAGAAGGCTCAAACAATAAAATCAGAAATGAAAGAGGAGAAATTATAAAAAAATCCTCAGCACCTCAAAAATACAAAAGATTATAAAAGAATACTATGAAAAGCTATCTGCCAACAAATTGGATAATCTAGAAGAAATGGATAAATTCTTAGAATTATATATCCTTCCAAAACTGTTTCAAGAAGAAATAGAGAATTTGAATAGACCAATCACCAGTGAGCAGATCAAAACAGTAATCAAAAACCTCCCCCAAAACAAAAGTCTAGGACCGGACACTTCCCTGGTGAATTCTATCAAACATTCAAAGACTTAATGCCTACCCTTCTCAAACTCTTCCAAAAATTGACGAGTAGGGGAAAGTTTGTTTCCTTCTATGAAGCCAAAATTACCCTGATACCAAAACCAGACAAAGACAACACAAAAAAAGAAAATTACAGGAAAATATTACTGATGAATATCGATGCAAAAATCCTCAACAAAATACTAGCAAATCAAATACACCAATACATTAAAAAGATCAAACAGCATGGTCAAGTGGGACTTATTCCAGGGATGCAGGGATAGTTAACATCCACAAATGAATCAAACTTATATATGACATTAACCAAAATCAAGAATAAAAATTACATGATCATCTCAGTAGATGCAGACAAAGCAGCTGACAAGCTACACCATCCAGTTGTGATAAATACTCTGAATAAAATAGGTGTAGAAGGAAAGCACCTCAAAGTAATGAAGGCCACATATGACCTCCTAGAGGAAAACTGAAAGCTATCCCTCTAAGAACAGGAACCAGACAAGGATGCCCACTTTCACCACTCTTATTTAACATTGTATTGGAAGTCATAGCCAGAGTAATCAGGTAAGAAAAAAAAATAAAAGGGATCCAAATTGGAAAAGAAGTAGTGAAAGTGTCACTATTTGTAGATGACATTATTTTATATGTAGAAAACCTTAAGGAATCCACCAAAAAACTTTTAGAAATAGTAAATGAATATGGTAAAGTTGCAGGATACAAAATCAACATACAAAAATCAGTTGCGTTTCTATACACTAACAATGAAGTAGCAGAAATAGAAATTAAGGATATAATCCCATTTACTGTTGCAACAAAAAGAATAAAATACTTAGGAATAAACTTAACCAAAGAGGTGAAAGTTCTGTACACTGAAAACTATAAAACATTGTTGAAAGAAATTGAAGAAGACTGAAAGAAATGGAAGGATATTCTGTGCTCTTGGATTGGGAGAATTGACACAGTTAAAATGCCCATATTTCCTAAAGCAATCTACAGATTCAATGCAATCCCTATCAAAGTTCCAACAACCTTGTTCACAGAAATAGAACAAAGAATCCTAAAATTTATATGGAACAACAAAAGACCCTGAATTGCCAAGGGAATCCTGAGAAAATAGAACAAAGCTGGAGGCATCACACTCCCTGATTTCAAAAATATATTACAAAGCTATAGTGACCAAAACAGCATGGTACTGGCACAAAAACACACACAGATCAACAGAACAGAATCGAGAGCCCAGAAGAAAACCCACACATTTATGGACAGCTCATTTTCAATAAAGGAGCCAAGAACATACAATGGAGAAAGGAAATTCTCTTCAATAAATGGTGTTGGGAAAACTGGACAGCCACATGCAAAAGAATGAAAGTAGACCATTACCTTACACCATGCACAAAAATCAACTCAAAATGGATTGAAGACTTGAATGAAAGACCTGAAACCATAAAAATTCTAGAAGAAAGCATAGGCAGTCCACTCTTCGACATCAGTCCATGTTGGAAAATCTGATCATACCCAATATTTCAGCTACACACAATACAGTTGCTCCTACCTTCTAAGAAACCACACCTGCTGGTTTTCCTCCTACATTAACTGTCCTCTCCGGTCTCTTTGCTGGTCTCTTCCTCACATAGGGGACACAAATGCTGGTGAGCTGCAAGACTGCTTTTGTCAGCTTCTTTTCTCTACCTGCACCGTCACCCTGAGTGTTCTCCTCCAGTCTCTTGGCTGGAAATGCCTTCCATATGTTGACTCTCAGAATTATATTTCTGACCCTAAACTTACCTCAGTGCTCCAGATTCATATATTCAACTGTCTGCTGCCTAGATATTGATTAAGTGATTTTAACACATTAAAACAGAGCTCTTGATTCTCTCCCTCCACCCCCAACCTGTTCCTTCTGCAGCATTCTCTCTCTCAGCCTGGAACCACCATCCTCTTACTAGCTTACGCCAAAATGTTATGTGCCATCCTGCAATCCTGCTTTTCACTCATCTTCAAAATAAGTCCCTAAATACAGACTTTTCTCCATAAGCTGCGTACCAACTTTGTCACACTGAGTCCCTCTCGTCTCCCACTTGAACGTTGCTCGAGCAGTCTACATGGTCACTTGGCTTCCATTCCAGCCCCTTGATAATCCAATCTCATCAGAGCTACGAGGGAGTGTTTAAAACGTAAATCAGATCTTGTTTCTCCCTTGCTTTACCACCCCTCCCACCCTGCTCCAGTCATTTCCCATTGTGTTTAAAATAAAATCCATATCTTGGACACGTCTATATAATGTTATGGCCCTTCCCATCTTTCCAGATTCACTTTAATCCCCATGCTGCCTCTCTTACCACACTCCAGCCACATTGGCCCTTCGACACTTTTCAAACACACTCAGTGTTCCAGCCATGGGGCCTCTGCCCTTCAACTCCCTCTCATAACACTCTTGTCCCAGCTCTTCCCGTGGCTGGCTCCTCATCGTTCAAACCTCGCTTCTATTATTATTCCACAGAGGAACACTTCCTAGCTCCTTGTCATTGTCAATCAAATTGTCCTATTTATTTCCTTCACTTTTCACTTTCCCAATGGTTTTTTGTTTTTACTTATTCACTAGTATCCCCCTGAGTATAAACCCATCTCATTCTCAATTATTTAAAAAAACAAAATAGATGCTCAGTAAATATTCATTGAATGAATAATAAGTGACTCCATTTCCAAAGGTATTAGAAAACAGTGAAACATTCCTTTTCAATGTCCCCAGAAGCAGAGAGCACAAGGAAGAGAATCTAATGTGGCATCCCCAGTGAACTCTGCCTCTCCCACAGATCTTTTTTTTTTTTTTTTTTGTGGGAGATTAGCCCTGAGCTAACTACTGCCAATCCTCCTCTTTTTGCTGAGGAAGACTGGCTCTGAGCTAACATCCGTGCCCATCTTCCTCTACTTTCATATGTGGGACACCTACCACAGCATGGCTTTTGCCAAATGGTGCCATGTCCGCAGCCGGGATCCGAACCAGTGAACCCCCGGCCGCCGAGAAGCAGAACGTGCAAACTTAATCGCTGCGCCACCAGGCCGCCCCTCCCACGGATCTTCTGATGGCCTTCATTCTTCTAGGAGCCTCTCGTTCTGTGCTGTGTGTTGCCCCTTCGTTTGATTTACTGTATGTCCCGCGATGAAGGAAAGGAATTTGCCTTTAAATAGTACACATTAGCCCTCCCAGTTAAATTAGGGGGAAATCACCTAACAAACTATTCAGTAACATTTCACCCCAAGGGACAATAAATACCAAATCTAATTACATGGCTGCAGTCGTTTATTGGCCGCTCAAGTCATGGTTATTCCCTAAACAAACTTAGCAAAACATCAGTGCCTCTAACTGAAGTCAGCACCCACTTGTGGCTTCAGTTCTCTTCAGATTTGCTCCACTAACGACCAAGAAAGTCTCACTTGTTTTTTTCTGACCCGGAAATCTTGCTTCATCAGCTTGTTTTCATATCCAGCTATTAATGTGTGTTGTGAAGCGACTATTGCCCTCTGCTGCTTTTGCAGAAGTTGTAGATCTTTTCAATATCATATGAACACTGGAAAAAGAGCTACACATGATTTATCATTTCCTGAATGTGTTATCTTGCATACCTGATCTTGACTTTGCACACTGGTGACAAAATGTGGGTCATGATGTCTCTCCCCCACATTGTAAAGGACCAAAGGAAATATACGGAAATGCATTTTGGAATCTGTAAAGACCAAATGTAAATAGCTTATTGTTGTCATGTTTTACCTATAATAGGACATTTTGAAAAATGACATTGTGGTATGATTGAGAGGTCACTGGACCAGGAAACCCTGTGCATGGTGCTGTCCTTGGAACCTCACTGAGACATAGCATCTTGACCTTGAAAATCAGGGACTTGGGTAAATTCATCTTACAGGTCTTTCCAAATCTAATGTGTGAAGCTTTGTTATTATAAATAAGGCTTAAATATTAAAATGCAGTAATGGTGTCTCCCCTCTTCTTTCAAATCTATCTGCATTTTATTTATAAGAGAGAAACTACATTCTGTGAAAACCCACAGAATTGAAATACTGAATAATTTTATATTTACTGTTGAATATTTATTCAGAATCCACAATATGCGAGACACAATAGTAATGATTCAAACTTCTCTAAACCTGTATGGCTTAAAAAGCACTTTTACTTTATCTTATCTTGTGTGATCCTCTCAAACGCCTCCTACGCAAGGCTGGACAAAGATTACAAGGCCCACTCTACAGAGAGAGAAGTGGGAGGTGAGAGGAACTAAGTGATGAGAGAAATTAAACTCGCCCAGTTTCTCCGATGTCTTTAGGGGAGTGCGAGTTTGATCAGAGACTCTTGGACTGATGAGCTTGTGTTCTATCAACTTGGGTGGACATTTATGTGACAGCTTTGTGGTCCCTGTGCTCAAGACGGCAACCTCCTAAGACAGCTCCTGGAATCTGGCAGACAAAGCTCCTGTAAACGGGACAGGGTTACACAATCACCGCCCTCAAGCACAGTGAGAAAAGCCAGTTGCTTTATTCTGTGAAGCTGCTTTGACCTTCCTCTTTCCTTCATTTGGTGTCATTCGATTATTTCAACAACGTCTTCAGACTTTACTTGTTGTTTGGGAATACTTTCTAGTTCTTTCAGTTTTCTCCCTCCCTCTACTTGGCCCCAAGACAGCATCTGGCTCTTGAGAGAAGCTGGTGGAGGGAAGAGAGCCTTGACGTAGCAGGCTCTTCGGGTGTGAGCTGGGTTTTGCCTGCTGAATTGGCCAATTCCCATTCCAGGGTATTCCAATAGTATCTGCTGTGATGTCTGGGCTGGTAACCTTGGGAACGACCATTTTCCATTCAGTCAGTACTGGGTGGCCATTCCCTCCTGAGCACACCTCCCTCGACAATCACACGTCTTACAGACTCTTTTGAGTCTCCACTACGTCTTCTCCATCTTGTGTTCCAGGCCTGTGTCATTACCTGCTGGATCCAGTTTCATCTAAAGAAATCATCTGATGCTCAACTCACTGAAGCCCTCCATACCGGAAGACCCACTTCCTCTGGCCACAGCCTTCCAAGGGCACTTGGCCCAGGGATAGCCAGTGACCAGTCAGATTCCCCTTCTCTGTGAACAAAGGACACAGAAACTAGAGTCAGCACAGGCCAGGGATTTGAGCTGAAAGATCCTTTATCAGAACTAGCACCATGGCAAGTCAAAGACATATGTAAGCTTAAGTCACATGGGAGGAGGGAAATCATAAATCACTTTAATAATGATGACTACTATTCACTGAGTGCTTATCGTGGCAGGTACTATGTGAAATATTTTACATGCATTATTTTGTTTAATTTTCATAACCCCCACCAAGAAATAGATAGATAAAGAGATAGATCTTGACATAGATTTATAGATTTAGATATAGATATGGATTTATATCAAGATCTATCTACCTATTATCTATCTATCTATCTATCTATCTGAAAATGGACCCAAGTTGTTTCCAACTGGGGACAGTTTTGTCTCCCAGGGATATATGGCAATATCTATCCGGAGATATTTTTGGTAGTCACAATTTTTCAGGGGGAGGCGTGTGCTACTAGCATGACACTAAGCATCCTACAATGCACAGGACAGTCACCATAACAAAGAATTCTCTAGCCCAAAATCTCAATGGTGCCAAGACTGAGAAAACCTGATCTACGTGCCCGTAGAAATCCGCTCTGGGGCTAACGCTCACTTGAGGTGAGTAAACTCAGCAAATCCTTGAAAGCGAACTCAGTTCCGCTCCGTCTTTCTCTCTCTTTCAAAATCCTGAAAGCCGAAATAGCTCCAAAGCAGGCTGAATTCAGTTCAGCTTTGTTTTATTCTGCTTAGTTTAAGCCAAGAGCAGCTTGGTGTTTGTCTTCTTGTTTGACGTAAATGTTCTTTCTATGGATGTTGACTCTGTAGGGCTGTTTTTATAAATGGAAGGATTTCTAGATGTAATAATAATAATATTGCCTTCCAGAGAGTGCCATTTTCAGCACTCCGTTATGATTACCTCCAGCTTACAGACGAGGAAACTGAGGCTTAGAGTATAATTTATGCAACTGGCACACTTAGGAAACAACAGAGCTGGACCTGAAGTGTAGGTCAACTCAACAACTGAGTCTAGATTCCTAACCATCATGTTATATTGGTCTTTAACACACTGTACTGGTTTCATTATAATTTTTTCCATAGTGTTGGCCTGATAGGCCTAATTCTTTTTGAGTTAAGGAAGCATGGGTGGCTGAAGGGGGAGCCACAGCTGTGCTGTGCCAAGCAGAACTTCTTGCAAGTAAAACGAAAACGATTTTGCAACAACTGGAGGAAAAGGAGATTATAAACAGATAAAAGTGTCTGGATCACTCCAGGGCACTGATTTATGACCAGCAGGATAGTCCATTTGAGAAGGAATACTACACCATATAGGATGATTCATATTTGGCATAAAATATGCTGCCTCTAGCTGAGGAAATTGGCAGGTTCTCACCTTCTCATATAAATATTTAAGAGCACCACGCCATCAGTTATTAGATTTTCTGAAAACTGCAAGTGGGAACGTCTTGCTTGGAATGATGGCTTTCTAAGTATGCTTTATCTGATCATCTTTAACTTAAAAAGAGCTGTTTTTTAGGCCATTTGAGGATTTCAGAGCCACTTCTGGGAACCGTTTCTCTTTGTAGGATCGGGGCCCCCTTTGGTCCTCATACTGCCTTGCTCTGTGTAGCGACTGGTGTCGAGGGACCCTCTCAGGGCAGGAATGTGTGTTGTCTTCCTTTTTTACATATATGGAAACCAAGGCCCAGGCCCATCTTTTGCTGTTGGCACAAAATCAAATTGATCTCTCCTAGCACAAGTTGTTCCCCACTCAGGATCATAATCCCAGACCTGGGTGTCCTATAAGGGAAGAGATGAAGTCTAGATACAGGTGATGTCAGCCGGAAGAGAGAGACTTGTAGATGAAAGATATTGACTGGCCTCAGCTCGTCCCACTGGGGACCACTGGAAACAGTCACATTATGACTCTGAAGGACATAGAACGACCCCAGGAACTGAACCCCCAAGGGATCTCAGATGTGCGATGCCAACTGAGCCTGAACAAATGAATAATCACCTCTCCCTTTTGAATGTTCGTTTTCATTCCCCCTCTAGAATGGAAGGCCCCTCCACCACGGCCTGGTAGTGTAGCAGTTAAGTTCATAGGTTCTGCTTTGGGGCCCCGGGGGTTCACTGGTTCAGATCATGAGTGCAGACCTCTACACCACTTATCAAGTCATGCTGTGTCTGGAGTCCCACATATAAAGCTGAGGAAGATGAGCACGGATGTTAGCTCAGGGCCAATCTTCCTCAGCAAAAAGAGGAGTATTGGTGCCAGATGTTAGCTCAGAGCTAATCTTCATCAAAAAGGGGGAAAAAAAAGGTCTCTGCTTCTCTGTGCTGGACAACAGCCACAACTTTAGAAAAGATTCCACTTGGCCTCCTATTTGCTGTTCTACTTTGTATGACAATTACCTCTGGTGGAGAGTCTTATTTTAACTTGGTCACATCTGGAAAACAGATCAAAATAAGGAACTGAAAATAAGTACTTAAAATCCCACATCATTCTTTATTAAACTTTTTGAAGTCTGTAGGAGTGAGATCCATCGACTTCTCTTTCCCTTAAAAAACAAACAGAGGACCAGCCTGGTGGCACACTGGTTAAGTTCACACATTCCGCTTCGACAGCCTGGGGTTCACCGGTTTGGATCCCAGGAGCGGACCTATGCACCACTTGGCAAGCCATGCTGTGGCAGGCGTCCCACATATAAAGTAGAGGAAGATGGGCATGGATGTTAGCTCAAGGCCAATCTTCCTTAGCAAAAAGAGGAGGATTAGTGGCAGATGTTAGGTCAGGGCTAATCTTCCTCAAAAAAACCAAAAACCAAAAAAAACCAAACAAACAAAATCTTTACCTCCCAAGCCAAGTGAGAGGGGAGGCACAGTCCTCTACTCCAAGGGAAGCCTGTTCAATTTGTTCCTATTTCATGGAAGCAGCTTGATCTACCAGGGATGAACCAAAGACAGGATTTTGTTTAAAATTAATGGCTGGGGTCCGCCTCTTAAAAGCCTGTCATTTAAATGAACAAAGGCGCAGTTGCTTCCTGACAGCAGAGGTGGGAAAATGGAAACATTGGCGTTGATGTCTCACCCACAAATCTCCATTCATCTACTTACTCCATTTTATCCCTTGACCTGTCTTTTTAATCATTTCACCTCCTTTCTGCAAAGAATTACTGCTGTCTCTAACACATGTGGTGACCTTCTTGCCTGGTGACTTCAAATACCCCTTTGACAAGAGGAGGTCACTACGATTGCTCATCCATCCTTTCAGCAATAAATCTTATGGGTTCCTCCCTTTGGGTGTGGACTAATAGGTGAATGAAGATTACAAAGGCAAAAGGTTGGGTTGGTCACTGTCCAAATGAGGGAAGCCTGTGCCTCTCACTTCACCACCTGGGGAACAAGTCCAGGATCCCAATTGCCAGCTCTCATGGTGCTTGGATAAAAGCATAATTATTGGGGCTGGCCCAGTGGTGTAGTGGTTAAGTTCGCATGCTCCACTTTGGTGGCCTGGGGTTTGCCAGTTTGGATCTTGGGTGCAGACTTAGCACCATTTGTGAAGCCATGCTGAGGCGGTGTCCCACATAGCCGAACTAGAAGGACGTACAACTAGGATATACAACTATGTACTCGGGCTTTGGGGAGAAAAAGAAAAAAAAGAGGAAGATTGGCAACAGATGTTAGCTCAGGGCCATCAGGGCCAATCTTGAACAAAAGAAAAAAGAAAACAAGCATAACATCATATTATACTGAAGAGTGAATGTTGCTCTGAATAAACTAAGGACCATCTTGGTTGTAGAATATACCATCACTGCAGAGTGTTCCTTTCTTTTATCATGTTTGAGGGGAAAAAGGGAATTTTTTGTTTTCCCAGTTGTCCCAACTTTGAAAGCACCAAGAGAAAAGCAAGGGTCCACAGTTTCTGTGGGACTCCCTTGAAGATTCCTTAACCCAGGAGATATCTGTGTCTCCCCCGATTCCCTCCCTCAGGGAAATCACAACACAAATGGAGGTAGTCCTGGTCTGAAATCTCTAAAAGGACGTCCTCCCTTTCTCTGGCTCTTCCCTCTGGGCTTTGCTTCACTTTGATTTACCCCCAAGATGCATATGATGGGGCTGAGGAGGCAAAACGGTCCAGGGGCTAAGAGCATGAACATTGCTGTCAGATTGAAGGGATTCCAGCTGTATTTCTAACATTTGCTAGTTGTGGAACCCTGAGAAAATTTAAGCTCCAGTTTCCTTATCTGTCAAATGGTGATAATGATCTTAACATAGTAGTGTAACCACAGGACCAGGAACAGAATTTGCCACCCTAAAATATGCCTCTTTGGCATAAGGGCTATTTTGAGCTGATGATTATTTTAAAAAACAGCAGAGAGAAGAAAAATTCGGAAAACATGGTAGAAAGTACCCATTCGTAAGGGAAATTTACATTTATAAGAGAAATCTCCATTTGCACGGGTGCCTCCCACTCTGTGCCACGAAGGGGAAGTTGACTTCAAATCTCTAGAAACTCTTATCAATAGAGAAGGCAATGACTTAAATCTGCATAACAAGGTTATCCTTATTTACTGTGCTTTTCCTGGTAACCTCCCTTAACTATCCTCGTCTTAACAACAGGATGTTAAAGCTGTTTTTCAGGGGTGGCCCAGCCAGCCAGGAGCAAGTGCAGAAGAGAAAATTTTGATTTGCCAATTGAAACATCCTCCCCAGCCTGCCCTCCCTGATCCTTAAACCTTCCCCCATGCCCTGGCTCAGGGAGACAGAGTTGAGAGCTTGTCCTTCTGTCTCCTTACCAATCATTTGTGTAATAAACTTCTTCTCTCAAGGACCGGTGGACCATGGTATTGGCTTCTGTGCACATTGGGTGGTGAGGCCTCGCTTGGCAACAGTGGTGTTGTGAAGCCTAGGTTAGCCCACAAACTCAGCAGAGGGTCTGGTACATAATAAATACTCAAATATCAGCTTTATTAGAATTATTACTGCTTCTAACTACTACTATTAGCAGCACGTGCTCTATGGAATTCAAGTCAGGAGAGTTACCAATGCCATGCTACATTGTCAACTGCCTAACCATGGCCTTCTACAAAGAAAATAATAAATACACTGAAGATGGAAGTGATGCGGGGTCGGTGAGCCGAGGAGTCGAAAGAAAGATTTCTTAGACTCTTAAGATCTGACAGTAGTGCTCTTTTATTTAGAGAATAGGGTAGCATGGGGACAGGACCCATGGGCAGTCAGAGCTTCTGCTGCCGCTGCTTCTGCTGCCCCGCTGGCATGGGGACAGGACCCACGGGCAGTCAGAGCTCCTGCTGCTGCTGCTGCTGCCCTGAGTTGAGGGTTAGGGCTAAATTTAAGGCATAGGTATGTGAGTCATCTCTTTACGAAGACAAAGGAAAGAACATGAAAAAAAGTTAAAGTGGTATCAGTGCAGGTGGGGTCTGGTCATTGGGTGATCCCATGACTTTTAGACAAGAATCAAATCAGATTAAGTAAAGGTTAGAAAGGTTAGATGCCACCAGCCTAAACCAGTTACATGAGATTGCCAGACAGCAACCAACTTAAGTTCTTGCCTTCCCTATTAAGAGTTTCTACGGACAAGGTCATCTCTCCTCTTCTTCCTGGTACAGAGAGGGAGGCACCTTTTACAGATAGAGATTTACCCTACAAATGTAAATGTGTCCCAACAAGGGCAAGTTCCATTCCCCAGAGCCTCCTTCCCTGTCCCAGTTTATCAAAAGCAATCAGCCCAAAACAATCCCGATGCCAAAGAGTCATATCTTGGGGTGGCCAATTTCAGGTCCCTACAAGCTCATCCCCCACCTTCCTTCACAAATGCAAATGTATTAAAAGGGCAAGCAAAATTCCAGTCCTCGGAGCCTGCTTCTCATCTGTAGTTTTAAAAATAACCAGCCTAAAAATTCTCATCATAAACCGTTTTCAAATTAAGCAGCCTAAAAATCCTCATCAGAAGGAAGAGTGGGAGAGGAAGAGGGAGAGAGGACAGAAACGCTCCATAAACGTTGGTTAAATGGCTGGGAAGGCATAGATTTGCGTATAAAAGAATCTGTCAACCCTTATAACTCCCTGCCACTCTCCAAGGGCCTAATCTTAAGCATTCCTGGAGGCACAGTTGAAGGCCTGTAATGGGAGAAAGCATGGAAGATGCAAAGAATAGCTGGGAGCTAAGAGGCTGGGGCAGGTAGAGTAAGGGTGGGCAATAAGGCTGGGGAGACAGGCAGGGCAAGGCCATGCAGGACGTTTAGGTCAAGGTAAGGACTTTCGTCTTTATCCAAACAACGATAAATCCCACAAAGCGTTTTAAGTAAGGAGCTTTTATGGTCAAGTTTGTATTTTGAAAAGACTGCTCTAGCTACTCTTGAGAACAGGTTGGCTGGGACTAGAGTAAAAGAAAGTGATAGATCAATGGGTAGACTATTGTAACAGTCTAGGCAAGAAATGCATTATCTGAGACTAGGGTTGGGGTGGAGGAAATGGAAAGAAGTAATTTGGATTCAAAATCAAGAGAACATGTTTATGCATTAATGGAGGTAGAGATTGAAGAGAGGGGGTTATCAACTGTGACTCCTAGTTGTGACTAGAGTGACTGGATGGTTTATAGGACCGGACGTTGAGTTCATTTTGAGATATGATGAAGAAAAATGTTAACTAGACTACTGGATACGTGAATCTGGAGCTCAAAGGAAAGTTTGGGGCTGAATTTGGAAGTCATTAGATGGTAATGAGTTTTTACAAAGTTGGGGAGAAGTAGAACAGTAGCTATAGGAGATAAAAGAGTCCCGGGAGGTGAAAGATTCTTGAGCTTGTGCAAATGTTGATGGGAAGGGGAGAGAATACATGAATATTCAAGAGGAAGAGGGAATAATAAATTACGTAAGGTATTCTGGCAATTTATCCATATGTTTAAAGAATTTGTACCTTTCATATTTAAAAAAGGATTTAGAATAACATGATATTTCAAAATAAAACAAAACAAAAAACTATTTTTATTAATTTTTAAAATATTGAAAATTGATACAAGAAGACTGTAATGCAGTAAGGTGTCTGGGGTTAGTTGATGCATCTGGATGACTGAAATTAACAAAAACCCTCAACAGGACCAAATCCAGCCCAGCATCTGATTTTGTAAGTGAAATTTTATTGGAACACAGACATGCCCATTCATTTACATATTGCCAACGGCTGCTTTCCCACTATAATGATAGAGTTAAACTGAGGCTATATGGCTTGTAAAAATGAAAATATTTACTATCTGCCCCTTATAGAAAAAGTACGTCCATGCCTGCGATAGGAGAACCAGGCCATCTCACCAAGCAAGAGGTCTGGAGGGAGACAAGCTCCAGGATGGTTGCATGAGGGGATCAACAATGTCATGAGGAACTAGTTTCTTCCCATCTCTTGGCTCCACTATTCTCAGTGTGTGAGTTTTGTTCTGAGTCTGGGTCTTGTCATGGTTGCAAGAGAGATGGGGCAGCATGCTTTTATACAAAGTAGGAGGGATGGTGAAATGTCATCTCCAGTCATGGAGTCTAATTTTTCCCCTTAGTCTGATTGGACCCACTTAGGGGGCATGCTCACCTGGATTGATTTGGGTCACAAAGGAAATGGCAAACACAAATGGGCAGAGTAATGAGATGGCGTGGGGACGTGGGAGGTTGAGGGAGTCTCTTGTCACTGGGAGTAAAGTCACCTTCCTCTGAAGAACGAAGCTATGCAAGGTGGGTGGACACACCTAAAGAAAGTCCGAATTCTCTTAGGAGCAAAAATGGAGGAAATGGATGCTAGATAGACAACCAACAAAGAAGAGCCGCTATTGCTGGTTCCTGCGTTTGAGAAGCAGCTTCCTGGTAGCCAAGATGTATAATAATAATGATAAAAATTCTTTGGTTACATGACAAGAGAAAGCATCAGATGTTATTATTCTACATAAGTTCTTCTTCAACACAATCTTTGTTCCAGCAGTTCCAATAAAATGTTTTAGGGACCTGGGCTGAAGTGGGGTGGGGAGCGACAGAGAGAACGTTACCATACAAAATTGGGGTTCTCTTGCCTGGTGCACACAAAGAGCCAATTATTATAGCATCAGCTTTTGAGAAAAGAAAAAAGCTTTATTGTGAGACTGATCTGCAAGGAGACAGGAGGCAATGCTCTCAGGTGCGTCTCCCAGATCCAGGGCTTGGGGCAAAATTTATAGGATGAAGGGCAGGGAGGTCTGAAGTGTGGAGATAGATGATTGGAGGGAAGGAGAAGGGAAGTAATTGATGATCTGTGCAAATGTAGTCAAGCTTCGTGACTCTGCATGGGACACATGTTCACAAAATGGCGTTAGCATGATCTGAGGGTGGAGTTTTCAGCCCCTTGATGTCAAAAATGATCACTTACAGAGCATTTGCATAGGCCCAGTTACTGGGTTGATGGTCTCAACAGGCCTGAACTGGACAAGGGGTCATTTCTCAGTTCCTGAAAAACAACTCTTAATTACTCTGTTGATAAGATGGGATCAGTTGAACTGGTCCTAGAGGGTCCATGGTTACAAGAAGATCCCCTAAATCATCCTCTCAAGACATAGGATGAGCAAGGACAAAAGCAAGATGGGACAGGACTCTATGGGGGCAGGGGAAGCAGTGGTCAGGGGAAGAGATATTCAGACATAAGACATTCAAAGGTGCTTGAAAGTGAAGGCGAAGAAGCCAAGAAAAGGAGACACTGGAGATATGACAGAAAGAAGCACAGAGAAGTGTTAGATTTGGAAGAGGAGTGAGGGAAGAATAACGTTATAGTGAGATTAACAACAATCTACATAACATGGAAGTGAGCTGCAAACATAAATCAGACAAGGAGAGGAAAGGATATTTGGGATCAGAAGCAGGAGGGGAAACTGACAGCAGCCTGTTTTCCTGGGTTGAAATCACACCCTCATCGCGCTCTCATTCACCCCTTCATTGGGAAGGTTCTTCTTTTAGAAGTCTTTCTAGTCTTGCTTTGGAAATATAAAAGTCACCTTCTGAAGCTTGGACTTCTCTATATTTATAAATATCCACTTCAGCTCCATGAGTACGGCATATTTCTCCCTGTGGGCATGCTTGTTGGGGCCTTGCAGACTTTATCCAATCATGCTTTCTTGTTGGCTTGAAATAACTTCATCATTTTTCCTTTGAAAAAATTCTTTCCTTTCTTCTTTCCTCATTTTAATCCATAAGATTAAGAAAACCAAGTCCCCACCCAATAGAGTCCTTTAGAAACCTTTGTGAGAAAAAGAGGGACTTAGAGAGACTTAGAATGAGAGGCCTGGGCAAGATACTCAATGGGTTGGAATTTGCTCAATGGGCTGCTTGAATGAGGGATTTCCATCTTAGGTGCCCCAACACTGTCACTCCCTAGAGTAGATTTTGAGATACATTCGTAACACTAATTGAGCACCTTTTGTAAACCTTGCACTTCACATACTTTATGTAATTTAGTCCTCCTGATAACCCTGCAAATATAGCTTATTAACCCTTTGTATGGATGAGCAATGAGGTTTTCGGAAATGCATTCCCCACACTCATAGAACTGGAATCTGAACTTAGGTCAACTGACATTACAAAGTCTGCCCTGTCTCCACTTTTTCCTGTCACTTTCCTAGGAATACGTGTGTTCCTGCCAAGTTAATTGTATATCAACATTTAAATATACAGTTAATAACCCCAAGAGGAATTTGTTGTTTTAAGGACTTCTGAGGGAGTTCTTTTTGTAAAAGCACTGCTCTTTTCAATGTATCTTTCATATATCTAGATTTTTCCATGCTGATTTTACAAATATGCAAACCAAATCTATTTGTTGCCTTCCCTGTTCTGATTTTCTTGTAGCTGAACACGTATTTCCTAAAACCATCACTTTTCACCCATGAAACAAAAATATTAAGACAGTGTGCCCAGTATTATCCTTAATTAGCAGAGATAGCCACTATTGAAATTGCTTACTGCTCACATTTTACCCAGAACCAAACTGGGAAAAACAGAAAAGTATTGTTCTATCTCCTTTTCCAAGAAATCCATAAATCATCCAGAAATATATTACTAACTTCTTATTAAGGAGTTTTGCAAATTACAATGAACAATATTGCCTAAAATAAGATTTTGGTTACAATGGTTGATATGCACAAACATCTTTGCAAAATGTAGGGAGATGTCACTTCAGTCTTCATCATGAGAATAGATAAGAGTGATGGATTTATTACTGGCTAATCTTTTTGCCAGCACTGCAGCTCAAGACATAGAATATTAAAATCTACCATAAATACATTATTAGCACATAAGAAAAACTCTTTTAACAGCTGTATGCCATTTTATTGTTACGAAAGCCTTACCAATGTGACATTAATAAAATTGATGCCATAATAACAGCCCCTAAATTGGTTGTTACTGGTAATGAGAGAATAATTTGGAAGTACTAAATAGACTGGCAAAACTGAAGATGGCTATTTATTTCAGAGTTGGTTAATTAATAACTGTTCATTAACTAATGCTAAATGCCTCACACGCTGTGGTTGCCTCTTTGCCAAAAGATATTGGTGCTCTATTTTGGTGCCAATGCCAACTGTTAATTACTGCGCTGGGACCCTGGAATTTGACTGGGACACAAAAGTTTGCTGGCGGCTTGCTTTCCTAAAGGCTTTGCAGGGGGAATAAAAGCAAACCTCCAGCCTCTTGAGTCTCGCTTCCAAGCTCTTGTGCTTTATGCAGGATGTTCGGGCCCTGAGGCTAAGGTTTGGGAAGCTGCACAAGAAAACTATTCATAGCTGATGCTTTGGGGAACGTTTCCCTGGGCTGAGTCTTAAATAAACTGAAGTCGTTTTAATTGAATGCACTACCAGCCTGTTTCGAGGAGGCATTTCACCAGGGTGTGGTTAATACCCCATTTGCTGGTTTTGTTGCTGTTGAATATTTTGACTACTGGCATCTAATTGCACCTTAGGTCTTGGAACAGTGCCAAAGAGTGACATTTTCAAATGGTTTGCGGCAAGAAATGAGTTTCCTTAGCTTTTTTATTGTTAGTGGCCAGAATTGGAGAAGACTGTATTTCTACAGAAGGGCACACAAATTCGCCTGATTTATAGCTTGACAGTTGACAAAAGTTGAGATATTTATGTGGTTGGTGCCGGATGATAGCATGCTTTGAAACTTTTCTCCAGAGTGCAAAAAGTGTATGTTAGTTTTCAATTTCTTTGCATTGGGAAGTGTTTTGATTGGCTGCATTTTTTAAGCCGAAAAATGTGCAACCTCTGCAATGTGTAGAGCTCTAAATTTAATCAGTATCATACTTACACATAGTATTTAGAATAATTAACAGGAAGCACTTTAGGGCCACTTCAATGAGTTTCTTGCCCACTCTTCTGATGGACTGACCTGCTTGTTCAAATAGAATCACAAATTCCTCATGCTGGACGGAAACATGAGACACTTGTTTAATTCTTTGATCCAAGACTAGATCCAGGTAATCGAACAGTGGGGTGTCTATCCTATTATGAAAGGTTTCCAGGAACAAATCTTTCGTCTCCTCGTAGCCTATTTCAGTGTTGAATCAGGAAGTTCTTAACCACGTCTTACTCAACTCCGCTGCATCAAAAGCTTTGCTCTCTGTGGATCTTGAGAACAGCTGGGGAACGGCCTATTTGTAATAATCTTGCAGATTCTTAAGGATAGTTATTAAATTTCTCTTCAATTTTCTCCCCACCAAGCTAATTAACCCAATTCTTTGAACCTTTCCTTGTAAGCCTTTGCATAGCTGTCACGCCTCATTTACATAGCAATTCTCAGTTCTGGTGCTCAAAGTATTTCAAGGATACTTGCTAGGTGTTTGGCCAGGAGACATTTGAAAGGGTCTCGAGGAGTTTCTCCCTAAGGGCAATCTATTGTGATGACTTTATAAATCCATATTATCTACCAGGCACTGAGATCTACCAGGTACCCTGTGTACCAGGAGAACTTGTCAGGCTCTTATATTTTGTGGTAGACAGTTCTTCTCTTCACAGAGTTTAAATATTGGGGAGTAGTTTACGTTCTCAAGAAATGAAGTCATTTCAGCCCAAATTCACTAACTGTGATAAACCAATGGCAAGCGATAGGATATATTGGAGTACATGAGGAAGCCATTTGATGTAAAACTAATTCAACTTGACCTTGTTTTTCCAAAAGGTTCTGATGTGGCCATTGAGCATGCATTGTCTATCTATCTTAGGTATTTACTATGTCCCAAAGACAAGAACCATCCCTTTAAGATAAAGATGTAACTTCCCCCATATGGGTATTTCCTTAAACATAAGCATCTCTCCCTAGGCTAGGAATTGGTTGCTGGCTTGCTGTGTTCGCCTAGTGGCCATCCAGCTCAAGACTACAGACCTGCTACCTGCTGGCTGTGTTCATCAATTGCTATGTGAAATGCTGTGCCAGCAAAGCAATCTTGTGACTATTGTAAAAGGGACATTCCAATCACATGTGATACACGCTCTTTGTTGGTATATAACCACTCTGTACTCCCCACTTCTTTGGGGTGCTCCATTCCTTTGGGAAAGGACTCTCCTGGGCTATATGGTCCTCAGATCTGGCTCATAATAAACTCACACCAATTTTGATTTGTAGATTGGTTATGGATTATTTGTGTCAACAACTATCATCGTTAATGTTCGTTGCTCTTCCTAAAGGAGGTTTCTTTCAAAATTGATTTATCAGGAAGAATCTATTGGTTTAGGGAATTGACAAAATAATTCACATCAGGAGGACCTGAAGTAGGAAGAGGTCAGATGGCAATGGGAGGACCCAGGAATGGCTCCCCACTTGGGTTCGGTGTCTGTGCATGGACACAAACCAAAAAGTGAGGCCTCTGTCATGTCAAGAGTGCTTATCTTAATAATCCTCCACAGAGCCCCTGGCCTCTCCATGCTACTCTTCATTTTACTTTTTAAGAACAACACAGCAATTGTAACAACATCATAAATTCCTATTTTCATCATTACGCAAACATTACGTGTACATTTGAAATTAATGAGAAAATGCAGATAAACTAAAAGAAGAGAAAAACAAAATCGTCTCAATCCTATCATCCAGGTAAAACTATTGATAATAACTTACTGTACTTCCTACCTTTTTATTGTAAGCATTTTTTAAAAAGTAGGATCATATGGTACAGTTTTATAAGCATGTTTTTAATTTGTAAGATACTATGAATGTATTGTGATAACAACAAATATAATTTCCCACCCTTTTTAGTGGTTGAATTTTATTGTATAAATATAACTTACTTAACCTTTTTCCCATTGTTAGACAGTTTATTTTCAATATTTGCTATGATAAACAATACTTGGATGAGCATCCTTGTAGCTAAACCTTTGAGTATTTTAATTTCTTACTTAGAATAGAGTCCTGGAAAGGAAACAGAAGGTTTTCGTTTATTCAATTTCTGACCAGCTGTGTATAAAAGTGTCCTTTACTCATATTCTCATCAACACTTGGAAATTCTTAATGTTTTTTTGGCAGGTTGGTGATTAAAAATGATATACTATTTTTGTTTTTTAAAATCAACTTTATTAAAATATAATTTACAGATAGTATGATAAAATGGACTCACTAGTATGGTTTCACAAGTTTGACAAATATGTACACCATGTAACCAGGAGCCAATCAAGATGTGGAATACTTCCATCATTCCACAAAGCTCCTCCATGTCCTTTTGCACCCCTAGTCCCAGGCAATCACTGAACTGCTTACTGTCGCTATAGATTCCTTTAGCTTATTCCACAATTTCATACATATGGAATCATACGACATGTACTCTTGTGCATCTGGCTTCATTTGCTTGGCATAACATTTTTGAGATTCACCCACGTTGTTGAGTGTATCAGTGGTTTGTTCTTTTTTATTACTTGGTGGTACTGCATTGGATAGATATACCATAAATTTGCTTACCATTTATCTGGTAATGGACGTTTGCACATTGTTTTCTTGAGTTTTAGCTATTACAAGTAAGTTGGAAGGAACGTCTGTGTACAGGTCTTTTTGTGGGCATATGTTTTCATTTCTCTTGGGTCAATGCCTAGGAGTAGAATTACTGGGTCATATAATACATGCATGTTTCACTTTATAAGAAAGTGTCAAGAAGTTTTCCACATTGTTGTACTATTTTATACAACTGCAACAATGGATGAGAGTTCCCGTTGCTCCACATCTTTGTCAACACTTGGTATTATTAGTCTTTTAAATTTCAGCCATTCCAATGGGTGTGTAATAGTATGATATGGAAAAGCTATACCATGCAAACAGTGATCTTAAGAAAGGTGGAATTGCTGTATCAATACCAGATGATATAGATTTAAAGACAGGGAATATTACTGGGACCAAAGAGGTATATTTTATAATAATGAAAGAGTCAATCAATCAAGAAGATATAATAATACTAATTTTGAATACACTTAAAAAAAAAGCTTTCAAATATACCAAGCAAACACTGATACAACAGAAAGCAAAAATAGATGAATCTTTCCTACATTTTTTCTCTGGACTTCCACCCTTTTTCTAACCTGAATTATAAGAACTCTTTACTTATAATTTTATAAATACATTACAAACACTTTGTCTATTATATATGTTATAAATATTCTCAGTTTGTCATATGTCATTTCATTTTGTGTTACGTAGTCATTACTAATCTTTTCCTTTATTGTTCATGGTTTTGCTATCATACTTAGAACATACTTTCTTATCCTGATGTTATAGACATAATTACCATCAAACTGTTGTTTTCTTCTAGAAATTTTTTGATTGCATTTAATTTTTCCTCTTAAAAATTTAAGCTTTTTGGAATTTAAGTACTTTTTGATTCCATATAATTTTTACTCTTAAATATTTAATTATTTTGGAATTTTCCATTCAGAGTATGGTGTGCAACAGTAATCTAACTTTACTTTTTCCCAGTCATTAATTCCTCCAACACTGCTGGAAATCTATCTTTTCCTAGTTTTCTTTGCATGTTTGGATGCAATGACTCTTTCTTTTCTCCTGTCTGCCTTCTCTGGTAAACACTTAGTAGGTGGCTATTACGTACCAAGTAGAGTACTTGGAATGGGAGATTAAAAAAAGAAAGACGGGCCTTTTTCTGATTTGCATAAATGCTCCACATGTGTTATCAATAGCCCTAGAAGAGCCTGGGTTAATTCAATAATTTGCAAGTGAGCGTGACGTGTTCGAGAAAGGCTGATGTCTCTAGGGAAGGTTGAGCACTGACTGCATAGAGAACTGTGCTTGGAGAGAGGGTTCCAGAATCTCTTAGGGCATATTAGAGAGTTTGGAATTAGAAAATTATGACTGCACCTGCCTGATCAGTTTTGCATTTTAGAAAATATGGCCCTGACAGCAGTAAGGAGGAGAGTCATGAAGAGAATGGGAGAAGAGACTAAGATCAAAGGCAGAGGGATTAGTAAGAGATTGTGAGTGGCCAAAGCAAGAGATGTTGAAGATCAAATCTACTAATGACAAGAAAGGCCAAGTGCGGAGAGCTATTTCTGAGGCCGAATAAGCAGTACTTAAATCCTCACAAAGGAAAAAGGCTGCAAAGAAATCAAATATTTTCTCTTATCCTCCATCCAATCTCTAGGCTTCACAAAGGACCTCATTTTAATTTGAGGTTGCAGTTAAAACAAGCCCAGATTTCCTTGGGACCAAAGTGTCTAACTCTCTATATGTTTCATTATCACCCACAGGACATATGATGAATTCCAAGGTCTGTTCGTCTTCTAAACATGACGAGACCTACACCTGCCCTTTTAGGACTTTACAATCTAGAATAAGATTTTTTTTTAAAAGGCTTACATTTTTATAGTAATGTTTGGTGTCCAAGAAAATCCTTCATTTCTGTAGTAAAGATCTCTTTCAGGTGCATTTTGAGTCCTTGGGTTTTTGTGCCTCATGGACTCGTAACCCGATTTCAATGTCATCTGAAAACATTTCTCTCTAGTGGCCTCAGCTTTCCTTCCTCCTACCTCTCCTACTGGCCTCATAATTGAAGACTTTAATTTATTCACCACACAGTGTCTTTGCCCTCCTGCCATCTGTAATTTATGCCTTACACACTCTGCTGCCTGGTATTATTTAATTCTGCTTTAAAAAATGACAAGTTTTGTGAACCAGTTGGTAGGAATCACCCCATTAAAAATATTGTTATGCATAACGGTGTTTAGAAAAAATTCCCAGCAGTGAATTTCAGTTTTGTAAGTTAATGCTCTTTTTGGCACTATCTAGCTGGCGGTTACAGTGATCATTAATATTATAAAATAAAGATAACAGGAGCCCCAGGGAAAGAAGAATGACCTCCTGAGAGAATGCTGGTGTTTCTAATCCGGGTCTGAACAATCCATTCAGGCAAACAAAAGGAAGCAGCGGCTAAGCCAGGGTTGGACATGAGTTTTCACCCCAGAGCAGGATCCCTGAGGCGCTAGAATGTGAGGGTATATTGAACAACAGTTGACCTCTCTTTTCTTAGATAACATTTTTTGGCAGAGCACACATCGGTAATTAAAATATTGAGAATATCCTAAAAAGCACAGAGAAATGATATCTGTTATTTTTTGTTCTCTTTGGAGATCTTGCAACCAAACTCTAACTTATTTCCTGACTACAGTGTCTTTCTTAGGTAATAATGGAATAGAGAAGGATGTGGAAGACGCTACCTAGTGGATTAGCAAAACCAGTTCCTCTCCTTTCTGGATACACATTTAGTCCACACCTCATCTCTCTGCTTTGCAACCGAGTTCTGGCCAATGGAAAGCAAGTGATACGCTGTTTCTGGGCTGGAGCCATCAAACTTGCCAATGTTTGATATTCTCTGCTCTTTTTCTTTTCACCAACTTGACTTAACCACACAAACCTTGGAAGTCTTTGCTGAAGATGATCCAGCCACAAGATTGAAGGAACCTGGGTCTCTGAATCAATACTTAGAGGGAGAACCACTGTTATGGGCTGAATTGTGTCTCCCACAATATTCATATATTGAAGTCCTAACCGCCGGGACCTCAGAATTTGGCCTTATTTGGAGATAGGGTCTTTATAGAGGCAGTAAAGTTAAAGTGAAGTCATTAAGGCTGACCCTAATGACTGGTGTTCCTACCAGAAGGGGAAATTGGACAGAGACACAGAGGGAAGATGATGTGAAGAGACCCGGGGAGAAGATGACCATCTATAAGTCAAGGAGAGAGGTCTGGAACAGATCCTTTCCTCACAGCCCTCCTTCGGAACCAACTCTGCTGACACCACAGTTTTGGTCTCCTAATGTCCAGAGCCGTGAGACAAGAAATTTCCGTTGTTTAGGTCACCCAGTTTGTGGCACTTTGTTCTGTCAGCTCTAGCCAGCTCACATAGCCGCCTACCTAACTCCATCCTCAGGAGTAGAAATGGACTTGACAGTGCTAACAACAAATTATGGACTTTGGGTTTGTTTGTTACAGAAATCAGTTTTATCCTCACTGTTTAAGGTAAGATACCTGGTTGGAAGAGTATACCGAACGTCACTATCAACATCTTACACACATTTATGTCCTGATCTTCCCCAAGAAACCAGCGGAAGTCCTGTGGGGAATGTCTTGAAGGACAGTATAAAAACAAAGAGCATAGAAGAGGTGGGGAGTTTGGCGTGAGGGTGGGCTCGTGCCAAGACTGGGGATAGGAGGGCAGATGTGAGCACAGACCTCAGGGTTAATCCCAAGGTCGGTGAGTGAGGGAGCGAAGAGCAGAGCACTGGCCAGCAATGGAAGGTCTGCACTGATGCTCCCATTTCAGGAGAGCCGGCCCGGTGCTTGACAAGCCTGATGGCTTAGAGGAAGTTCTTTAGCCAGGACATTAAACTCGTCATAGTTTACAAAGGTTCATTGATGAAATCCCTTGTTTCATCAAAAATTTGTAGCCATCCTGGGAGGGAAGCAGGACCAAAAAGTTACCAGATCATCTCAGTCCAAAAGCCTTTAGTCGACAGAGCAAGGAGACTGTGTGGGGTGGGGAAAGGTGTGGTGGTCCAGAGCAGAGTGTTGGAGCCCGAGTAGGGTGACGAGGGCATTCACACAGGAATGTGGTCCACATGGGCTGTTGGTGCCTGAACAGGATGGCTGCAAGAAATCAGAGCTGGAGTGGAGTGAGAAGGGAAGCCATGTAGGAGAAAGGCCCAGGGAGGGCATCCATGCAGAGGAGGGAGCCAGCAGCATCGGAGACCAGTTCCATCTGTTACTCGTGTGGACGCTGGTCAATGAATAAGCATATTAAGGATAAAGGAAACCAGCTTTCTCCCTACCAGAGAAGGGAATTGCAAATATGGACAAAAAACCTTTAAAAACCCTGGAATTATGGACTTTGATATAGATTGGATATAGATTGGATTAGAAAGTATTGGTATGAACATATGGTTTTCAATATACTGTCTAGAGATAACTATAGAAACATAGATGTACATGTGGGTATGTGTGTGCAATGAGCCCACCCAGTGCCCAGATATTATTTCTAAAAATGCTATCTACTGACAAGATCAAGGGTTTGTTAGACAAACAGCCGATTCCAGATTTGGGACTGAGAAACTACAGCATGAGTCTGGAATATCTTGTTGGGGCGATAAGTAAGGAAGTAGTCACAGAACAGGTCCACATCAAAGGGACACAGCAGGTAACCTGAAGGGGAACCAAAGGCCAAATCTGGGACAACTGGAATATCAAAACACATAATGATTGTAAAGAATTATATCCCACTGAATAAAACAGGACACCAGGAGTTCCTATTGATATGAATAAATGAGTAATTCAGAAATTTAATAAGGAACAGGATATTTACATAGTCTCAGGGTATCTCTCCACAAAATACCTAATAATTATGAAAGAAAACATCACTGGAGTGAAGAATCCGGGGAGAAACTACCTTAGTCATGTGACTAAAGTTAACATCAGCAATGTGACAGTGAAAATTGCACACCTGCTGATCCGACACAGTCAGAAAAGCAAATATCACTTGTGTGACATTGCTCTCAGAGACCTGGATCCAATCACGAAGAAGCATCATAAAAACCCAAACTGAGGGCTTTTCTGTAAAATAAGTGGCTTATAATAATCACAGGTGTCCAGGTCATGAAGCTTAAGGGAAGACCTAGCAGCTGTTCCAGATTGAAGGATATGAATGATGCGTCAATTAAAATGACACAACAGGGGGCCGCCCTGTGGCCAAGTGGTTAAGTTTGTGCGCTCTGCTTCGGTGACCCCGGGTCTCACCGGTTCCGATCCTGGGTGTGGACATGGCACTGCTCATCAAGCCATGCTGAGGCTGTGTCCCACATAGCACAACCAGAGGGACCTACAATGAAAAATATACAACTACGTACTGCAGGGCTTTGGAGAGAAGAAGAAGAAGAAAAAAAGATTGGCAACAGATGTTAGCTGAGGTGCCAATCTTTAAAAAATAAATTAAAAAAAATAAAATAAAATGACAGCAAAAAGCAATGTGCTATTTGGAGCTGGTTCCTTGTGCAGAAAAAGAGTTATTGGAAGAACTGGTGAGACATGAATACATCCTGCTTTGGGTGGGGTATTATAGATTTTGCCCTTGTTTGTAGGAAATACACACTAAAGCGTTCAGGTCGATGGAGCACCATACTGGCACCCTGTTTGTGACTTTCTCTCATGGCTCAGAAAGGGAAAAGTTCTCTGTGCTGGAGGTACAACTTGTCTCTAAGTTAGCAGTTCTTTCAAAATAAAAGCTTTTTAAATTCTCAGGCCTCTTTTACAGATGAAGAAACAGAGCCTGACATGCTCCAGGTTACCCAGCCAGAGTGTGGTAGCTCCAGGCCAAGATCCTTGCTTCATGGACTTTTACTATGCAATATTTTCACCAGAATTGGAGAGGTGTGAGATGAAAGTCAATAATTTCATCAGGAGATAAACCGAGGTCTACGGGTCTCTCTATTTAGTAGCTGTGTGCCGGGACCTCAGAACTGAATTGATCTAAGCTTCATTTTTCTCTTCCAGAGTTGTCCACGGAAAACATTCAGTTCCAACGTTCTGTGATTCTTCATTGGAAAAACCAAGTGACAGCAACCACTACTTTTGGGATGGACATTTTGGGAGCATTTTTGCTTTCATTACGTTTTCCGCCACCTCCCTAGAATAGAGAAGCTCTTATATTATAGAACAGTGTATCCCCTTTTATTGAAAGCCACGAGCGGTCTGAGAGTGGGAGTTGGGAATGGCGGTTAAATTATTCATCGTGACAGAAATAATTATCTTCATCCAGGAGACAGAAGCCCAAATGCCTTTCAGGAAGTCAACTTGAGAAACGCTCCCTAGTGATAATGAAAGTAATAAGACGTGTCCCAGGCCTCATTCACGAGCTCTGATTTTTTTTCATCCCTTGCAAAAAAAGTGCCCTGTGCTGACAAATGTCTGGTTAAGAAAATTAAGAAGAGATTTGGCTGTGGCCTTAATCCCTCCCCAGGGCATTCTAGTTTCTGAATTCTGGATTCATTATCTTTTCAGGTCAGATTTTTCTTCCTCTGTCTCATTCTTTATCACTTGTGGTCGAGCCAATATGGCGGTTTTCTGCCACGATGGGGTTACCTGTCTCTTTCTCTTGAGGTTCTGCCCAATTAGGTCTCAAACACAAAATAGAAAACATTGTTGATACCTTGTCACCTTTCCCTTCAAAAGTCATACTTGGCTTCAAAACAGAAATACATGCTCTGGTATGAAAAAAGTGGCAAAAGTGATTGAATTCGAACCTGTATTGGACTTGCATTGATCCTGAGGGTCTTTTTGTTTTCTTTTGTAGTTAATGAGTGCATCTTTTGGCAGTGGGGGCAATAGAGGTGGATGGTGTATCATAGGGAACAACTGTTTCATATAGATATGAAAAGCCAGAGCAGCAATACTGAAACTCTGTGAGAAGACGATTATTGTTATTATTGCTATTTTATTTTTATTTATTTGTTTCTTTTGAGGGAGATTAGCCCTGAGCTAACACGTGCTGCCAATCCTTCTCTTTTTTGCTGTGGAAGATAGGCCCTGAGCTAACGACTGTGCCCATCTTCCTCTACCTTATATGTGGGACACCTACCACAGCATGGCTTGATAAGCGGTGGGTAGGTCCACGCCCAGATCCGAACCAGCGAACCCCTGGCACTGAAGTGGAGGGTGGGAACTTTACTATGCCAACAGGCTGGCCCCACTGTCATTTTACAGCTGGGGAAATTGAGACTCGGAATTGCTAAATGACTTTCCCTAAGTCAGATAGCTAGTAAGGAGTGGAGCAAAGACTTAGAGCTGGGTGTTCAAACTCAAAAATGCCAATCGGTGATCTGAACATTTACGAAGAATTGAATGGATTCATTCAGTGTAAATGAGTCATAAATGACTTGGCTATTGAGAATGACTCAGCTGGTGAATCATACGAACCATGATTACCCCTGCACTCAACCATTATCATGGTTCAATGTATATTTTAAGGTTAATTATATACGTATATATAAAATTAGCTTCTTTACAGTTAAGCCAGAGGAGCGAACTATATTTATTTTTGTGACCTGGTGGGAAAACATCTGGCATAGCTCCAAATGATATTTTGACTTTGACATGTTATAAAAGAAGGGAAAATAGAGAAAAACAGTGGATGATTCTTTATGTTATAAGAATGTCAATGAAAAAAATTCATATCATGAAGAAACAGGAAAATATAAAAATTCCAGTGTTAGAGATTTGGAGAAATTAAGTGGAGCCAACACAAAGCAAAGCAAAAACTGGTATTATTCTTATGTTTAGCTTAACATTTAAAAAGATATTTGCATTAATACTGAGGCCAAAAAAGTAAGAACGATCAGAAAGGACCTGAACGCGTCCACTGCGTCGAACCTGACAGGCTCTCCCTTGAGAGAGAGAATGTGCACGATGCTTTTTCCGTGTTTTAGTTCCAGCTCTGCAGTGTGACCCTGGGCAAGTCTTCTCACCATCCAGGGCTTCAATTTTTCCACTACGAGATGAAGAGTTGAACTAAGGGCTCTCTCAAGTTCCCTAGAACTCCATGTTCTAGGGGCCCCTGGTTTTATAATGGAATAAAATCAATTTTATGAAAAAGGAGAAAGTAGAGATTGACAAAGAAGAAAGATCTATTGTTTCCAAACCACCAATAGCAAGAAAGAATAAAAACAACCCCCACGAATTCCTGGCAGGCCCAGTGGTGAGTGGTTTACAGCTTTTAAAGCTTCTTCTGCCTCACCGTCAATAGGAGCCTGGAGCTAATACGGCGTTTCCGTTTTACAGATGAAGAAGGTGAGACCAGAGAGGTCCCGCAGCTTGTCTAAGATCCTGTAAGCGTGAGGGCCCAGGATGAGATTCAACCCCAGGCAATGCGAAGGCCAAGAAAAATTCCTTCAAGAAGTAAAAGGCAGACTGAAAGGCTTGCGGTGAGAGCTAAAGAATGGAAGACTGAAAAGAGTTTAAGAAAAAGCATGTTTAAGCATCAAGAGAACTCTCTTAATTATGGAAAATTAATTAGTTTGCCTTTTACTTACTCCACAGTCCTCATAAAATCTTTCATCTAAGGGCCTTGTTTAGTAATAACAATGCTACTATTACTACTAACAGCAAATTACAACAATAATAGCAGCCAACATTTATTGAGCACTAACTGTATGCAACAATATGCAAGGAACTATGTTGAGCATTTATCGCATTGAGGCCTTGCAAAATATTGGTAGAAATATTTTTTCCTGTTTTACACATAAATTGCAGTTCAAAGAATTTGAGTGATTTGCTCCAGGTGACACAATAAGTGGTAGAGACAAGATTTGTCTGGGTTCTGTTGGATTCCAAACTTCTTGTTCTCGTCCTCCCTGCCCCAGCCTCTTATACCATGGTGAGGCTTGCATAATTGTGTTGGCACCGTCAGTGGCAGCCAGCTACTATGTAGAGTGTTTACTGAACGGAAACATCCTATTACCAAACCGTGTTAGAAAAGCAAATTCAAATGGAAACATCGACTGTTCTAAACCATCCTTGTAGAGTAGATCTCAACCAGAGGTGGAATATCAGAACCACTGTGGAACTCTATTAAAACAAAAACAGAAGCACACGTGCCTGGGACTCACCCCAGAATGTCTATTTTGTACTCTTCTGGAGGTGAGTCTGAGCGCGTGCTTTTGTGCGTGTGTGTGTGTGTGAGGAAGATGGGCCCTGAGCTAACATCCGTTAGCAATCTTCCTCTTTTTGCTTGAGGAAGATTGTTTCTGAGCTAACATCTGTGCCAATCTTCCTCTATTTTATGTGGGATGGCGCCACAGCATGGCTTGATGAGCAGTGCTAGGTCAGTGCTGGGGATCTGAACTTGTGAACCCCAGGTCACCGAAGCAGAGCATGCAAACTTAACCACTATGCCATCAGGCTGGCCCCGTGTGTATTTTTTTAACAACTTGCTGAGATATAATTCACATGCCGTTAAGTTTATCCATTGAAAGTGTACAATCCAGTCATTTTTAGTATATTCAGAGTCAAGCAATCATCACCACAGTCTAATTTTAGTATATTTTCATCACTCCCAAAAGAAACCCTATATTCAATGGCACCCACTCCTCATTCCTTCCCATCCCCCTTTCCAGTCCTAGGCAACTACTACACTACATTCTATCTCCTTGGTTTACCTATTTTTTGACATTTCATGTAAGTGGAGTAATACAATAGGTGGTCTTTTTTGATTGGTTTCTTTTGGTTAGCATACTGTTTTCAAGATTCATCCATGTTCCAGCATGTGTAGTTACTTCATTCCTTTTTATTGCTGAATAATATTCCATTGTATGGATATACCACACTTTATTCCACTTAAAATAAAATATTGAAATAAATGGAATTAAAACTGATATGTTTATCAGTTGTTGGATATTTGGGTTGTTTTTGCCTTTTGGCTATGATAAGTAATGTTGCAATGAACATTCATGTACCAGTTTTTGTGTAGATGTAGGATTTCATCTCTTCTGGGTGTATACCTAAGATTGGAATTGCCGAGTCATATGGTAACTCTACGCTTAACATTTTGAGGTTCCCATTTTTCCACATCCTTGCGAACACGTGTTTTTGTCTGCCTTTTTAATTATAGCCATTCTAGTAGGTATGAAGCAATATTTCCTTGTGGCTTTGATTTGTGTTTCTCTAGTGACTAATGATGTTGACCATCTTTTCATGTGCTTATTGTCCACTTGCATATCTTTTCTGGAGAACTATCTGTTCATACTCTTTGCCCATTTTTTAAGGTGGGTTATTTACCTTTTTATATATTCTAGAAAAAAGTCATATAAGTGTGTATATCTATATATAATTATATATATATCATATGTATACCATTATACCATTCTGTGAATTGTCCTTTCAGTTTCTGCTTGGTGTCCTTTGAAGTACAAACATTATTAATTTTGATGAAGTCTGGCTTATCTAGTTTTTATTTTGTTGTTTGTATCTTTTGTGTTGTATCTAAGACATCATTGCCTAATCTGAGTACTGAAGATTTCCACCTATTTTCTTCTATGAGTTTTAACTCTTACATTTAGGTCTATGATTTATTTAATTAACTTTTGTCTGTGGTATAAAGTAAGTATCAAAATTCATGTTTTGGCATGTGGATATCCAGTTATCCCAGGACTCTTTTTGAAAAAACTTCGTTCCTCATTTGTCATGACCACCTCATCAAAAATCAGTCAGTCATAAGTGTAAGGGATTATTTCTGGATCCTCAATTTTAGCACATTGATCTATTTGTCTGTCCTTAGGCCAGAACTGACTACTTTAGTTTGCAGAATGTTTTGAGATTGTGAAGGTTGAGTCGTCTTGAAATCGCGTATTTTTGAAAAGCTCCACTAATGATTCTTATGTGTAGCCAAGGGTAGAGTACCATGGGCCTTGGAAGACCTCTGATAGGTGTCGTTTATTTATGGAAGTGACTTTGGGCTCATGGAAAGACCTGAAGTTTTCAACTCTTCCCCAAAGCTGCTGCTTGGTGGCCAAGACAGCAGCACCTTTTCTCTCCAAAGGAGTGGCTCTCTTTGGACAATGTTCCTTTATTTATTCTGTTAACGTCAAAACTCCAGCTAAAACACAAAGCTCTTGAATATCCAGACCATAAGGTTTTAGCTTGGTTGAAGAGGACCTCTAAAACCCTGGACATTTCGCATAATAATTTGCATGTATCTGTAATTTCTAGGAAGAGGATCTTAAGTTTTTATCAGATTCTCCAAGGACTTTATAATCCTAAAAAAGAAGTCAACCCCTCTGGATAACCTTGGTCTTTCCACCCTATCAGAAAAATCCGAAAGCTAACTCAAGTGATGGTGAAGATTTGCAAGTGAGGGTTCTTTCTCTTGCTTCTTTAGAAGAGAGGAGATGCTCGTCTTGGGGAGAAATGTGCCAAGTAAACTCTGACCATCAACAACCCTGAGAACCTGCTACTACCTGTGTGCTGACCCCAACAGGGCTCACGAGGGAGCAAATAGAGCTCAGGAACTTCGTTCCTATTTCCAAGTTCTATGTCCAGCAGTGACCCTAGTAATTTTTAAGAAAGGACATAGTAAGTGAAACAGGCTTATTTTGCCATGAAGATCTTAACCCTGCCAAATTCGTCACGATGGTGGAGCATCCACCATCCCAGATGAGTTCAGTTTCCCTAATTTATGAAGCCCTTCTATCATTGCAATTATGTAACGCTGGAGAGTCAATTATAAACTGCAAACAATCCAGTCAAAGGTCTTACACAACGATAATCACCTAGATGTTTGAGACCTTCCTAGACTTTGGGCTCAATCCTTCTTCCTAGCTTTTCTCATTTCCCTTCTTCGGGAAGCAAAGATTCTTCCCTTCACAATTTTTATGTTCTCATGAATACGACAGAAAGATTCTAGGGTCTCCATTTGAAAAGGAAATACAGATATTTAGGTATTGTACAGAAGTGCCTGAAGTGTGGAAGTATAGAAGAAATTTCAGCCCAGGGTTGTCATGGTTTATTCATCTTATAGGAATAAAAAAGAAAAACATTCTCCAGTGGTAGACGGTATTAAGTGAAAAGGGATACTTAGGCAGTATTCTTCAGTGGCTTTTTTTCTGCCAACAGTGTTTTTGGATTGTTGAGAAAACAGGCAAATTGAGAAATCATAGAAATATTTCAACCTTGTGGGAAAAAAGAATGCACAGATTATTATACTTATACATCCAGCACGTTGTACGAAATCTGGATTTGCCCTTCACATCCTGGGGCCAGGATCCGACTGCCTCTTCCGCATCCCTGAACTCGTGGAAGGTAACCATGGATTAAAGAGGCCAGGGTGAGGGGGAAGCAGCCACTTCATCGTCATCCCATCCAATGGTCTACACTTCATTGAATCCATAAGACCTGCGATTTAATCGAAGTTTCTATGGCATTGACCCAGATATTCTGGTTCATAAAAATACTAAATCCTTTAATGAAACACAGAATTAAGTTAATATGATTTATGTCACCCATCACCCAGTGGGCTGATTCTTTGTAGTGATCTTGATTAAAAGAAGATTATGAAATAGCTGCAACCCTCACTCATTTGCATTCGGTTCAAAAGAAGTGGCCCAAATGGAACTAAACAGGCATTTAAGTACAAGGAAAAGATTCTTTTCATTTTATTAAGCATGAACATGAAACAACTTGCCAATAATTTGTACAACATTATTTTAGGACTAGAAAGAGAATTTGGCATGAAAAAAAATTCCAAACTGATCATGTTAATTATGTTTCCTCTAAACAAGGAAATTTAATAATTTCCATCCCCTAACACATCACTCTGAAATTCGGTACTTTAAATTATTCCTGTCTTATAGTGTTGAGCGGTGCATATTTTAAACGCATGTGGTTTTTTTTCCCTTGAAGGAAGGAAAAGGATAGAAACTAGCATTCATGTGGTGTCCCATGATATTTGCTTTATTATTATCCTCATTTTATGGATTAAAAAAATGGAAGCTGAGTGGGTCAAATTTTAACACTAAGAAGAAGTGAAATAGAAATTTAAATCTGTACCTGTCTCCAAGGCCCACGCCTTTCTCCCTCACCATTTTGCCTTCTCTGATTCTCTTTATACCTTGTGCAAAGACTATTTCATTTGAATAATATACTCTGCAGATCCAGAAGTGGTACATTGCACAGAAAATGCTAATCTAGTTAATATTCTATACTTTATTTCCTTCGACATGATTATGGATTTACTAATATCTCTCCCTACGAAATAGTGATATGTGTTTCCCTCAGGTCGAGCGAAGTATAATTTTCATGTGGTTACATAATTTCACGTATCGAATGAGAGTAAGCATCCAGGGAGTATCTGCAAATCACACCGTGATACTTGCAAATTGCTGATATGAACAGATGACTGGTTGGTAGCAACTGTTTACAGGAAGCCGACAGGTTTCTGTGCATTTATTTACTTAACCACATTTTCAGATGTGTGAAAAATAGCTGACATAAGAACCCTGAGAAATTATAGAAGAAATCCTAATAAAATATTAGAAGAAAGATCACACAGATTACTAGGCAAAAATGAGACAGTATGGTGATGAAGAAGATCAGGAAATGGAGAAGAAAGGGCAGAATGATTGGGCATGAGAACAAATCCTATAAATGTTCCAGGTGTGACCAGTCGACAAGCCACAATCAAAATGGAACAGCAACTCACAAGAAAGATAAGTCAAAGCTGTGACTTGCTATGAAGTTGGGCGTTACTCTAATACCGTGCATACCTCTCATTTCATCTGATACAAATGTTTTTCCTCCTGTTCAAAAGAAAACAGTTCGCTAAAAAGAAATATAAGTCTTTTGAATAATTATCAACATATTTCAGGGACTGACATTTGACACAATCTTCTTGTATCTTCCAAAACCTCTATTTACCTATACACATTTATGTGTGTTCTTTCAACAACAGTTCATTAATTGGACTTTGAAAAGTCTTTTATCTAAAAAAGATGATATTTCTAATTGTGTTTATAATGAACTAATAAAGCATGAATAAATACACAGATGCTAATATTACATTAATAATGATTAAGCTCTGCTATTATGATGTATGTTGTGATGAATTCTGCTATTGCAATAAATTCATTTTCAAATACAATGTTCCTGAGGGCAATTCACAAATGAGATCTATATTTTTCAATATGGTATTCCTGGAGCCAAATTTAGTGCCTAGCACATCAAAGTTACCAGTGATTATTTGTTGAATGAATGAAAGAATCAGACGAAAAGAGAAGTGACAAAGCCCAACATTGTAGCTTATGATTTTAAGAGCAAAAAGAACAAGATATTCACAAATAAGCACCCATGTCAATATTTACTTACCCTACATGAGCTTTGGACAGTGAAATGACTGCTTTCTTGAAGAAACTGATAAGTGCTGAGAAGGCAGTTAGGGAAGGTCAATGGCGAGACGCCAAGGTGTACACATCGGTTCCCATGTTAAGGTGACCGTGGCACCTGGTGGAACTCTTATATACAAAGGGTTGCATCATGACAGCTTTCTTGTAATTCCTCCAATGTCTGTTAAAATGGCGAAGACCTTTGTATAAAATTGTATTTCAGCAATTGTCACTAGAAAAACGATTATGAGGCATAAATCAATAATATTTATGGCTTACAAATGTAACCAAATTAAAGGTCTTTTATATTCAATGAAATCTAGGTCCAACAATGTAACAGCAGATGCTCTCAATAAAAACCTTTTATGCAAAGAATAGTTGCTTTAAATGACTTAATATCAATTTGAAAAGGCTCCTGAAATTTCGATATGAATTTAACATTAGCCTGTCATTTTACTACACACTGATGGACAAATGCCAGTGGATAAATATCATCTTCTACAAATGTGATGTTAAAATACAACGGCACATCCCCAAATGGTTCAAGAAATAGGAAATGTGTGCTTGATTATTTGGTAACGGCCATGGAGCACAAGGTCTCCCTTTGGCTCTTTGCTTTCGGCTCCTCACAGAGACTGTGTGTTAGCATCTTAGCTGGTGCAACAGGACTGCCCCGGGGATCGATTATTCCTATGGAGAGAATTCTGAGGCCAGTGAAGTTCAAGTGTTTTCCTACAGTTCGCAGAAGTAGGAGGAGAATGTTTTATCCCTCGACTTCCAAGCTTTTGTGCCCATCTGGAAATCATTGTGTTTTTCAGTATTTAATAAGAGGAGGGAAATGAGGTTTTTGTGACAATCCAGTAAAGGGATGGTGGCCTGGAGACAGCAGTAGGAGTGTGTGGATGAAAGAATAAGGGCAACTTAGAGTTTATGTTTTCTCTTATTTTATTTTATTGCGGAAAGAACACTTAACGTGATATTTACCCTCTGAACAAGTTTTTGCATGTACGAAACGTTATTGCTGACTATAGGAACCATGTTGTACAGCAGATTCCGGAGCTTATTCATCTTGCTTGACTGAAACTTTATGTCTGTTGATTAGCAAATCCCCATTTCTCCCTCCTCCAGCCACTGGCAACCACCATTCTAGTCTTTGTTTCTATGAGCTGGACTATTTTAGATTCCTCATGTAAATAGAATCATGCAGTATTTGTCCTTCTGTGACTGGCTCATTTCACTTAGCTAATGTCCTCAAGGTCCATCCATGTTGTCACATATTGCAGAATTTCCTTCTTTTTAAAGGCTGAACATTATTCCGTTGTATGTACGGACCACATTTTCTTTATCCATTCATCTATGGATGGATATCCATTCATCTACGGCTGAACATTAAGGTTGTTTCCACATCTCGGCTATTGTGAGTAGTGCTGCAATGAGCATAAGAGTGCTAATATCTCCTTGCGATCTTGATTTCAATTCTGTTGGATGAATATCTAGAAGTGGAATAGCTGGATCATAGGGTAGTTCTATCTTTAACTTTTTGAGGAACCTCCATACTGTTTTCCATTGTGGCTGCACCACTTTGCATTCCTACCAGCAGCGTGCAAGGGTTCCATGGGGGTCTCTTCTTTACTTAGCCATGATGGTTCTA
Source organism: Equus caballus (assembly GCF_041296265.1). Classification (NCBI taxonomy): domain Eukaryota; kingdom Metazoa; phylum Chordata; class Mammalia; order Perissodactyla; family Equidae; genus Equus; species Equus caballus. The sequence goes on from NC_091712.1 coordinate 38,493,732, forward strand.
GGAAAATCTAACACAGCTTGTCTCCCCTGGACTGTGACTTTTGACCATTTCCCATAAAGTGCTTTCCCAACCTTAGAATCCCACAGGATGATAGGCGAGAATGATTTTTTTCCCCGAGTAGGCTGAAAGAGACCAGTGGTAGAGGAAGCAATGGAGCTCTTTCTTATCTACCTATTGGCAATGTGTAAATGTGGCAATGTGGCGATGGGTTTGGCATTGGCAATCAAAGATTGTTTATTGCATTAATAATGAGTTACACATACTTCTGGTGTGTGTATGAGGGGAGAGCAGTGTGAGGAAAGATAAAAAGGAGTAAGGCTATGTCCTGAGAGATACATAATCTGGAATAGTGGTGAACTTAGAGGTGGGTAGAGTGCTGGGGGCTGGGTGGGCCACACCAGAGGAAGGCTGGGCAGTTGAAAGATTGGTCAAGGAAACACTGGCCCTCTCTATAGGGAAAGACCGGCAGTACTCCTTAATAACTGCTGGTCAATAAATTCTTTCAACCATTATGACCTATCTGGGCTGGATTTGTCAACATCTTGTTTCTTTCTAATTAGCAATTTATTCACAAGAAAGGGAACGTGGCATTTTTCTTTTTCTCCATTGGTGGCAATTTTAAAAGGGAGAGACTTTCATGCCACTGTAAGGGATGTACGATCCCTTGAAAGTGTCTTTAAAACGTACTATTCCTGTTATCAATGAGCATGAACAGAAATAGAAAAGTTCTGATGCCCATCTCTAAAATTGTTCTGTGTTCATTCAACATGTAAGCCTGGTCTCTACAGCAGGGCACTGTGCACGGTAAACTTTTACTGACAGAAAGGAAGCTGTAAGTGCTACAGACGAATCAAATTGAGTCTTTGCTGCAGGGAATACTGATTCCTAATAAAACGTCAGTGTTGCTTAGCACTTCCATGACTAGCTTCACAACATGAAAGGGAGTTTCTCTTTTTTTGGACTAAAATTAGTAAACTCCACAAAACACACAATGACTAAAAATCCCCGATTTGTGAAACATATATACACAAGCCACATCCATCCTCATAGACGAGGGAAAGGGTGCTCGTGCGGGAGTTAGGAATCCTGAGTCCTTGTCCTGACCAAGCCCTGGTTTCAGATCGTTTGATTTTCTCCCCAGCAGTAGGAGCTGGGTGAGTTACTTCATCTCTCTCAGCCTCGCTTTTTTAAACCAGCAGGTGAAAATATTTGAGTTGCTGTATTTAAGTTCTCTTTCCGCTCCTGAGGTCCTCCCGTCTGTGCAGAATCAAGCACGCAGCCAATCTAAACCACTGAGCCGTGTGCATCCGGAAGCACCAGTAATCTGCACATTTCAGATGTATTTCATTGATGCACTGAGCAAAGTTTCCATGTGAATTTGTTGTTCATTTAGTAAGGATCCCAAACGAATCCTACAGAATCCAATTGTGGTAAACAAGTAATTGAAGCAGTATCAGCTGATAGAAAAGCAGCTCATGAGAGGGAGCACTCAGAAGCCCCTGAGCGGGTACAGAAGGGCATGTAGATGCTTGGGATTGTGGCTGGCTGTCATGCCTCTGCAGTCACCTCCAGCTACAATGAGGAAGGAAGATGCACAGAGAGCGGAGACAAGCACCAGCTTCCATTTCCACCGGGTTCGTTTTAGCAAGTGGTCCAGATGGAATTGATGTCGACTCTCTGAGGAAATTGACAAATGGTTCCGTGGGGAGGATGGAATCTAAAGAAACAGTTTTTCTTCCCTTCCCTCCTACCTTGGGACTGAGGGTTGAATTACTTCTCTGACTTGATTCACTGCGGCTGAGAAGCTGGTTAAAGAGCCCTCTGTCTAAATGTTTGTTTGATGTCCTTTTAGCTGTAAGACTGTAAGAAAGGACCCAGAGCTGCAGATATTTTCTTCTTATTGAAGTGCACATATTTCATTAAAGATGACATGGCATGTGCCCATTTGCTGGTGGAGGCACTCTGTCTTGTCTGTCTAAGCTGACAACATTCTCTGTGGCCGGCCCATCCGTATTTTATCCGTGATATATAGACCCCCATTCTAATTATGTTCTTCAAGAAAAAAGCTCACACATCCGACCCATAACATTGAGGGAATGTTCTCCTCCTGCGATGAAAAGTAGAAAGCTCCCTCCTATTTTCTAGCAGATCATAGCGTAGGCCAGCATCACCTGCCACGGCGTGGGAGACAAATCGCTGTGCTTTTGTAAGCAGCCTACAGCGGCTATGCACAGCAGTTATTAGAGGAAGAACCCAGCGCTTGGACTGACCAGAATGGGCACGGCCAGAGCTGGGCACCGGGAGCCAAAGGATCTGGCTTCCAATCCTAACTTCCCTATAAGGAAACAATGTTACCTTCTCTCTTTCAGCCTTGGTGTCCATATCTAGAGGTGATGATATTATTATGCACTCAACAGATTTCCTAGGAAGATTAAAAGAGGAATAACGATCTGAAAACTGTATAAATTGAAAAGAAGTAGTGAAAAGCTTTCTACTACTATTTTATCCTCGTGATGATTTAGCACTCCACTGGCTAATGTGATACAGTATTAATCATGCCTTTAAGTTTTTCTGTGTTTCATGATGCTCTGACACCTTGGGGCGTGTGGACTCGGGGAGGAGCTGCTCCTCCGTCCTTTAGCTAATTCCCAGAGACAGTAAGAGACTCGCCTATGTGTGTGCCTTTGATACGCAAACCAACCCATCGCAAGTCTACATCCCCACCTGCCTCCTTTGATCCGACTCCTGCAGTCAGGGCCACTATATCTGCCCTAAGTCACCCCAGAGCCAAGTACTGGATAGGTAGGGGCCACTCCTATACCCCAGAGCCTGCCAAAAACATCAAACCATCCATCCTAAACCTTCAGCTTCTTTACTCTGCCTTGCCCATTCCTTCCCGTGAAATAAAGCCTTTTGCCTCTGCTTCCCCTTGGCTTCCTCTGCCTCCTGGCTGGCCGTGGTGCTTCCCCGGGTGGCCCTGGGTGGTGTGCTGTGCCTTCTGTTTCTAGGTCTCTATGACTATATACTTCTTCCTTGTGACAGTCATTTCCATGTCTCTATATCTTAACATAGCTGATTAGAACAAATCCCAGATGCCCACGTGGATACACTTTTGGAATGAGTGAATCCACGGGACAGAAAAGGCAATGGCTGTGAGTTTGGTGAAGACACTCAACTCTCCGGGCAACAGGGTTGGAGCAGGCGCAGATCAGTGCTGGCTTTCTGCTGCCTATTGGAGTCACCCAGGAGCTTTGAGAAACTGTGGATGCCTGGGCCCCTTCTCAGAGCAGGCATATCACCACCTCTTGGTGTGGCATTCTTTTCTTAAAACTCCTTCCAATGAGTTTAGTGCTCAGCCAGGACTGAGAAGCACTGGTGCGTTATCTGTGCATTTTTCTGAAACTTTAAAATATTTTCCTAAATAGACCCTGAGGGATCATGCAGGAAAAAAATATTTGAGAAAGATGAATTACATAAAGAAAGCTTCAAAATATTGGATCCTATAGGTGAGTCCCCGTTGGTGCAAAAGGAATATATTTACCATACTTTTGAAATGAAGTGGGAGGAGGCAAGGTTTCTCCCCATGTCCCAGCCGATCAGAAAACTGCCACACCCATCAAGATAGGAGGGTGACATGCGATAATATGGCCTTTCGGGTTTTCACTTTAGCTCCGAGCTGTTTCCTGGCAGGATCAGCTCCAGTGATGTATAATTCAGTGTTTTGTATCCAGGCCCTGGAGGCTGCCGAAATAGTTTATATAATGATTTTACTCAGGAGGGAAAAATTAATTGCATCTTCTTCACCAGTTGCTCGGTGCTACAGCTTCCTTGGAACAAGCCAGAATTCCCCTTAGGAGACCCAATTTCAAGTTAATATATAGTAATGCTGTACATGGCTTTATTAATCTAGAGGCAGGTGGAGGTGGCAGGCGGCAGGCTGGAGATGAGCACTCTTCTCCGGCCGGTCCATGAGCCTGCTGTGTACTCTTGGCCACACTTTTCTTCAGGTTCCTTCCTTACACGCGGAACTGGAATAATCACATATGCCTCTTGGGCACAAATTATAAAAACGAATGAGATAATGTCTTTGGAGAGATTTGAGTTCCTTGGAGAGCATTACTGTAAAACAGGCACACACACACACATTCAGGCACTTTGTCTCTCCATGTCCATTATCAATCTAACAAATGAAAAACTGTAACACACACACAGACACACACAAGTCGTAATTCTACCCCACCCATTATCTTTAAGAAAAAAGGCGGTTCTCCTCCGTGGAGCTGCTGGGAGAGTTAGTGCTAATGTCCTTGACAGGTTGCAATTAGAAAAGGATGTTTTACTTCCTGTAGCCAGTGCAGCTAGAACTCCGTGTGTTCTGCGGGAAGGACCCCATCTGGGGCTCAGGGAAGACCTCAGACATGTTTTCCAGTGTTTGGACTCCATCAAATCCCTGTTGTGTATTCTTTTCCCTGCTAATCGCTGGGGTGTTTAATTGTTAAAGCCATATGTGTTTCAAGGGAAATTGAATCCATATGTTTCTGATTCATTTGCACTGAGCTCATCAAATCATTGTTTTATAAGAGCTGTTTGCTGTCCAGGAAGAATTCCCAAGTGCCTCTTTATACACCATTCTATGCTTTTCAGCATCTTTAAAACAGGAAGCAAAACCCACTATCAATAGCCTACAATCACCTCTTCCTCCACCATAGCTTTCTAATAAGTTTCCCTTCTTGCAAGGGAGTCAGACAAGAAGATATTTTATAGACTTTCCCAAAGTGGGTTCCATAGAAACGACATGGTGGAGACTGAATTTACCAAAGTGAAGTAAGTTTCTTTCACTAATTTTTCAAGACTTTAAACAGGAAAATCCATGAAGGTGAAAAGTTTTCCTAAATCACTCATTCAACAAATATTTAGTGGGTACCTACTACATGCCTAGGCATAATTTTAGATGGTAGGCATGTTGCCATGAAAAGTTAGCCCGTCTTCACGAAATGTATATGCTATGGGGGATTTCCCAAACATATTTAAATCATGGGAACTAGTACTCTGGAAATCACTTCCAAGGAAATATTAGTTCATAGAAGGTACAAAATGTAAGGCCAGCTGACCTGAGTACTCCTGAGCATGTGCTCAGATTGGAAAATATGATGGCCATCTGCAATTATTTGTCTTAGGATACATGCTATGGGATAGAGAGGAAATAACCCATTAAACAAGGTCAGGTTATGATAAGTGCTATGAAGAAACTAAAGCAGTGGAGTTATGGGTGGGATGAGGGCTTATTTTCTATGTCATAAAGGAAGTGATGTTTGAGTAGTGTATTAGTCAGGGTTCTCCAGAGAAACATAACCAATCGGATTGATTGATTGACCAATATTTGTATGAGGAGATTTATTATAGGAATTGGCTCATGAGGATATGGAAGCCAAGAAGCCCCACGATGTGCCATCTACAAGCTGAAGAACCAGGAAAGCTGGTGGTATAAATCAGTGAGTCCAAAGACCTGACAACTAGGGTTGCCCATGTTTGAAGGTGGGAAAAAAATGGATGTTCCAGCTCAAGAAGGGAGAGAAAGAATTTGCCCTTGCTTCACCTTTTTGTTCCACTGGGGCTTCCAGTGGATTGGATGACGCCCACCCACAGTGGGGAGGATGATCTTCTTTACTCAACTTGCTGACTCAAATTTTAATCTCTTCCAGAAACATCCTCACAGACACACCCAGAAATAATGGTTTACCAGTTATCTGGGCATCCCCTAGCTCAGTCAAATTGACACATAAAGTCAACCATCACAAGTAGAGATAATTGAGTGAATGAGAGAGGGGAACTCGAGGGAAGATCTGGGAAGGGAGTGCGAATGTAATTGAGTTGGCAAATTTGTTTTTGCAATGAAATTACAGTTAAAGATAACTCGGTACTTACAACAGCTGAATGACAGCAGAGAAACTGGAAAGCATTTATGACTGTTACCAGCCAGACATAGGGAGGTGACCATTTTAATTTGCAATAACCTGGAACACGTGGGTCAGGTGGAATGAAGATGAGGAGTAGAGGGACAGCCTGATGAGAGAGACAGGCCAGGGGCATTCCTTTGGTCACTTCTGATTATAAGTGTTGCTAATTCCTAATGAAGAAATTAAGACTGTGTTATCAGGACCTGTGTGGGTGTGTTTATAGTATTGTAGAGGTCATCTTTTATCTAGAACCTTTCCCAATCAGGACAGCCTCTCCCCAACCTAGTGGCCTTCTTTTGTCACTATACGACTCAGACTGTCCAGTCAGAGTACATGTTCACCTGGTTCCAGTGACTGGTTCAAGAGAAGTCAAACAAAATTTGAGCTGGACCAATCAGATCTGAGAAATCTATTCCTCTCCTATGGCTAAATGCAAAGACCATGTGACCCAAAGCACCTGATATCAACCTTTGCCAGAACCAGGGGATAATGAAAGTTCTGGAATCTAGCCTTGCTTAAAGCCAGCACTGCTTCTGGACTTTTAATGATAAAAACCAACGTTCTCTTTTTTGGCTTCAGCTAGTTGACATCTTTTTCTTATCACTTCAACCATAAGAAGCCTAACAAAGTATAATTTAATTTAGCTACATGTTCTATACATATAATTCATTTCATAGGGTGGACAAATTCTATTCTTTCTTTGCTTCATGAAATTCCCAGTAGGGAGCTCCTTTCGGTGTTGTTAAAGTTTGGGACCTATACCAAGATGGAGTCAGGAGCCCAGACTGGAGAGATGTGGTCAAGTAGCAATCCTTCCAGAATGCTGCCTGAATACAACCTATCCTCATGTGATAATGCCATATTCTGTATCCAAATAATATTAATGAGATGGTGAATAAATGAATTAATGAGTTAACTCTCTGTGCACAGGATCCTCAGTCTGCTAAAATATTGTACCCCTTTCTACTACGATTAAAACTAGTGCACCTTTCCCTAAGTGTTTCCCTTTCTAGTGTTACTGAGCTGCCATCAGTTGGAGCATGGGGGAGGGAAATCCTTTCTGCTATAAAGCTATGCGAAGCCTGGGAAACAGAAGAGCTCAGAAACTTCCCACTGATGGTGCGTTCTGATCTCAGCTTTATCATGGGCTCTTTATATTTACCTTCGGTCACTTAAGAACATTCTCTCATTTCACTCTCACCTTATCCCTGTTTGCACAAAGACTTGTTTTTGTCTAATCTTAAAATGATGGTAATGTTGCCAAAAGGATATTACACGGAAGAGCCAATAAAAATGATTGAAATGCATTTTGAAATCATGAAAGCATCCTAAAATTGTTCGGCAGGAACTCCGTGAGGTTGTTTCTTGTTAATGGGAGGCTGCAGGTGAACCCGTGTCACCCAGAACAGCACAGCCCAGCCCAGCTCTCATGGCTTCAATGCCCACGTGGCTCATGATCTTAGATGAGACAATCTTTCTGAACCTCAATTAGTTCTAAATCCCATCCATTTAACTTAGTTAAAGGCAATTAAAATAAAAATTGTATAATTGCTAGCCTCTTGTAAATAGACATGATATTGATCCAAATGTTTAACAATGAAAGAAAGGGACTCTGTATGTTTGGATTCATCATTTATTCTCAGTGGTGGCACACAGTAGGCTCTCAGTAAATATTTGCTGACTAATGGTTAATTGATACATTGAATAAATACATGGATAACCAATCACCTATATAAGTACCCATTGACTAAGTTTCTCAAATCTTAGCAATGAAACTCAGAGTAAAGATCCTTGTGAAACACTGGCTATTTCCGAACAAACTCTGTTTCCTCCTCCAGTCAACTTTGCTGCATCTCTCCATCTGTGAGGGTTAATTTTACGTGTCACCTTGACTGAGCCGCGATGTGCCCAGATACTTGGTCAGACATCTTCTGGCTGTGTCTATGAGCATTTTGGGAGGAGATTAGCATTTGAATCAGTGGACTCAGTAAGTCCATCTCCCCACGGTGGGTGGGCGTTATCCAGTCAGTTGAAGATCTGAATAAAACAAAAATGCTGAGCAGGAAGGAACTTCTCCTGCAGCAAATTTATCTCCTTTTTGTCCTCTGGACAAGGCTGGACTTTCTCTCCTCTTTTTCATACTCTTCCGTCCACTGGCAATGTCCATCTCCTATATCTGCCTAGGGAAAGCCTGCTCTTATTTCCAAGAGCTGAACAAAGTGTACCTCCTTATGAAGTCATTCTTGATTTCCCTCAATGACGTGTAGTCTACTACGTTTGAGGTGGGCCTTTTGCATTTTTAAAGTTACGTCAATGGTAAAACCAGAGAAGTTGGAAAACAAGTCCTTTGATCAAAGGATGCAAAATTAAATCAAGATCTTGAAGGAACCATGGGCTAATTCTTGACAGGTGGTACATAACTCACAGAGGCAATCAGTACATTGGGCAGCATGCCACCCTCTCCTTGATCTACTCCCCCCTGGTGGCTTTTACCTGGTAACCATTGTCATAGAGATTCCTGGATTCCACTATGAACGTACATTGATGTGGCCTTGGCGTCTCAGAGCCCTCTCGAAACAGCTCATTGTGCTCTCCCTTCCTAATTCCAGCATGAAGAATAAAACAAATAGATCAAGTTAATAGCCAGCTCTTAGTGCAGAAACTCATTAATTTGGAGCTATGGCTGGAGAAGGAAGCAGGAAGCTCCATCCCCTTTTCTCCAACCTTGGTTCCTCAGTGAGATACTCTCTCAGTGGAAACATTGTCCAAAATAGTTATGCCTGGTGGTAAATAAGAGGCAATGGCTCATCCAGCTTCTGGGTTGACCGAGCCAAGTGTCCTGTTGAGAGAGGCGAGGTGTGGTGATCAGAATGGGTCTGAGGGCATCATTCAGGCGGAAGGACAGAGAAAAGCCAGTTGCAGTAGCCTCTTCGTATAATGGTGGCTAACCCATTTTATCAACCTTTTATCCTTTCTCTGCTGTTGAAACAAGGGATCGGTGGCTCCCTGAGGCATCTCTCCAAGCTTACATCATTAGAAAAGTGAGGTAATTCCTACTTGTTTAATTTACTCGTAATGCTCAATTCCTAATTGCTTCAACTCCTTTAGCTCAAGAAAGCACAAATTGAACTAATCTCCCAAACTGCATGCTGCGAGGCACAGATATTTCCAGTGCAATTACTCAAAACCACACCTGATAAACAGTGTAAGCTTCACTCTCATGTCAGGTAAGACCATCATGACAGCATTCTCTAGAAAATATCCCCCATCACAGAATATTGCTCCTCTTTTCACACTGAACATATTCCACCTCATGTTATTTCTGTGTATCATAGTTTCACTGCTACACCATATTTTTACTACTAATTCTGTCTTTCTTAAAAATTGTGAATTCACAGACTATCCTAGCTTCCCCCCTGCCAGCACCTCACACTGTTTCTGTCCTGTAATAATACTGGTTGACATTTACTGAGCTTTTTTTTTCTCATGCGTTAGGCATTGTTCTAGACACTCTATCTCTGTGAACACGTTTAATCTTCTCTATAACCCTTAAAGAGAGATACAATGATCATCCACAGTCTACAGAGGAGGAAACTGAAGAACAGAGAGATTTACTTTGCCCACTCAAATTAAAAAAAAAAAAAAGAAAATAGTTTCAACTCAAACAATTTGATTTCACAACCCATTTTCTAAGATAATATGCAATATTGCCTTTCTAGTAGGTTCTCTTTAAAATAAATTTTTATTGAACAAGTGTTATTGAATGGACTAAATCAAATTAAGGGAGGAGCGCTTTCTCAATAGATACCAATAATTGACTTGTGGAGGAATTCTGCCTGGTATATGGAGAGAATAAATCAGCAGTATTTTTACACGGCCTTCAGCCTTTATTTGTGCTAGTTAAACCAGTGAGTCACTTGTTCCCAGGGCTTTACTTTCAGACAAATCCCCATATATATTCTCTCTTAATCGAGCTAAAAAGGTCTAACCAGTGAAGAGTTAAAGAAGAGCCCAGGTGACAGTTGCTTGATGATAAAAAAGCTCTTCCACCCAGGGAAACCCGCTCTAAACTGAGCTTTAATAATTAATTTAATAATGGGTGATAGAGATGTGGGTACAAAGAGTGTGAATATGCTCTTGTTGGGTTTTCTACTTTCTCTAATGCTGTTTGATAGCTGGTGTGACAAATTACATAGATGCAGTAGTCACGGAAAAAGGAAAAAGAAATGCCATTGTGACAACACTGACAATTACCAGATCCCATCATGTGGAGCCTGTCGCCAGACATATTATCCCATGAAAATACAAATTTTATCTGTGCACTGTTTGAACTCCAGGATTTCACCCCATCATTGAACACACTCAATGGGGCCAAAGGAGCCATTTGCAATTCTGATAGGAATCAGAGCAGAAGAGGGTCTGGACCGAAGGGGCAGTCCCTGTCTCCACTTTTTCTGAGCGTGTTTGCTGTGTGAGGCTCGGCTCTTTAATCCTGCTGGGATCTTGGTTAGGATGGCCCAGTTCATAGTTGGTGTGACCTGAGCACACATCAAAAGGAAACCAGTAGACCAGAAAGCCCTGTTCAGGAGCTGCGGGCAGGCCAGTGGAGAGGTTGTACATCCACTCATCTGGCGAATGGGAAGAGATAAGTGTCTGTTTGCAGGCGGGTGACATGCTTCCTTCTTACCAGAAATGTGGCTTCTTGTTTAAGCAGGTTTAAAACTCCAGCTGTGTTTGTAATCCTCTAAGGGAATGTGATTTTAGAAACACTTGATATTCTTAAAACAAGTCATTTAATTATAAAAGGGCATCCATGTTTGAAAAGCTTTCTTTACAAAAATACTCAGGGTACACTTTCCATAACTGGAGTTTTCCGTCGGGCGTTTGATTTACAAAACCTGATTCACTGTCTGAATTTCACAAGTCCACAGAATGCATACAGTGAAAAAGAAATAAATGCTAACTTTAAGTGTATTTCATAAATAAGACTGAGTTTTCTGTACCTTGGTAAGTGTGGAACTTTCATTTCAAGACTTGCTTGGGACAGGTCCCTAAATGAAATTGACCCTAAGTGAATTGAAGTCTGTCAGACTTCAGTGACAATTCAGAAAGCAGGGCACTTAGTCATCTGGAATTTAAGAGACTCATTTTTAATCTCAACACAATACGCACAGCACTAAAATCTGCATGATATTAGATTTATTTGAATAATAAAATTGTAAGTGATTATAATGAACAATGAATAAGAGTTACCATTAATAATTACAGCTATTACTAAATTGGTTTTTATCACTGCCCACCTCACATTTACACCTAATATAAAAATATGATAAGGTTAGATTTGAAGAGGCAAGTAATAATGATAATAACATAGCAAAATCCTTGAAGGATCTCATTATACCATAGAGTGTAGATATCTTGCTGGTCAAATAATAGCCATCATGTGCATATTAACATATAGGGCACCATTTTCTCCAATCTAGAGAGAGTCTGACATGAAGGTGTTCACTCTCTCCTCTCCTACCAAAATCCCAAAGGTATTTTCCTAGTTTCAAAATAATAATTAAAATCTCATTTGGGGGACCTAGACGTGTAGCTATACGTACAAGGGTATTTCCCGCAACAAAATTGTTGTAATAGCCCTTGCCCTCAAAAAAAGAAGAAGAAAGAAAAGGAAAAGAAAGCCGACAGAAATGTTCATCAGTAGATTAAAGGTTGAATAAACGAGTGTGTTTATACTTTAGGATACAGTGTACTTATTTAAAAAGAATGATTTAAAAAAGAATAAGTTGGAGCTGTATGTATTAATTGAAAAGGATGCATATCATATTTTTTAAGTAAAAATATGAGAAAGTTTCACAGTAAATATTATATGATACAGCCCAATGGGGTTCCAAACGAAGAAAAAGAAAGAAGAGAAGAAAAAAAAGAATGGAGGGAGGAAGAGAGAAGGAAGGAGGGAGGGAAGAAGGATGGGAAGGAAAAAAGAAAGGAGGAAAAGACAGAGGAAGGAAGGAGAAGGAGGGAGAGGGTATCCTCTATGTTCGTATGAGCACGGAAAAATCATGGGAGCACATTGAGAACTGTTAACGTTATTCTGGAGATGGAAATTGTAGAGGAAAAGACTTAACCAACCATTTCTTTATAAACCTCTGCTTTGTTTTACTCATTGCACAAGTTTTTATTATTTTGTGATATTTAAGAATTTTAAAGAAGTAAAAAAAACACCAAACCAAAAACAAACAATAAAAACTTGTCTGTTTCCTTGACTCTCCAGTGCCCCATTTCCTAAGATGAGAAAGGATATAATGTAACTATTTTATTTTTCTGTGTATCCTTAACAGATACAAATTTAAAAAAACCAACAACAACCAAGCACACCATTGGTTTGGAACCTCAGAAAAGAAAAATATTTCCTTTATAGGCAATTACTTTCTATTCATTGAATATCTAGTTTTCAATGAGGGGCACTTATAATACTTAATATTTATATCATTTTTCATTATTTACAAAGTTCTTTCATGTTTAATTTAATATTCAGAGCAAAAACCTCAGGATTACTTCAGATGAAAGAGCAAGTGCCTATGATCCTCCCCCAGTTCTGCCATCAATAAAAATTAAACTTTCATTTGAATCTATGAGGTTTAGAATTATGCAGTGCTCCTTCTACTGAAGAGAAGATAGATTTCTTGTAGCAATTCTGTATGAAGAATGCATTTACAAAATATGTAAAACCACCCTAAGTATTAAATTCTACAAATAACAGAAGTAGTAATAGCGTATGATTCGTCCTTGGTGTAAGCAACCTACTGAAAGCAAAGTGTTTCCAGTTGTTCTGCAGGCTTTAGAAATGGCGATAATTAAAGTCTGGGGCTCATAACGCAAATGTCATCAGTTGACTGGGTCATGATAACGGTTCACCGTTCTTAATACAGTTTGGTACAAATGACATTTCTGGATTCAAGGCTACAGTGTTAATAGATGGCACTAGGCTGTTGCAGTTCACTTTTCCAATTATGGTGGACTCTTTCAGGAAAAACAAAGACATTTTAGATAGGAAAATGGCAATAGAATACTTGATTCTGTTAGAATAGGAAATACATCGTCCCAGTTCTTATATTTTGGGTAAAGAGAAAAAAGTGTATTATCGTGCTTTCTACTGTTATTGGTGGTCTTGCCTCATGCTTGCAATGATTGAAATGGGTAGATGGGTGGGTTGGAAGGTTGTTATAATGTTATTTTGTTGTAGGTGAAACAGAAGCAAAAAGCTACCTTGGATGCACGTTATTCAGCAGGATGGTAGGAGTGAAACCCCGTTTTCCCGACTTAACTCACACTATGCTGTGTTCCCCTAATTAAAACACTCAGATTGGTCTTGTTCATGGCCTTATTCCCAGGGCTCAGCACAGAGAATGGCTCAAAATCAAATTCCATAAACATCTGCTGAATAAATGAATGAATGGAACAAGAAAATGTTCTGGCTCAAACGCCTTCCACTCACCAGCCTGAGCATCTGATCTTACATGTGGAATACTGTCGTCTAGAAAGGCGGCTTTGTGCAGACAAATAGTAACTTGGGTAGGTCATGTCTAGGTTCGCTGACATTCCAAGCTGAGGTATCTTCTTTGTTTCCTTAATTGTATGTACGTGTCCAATATCCTTAAGTGGAAATGACTTAACTTTGGAACGGGAGGTTAGAAAAATCCCCTCTCCTCCCCAATTTAAATCATTTCCAAATCACATCCACCTCAGTTTAGCGGGAACTAAAAGTCAAACTTTCACTTTGATGTCAGAAGGAAAGTTGATGATGAATCTCTGTGGTTGAGTTTTCAGATAGTGTTCTGGGAAGCCTTCTTCCCTCCTGCCTTTCCTCTCCCCACCATAGCGTTGATGGGTAATCCGCATTGGGTTTAACCATCTTTGTTTCTTACTCATTCAAACCAACGACCAGTAGCACATATCTGCAGGTCCCTGAGCAAGAGTAAGGAAGTCTAGAATGCAGCAAAAACACTTCCAGGCCGGCGTGGAACCCTAAGCCGTGGTCTCAGTAGCCCTGTCTCTGAATCTCCAGGGCTAAATGGTCTCCGATCTACGCTGTACTTAGACTTGCACAAGAATCTAAAGATAAAAAAAGAGGTCTCTCCTTCAAGTTATTTATATTCTAATGAGATCTAGATGGGGTTAGGAGCAGGCCTGGAAATGGGCATTGTTTTGTGTGTATACTACAACACAGCAACATTTATAGGCTTACTATGTAATTTTGGGCAAGTAATATTAAAAAAAAAGATGGAGGACAATGAACTACCATGACACACCTTTTAGAAAGGCCAAAATTTGGAACACTGACAACAGCAAATGCTGGCAAGGATGTGGAACTTTCATACATCACTGGTGGGAGTACAAAATGGTACAGCCACTTTGGAAGACCATTTGGCAGTGTCTCGCAAAACTCAACAGACTCTTACCATACGTTCCAGGAATCTCGCTCCTTGGTATTTGTACAAAGGAGTTAAAAACTTACATCCATACAAAAACCAGTACATCAATGTTTGTAGCAGCTTTATTCATAATTACCAAAATTTGGAAGCAACCAAGATTTCCTTCAGTAGGTGAATGGATAAATAAACTGTGGTACATCAGACAATGGAATATTATTCAGTGCTAAAAAAATGAGCTATCAAGCCATGGAAAGGCATGGAAGAACCTTAAATGCATATTATTAAGTGAAAGAAGCCAATCTGAAAAGGCTACTGGGAGATAATAGAAAATATATATATTGGTCTCTGCCTCTGATTCCTGACACAGAGTTCCTGAAACCCTTGTAAATTCCTAAGCAAAAAGAACACTAGAAGCATCTCTTGTTATAATCAGGAGACTCTGGGTGGTCTCCTGGATGGCTCCTGGATGAGGCCTGGTCACCAGAAAGACCAAGCCATGAGTAGAAGCTTGGAATTTTTAGCCTCACCCTCCGCTTCTCTAGAGAGGGGCTGGAAATGGAGTCAATAATTAATCATGCCTACATGAGAAAGCTTCCACAAAATCCCAAAGGTGCAGAGTTCAGACAGCTTCCAGGCTGGCAAACACATCCGCAGCGAGAGGGCGAGGCACCCCAACTCCTCGGGGACAGAAGCTCCTGAGCCTGGCATCCTCTCGGACTTCTCCCTGTGTGTCTCTTCATCTGGCTATTTATCTATATCCTTTATCATATCCTTTGATAGGATAAACTGGTAAACCTAAGTGTTTCCTTGAGTTGTGAGCCACTCCAGCAAGTTAATCGAACACGAGGAGGGAATCACTGGAACCTCTGATCTACAGCCCGTTGGTCAGAAGCACAGGTGATAACCTGAGCTTGCTAGTGGCATCTGAAGTGGGGATGGGAGGACGGCCTGGTGGGACTGAGCTACCTCTGGGTAGATGGTGTCAGAACTGAGTCAAATTGTAGGACACCCACTGGTGTCGGAGACTTGCTTGTTGTTGTGGGGGAATACTACCACACATTTGGTCACCAGAAATGTCAGAAGTGAAGTGTTGTCTGTGAAGGTAAAGGAGACACATAGGAGAGACACACACAGTAGGGAAGAACTGGGTTTTCCCTACATAGGAAGGAAAAAGCTGAGTTTTTCCATGATAGCTACATGCTGTAGGATTCCAACCATATAACATTCTGGAAAAGGCAAAACTATGGAACAGTAAAAAGATCAATGATTGCCGGGGGCTGGAGAGGACGGATGAGCAGGTGGAGCACAGGGAATTTTGAGGGCAGTGAAACTACTTTGTAGGATACTATAATGATGGATACATGTCATTACACATTTGTCCAAATCCATAGGATGTACAACACGAAGAGAGAACCCTGATGGAAACTGTGGACTTTGGGTGATGATGACATGTCAATGTTGGTCCATTAATCATACTAAATGTACCACTCTGGGAAGGATTTTGATAATGGGGAAGGCTGTATGTGTGGGGCCTGGGGTATATTAGAAATCTCTGTACCTTGCTCTCAATTTTGCTGTGACCCTAAAATTGCTCTAAAAAAAAATAAAGTCTTGGAACTGGCCCGGTGGGGTAGTGGTTAGGTCTGTGCGCTCTGCTTCAGAAGCCTGGGGTTTGCAGGTTCGGATCATGGGCTTGGACCTAGCACCACTTGTCAAGCCATGCTGTGGCAGTGTCCCACATAAAATAGAGCAAGATTGGCACAGATGTTAGCTCAGTGACAATCTTTCTCAAGCAAAAAGAGCAAGATTGGCAACAGACTTTAGCTCAGGGCCAATCTTTCTCACAAAAAAAAAAAAAGAGAAAAAAAGGAAAAAGAAGTTTTAATTTACCAAAAAAAAGGTTTATCTTACAGGCCAGAAAGTAAAAAGTGCTCAGAAAACAAAAGGGAGCCAATCTGAAGAAACTCCCAATGGCCAAACCAGGATCAATTAGAGCAACAAAATAAAGTAGCATTAGATTATAAGCTAAAGTATAAAAAATTCCATGAATCTATACTGATACAAATATATTACTGAATAAATAGAGGAGAAGAGATAAATCCTCCTGACAGAAGAATTCCAGATAATTCACGTAGATAATCTTCCGTGTAGGAGGTGAGACTGAGTCCCTGTCCTCCTTCTTGGGAGTGAGCCGCTCTCAGTGACTTGCTTCCAAACAGCAGAGCATGAAATGGGGGAAAAAGTAACTTGACAGTGGAGGAACCTGGCACAAATGACCTTGGCCAGCTGATCGAGGTCAACATCTTCTGTGATGAACCATCTTAATAGCATGTACCCTTGATATGATGTGATGAGAATGGTACCTCACCTCTGTGGTCTTCCTCCCCCAAACCCAGAACCGCAGGCTAATCAAGAGAAGAATATCAGACAAATCAAAACTGAGGGACATTCTATAATACGCTTGACCAACATTGCTCAAAATGGCCGAGGTCATTGGAAACAAGGAAAGTCTGAGAACTTGTCACGTACTAGAGGAGACTAAGGAGATATGACAGCTAAAGGCGGTGTGGTATCCTGGATGGGATCCTGGAATAGAAGAACGACATTGGGAAAACATTGGTGAAATCCAGATCAAGTGCGGAAGTTAGTTAATAACAATGTACCCCTGTTGGTTTCTTAGTTCTGACAAATGTATCATAGTAACGTAGATGTTAAAGATAGAGGAGATTGGGTGAGAAGTGTATGGGAACTCAGTACTATCTTGCAACTTTTTTAAAAACTAAAAGTATTCTAAAATTTAACAGACTTATGAAAAGACGAAGGATATTAATGTTGAACATCTAATCTAACCCAATTTCCTCCTTTGTGAAGATAAGAAAAATGGGACCCAGAGACATTGGCCAAGTTCACACTTTGATGATTTCATAACTATGCATACCCAAGGTGCCCACTTCCCCAAACTCTTTCCTATACAGGAAAAATAAGATAAAGCCTGTTAAAGAGTTTTCAGATTTAAGAATATAGCTTACTTACTATTGTTAGCTTTATACACTTCGAGAGAAACTGACGTGCAAAATTATAACATACATGGGTCAGCGAATGCTAATCTACTCGTTAACTGCTTCTTTGTTTTATTAAAGAATTCACCCAAGTTCCTTTAATAGCAAGCTTCTGTATTGAACTAGTAAATTATTTACTCACTTTCCTAGATGCAGCTAATTTTTTACAAGTAATTTATGCCCAGACTATTGCTCTAAAAATAAGCTCTTTCTAGATTTAGAGTTGCAACCCTATTTCCCTTTTTAAATATTTGTCATTTAAAGGTAGCAAGTTATGTGAAATGTTTTAAGAGTATATTAAAACTTCAAACAAATAGACATTATTATTGAGCAAAGGACTTTTATCTTTTAATGACTAATCTTTCATTTTGTGCATAGTGAAAATCTCCAATGCTAGTCCAGGATTTACACTTTTTAGTGAAATGTCTTATCTAACCCAAATCTGCAGCCTAAGCTATAGAAACTTAGAAAACAGAGAATTATTGTGGAAACATAATTAATTGAGGCCTTTAATTGTATATGTTGGTAAAATCCATGATCTGAACTCATTTGAGTAACAACAAATTTAAATGGATCCCCTGGTGAAAAAATAGTAAAACATGATGCTCACAGGGTCATTTCACGTAAGACAATAGAAATATTTAGCTGACACCAATTTTTTAATCACTCCCCCTTCCCCTTGGTTATTAGGAAGTATCTTTTATCTTTGCAGCCGTTAAGCAATTCCATTTGACTTTAGTGTTTGTAGCAAAATGTGACCAGGGCAGGGCTAACAGAAGGTTTCTTAGTCAGCTGTCTGCCTGTTTTTAATATTCTACTTCTTCCTGGGGTTTCTCCTGTAAAAAACACAAGCCATCCATTGCTCACCCTGGCACCACATGTTCACATAGCTTTTAAAAGTGAATATAATCTTTTCTCAGACTCTTAGAACTGGGTCAGTGGAAAGGCACACATAAGAGAGAAGATGTCTGCATTGTCTGCCATAATATTCAGACAAGAGCAGTCCACACTCTGTTTCAACGTACCTGTGCCTGGGACCCGCCAGGCGGGGTGGCCCATTCCGTTTGATTGATGATCGTGTGTGTGTGTGTGTGTGTGTGTGTGTGTGAGGAAATTTCACCCTGAGCTAACATCCATTGTCAACCCTCCTCATTTTTTTTTTGCTTGAGGAAGTTTAGCCCTGAGCTAACATCTGTACCAATCTTCCTCTACCTTTGTATATGGGACGCCTCCACAGCATGGCTGACGAGTGGAGTAGGTCTGTACCTGGGATCCGAACCTGTGAACCTGGACTGCCAAAGCAGAGCACATGGAACTTTAACCACTCAGCCATAGGGTGGCCCCTAGATGATTTTTTAAAAGAAAGTTCTTCCTTGCATTGAAACAAAATCTTTTACGCTAGTGGTCTAGCTGCTTTTTTCTCAAACAAGAAAGGCAAGGAAGACAACATTCTTATATCAATCTTAGAGAAAGGAAATGTGTCAGGGAGGTTGCAAAGCTGGTAGTGGGTAGACCTGGAGTTAATCCAATCTCGTCTGACTCCGAAGGTCTTCATCATGGATGCTACACCATTCTAGTTTAGCATCATGGAGCCTCTCGACTCTAAACGAGACCAGATGCCCAAGGCAATTAGTGGGAGCTGAAATCCAGCCGGTGCTGTGATGGAGGATTGTGTCTGCTGGAGGGGAGAGGAACACTTTTCTAATTTACAGTGTCCACTCAGGCATGGGCTTGCAGGACTGTGTTAGCTTGGAAGGGAAGCTGTATCTGATGCACACAGAGCTGCCCCATGGGGAGGTTGTGGCCCCATTAGCCTGACCCATTTCTCATGATCTTAGTAATCACTTGTTTTGCTAAAGAATGCTCCAGAATCACCCTTTTAATGACCTGCCTGAGTATTTTCCTTGGAGTGATGACGAGGCTACAAGTCTATTGTATCCTGATTTCCAACCCCCCACACATGCATTTTTTGAATATTCATTCAAAATATATCCACATCAAGACTTCCAGCGCTTCTACTGTCTACGTTAGTTCTCAAAGACTCACACCCATCCACAAGTTCTTCTACCGCCCTGGGGAAGAATAGCTGAGCTTCAAGGCTAAAAGTCATCTCAAACAGTTGGATGTCCTCTTGCAGTATCCTTACCCTTTTTCACTTATAGATCAGTTGTCATAATCAGAAAAAAAAGAAGAAAGAGGGGACATGAGTATGTATGCTTTTTTCTCTGTTGTGTATATTTTGCGATCGCTGCAAACACATGGCCTATCCTGACCTTGCTCTCCTTCCGGCATAGACCTGACTTGCAAACTTTTTTGTGGTTATGAAATGGACACAAAGGAATTAAAGTTTCCCTGGATTAGGATGCAACTGTGCCTATACGCACAAGGTTAACATGGGAAACAAAGTAACCAAAGTTTCTGAGCTTGCCTTGCAGAACAGCAGGAGGATGGCTAAGAGAGTAGCTTGCTGACAGCCTCTGCCTGACTAAGCATCTTGCAGGAGCTTTGAGAAGCTAAAACGACTGATCGTAAGCTTTCCACAACACAGACTAAAAATCATTGCATGCAACACATAGAAACCCCTGGAATTCGCACATGTGACTCATGAAGAAATATGAAAGACAGTCGCCCCTGTGCAGAGGACTCTTAGAACCTCAGCCCCAAGGCCACCTGCTCCTCCTCCCCATCTTACTCTCACAGTGTGCTTTGGAAAAACACTTAGAAATGCACATAGGCAAGTTAATCCATAACCAGTAGAAAGAATGACTTGTTAGCAGAAAATTTGTGCCCTCTGTCCAAACTGTTCCCTCTGCCCCAGGTAAAGAAGTAACGGAGGTTTTCTTAGATTCCTCAAGAATGTTGCGTTCAGCAGGTCTGCTACGGACAGGCACCCAACGTTCTGTGGTCATCCATCACCTGACATTTCTGAGCCCCCTCCCCAGCCCTGTTTGTCTTACAGAAGTCATTTCCAAATCAGTTCCCCTTTAAGATGGTTTTATTCTGCACGATAGTCTGCCATCTTCCAATTTGTTAGCTTATCACTTATTGAAGTTCTTTCTCTACCACCTCCTGCTTGGCCTTTTATCTTGTGGTGAGCAGGTTAAGCCCTTGCCCGGTATCAGTTATTGTTGCCTTTTGCATTTTTCACAAAACTTTGCTCATTCTGAGACTGGTCCTTTAGACTGCACCATTCTTCCGCTGGAGTCCCTCACTAGGTATCTTGCTTGTCATGTTTTACGTGGCTCAGCGTTAGTCCTTCTGTGAAACCTGTTACGGTGCTTTTGTAACTTTCCCGGTTCTTCCTCATCAGGGTTATTTGGATCTTAAGTATGGTGTATACGTGATAAACCATGGAATTTGGAGTCCATGCTCTTTCTTTGCTATTCCTCTAAATATTTTCATATTCTAGCACTAGTCAAGGGACATATTGCGAGGAAAATACAGAAATCTGCAAAGATTTAGAATTTTTAATGTCTTTGGCTTATCAATTCTATTTACAGGAATTTAACTTAAGGAAATATTCATGGATAGGTGCAAAGATACTTACATGCAAAGGTGTTTATACTTAAACATATACTTAAAGATGATAACATTTGAACTAACCAAACCTTAGAAACAATTTATATGTTTAGCAACTGAGCATTATTTAAATACATTATAGTAGCTCTATCTAATGGCTTATTGGACAGTCTTTTAAAATCATGCTGTAAGTATAAAACTCCTAGAAGAAAACATAAGGGAAAAGCTTCATAATATTGGTCTTGGCAATGATTTCTTGGATATTACACCAAAAGCACAGGCAACAATAGGAAAAAATAGACAAGTGGGACTGCATCAAACTAGAAATCTTCTGTATGGCAAAGGAAACAATCAAGAGCGTGAAAAGGCAACCTATAGAATGGGAGAAAATATTTGCTGACTATATATCTGATAAGGGATTAATATCCAAAATATATAAGGAACTCCTACAACTCAATGCCAAAAAAACCCCAAATAACCCAATTAAAAAATGGGCAAAGGTCTTTGAATAAATGTTTCTCCAAAAACATACAAATAGCCAACATATATGAAAAGATGTTCAACATCACTAATCATCATGGAAATGCCAATCAAAAGCACAATGAAATATTACCTCACACCTGTTAGGATGGCCATGATCAAAAAGAAAAGAGAAAATAATAAGTGTTGTTGAGGATGTGGAGAAACTGTGCACTTGTGTGCTGTTGATGGGGATGCAAAATGGTACAACCGCTATAAAAAACAGTATGGAGGTCCTGCAAAAAATTAAAAATGGCATTACCATATGATTCAGGAATCCCACCTCTGAGTACTTATCCAAAAAGTTGAAAACAGAGTCTCAAAGAGATATCTGCACTCCCTTGTTCATTGCAGCATTATTCACAACAGCCAAGAGATAAAAGCAACCTCAATGTCCATTGATGGATGAACGGACAAATAAAATATAGTAAATATATGTGCATATATCTATATCTATAAAATGGAATAGTATTTAGCCTTTGAAAGGAGGAAGTCATGCCTTATGCTACAACATGGATGAACCTTGAGGACATTATGCTAAGTGAAATAAGCCAGTCACAGAAAAACAAATACTGTATGATTCCTCTTATTCTAGATCTCCAAAGTAATCAAACTCACACAAGCAGAGAGTGGAATTGTAAAGGCCAGGGCCTGGGGAGTGGGTGGTGGTGGAAATGAGCTGTTGTTCAATGGTTATAAAGTTTCAGCCATGCAAGATGAAAAAATCCTAGAGATCCGTTGTACAACAAAGTGCGTATAGTTAACAATACCGTACTATACCCTGAAAATTTTGTTAGGTGGGTAGGTCTCATGGTACGCGGTTTTTGCCACAATAAAACAAATTGTGCTGTGGAAGAACGTTTGCAGATGGGAAAAAGTTTACAAGATGTTGCCCATTTTGAAAAACCAAGTTATGTATGATATATTCAACTTTTTAAAAAAAGTCATGTATGAAAACATCTAGGAAATAAACTGGATATGACACCCAAATGGTAGCAGTGCTCATCTTTGCATTTCCATGCTGCATGGACTCTTCAGGTGAGCAGTAGCACGGGAAACACACGAGCACCAGAGTAGTTATAGTTTGGTATCCAAATGTCATCTACAAGGAAAAGGGGACTTAGATGACGGTGAGAATTGCATGGGAAATAACAGGACATAACACGTATAGGAAGTAAGGTTACCTCAATGATCATTATTTTGCTTATTTTTCCTGTTTAAAAATGTTTTTATTTTTGTGTGTGCATTTTTGCATCCAGTCAAATCGTAGCGATATAGGTTTAATTGTGTAGCTAATAGACGCTCTATGTCATTTATCTATGTATATATATACATGATTTTTTTCTCTTTAACTCTTTCTGTTTGTCTCCTCTGCTCAGGCTAATATTGGGTTTTATTCTTTGCATTTTTATCACAAAAGAAGTAAAAAGGTTCCTATGTTTTCCCCTTCCTGTCAATCTATCTATTTCTTGGCATCTCAGTTTCTTCAAAAAGGATTTGGTAGATAATTTTTACAAAAAAGGGCTCATTTATATTTTATACTCAGAGTAGTTAAAATAAAGATAAAAGAGAGATCAGAAACCATATGGAAAGAGAAGGAGAAGAAGATTTGAATTCTTAGGGAAGAATCACTGTGAATGAGCACAAAATTGTTTTTCCTGTCGCAAAGTCAAACAGAAATAAGGCGATACTGTACATGGTTTGGTCTGATAAAAGAAACCGTACTGACTTGTCAGAAGAAACTACTTTTCCCCTGATTTTGAATTCTTGAGGAAATTGTGTAGACTCTTAAATTAAGGATGTAAAATGACATAAACAATGTCTTAGAACTATGTTTCTAGAAAAAATATACTTTGAAAATTATGTTTATTATCTTGTCATAACGTTCTAAAAATAATATCATAGAACAAAGAAAGACAGAATGGAAATAAACCATACTGTTTGGGAAATGAGACTATCTGTGATCTTTTTCTCTTTTTTACCTTCCCCCATTTTCCAGTTGTCTACAATGAGTACAAATTACTTATATAAGGAAAAGATAGACTTTATTTAACGATAATAAATAAATGCACTTTGTGACGGCATTTTTTTATACCAGCTCTTGATGAAAGCTGGGAGCATAGTCACAAATCTCAGTCCAGGGAAAGCAATTCTGTGAGGGCTAAATTAATATAAACCAAGCAGTTTACATTCTAACGTTCTGCTTGGCACGTGTGTCTAATGAGGATGCTGATCTCCTTAGACTAGCTCTCAAATACCATTTATCTCAACTGCATTTTTGACATGGGTTAAGTAGAAGTCAATCTGAGGTTTCACTCTCAGGTTATTACTGAGACACAGAGATTCTCAACTTACGGTAGACCTTAGATGCTCAAGAAGGGATGTCAACGTGAAACCATGAAATCTAAGAGCTGCTGACTCATGTGATCTTCCAAAGTGGGGCTGCTCCACCTCCATCAAGCTCCAGGGAAGGAAGTTTGCTTCAGAGCCAAACTATTTTTTTTAATTGGCCCGAAATCCTGCACGAGCACCCAGTTGAGTCTCCGTAACTCTGAACCAAGAAGCTTACGAAAAACTTTTTTGGTCTGGACTTTTCAAAAGACAACACGCCTTTGAAGTGGAGTATTTGCCTAGTTCTTAACAATCCTGGAAAAACTCTTTTGTCTCAAGGAAACAGCAGCTATTGGTTACCTGTAAGTGTCAATTATCCTGCTCTGTTAAGAATCATTGACTGTAGCCACACTGTCATATCTAGTTGTAGAAAAACTTTTAACAGCATGCATGGATAGGACATTCCTTTGGCATTTAATATGCACTAAAAAAACCGCTCTTGATATACACAACTCTTCCGTTCTGTTCTATAATATTCTCAAAATGACAAAATTATAGAGAACCATTACCAGTTGCCAGGGGTTAGGGATAGTGGGGGGAAGGGGTGTGGGGGATGTTTTGGTGATGGAACAGTTCTGTGTCTTAATTGCAGTGGTAGTTACAAGAATCTACTCATGCAATAAAATTGCATGGACCTACACACACACTCACATATAGAAGAACACACAATCTTAGAGAAATCTGAATAATTTCAAATTCATTGTGGATTGTACTAGCATCAGTTTCCTGCTTTTGATATTGTGTTATAATTGTGCAAGACATAAGTTTTGGGGAAAACTGGGTGAAGGGTACATGGGAACTTTGTACTATTTTGCAAATTACTGTGAATCCATAATCATTTCAAAATAAAATATTAAAAAAAATAAAATTTCTATTACAGGCCCAGAAAACCTCAGTAAAGTTTCGTTCAATTTTTTTCACTATCTTTCATAAAGAATTTTTCCAGGTGCTAAAAATGGGAATCTCTAGGTACACAGCTTCTTTGGGAGATGCTGGCTCCCCACATCTCAGAGTGAATATTGACTGAGCACCCGGACAGTTGGGGATGACTTGTTCCCAGAGGTCACATCCGGGAAGTCATCTGCGGTACCTTCTGGTCTATCTTTCTGTCTTTGGTCCCTTTTAACTCCTACCTATTTTATGAAAAACCCACTGAAAAGCCTTCCTTTCCTGCACCAGGATCTCTTCTAAAGATCCAGCTTGTTTCCAGGTAAAACAGTTCCCCTGGTAGATGTTCAGAGATCATTTATTTGAAGAAGAATTAACCTGGCTCTCCCACTTACACTGCAATCACATCTATCTGGTGTGACCCTTTCAGGCCCATACTCTTGTCTGTTTTGCTCCATGCTGCATCCTCAGCAGGCTTGGCACATAACAACATCATTGAAAAGTGCTGTTGAAATAATGCCTAAGTTACTCGTATTTATATAATTGGCATTCTAATGTTTGTAGAATTGCATTGATAAGTATGACAGGGACAAAATTCATGAATATGTTAGTCTTTAGAGTATTTATTCTCTCTTCCATCCCTCCTCTCTCACCATAACTAAAGAGAATTCTATCTTTAACTATTTAGTTTCTCCAATAGGAGAGTGTGATTTTTGCCAGGCCAGCTCTGAGATTTTTTTGTGATGAGAGGGCAGGGGAGGGGAAGAGAAGGGAGGGGAGAGGGGAGAGGAGGAGATGGGAAGAGAAGAGAGAGAGAGTGGAAGGGAGAAGGAGAGAAAGGGAATGAGAGAGAGAGAAAAAAAGAAGAAGAGGAGGAGGATGTGGAAGGAGGAGGGAGGGGGAAGGGAGGGGAAGAGAGGGGACAGGGAGGGGGCGGGGAAGGGAGGGAGAGGCACAAGAGACAGGAAGGCCCAAGTGTCAGGAGGAAGAAGAGTGCTGGCGCCTTCTGGACAGCAGGAGCAGAGGAGCGAGGGGCCTAAGAAGAGCTGCACTTGACTCTTCTGGAAGGAAGCTTGGAATGTGGCAAGTGAGAGGGTTCAGAGCCACTTCTAGATTTTTTTCTTTTCTGTTCGTATGCTTGTGGGATTATTTCTTAATCCTCAAAATGGAAAAATTGTGTCAGGCTCTAAGCGAAAACTTTTTTATTTTTATATTTTTGGACCATAGTAAACTCTTCAGAATTTCAAACTCAGTTTTCTAGCTGTTTCTAACTTTGGGGAAGGTTCTTTTATGGCATAGACTCGGGATTTCTTGAATGAATAATGGTATTCCTGCTCCATTTATTCTGCGGCGGAAACAATGCTGAGGGTCAGGTGCAGCCTTATTCTCTACCCTACCGAGCTATTGTATTTTCTCATTGTTTCTTCTTTTCTCCTTTCCTTTGCATTTTTTGAGAGCGAATAATTTGTTTTCTGTTACCTTGATAGAATTTTAGGCTTTTTTTCTACTGTTTTCTACTTCCAGAGCAGATTTGAACTATGTTATTGTATTTTTAGTCTTGTCGCTTAAAAAAAATTCTCTGCTTTGCATCTAAAAGCATTTCATCGAAAGCATCTAAAATGAAAATTTCACGTAAAATTTTCATTTTCATCAGTTCACTTTTCCTCTCACTTTTGACCTTTTGTCTCATAGAATCGTATTTTCCTGTATTTTGAACATGAGAAGAAGCCTTCTAAATTAGTTTTCTCTTTTCTGCAGTAATGTGTGTATGTATGGATGTGCTTCTATATGTATAAATGATTAAAAGGATTTACATAGAAGTCAGCCCTGGTGGTCCAGCCCCGCTGACCGGTGATCCCTCTGATGTGAGACCTAAGTGGGCCCCTCAGGAAGCGTCCACGTATGCTGGGGAAGCTGGCTGTCCACTTGGGGCTCTCTTCTACCCACTGGAGAAAACGTGGGCCCAGGGGACTATCTTGGTGTTGCCTTGGGCTGGCCTGGGGAGGGATGGTGTGGTCAGAGTGGACCAGCTCCTTTTCCTCTTCTAATGCTGTTTTTCCCAGTTTTTGCAGTCCAGGGCTGTGCTTCAGCCTCACCCCCATGTTCCAGAATTTTCACAAAGGCGTCTTGTCTGTGGATAGTTATTAGTTAGTCTTTCCGTGAGAGACTGTAGCTGCGGACCACCTGTTCCATCATCTTGCCAATATCTGACTGGATCTTTTCCAATTATCTTCTAGTTGAGGCAAGAAGGTCACTTCACCCTCTTAGTTTTCGGTTTCGTTAACATAACCTTCGACTTTAAAACAGGATTATTTCTACATATACTTTAAAATTTGCTATTTCTGGCTGAACTGAATTAACTGATGATGGCCAGTTCTTTCCTGACACATCTTTCCTGTTCTTTTTTTCCTTTTTATTGCAGTAACATTGGATTATAACGCCATGTAACTTTCAGATGTACATCGTAATATATTTTGAATTCTGTGTAGATTACATCATGTTCACTAGCCAAAGATTAATTATAATCCATCACCACACATGAGCCTAATCACCCGTTTCACCCTCCCCCTCCCCCCTTCCCCTCTGGTAACCACCAATCCAATCTCTGTTGCTATGTTGCTATGTGTTTGTTTGTCGTTGTTTTTATCTTCTACTCATGAGTGAGATCATATGGTATTTGACTTTCTCCCTCTGACTCATTTCACTCAGCATAGTACCCTCAAGGTCCATGCATGTTGTCACAATGGCTGGGTTTCATCGTTTCTTATGGCTGAGTAGCATTCCATTGTGTGTGTGTATACACATCTTCTTTATCCATTTGACCCTTGATGGGCACCTAGTTTGCCTCCAAGTCATGGCTATTGTGAATAATGTTGCAATGAACACAGGGGTGCTTGTATCTTTATGCATTCGTGTTTTCAAGCTCTTTGGTTAAATACCCAGCAGCGGAATGGCTGGATCATATGTTAGTTCTATTCTTAATTTTCTGGGGATACTCCATACTACTTTCGTAGTGGCTGCACCAGTTTACATTCCCACCAGCAGTGTACGAGGGTTCTCTTCTCTCCACATCCTCACCAACCCTTGTTTCCTGTCTTGTTAGTTATAGCCATTCTGACCAGGGTAAGGTGATATCTCATGGTAGCTTTGATTTGCATTTCCCTGATAGGTAAGATGTTGAACATCTTTTCATGTGCCTGTTGGCCATACATACATCTTCTTTGGAGAAATTTCTGTTCAGATCTTTTGCCCCTTTTTTAATTGGGTTGTTGGTTTTCTTGTTGTTGACACATATGAGTTCTTTGTATATTTTGGATATTAACCCCTTATCAGATATATGGTTTGCAGATATCTTCTCCCAATTGTTAGGTTGTCTTTTTGTTTTGTTGATGGTTTCCTTCGCTGTGCAGAAACTTTTTGGTTTGATAGAGTCCCATTTGTTTATTTTTTCTTTTGTTTCCCTTCTTCGGTCAGAGATGGTACTTGAAAATATGCTAAAGACCAATGTCAAAGAGCATGCTGCCTCTGTTTTCTTCTAGAAGTTTCATGGTTTCCGGTCTTACATTCAAGTCTTTAATCCATTTTGAGTTGATTTTTGTGTGTGGTGTAAGATAACGGTCCACTTTCATTCTTTTGCTTGTGGCTGTCCAGTTTTCCCAACACCATTTATTGAAGAGACTCTTCTTTCTCCACTGTATATTCTTGGCTCCCTTGTCGAAAATTAGCTGTCCATATATGTGTTGGTTTATTTCTGGGCTCTCGATTCTGTTCCAGTGATCTGTGTGTCTGTTTTTGTCCAGTACCATGCTGTTTTGGTCACTATAGCTTGTAGTATATTTTTGCGATCAGGGAGTGTGATGCCTCCAGCTTTGTTCTTTTTTCTCAGGAATCTTTTGGCTATTTGGAGTCTTTTGTTGTTCCATATAAATTTTTGGATTCTTTGCTCTATTTCTGTGAAAAATGTTGTTGGAACTTTGGTAAGGATTGCATTGAACCTGTAGATTGCTTTAGGAAGTATGGACATTTTAACTATGTTAATTCTCCCAATCCAAGAGCATGGAATATCTTTCCATTTCATTGTGTCTTCTTCAATTTCTTTCAACAATGTTTTATAGTTTTCAGTGTACAGATCTTTCACCTCTTTGGTTAAGTTTATTCCTAGATATTTTATTCTTTTTGTTGCAATTGTAAATGGGATTGTATTCTTAATTTCTCTTTCTGCTACTTTGTTGTCGGTGTATGGAAATGCAAGTGATTTTTGTATGTTGATTTTGCATCCTGCGACTTGACTGTATTCATTTATTATTTCTAAAATTTTTTTGTGGATTCTTTAGGGTTTTCTAGATATAAAATCATGTCATCTGCAAATAGTGACAATTTCACTTCTTCTTTTCCAATTTGGATCCCATTTTTTTCTTTTCCTTGCCTGATTGCTCTGGCTAAGACTTCCAATACTATGTTAAATAAGAGTGGTGACAGTGGGCATCCTTG
This sequence comes from Equus caballus, assembly GCF_041296265.1. Taxonomy (NCBI): domain Eukaryota; kingdom Metazoa; phylum Chordata; class Mammalia; order Perissodactyla; family Equidae; genus Equus; species Equus caballus. The sequence goes on from NC_091712.1 coordinate 38,522,994, forward strand.
TCTGATTCCTGTTCTTTGAGGGATAGCTTTCAGTTTTCTCCATTGAGAATGATATTAGCTGTGGGCTTGTCATATATAGCCTTTATTATGTTGAGGTATTTTCCTTCTATACTCATTTTATTTAGAGTTTTTATCATAAATGGATGCTGTATCTTGTCAAATGCTTTCTCGTCATCTATTGAGACGATCATGTGACTTTTATTCTTCCTTTTGTTAATTGATTGATTTACGCATGTTGAACCATCCCTGCGTCCCTGGTATAAATCCCACTTGATCATGATGTATTTAATGTATTGTTATATTTGATTTGCTAGTATTTTGTTGAGATTTTTGCATCAATGTTCATCAGTGGTGTTTGCCTGTAATTTTCTTTTTTTGTGTTGTCCTTGCCTGGTTTTGATATCAAGATAATGTTGGCTTGGTAGAATGAGTTAGGAAGCCTCCCCTCCTCTTCAACCTTTTGGAAGAGTTTGAGAACGATAGGTATTAACTCTTCTTTTAATTTTTGGTAGAATTCACCAGGGAAGCCATCTGGTCCCGGAGTTTTATTTGTTGGGAGGTTTTTGGTTGCTATTTTGATCGCCTTACTGGTGATTAGTCTTTTTAACTTCCCTAATTCTTCTTGATCCAGTTTGGAAGGTTGTCTGATTCTAAGAATTTATGCATTTCTTCTAGATTATCCAATTTGTTGGTGTATAGCTTTTTATAGTATTCTCTTTTGTATTTCTGAGGTGTCTGTTGTAATTTCTCCTCTTCCATTTCTGATTTTACTTATTTGAGCCTTCTCTCTTTTTTTCTTGGTGAGTCTAGCTAAAGGTTTGCCAACTTTGTTTATCTTGTCAAAGAACCAGTTATTTGTTTCGTTAAGTTTTTCTACTGTTTTTTAGTCTCTATTTCATTTATTTCTGCTCTGATTTTTATTATTTCCTTCCTTCTGCTGATTTTGGGCTTTGTTTGTTCTTCTTTTTCCAGCTCCTTTAGATGTGCTGTTAGATTGTTTATTTGGGATTTTTCTTCTTTGTCGAGATAGGCTTGAATTGCTATGAACTTCCCTCTTAGAACCGCTTTGGCTGTATCCCATAGATTTTGGCATGTCATATTTTCATTTTCATTTGTCTCCAGGTATTTTTTGATTTCTCCTTTGATTTCTTCATTGACCCAATCGTTGTTCAGTAGCATTTTGTTTAATCACATTTTTGTGGCTTTTCTGATTTTCTTCCTATAGTTTGTTCATCTTTCCTATTCTTATGTTCTTACTTTTACCTGTTCTCTTGGTTGGTTGAAGCACATCTTTAACTGCTTGTTTTACCAAGAAGACAATATGTGTTATGTCTTCTGAACTCTTGCACATTTGAGGAAATCTTTCCACTAAATTTATTCATAAAAGACCATTTGTCATCCCATGACATCCTTAGCTCACAGTTCTTTACCTAATAACTCTGTGTATGTTGCTTTACTAAGTTCTGACATCGAGTGTCATTGGTAGAGAACTCCATCACCAGGCGTGTTTTTGTTTCTTTTTGCATTCTTTACTTCTTACTCTAGTTCAAAGTCTTTCCCTAGCATCAGTCTAGGTGAGCATAATACTTATGTGTATCTCTATTAATTTTCTTGAACAAGGTGGGCCTTTGCAAGCAACAGACCCAGGTCTTCAGTTCAGCAAAGATTTTACTTATTATATTTTTGATGAAAGCTTCTTGGTCTAGTTTCTCCTTTAGAAATAGTAATTATTGTATATTGGACTTCTGTTGACTATCTTTCATATCTATTGGTTTTCTGGGAATTTTAGGTTCTGTCTGGATATAGCATGATGCTAGGGTAAGAATTTGGGAGGACAATACTCTCCATCCAGCGCTCAAGATGGTACAGTCTCAACTACTCAGTTTTAATTTTCCATGGGATTCTGGGTCTCTTTGTCAAGAACAAGTGTGGCACAGCCACAGTACATCTTGTTATCTTTTTTTTTCAGGAAGTTGTTGGCTCATGAACTGGGAAAATTTCTCCCAATCTACCTATCTCTACCTCATAATTCATGTCATCCTTTCCAAGATTCTGGCATTTGGTTATCCTCAAGACTTTATTTTGGAAGTGGTGAGCATTTTCCTCATTTTCTGCATCATCATAGGTATTTTAGAAAGAATTTAGGCTGTATTAGGTGCTGCAGCCAGCTGCCAATTTCAACCTGAAGTTGCTAAAAGTGGTGGATGGAGAACCATAACTCCCAGAAGACAATATGCAGTGTATTTTTCCTTTCTCCATCCCTTATATAGTTTTTATTTAACATATCAGGGTGCAGTGTGGTAAAATTGATATAGTGGTTATGAACCTTAGTCTACAAGCTGAGATCTGCAATAGATATAATACTTTTTAGCAAAAATCCAACTAAATTTTGACTCTGAGCCACCCTCTCACTGGATAAGTAGGATAATTAACTTTTAGTCATACTTGAGGATTCTCACCATCCCCCTCCTTCCCCCAGGGAATAAAGGGGTCCTTGGTGGGGCCTTATGGAGCCCTAAGGCTCTAGGAAATCTCTGAAAATTATTTGTTACCAGTTCACACTAAGCTCCAAAATATCAGAAAGTGAATTTCTACTTGACTGAGGGATGAGAATGGGGAAAATGTAATGGTAAAAAAATTGATATCTCAAAATAATATCCCATGGCACTGGAAATTATACTTTTGAAGATGTAGAAAGTGACTTATCAGTGAGGGTAGGCGTTTAGTATAGAGGTGAATGCAAGAGTTTCTAGTAAGTTTTGGAGGCTCCATATCTCTGAAATAGGGATTCATGGCAAGAGTTCTCTTGCCAAACCCCTTCCTTATCTGGCTTTGTCATTGTTCCAGACATAAGCATGACCGACAGTTGATTTTTTCTCAATTGAGGTCATCCTCACCATGGTTAGAGATACTTCTTTCAAAGGATTAGCAAATTATGTAGTCCCCTTGTTTCCAGTACTGCTGAGACATCGAGAGCTTGTATCTTTTCCCGTTTTCATAGGTATTTCTGAGAAGGTACATCAGGGACAGTCGGTTAGCTGTCCTCACACTCAACTTCTCTTAAAATTAGTTTGTTATTTCTACAATTTGCTTTTGCCAATAACTGGATCTAGTAAATTCTATCCAACTTCAGACTTGCAATTATCTTTCTAATCGTACCCCCCAAAACACTACTTATCCGTCTATGTGGCTTTGGATGCAATGCGGGTATCCAAATCAGCTACAGAATATGCTGAATGGACTATTCCAGTGAATCCAATATGGTCATTTGACTATGATCTGTCTACATAACCACTGTGTTCATACAGTGAGTTGGGAGAGGGCACTTATTCTGATACTTTCTCAACTTTTGTCAAAGTATATTCAGATAAAGTTACATTTTTAGGAAAAATTTATATACAGTAAAGTTCAACCTTTTTAATTGTACAATTCTATGAGTTTGGTAAATATGTAGAGTTGTGTAACCACTACCACAATCAAGATGTAGGATAATTCCAGCACTCTAAAGTGTTCCTATTATCCCCATTTTACTCAATCCCTTAGCCCAGCTCTTGGTAACTATTGATGTGATTTCTGACCCCTTTAAGTTTTGCCATTTCAGGATATCATATAACTGGAATCCATACGGCACATAGCCTTGTTTGTCCGGTTTCCTTCACTTAGCATAATGCATTTGAGATTTGTCCATGTAGTTGATTGTATTAGAGTTTGTTCCTTTTTATTGCTAATTGCATTTGCTATTGTGGATGGATCACAATTTGTGTATCCATTCATCTGTTGATGGATATTTGGATCATTTCCTGTTTGGGGCTATTATCAACAAAGCTCCCATAAATTTTCACACACAGGTCTTTAGGTGGACATGTTTCACTTATCTTGGGTAAATATTTAGAAGTAGGGTTGCTAGGTTATATGATTAATTTTAAAGGCAACTGCCAAGATGTTTTCCAAAGTGGCTGCATCATTTTGCATTCTGGCCAACAATGCAAGAGAGTTCTAGTTTCTCTACATTCTCATCTGCACTCAGTATTACCAGGTTTTTCTACTTTAGCTGTTCTAATAAATATGTAGCTGTAGTTCATTGTGTATAAATTTACATTTCCTCAACAATTAATGATGTTGAACATCTTATTTGTCATCCATGTATCTTCTTTGGTGAAGTGTCTATTGAAGTCTTTTGCCCATTTTTATTGGGCTGTTTCCTTTATTATTACATTTTAAGAGTTCTGTATAATAATATTCTTCACACAAGCTCTGTATCAGAATTTTTTTGCAAAGATCGTCTCCCAGTCTGTGGCTTACATTTTTGATTTTTATAACTGTGTGTTTCAAACAAGAAAAGTTTTTTATTCTGATGAAGTCCAATTTATCAAATTGTTCCTTTTATGGATTTTTCCTTTTCTGTCCTAAGATAACTTGCCAAAGTCAAAAAGATTTTCTCCTGTTTTCTTCTAGAGGTTTTATTGTTTTTGATTTTACATTTAAGCAATTCATTTCAAGCTCATTTTTGTATACGATGTAAGGTATGTTTCAGTTTCTTTTTTTTTTTTTGCATATGGATGAACAATTGTTCCAGTATCATTTGTTGAAGGGCTATCCTTTCTCCATTGAGTGTCAACATTGTCAAAAGTCTCTTGACCATAGATGTGTAGGTCTATTTCTAGAAGCTTTATTCAGATCCATTGATCTATACATCTTTTCTTTCACAAGTACCATACTACCTGGTTTTCTGTAGCTCTTTTGTAAGTCTTGAAATTAGGTAGACTGAGTCCTCCAATTTCGTTTTTTTCTCAAAATTGTTTTGGTTCTTCTCAGTCCTTTGCTTATCCACATAAATTTTAAAATCAGTTCATCAATTTCCACCAAAAAAGTGGCTTCTAAGAATTTGGTTGGGATTAAGTGAATCTATAGACCTCTTTGAGGAACATGGACATACTAACGACATTCAGGCTTTCCACCCATGAACACAGTGTATCTCCCTAAATTTATTTAGGCCATCTTTGATTTTTCTCATCAATAGTTTCATAGTTTTCAGCCTACAAATGTTTCATATATTTTGTTAGACTATCCCTAAGTTTTTGATGCTATTTCAAATAGCAATGTTTTTAACATTTCAATTAACAACTGTCCATTGCTAGTATATAGAAACACAATTGACTTTTGTACATAAAGTTGCTGTTTTTAATCTGACAGGTGACCCCGTACTTTGCTAGAATCTCTGTAGCAAGCTGCTACCTCTCTGAATGTTCTGTCTAGGTAACTCAAAGAGTTAAACTAAGAGTAATTCATTCAATCAATTTATTACATTATTTCTATGCTCTTGGATTCCCTTAATGTTTTACTAAATAGGCTGGTTATTTTGTTATTGTCAATTCATAATCCATGATCTTTTGTGTGGATCTCAAAGATATGCTAAGGCAGTTTTAACTATTCTTTAGAACTCAGTTACGTCTTAATTAACAAAATAGACGTTTCACCTGACTCTGGAGTTGTTAGTGATGACAGGCTCAATGAGGTTAATTTATCTTACAGAGTTCATGCCCAATCTCCCCTTCTGTGCTATAAGCAAAGGGACTAATGAGGTATTTTCTTCACGTAAAATTAAGAAAAGTGTCATATCTTTACTTAGGGATTAAGAGTTAGTTATGCCATCAAGTTTGTCTTGGCCTTCATTCTTTTCTCTTAAACAGTGTAACTGATGAATATTTATGGGGGAAGATTTTTAATTCATAAAGTGATTGAAATAAAGTGTAAATGTTCTAAATTTTATGAATTAATTTGTCATAAAAAGTAGCACATGAAAAATACAGAAATACATCAAAGTATAAAAATACAGGAATGCAGTTAATTTTTAGACTCAGAATCTTACTGGTGAAAAAAGTTTCAAAAGACATTTGAGAACCATCCATTCTCCCAAGCCAAGCCAATTTTAAAATCCCCATTTTAAGACTCTTTCCTGCAGCTAGCCAATATGCGTTCTTAAAAACTTTAGAGAAAGGCAAGCTTGCTGCCAGGCAAGGGAAGCTATCCCATTTCCAAAAACCTAAAATTATTAGCTATTTATGGTAATGTTAAAACTGCCTCCCTTTTGCCAGTTTATCTAGAGTTGATTCAGAGCCATGGGGAATAGGTCCTTAAAATATCGGAAGACAGCTTTCACGCCTCACACCTAAGTCTTCACTCTCACACAGAACATTCCTTGTTCACCTTCATATCGCCCTTATAAGACATATTTTCATTTGCCTCACCCTTTTTGGAAATGTGGCTTCACCAGTGCAAAACACTTTTTTTGTCAAATACTACCCCTGATGAACAGGGTAGTATTGTTCATGAGATGGCGGCGTGTCGTTTTTGGCCCATAGTGAACTTGTAGTTAATTAATAATACTTGAAGACCTGTTTCTTTTGAATTGCTCTTAAGCTACTCTCTTGTTCTTGTGAATTAATGCTGTTGTTAGGTGGAGAAGCCTAAACTCTCCCTCCTTGAAACAACGTGAACTGAGTGGGAACTGAAGGGTTGGTGTTCTAGACCACCACAGGGTCTGGTAGCGCCAGAAGTGTTGCTCTATAGCTTTACTGAAAAGAGGTGGAATACTTCAGCTATCAGGTGTCTGGATAGGTGATTGAGATGGTGTTCTGGACATTAAAGAGCTTTTCCGGGTGAAGTCATCTAAAGTTTGCATGGAGGTCTCCTGCAGGAGAATAAACATGCAAGGCCAAACTCTGTCTTGGGTAACAACTGTGGGTCTGTTCAACTTCAAACACATGCTAACTGAAAGCCCTAGGGACCTGCACCAAGACACCTGTGTAAAGATGGGAAGGGTTGGTCGTAGGGAGACTTGTAAGGATGTGTATTATTAATCATTCACCTAATTCATTCATTCAACACATAGTCATTGAGTGCCCACTACACGCTAAGATAGTTTAGGCACCAAGGATAGAAGAGAGAACAAAACTGACAAGTCCCTTCCCTATGAGTTAAGTTTCTAGTTGGGAGAGAGAAACATTAAACAGAAAAGCAAATCAAAATATCTTAGGAGAGGCAGAATACCACAGAGAAAAATGAAGCAAGTTAAGGTGAACAGGTTATGCTGGGGATTGTAGGGTAGGTTGGCTCCATAAAACGGAGGTTATCAAACATTGTGGTCTCAGGAACACTTTATATCCTTAAAAATTATGGAGGTCCCCAAAGAACTTTTGTTTATGTGAGTTACTATTGCCATTTATCAACATATGTTTAGAATATTTATTAATTCATTTAAAAATAACAGTAAATGCATTAAATTTTATTTTATTTTAAGAACCACCTTTTAAAAAATTGATGAAAAGAGTGGCATTGTCTTACAGTTTTGTAAAACTCTTTGCTATCTGGCTTCTAATATCTGATTCTACATTCAATCTGATAAATTGCTTTGGTTGAAGTATAAGAAGAAGATCTAAACACACGTAGATATGTGTTTAGAAAAGAGATTGTTTTAGTAACCTTTCAGTTAACTGTGAATATTCTTCTGTGATGCTAACAGCAACAAAACTCAATTAGTGATACTTTCTTACAGGTTACCTGCAATATGTGATCTGAAACCATCTGAAACCAGATCGATGAACTTTGCATTCTTCATTGTATTAAAATCCACTGGTCTATCTTTCACTTTGAATGGACCTTTCAATCATGCATGGTTTTGTAACATCAGGCATTTGCTCTTCCAAATGTTCATACATTTAATTATACAGTATGAAAAAATCACATTCTGGAGCCAGCCCCATGGTGTAGCGGTTAAGTTCTCACTTTCCTCTTTGGCGTCCTGGGGTTCGCAGGTTCGGATCCTGGGTGCGGACATGGCACCCCTTGGCAAGCCATGCTGTGGCAGGCGTCCCACATATAAAGTAGAGGAAGATGGGCACAGATGTTAGCTCAAGGCCAGTCTTCCTCAAAAAAAGAAAAAATCACATTCCTTCATATCACCATCAGCCTCAACAGAAAAGCGTTCAAGTATTGGAAGCCATTAAACTCACGGTAATGAGTATAAGTTTTCCAAAATTCTGATTTCATCTGGAAACTCACATTTTATTATCAATGACCAATACTGTCAATTTTTTCCCTTGACATGACATGCTCACTTCATTTATTTTAAGAAAATCTGCCAAATGCCCAAGTCTGCCTAAATATAGTTAGTTAGTAGTTCTTTCAAAAAAAAATGAAAAAAGTGGCTAGTGCAGCTTGCAACTCAAGCAATTACACAAGTGATTCTCCTCCAGACAATCACCATAGTTTGATATGCAGGAGAATTGCTTTACATTCCATTTTGCCATAAAAAATATTCAAAGATATGTACTCAAGGATCAATATTTAATAAAATAATTTAATGCTTCATCAGGACTTTTTTTTTTTTTGCAGGAAAAGCTTCACCCTGAGCCAACATCTGCTGCCAATCTTCTTTTTTTCCTCCCCAAAGCCCCAGTGCATGGTTGTACATCCTAGTGATAAGTCCTTCTAGTTCTTCTGTGTGAGCCACCACCACAGCATGGCTACTGACTGACAGATGATGTGGTTCTGTGCCCAGGAACTGAACCTGGGCCGCCGAAGTGGAGTACGCCAAACTCTAACCACTAGACCATCAGGGCTGGCTCAGGATACTCTTAAATGACATTGACGTTGTTAATTAATTAATTTACTTACTTACTGGCTTGAGTGTGTGGTGGTAAAGACTAAAGTGACTACCAGATAGCTTGGTCCCACTACTTGATTTGTGCTGAGGCCAGCAGTTTTACCCACCATTGCTTTTGCAGCATCAATACAAACGTCAAGCAGTGAAAAATGCCAAAGAATGTCTTAGTAATATTAAGAAAATGGTTTTGAACTTCTGAACCCCTGGTGGACCATGGATCACACTTCAAGAAACACTACCATAAAACAAACTTTGGATAACTCCTGTATTAATTCAAGACTCTCGTTTCCCTTTTTGCTACCTCAATTTTCTGAGAGATTCAATGGTCAGTGAGACAAGCCATGAATTTATTAGACGCTCTGTTTCCAGCAGAATGAGACTTCTAGCAAACATCCAGGAGTCAGAATTCCTTGCTACTACTAGATCTTATTTCTCTGTCAGGTTTGTGATATGAGGTCTGGGTACCAGGAAACCATCATCCATAACCTCAATTTTAAAACTACCTCAGTTCTGCTCCTCTCTTCATTTGTCCTCAACCAAATGCTCCCCACGCTATTTATGGCTTCAGGCTGGTGAATTTCTCCTAAGGTGTTCATCTTCTTGATTTACAGCTGTTCTCTTCTTCATCTTATATTAGTTGGTTTTGTTGTTGTTTTTGAGATAGGCACATTTTACGTTGCTCTATCTTAGTCATTTGTCTGTGTTACAAAGTTTTTTGGCTACACTAAAATGACCTTATCTACCTAATTGAGTTAAATTCCAAATTTCTTATTTTTACTTATATTTGATATACCTAAAATCTTAGGAGTCAGTTTCAGTCCTTTCCCCTCTTACATTTTCTAGAGAATTACTGAAAACCTTCTTCGTTGGTGTTCTTCTTTCCACACCACTAGAATCTAGCGTGTTCTCATGTAGGAGATAAAGAACTTGATGGGGAGTCAAAACTCTGGTGTTCCTGTCCTGACATCACTGGGAATTGATAGTAGCAAGCATTTCTATTTCCACATTTGCAAAGCACACAGACTGAGCTAGGCGATCCCTGGAGTCCTTTCCACCTCTGTGATTTCTCATTTTCTGCAAGTGGATTCTTGGCTCCAGCTCTCTCCTGAACCAAGTATGGAGGGTGAGTGAGGAGGGGGTGGTTAAAATGGTTTCCAGTGTATTCCTTAGTAACCTCCCCTTACCAGGCAGTATGTGCTCCCCTGTAAATGCTAATGGAAGGTTTGTCTTTAATTAGAACGAGTTATTTGCCTTATAGTATACTATGGGACTGGATGAGTTTCCCACCCCTGTGCTCCTGGAGGATAACTCAGCTGGAAGATTATAACTACATTCTTGCTAGGGCTTTTGCACTAATCTCTTCTGTGATTGCAAAATATGTATGAAATAATATATATTAAAGTTAAAGTGGGTGTACAGAAAGTTAGCAACTTAAAACACTTTCCCAAAATGGAAAAACATCTGTATAATGTGCAACCCAAATTCCGCTCCTAGGGGGCCACGCGGCGGGCCTCTCTTTGGGGTCCACCAACCTGTCTGTGACTTCCGATCCCTTTGACTCTCACGTGAACTCCTGATTCCTGAGATCCTCCTGGACGCTCTTCCTTCTCATTCCTGGCCAAATAGCCTCTCACTGACTTTGTTCCAAGTCTCCAACCTCAGTTTGGTGAAGACTGAAGCTGAGAATCAACTTCCCGTGCCTGGATTGCCACGGCATATTTGCCAGCCCGCTGCTTAGAAGCTGCCCCACCTTGGCTGTGACTGCGCTGCTCTGAGTAAGGATCCTCTGAACTCTGCTGCCTCCCTCTGGCAAAGTTGGTCTTGGCCTTGTCATTCTAGTTTCGAAGATTCACGTTTCATAGAATGGGCTGGTCTTGGGTACCCAACTGAGTTGGTCCTTGCTCCCAGAGATCAAGAATCTTTGGTTTTTAATTGCTGTTGCTTTGAGTGACAGATTAGGTTTATGATGGTCATGACTTAACTCAGGAGAAGCAGGAACTATAAGTATATTATCTTATTAAAAACCTCTATCTACAACATGGTGTAAAGTATATAATGTGGAATCCAACTGTCCTGGTCAATTACGTTCTATCACTGATGAGCTGGGTGACTTAGAGCAATTGATTTAATGTCACTGACCTTCAATTTCCTTATCTATAAAACAGAGATAGTAAAATTTCGCAGTTTCAGAGGATGATAAGACACAAATGCAATGTTTTGTTTCAGTTAATGATAATTATTATTACTTTTACCATTGATAAGGGTTTTAATTTTAAAAGTTTAGAGAATTTATTTGCATAAAATCAATATGTTAACGATCAGGCGACATAACTTGGATATCTATGTGTTAATTCATAGGCATACTCTTCATTCTCTGAAAAGCATGAAGTACTAGATATTATGTAAATTTAGGATTAGCAGAAACAAAAGAGAATTATGATATCATACTGGAAACTTCTCATTCCTTTGGGCTTCTCCACTCACATGATGAAACAAGTGACTTTTGGGGCTGGTGAGTGTCTCCTAAGTTGTACACCTTCTTGATTTATAGTTATATACAGACCACCTGCAAATGCCAAGTGTGGGAGCCTCATGACACTGCCCACTACCACTAGTGGAAACAAATGCTGCTTCTGAGTCTGGTTCCTAGAACCTGGTCGAGGGTTGGAGTGGAACTGATGGGTATGGCCTGTAGTCAAATACTGTTGATCTCATTTATTTTCCTGCCACTGAGTCTTCCCCAGAATTACAACAGTTATTGCCTATTAAAGCCGGGCTCTGAGTACTAGGCAATTGATCTGCACCATGAAAGTTGGGCCTATTATCAGATATTGCAATCAGGACAGAGGGAAGGACGTTTCTATTCAATTTCAACTCAACTTCCCTCTTCGCCTGTGAACATTAGAAGAGGGTTTCTAATAAAATGGTCAAATGTGTGATCTCATTTGTTAGAACTAGCACTATCGTCCCAGATGTGAGGTCTGATTTCCAGCAGCTGAAGGGAAGTCTATTGGATTAACTCCAGTCTTGTGATTGATTTTCTCTGGGTTTCATCAGCCTGCAAGGCAGATGTAGTGGTAGGAAATATAGAGTGTGTATCTTGGCTGACGACAAACTGATTCGCTCCCAGAGAGTAAGATATTGTCAAGACTTGGGGCAACTGCTCTCGTTTAAATTTTTAAAGAATTCATTATCATTCCATAGCACCAAAATCAATTATCCACCTGTGGACTTTTCTCATTTAAGATTTACCATCTTCTGTGGTCAAGCGTAACTTCTGACTTTACAACTTGGTCATCGGTGAGAGTCTATTCAAAAAATGTTAACAAAATTTCACAATAACCCAAAGAAACCATCATTAGGAAGTAAATTAGATTCTTGAAAAAATAGCACAGTAATACATTCCCAGATAAAACAGAATCGAGTTTTGGTTAGCCTTCCTTTGTTTCCTAACATAACAAGATTTTGATGAAAGTTGACTGAAGTTAGTCAATTCTAAAGGACTCCTCAAATTTAGATTTTATGACCATGTTTTATATATGATTGTGTAGGTCCAGGTAAGCTTTGCTGTCATCAGTTGACACCTGGGCAAAATTGACAACGAGAGTCAAGATGACTGGTTTAACATCCTGGTCAGGGGCGGGAGATCACTGAGATTTGAAACGAGGGCTTCTAGCTCCCACTCCCTTTACAGAGGGGTGGAAGAATGTCCTCGATCTTGTTTTTAATACTCTCTTTAGTACGCAACATAAATTAATAATTTAGGGTGATTTATGTATTTAGACTGACTTAAAATCATTAGTTCAGTGTTAACCTTATACACTTGCTTAAATCATTACTTAGTTCATTATTAAACTCTTAATTGGAATTGATCCAGTAGCCAAATGAGAAAAATCTGAACAAGGTGATCTACAAGCAGGCAGTTAGCCAGGCGTCTGCGGAGTATGCCAGGTACCTTGGCTACAAGTCATTATGTGTCTCTAGTAAGTATTCATGTCATGATGAAGGTGATACCAGCTCTAAAATAACTATATTTGAAGTAGATTCAAGAGGAACATTAACATGTTAGGGCCCGCAGAGAATACACTTGGGAAGCAGGACTATAGGTCATGGGCAGCCAGGATTTCAGGAAAAGGTGACATGGTAAGATTGGGAAGATCAGAGGGAGCTCCTTGACACGGAAAGGGAACAGTTAGAAAGTTATTGAGGAAATCTGGAGGAGAAATAAGAAATCACGGTAGCAGCTGTGTGGACAGGGGAAGCGGCATGTATTTGAGAGAAACCGAGAAATCCGTGGGAGAGGCCAGCTAGTGAGAAATGGACTGAGGATGAAAGCAGCTTCTGGTCGGTTTCCAGTTTTCTCGTATTGAGGATAGACTGGGGAGAACGAAGTGGCTTTCATATGCGGAGAGACTAATGGGAAAAGAAGAGAGGAGCAGAAGGAGGATGTGGTCTTGGCAGGGGTGTTTCGTCTGCCTTGTACATACGGCTTATGAAGACTCCCTTCTGATTTCTACATGCAAATGTCCAGCAAGCCGTTATATCTATGCGTCTGGATTCAGAAAAGAGATTCAGCCCAGGAAAATAGATTTGGGAGTCATCAGTATCTAGGTGGAAGTCAAAGTGATAAGTTGAGATCAAAGGTTTCAGGCAAGAAACAGAAAAAGGAGGAGCAGAGAATGAGCTTCTCCCCCAGAAGCAGCACTTCAGGCCTGGGAAGAAGGAAGACAGCCTTCAAAGGGACTGCAAGGATGCTGCAGGGAGCGGGAGGTAAACAGCAGGACTCACTGGGCACCCTGGGGGATGAATGCAGAGGGTGGAAGCGAAGCCAAGCAAAATAACACAGAAAGTGCACACTGGATGACCCAGTGTTTTGGCTGGCCAAGGCTGGTGAACCAGTGGGTGGACTGCTAGTGGGGGAATAACCAAATAACCAATAAGAAATCAAAGAAATTGAATTTCTCAATCTGAGCTCTAGACGCCTTTGGAAGCCCAAGGTTACTTCATTCTATCTTTAAACTGATATTTACTGAGCACATACTAACTGCTCCAGGCCTGGGAAATCCTGCATTTATTCTAGATGGAGATGAAGACAGCAAACAAGTAAGCCGGTTACTAAGACAGTAATGTAAACCAATAGTGCTATGAAGGAAATAAAGAGAGAATGTAATTGAGGGTGATGAAGCTATTTTTAAATTTTTGAATCAGTCACAGAAGGGGAAATTCAATATCGTAAAGTGTCAAACCTGCCCCAAATCAATTCAGTGAAATCCCATTCAAAATCCTGACACAATTTTGGGAGGAATTTGACAAACTGAAATAAATACCCAATACAAAAAAGAGAAATAGCTCTACCAGATATCAGAACGTATGATAAAGCCATAAAGCTTTGCTGGAACCACACATCATTAGATCAATGGAACAGAGCTGGAAGTTCAGAAGCAGATTCCTAGGTGGAAGAGAAATCAGACAACGAAAAAGGTGGCATTTCGAGAAGGGATGGATCATTCTATAAATGATTCTGAGGTAATTGATCATCTGCTTAAAAGAACAAAGATTAAAGGCAAATCTATCATGCTGGCACCTGTCATTCACAAAAATAAATTCCAGTTGGAATAAAGGCAAAATTGCAAAAGAAATGTAAATATAAGAGAATATGTTTACAATAGAGAGCAGAGAAGGAATCCTTAAACAGGCCACATAAAAGAAACAAAACGACAGGCTATAAAAAAAAACACGCAGAGGGGCTGGCCCCGTGGCCGAGTGGTTAAGTTCGCGCGCTCCGCTGCAGGCGGCCCAGTGTTTCGTTAGTTCGAATCCTGGGCGCGGACATGGCACTGCTCATCAAACCACGCTGAGGCAGCGTCCCACATGCCACAACTAGAAGAACGCACAACGAAGAATACACAACTATGTACCGGGGGGGCTTTGGGGAGAAAAAGGAAAAAATAAAATCTTAAAAAAAAAAAAAAAACACGCAGAAAGTTAAAAATATAGAGAAATATATCAACAAATTTGACTCCATCAGAGTTGTGGAGGATAAAAGACATTAAAGATGAAATTAAAAGACAAGGTCTGAGTTGGGAAAATCAAAGATATCTAAATATCTTGAATATTCTAAGGACATCCAAGTTGCTTGTCAACTCAACAAAAGCTGCCTAAAGCAGCAAGAGAACAGGAAACATGAAAATTGGGCGGGTGAGCTGCACTAAAGTCCACAGTGGACAGCTGTGGCTGGAAACCAGGGGCCACATGTTATGACCATGGAAACACGACACTGAAACGAGTCAGAGGTGAGCTCAAGGCTGGAAGTCACAGAGCAAGAGTTTGGAGGGAGGTGAAGGCAGAAAAACAGAGTGAAATTAGATACTGGGCACACGAAAGTTCTGGGCAATAGCTTCATCCACGAGCCTATGGGAAGCTCTTCTGTGTGGAGAACCAGGTGTGTGATGAGTGGATGGATCGGGGGGCTTAAGGGGCCAGGGCTGGAACATTTGTTCCAGTGTCCCCTGGCCTCTATGAGGTATCGACCTTGCCCCAGGTGACTCCTACCCTATGACCCTCACCGCTCCCACAGCCATCTCCATGAAGAACACGCAATGAAAAGTCAGCTGGCTGTTACCAATGGGTTGCATAGTCTTAGATACAAGCCTGGCTCCCTGACTAGAAAACAAGCAACATGAGAACAGGGGCAATATCTCATGTGCTTGCTTTCCCAGGACCTTGCGTAATTTCTGACACATTAAACGATTAGAAAGTATTAGTTGAATAATATTAATTCAGTATTATTCAACTAATGAACCAATGAAACCCAGTATATTCCATCTTAAGCATAAGCAGAGATTGGACACTGAAGCCAGGACATCAAATATTCTTGAAAAATTCCTTGAAATGCTCATAGACTACAGAATTCAGGGTTTTGTGTGTATAATCACATATGCTAATTCTTTTACACACCAACTAATTGAGGCATCCTGACCTAGATTAAAGGAAGGAGCAAAAGGAAAATCTGTATGTAGCCATCTGAGCATTCAACCCATTCCATCTTTAAGCTAAATATAAGACTCCTTGTGTTAAACAGGATATGAGCAGAGTCACCGCTACCTTGATTGCGTGCGAAGATTAGGCCGTCAATTAAACGCAGGTATGATGTGACTCCATTGTACGGTATAAGTGCTTTTCACGTGAGTGAACAGATACATACAAACTGAGATAAAGTGCGTTCAAAAGCGTCAGCTGAAAGATTCAGGTCTAATGATATCCCTAATTAATTTTTTCTAATAATTATCAGCCATCAGAGTAGAATTACATATTTGGGTACTCTGAACAGCTGATAATTTGGCGTTTCTTTAAAATCATATTCATAGAGTATTTCACCGATATTTATTTGGGAGCAGGATCGTGCGCTCTCTGGGGAAAGGATGGGGAGAGGCCCACAGGTGGTCTCTCTCACTGGCTTCTCCATTGTTCAAAAATTTGGCTTGCACCCCAAAGCTGTATACCCAATCTGCAGAACATGAGCCCTCCTGTTAGCTGAAATGACCCGCCTTACAAAGCTTGGCCAAAGGGGAGCATTCCAGCCCCCTACCATCACCCAGGGGATGCATTTATTTCACACTATACATTAGTGCTGTTCTAGGACGGAACATCCTCTCCTCTTGTTATATTTCCAGGGATATCAGAATCTCGGACTGTTGCTCCAGGTCCCTCCCCTTGATATGGCAGTCTCTTAGGGCCTAATCCAAAACGACAGCCTGGGCTTCCGAACATTTCCTTGGAGTCGCAGCTGCCAATCATAATACTGTCCGAGCTGTCACTTAGTCACTTTCACGATCTCAACAGAGCACAGACTTGGAAAGATGCCAACAGTGGGAGAGTCATGGCAAAGAGAAAGCTGAGCGCAGAGAACACTCTGCAGCTCTGTGTTGGTGAAGATGGAGGAAGCCACTGGTTTTTTTCTTTAATGAAATGCAGTGGAGTGTCTTCCTTGCCATATTGGACTTGAGGGGCTAATACTACATCTGGCAGGTGACATCTTGCAGAAGGCCAGATGAGGGATGCAAGGCTGACCTGAAGGCAATAGTCCTGACCAATTTCCCTGTGAGCTGAAGAAACTAATACGGGAGAGAAGGTGACTGAGTAAATCAGCAGGTGTAGACTGCAAAAGTCGCTGATTTTAGAGTAGATTCTATCAATCGGATTAGAATTATCAATTTGATTAGAAATAATCAGGTTGAAAGCAATTTAGTCAAAAGTAATTACTTTGTAAACAAATTGGATAGGACAAGAAATTGTTGAAATAATAGATTGATCAAAAATATCCTGTCTCATTCTTTTCTCACGTATATGGTATACTGAGTCCATTTCAACTTATTATGAATTTTTAAGCATTATCAAGTAGGATAATCTAAGGAGAAATTCTTTTAAAGTTATGACATGCTAGCAAATGCGAAATAATGATGTTCCTATCTGGACAATGTTCAAAGATAGAGAATGATGAGCGAGTGAAAGAATGACTTAGACAAGAAACAAATTAAGGGGTAGAAAAAAAACGGGGAAGCTAAGTATGAAAAAAACTGTGTCTGGGGGAAAGAAGAGAAGAGAGTAATTTTATATATAGATATATATAAATGTAAATATGTTACATAAATATATAAATTTTATATATATATATAGTTGACTTGTAGTTTTTTTTATTTTGCAATTTTTTTCTTTCATCTGTATTATATAATTCTCCCATTTATCCAATAAGGAAATGGACAGATGTTATTAACCCTATTTTAGAGATGAGAAAAATGAAGCCTACAGAGTAAGCAATTTGCACAAAGTTACACAGTTTTTAAGGGCCAGATTTGAACCTGTGTCTTTCACGGTTTTTTCTATTGTATCATGCCAAGTCTTCTGAAGTTTGGACATTAAAATTTTTATCCTGGATGTCTCTAAATAGATGACCTAACACTTGATTTTTCTGGGCTTCATTATTTTCATCTGTCAGATACAGAAATGGAACTATCTGCGTTTTTTTGAAAATATCTGATAGTCAAAAACATAGTTCACATTGTGACACACATACGTAACTGAAACAAAACAATTTGCCCTACTATGTGGAATGAACTCTGACATTTTCTGAACCAGTCAGTTTTCTAAATGTTTCTCACAACCCGTAAATAGATCTCACGACCCACTAATTCATTGCAATTTTGGACCAGACAGATGAGCTCTTTTCCAATTCTCTTATCATGCGGTCCTACATGTCTAGGGTGAATTCATCAGACCAGAATAAATCTAGTAGGTAGGAAAAATGAGCTTTCTAATTGGAAAAATTGTCAACCCATCTGAGTCACTGTAGTTAATATGAAAAATCAGAAGCGCTCTTGAGACGAAATAAGCTCATGAACGGAGAAAAACAGCTGTGCCAGCATCCTTCTGCTCCACCCAACTCTTACCCAAGTAATCAGATCATTCAGTAAGGTTCAAGACAATTTAATAATAATGCTGGTCTTTTATGTATAGATACTAGCAATATTACTTGTAAGATGCTTCAACATCACTTCAAAACGTTCTTCTGGGATGAGCTAGACAGGTGTTATTATACCTTCGCACAGATTAGAAAACCAAGATGCTGAAAGGTTAAATGACCCACTGAGCACAAGGCTTTGTGCAATATTTGCACAATTTGCTGTAATAACTATCTGTTAAATGTTATTGAATTACACTTAACAGATAGAAGGTCACAGAACAAGTTAGTTATAGTGAGACTTGGTCTCCTGACTCTAACTCGGGTCTTTTCATCTATGCTACACTATCTGAGTTAGTAAATTCTCAAAAGTACCCTTAAGTAAGGCCCTCTTTCTAGCTCTGGTTAGAAAGAACTTTTAGGACAGAAATAATTTTAATTTTTGACCTGTATGCAAAAAGGACTTGTATATGTGTATATACATATACCTCATATACATATATCTCAGATCTTACAAATTTAATTTTTATCTTATACTTATGTTGACAACTTTTAACCATTTAAAACGGGAGAGCCAAACATTGCTTCTATTTCTTATAAATATGATTTTGCTTAAGGAGGGGAATTTGAAATGGTCCTCCCAATTCCTAAGCTTCCATGATTTAAAAATAGCATTTAGAAATTTTTCTCTAATTGTTCTTTTACCATCCCTAAAATTTTTTAAAGACAGTTCTTTGGAACACTTATTCTTTCGTTAATTTATTCAACCAACATTTGAATGCTCTCATTGGCAGGAGCTGTGCAGGTTTCTGAGGACACAGAGGTGAATAAAACATCATGCTTGGTCCCCACAAGGACTTCAAAGTCAGTTGGTGCAGAGAGATGTGTGAACACTCGAGTGAGCTAACAGCAGCCGAAGAACATAGGATATTATGCTCCTGTGGCTATTTTTCCCTGGGAAAAACATCTACATCTTGTGCCTCTAAAGACGTTGGGTAGAACTGAGCCTACTCTGATGGCCTGGTGGTTAGAGTTCTGCATGCTCCACTTCAGTGATCTGAGTTCAGTTCCTGGGTGCAGAACCACACCGCTTGTCTGTCAACAGCCACACTGTGGAGGAGACTCACGTAGAAAAACTAGAAGGACTTAGAACTAGAATATACAACTATTACTGGGGCTTTGGGAGGAAAAAAGACAGAGAGAGAGGAAGACTGGCAACAGATGTTAACTCAGGGCGAATCTTTCCAAGCGAAAAAAGGACCAACACCAAAGCTGTATAAAAAGCATGGTAATTTCACTCAGGAACATAATCTGCACTTAAGAACAATTAATATACTAGTAAAATAAAAATACACTAGTAAAATAAAAGCAAGTACCATAAATACTTGTTGACTGAGTCTCTGAGACTGACTGTGACTTCCTAGTGGATCTTGAGTTGAGTACTGAGAGTACTAAGCTAAATTCAGGATCACAATTCTGTTTATTTGCAGTCCACATCTGTCTGTTGTCTTTTAGTACCACGTGAACACTCACTGTCGTTTTTCCAGGAATCTGTTCTGTTTGTATTTACATTTTTGTCTTTTGTTCCTCTGCTTTGAGGCAGGCGGGTCAGACCGCCCCCGCCATGTGGTTGCATGCAGGACTATGCAGCTATGACAAGCTCATTTCACCATCTCTTCAGTAATTTAAAATTGAACTAGGTAGAAAGCTGGGGAGAAATGGTAGCAAAAAATTCTGCACTCTCCACTAGGAGCTGACCCAGTTAGCCCAGAATTTCTATGCTTCATAAATCTCATTTCAGATCAACATACATCTCTCGGAAGAGCGTCCACACAGGAATGAACACCCATGATCTCTGAGAACAGTCCTGTGGGGAGGTCGAGCAGGCGGGCTATGGCTGTGGTTGGATTATTTCTCAACTCAACTAACTTAGTGTTTAGTTCCAGGTAACAGCAAAGGGTCACGTCCCTCCCGGAGTTATAGCCACAAGTGGGATTTCCTTAGATCATCAAACAAAGTGGGCCTGATGGGCAGGTCAACTAGGGGGCGCTTTACCTTGGAGCCTCCCACTAGTGTGCTCTGGATAGAAGGGATGTGTCTGCAGAGAGCAGCCAAGAGGCACCTGCGACAATCTGAGCCCCCAGACAGCTGTCTCCATGGTAAGAAATCTCAGTTTGTGCCAATGTGCTTGACAAAGCGTTCCATGGTCAATGGGTGCCATGATGAGCAAAAGGCTGGAAAGCATTGACTACCTTATGTGATTGTCAAGAACTAGCCAGGTCCTCCTCATACTCTCCACCAAATACCATAAATACCTCCTCTTTTGACCTGTCAACAATGCTTAAAACAGTGCCATTAGAGCTTCATTTTTAAAGATGAAAAATATTCCTGTTTTAAATCATTAACATGAGGTTATGATTTTAGTAGCTCGAATTATTTTCAACATGACAAATTACCAGGTGTGCATTTTAATGAGCAGAAGGATGAAAACATTGGAAGGGCACTGGGCACCAGTGAGTGACTATGGACAAGGTTTTCATTTCTCTGGGCCTCAGTTTCCCCATCCACTAAGTGGCCTTTTTCTTTTTCATCGTTTTCTTTTTTGCAAGGAAAGATTACCCTGAACTAACATCTGTTGTATAAGCTCTTTTTCAGGTTTTTTCAAGCCTAAAATACCAAAAATAAATTTTGTCCATACCTGAAGTTCACCAGTCTTCCCTTGGCCTTGATCTAAAAGCAAAAAGAGTCACCAAAGGCTTTCAGCTGGCTTGGGAAGGTGTTTGGTTCAACACGTAGGCTGCTAACTGAGCTGGATTTGAAGAGCTCAAGGTTCACCTCTCCAGCTAGCGCTTCCACTGGCATTCTTTACTGCCTAAAATTGAAAAATATTTAGCTACCCCTAGCCCAAGTCCCTGTGTATATGACAGAGTCCATGCTCTCCCTCCTGTGCTGAATGACCCAGACCTGCCCTGGACAGTCACAAGGGGAAGAGGAAAACTCTGGCTTGGATCTATTTGTTAACTCTGTGTAACCTCTCCTGACAATCTTCTCCTGGGCCACCTGCAATGTCATTATACGGGCTTCCCTGATCCAGGTTTCTCTTTCCTCCAAAGCATGACCCTCCTAGCACCACATGGCTGTCACCATCTTAGTCAACGACCTGCAGGTGTCCCCTGAAAATACGGGATGGAGTGTGCAGCTCTTCAGCCTGGAATTCAAGACCCTCTATGAAGTGGCTTCCAGTTCATTTTGACCTTTTCAGCATCCATCAGGTCTCTTCTCCTTTCAGTTCTTAACTCACTGTGCTCACTCTGCTCATGTGGTAGCGCCACTCCTTATAACAAGACACAGGGTTGTCCTATTTCGGAGCTGAAATTGAATTTATATGTCAGTATATTGCATCTTCCTTTCCTTTCTGCAACCTAATTATCCCGCATCCTTCAAGACCACTTCAAACCTTATCTCGTTTGTGAATAGTTTCAGGATGCTCCCTTCTCCATCCTCACTCACAATGAATTTTATCTTCTAGGAATTCTCTTAATCTCATAGTCTATAAAGCCTACAAGCTGATTACATTCCATCTGTGTTTCCTTTATTTGATATCGGTATTCACTAAAGGTTCTCTGGAGATCCATGTAGGCACAGATTCTGTCTTATCCTTTTTTGGCCATTATTCGAGTACCTAGCATTATGCTGGGAATACAAGATTTTCCAAATATACTTTTTATTTGTTGAATATTGATATTCCTGTTACTAAACAAGGAATAATGTTCTGATTGGTATACAAAGAATATACTAATATTCCTTGTTTTCCTCACAGAAACACAACCTAACATGGGAGGGAACAGCTTCAGGTGATGGTACCTCTTGACAAGGATGGAAGGCTTCAGAGCCTGCTCTAAAGGAGGCTGTTAAGAAGGGCGTGGAATCATTGGGGCTGCACAGTATGAGCTGCTTCCACCCCAGCCCCAGGGATGCTGGTTGGTCCAAGACAGTGAAATTATAAGAAACCGAAGGCACAAGGAACACTGCTGTGTGGCCTCATATATGCAGGTAGTGCAGAGCACAAATTTTGCACTTCAGTGCAATGACCACCAAACCAGTGGAAGGCGCAGAGGACATCCTACTCATGGCCAAGAGATCGATGGCGCCAGAACTCAAGAATGAGAAAGAACTGTGGACAGGGCAGCTTCATGGGTGTGCAATTTGTGCAGTGTGCTTAGAATGGCCTTGTACTTGGTTGAATGCTCTGCTGTGACCATCTTGAAAGTTTGAACAGTTTTTTTTTTTCTTTTTGGAGAGGAAGATTGGACCTGAACTAAAATCTATTGCCAATCTTCCTCTTTTTGCTTGAGGAAGCTTGTCCCTGAGCTAACATCTATGGCAATCTTCCTCTATTTTGTATGTGGGTTGCCACCACAGCATGGCGTGATGAGCAGTGCATAGGTCCATGCCCAGGGTCTGAATAGGTGAATCCTGGGCTACAGAAGCAGAACACATGAACTTAGCCACTACACCACTGGGCCAGCCCCTTGTTTTTTTTTAACAAGATGCCCACATTTTAATTTTGCGCCAGGCTCTACAAATTACGTAGCTCGTCCTGACTACAGATACGTATACAGAACCAAATGGCCCACAAGAGAGATCAAGGGGCATCTGGCAGCAACATTGGGCTGGAGGAAGCACTGCTGGGAGTGGTAGGATGGAAACGTACCACAGAAGAGCCAGGGAATCCGTGTCATGAGCACACACAGGACGTGCATTCGACCCTGAGGAACCAAAGGGACAGAACAGATACCAGGATGAACAAAAGAAAAAGTCTTTCTGTTCTTATCACCGTGAGCCCACTGTAATCCCTCGGCAGTGGTCACCTGAGGAGAAACAGGCCTCAGTCAAAAAGACAAAAGAGACTGGCTTGAGAGAGAAAAACGTTCAAAGATAAGTAAATTGGAAAGCATTTACTCTCTCGGATATCCAGGAAGGCACCTTGAGAGAGAGTTTATGCCAGACTTAGAAGCTCCCAAATACATTTTAACAATTTATTTGTATTCCTTTGAAAAAGAAACGGAAACCAATTCAAGTATTCACCCAGGAAACATAACGTGGCTATTGTGTTTGGTCTCAGATAAACACATAGAAACACAGGGGGCTCATCACACACTCCTTCAGCAAATCAATACATGTGTGTGGTTGCTCAAGAGAACCAGCATACTTGGGATTACAGCCCATCACAGACTGTTGATGCAAAATAACCAATAACTGTTCTATAGGTAAGAGATAAGGTGAGTTTTACTTGAGTCAGAGTAAGGATTACAACCCAGGAAGGCAGTTTCTCAAAGGAAGAAAGTGTTCCGGAGAAGCCTGGTTTTCAGTACAGTTTTATACCTTTTTAGAACAAAGAACACACATTAAACACACCCAGGATACATACTCATCAAAGTTGCAAAGAGGTATTCAGTTGCAAATTAGCAGGTCAACATGACCCTGATGTCCAGGAAAGGGAACTTATCTTCAAGGGTATTAATACAGTGTAGCCACAGGGCATTACCAGTACTGGCTTGTAGGAGGGGAAGTATGCATTCTTATCTGAAGAGAGTGCATTCTTTACTCTAATGGTTAAAGCGGATATACAATGTATGTTTGATTGGCCATAAGTCAGGTTTCTTTAGTTCAAGCCGAATCAGTTTTGAACAAGAATAGCTACCCTATGTACCTCAAAATGTGAAATCTCTTGTCAAGACTCTCAGTGAACATGGCTACACAAGTGGATGAACTCTCGTAGTCAGATTAGCAAGATTCCAGAACCTCGGAAGTAGGCAGGAGTGAGAATAGCCACACCAGAGGGAAAAACGAAAAATAAGCAAACAGGCCCCAAACCTCTATTTATTCATCAAAACCAGAAAGAGATGAAGGAAACATGGAGGAAAGAAAATGCACAAATTAATGTTATCACATCATCAAGAGGGCTAACACTCATGGCCAAGCTTCATCGTGGGCTCTCGAGATCCGCTTGTAAAAGAACTTCGCATGTATTAACTTCTTTAATATTTGCAACACCTATGAAGCAATCAATATTATCCATAATCTACAGACTGAGGAAGCAGAGGTACATAGGAATTAAGTAACTTGCCCCAAATCACACAGCTAGTCAATGAGGTTGAGTCCTCCAGCTTCGGGCCCAAATCCTATGCGATTTTGGAAGCCCAAATATAGACGATTACAAAGGCTTACCTGGCAGGCTTCATGGGGGAAAGCTGCCCTCTCCACACCAAACTCTTGCACAGCCAGAGCAGTCCAGGCGGAACAGAGCTGCAGTCCGGGACTCAGGTCCCTCTGGGTAGCCATGCTCTCATGCGTAGCTGCACCCCTAACCCGGGTATCTTCATTTCTGGGTCTGTTTATCTGGACCTTTGGCCAAGGTCTTCTTTGGGCACCCCTGTGCCACTCCTAGCTCTCCCCCAACCCCCACTCATCCCCCAGCCTCAGGG
Source organism: Equus caballus (assembly GCF_041296265.1). Taxonomy (NCBI): domain Eukaryota; kingdom Metazoa; phylum Chordata; class Mammalia; order Perissodactyla; family Equidae; genus Equus; species Equus caballus. The sequence goes on from NC_091712.1 coordinate 38,547,604, forward strand.
TTCATAAAACTGCCCAAGCCTTTGTTTCAGGTTCTTCATCAATGAGATGACTCTCCTGTCCTCACTTGACCCTTCGCCAGCATGCCATTCTATGGAGCGGTGGGGTGGGCGTGAGGAAATGGAACAAGGGGGAGCTGGCATCTCTTCCTGTGTTCACTTCTTGCTTATATTATTACTGTAAATGATTAAAAGTTTAACTCTTCTATATTGGCTTGGTTTTAGTTGACTGCTCTGATGCCTGGCAGTTCCTGATCTCCCGCCAGCTCGGCTGAGCTCCTGACAGAGGTCCGTTTCATTTTGATTTCTTGTTCTCCACCCCTAATGAATGTCACATGATGAAATAAACGTGCTTTAAATGCTAGAGGAAGGACTCTGGTGGGTGGGCTCAGTCTCTCCTGAAGAGGCCTCATACCTGGGCTGGGACGCTGGTGTTTGTCTTAAGGTGTCACTGAAGTTTCGGAGAGAATAGTGCTGGAATTGCCAGAATAGAAGCATTGTCACTGCACAGGTGCTGTGTACCTCAAAACTAATTTGTCAGGGAAATTTCTGTTGGCAAGTGATGCTGGTTTCCCTCAGCTCCTATGCGTATAGGAGATATAATTTAACAAGAATGTCGTCTTTGTAATTTAGTGCCTTTCATCCACCTCCCAGCATCATTGGGGGAAACTGCTGCTCCCCAACCTTTGAATTGGGGGCTTGGCACAGGCACACATGACAAAAAGATTTTAGAGGAGATTTCTTTTCTGATGATTCAATGGTCTGCCCTTTGGCTAAAGATCAAAAATCAGTGCAAAGACTCATTAACAAATTCATAGAGCTTCTCTTTACAATTCTATCATAAAGGGTTATCTTTCTTAATTTCAGTTAAATCACTTGGCTTGTGTATCAGTCAAGATTCTCCAGAGAAACAGAACCAATAGGATATATGGAGCTGTATAAGAGGAGATTTATTATGGGAATTGGCTCACACAGCTCTGGAGACTAAGTCCCACAATCTGCCATCTGCAAGCTGGAGAACCGAGAGAGCCATGGTGTAATTCCAACCCAGTCTGAAGGCCTGAGAATTGGGAGCTGATGGTGTAAGTCTTAATCTGAGTGTGAAGTCACAAGATCCAAGAGCTCTGATGTCTGAGGGCAGGAGAAGATGGACGGCCCAGCTCACCAGAAACAGTGAATTTGCCCTTCCTCCACCTTCTTGTTCTATTGGGGTCTTCAATGGACCGGAACACTGGGTGGGTGGGGGGGCCTTCTGTTTTACTACCCATTCAAATGCTAATCTCTTCTAGAAACATCCTCACAGACATACCCAGAAATAATGTTACCAGCTTTCTGGGCATCCCTTAGCTCATTCAAGTTGACACACAAAATTAACCATCACATCTTCTTTATGTTTTAATTACACAAGTCATGCATAGTTGTCTGAGAAAAGTAAAAAATACAGATTTTAATAACTTTTTATAATAATAATAACAAATTGCCCACCCTTCCACTGCCCAGATAAATTCCCTATTGATATTTCAATGTATATATATGTCCATGATTTTTAATTTAACACAGATTGTGAACTTCTGTCTATTATTTACAAATATATATAAAAATCAGGTGAAGCTCAATTCTTAATTAATTACGAATGAGAGATATAAGCTTTTGAAATTCAAGCATGCCCATGAGTCAGGAACCCACAGCTCTAAGTAGTCAGACAAAACTTGATTCACACCACTAAGTGAATTTCATTGTCAGTGGGAGGTAAGTAAGAACCCCGTGCCTGAGAATGCCAATTCTTCCCGCTTGCTGAGGCCACCAGTCCACGTAAGATGGTCCCTGTCCCCTCGGCCTGTGCCCCCTTGAGCATTCTAGTCTGACTGAAAGGGGCTTATTCCATCAACTGAGGGAAAGCATTCAAGGATGAGTTATCCATGTTCTTGCCAATGGAGGTGAATTTTGTATGAATTGAAGAAAGTGAAACCAAGCTGAACTTCCCTAAGTAAAGTTCAACACGTTTTTAAAGACATGGTTTTCAGGGGTGATTCTATCATTCAAATGGCTGACGTGGGGTCAACTCACCAGTACGTAAAAGAGGAAATGAATAACATTTACCATTTATTAAACTGTTTTCTGTGGCAGACCCTATGATCTGTGCTAGGGCCTTTAACATCTCTTTTATGATGCATTGATTAACTCAGTGAAGGAGGCATTATTAACAAAACTTTATAAATGAGATGATTATTGTCCAAACAGGGTAAGTAATGACTTGTATGATGTCACACAGCCTTGGGATAAAGGCAGAACTTAAACCAGTGATCATCCTATTGATGCAACAGACACATCCCATGAGAAACTGAGTGGTTATTTACAAAGTGAAGTCGATGACGGCTTTTTACTCAACAGTGGTAATTTAGCACGTAGATGCCTCTGTTCCACTGGCCTAAAGTGTTAGAAAACAGGATGGTCCATGGTTCAAAGTGCTGATCATCTTTGGTGAAAATGGACTTTGTCAGGAACCCCCAAAATTAAACAAATTAGCACCCTCTCACCACCTCCAAAAAAATCCAGGAAATTAGGCGTTCAAATGCTTCTTAAAAAATTTATCTTGGGGCTGGCCCCACGGCCGAGTGGTTAAGTTCGCGCGCTCCGCTGCAGGCGGCCCAGTGTTTTGTTGGTTCAAATCCTGGGCGCAGACATGGCACTGCCCATCAAACCACGCTGAGGTGGCGTCCCACATGCCACAAGTAGAAGGACCCACAACAAGGAATATACAACTATGTACTGGGGGGCTTTGGGGAGAAAAAGGAAAAAATAAAATCTTTAAAAAAAAATTTATCTTATTTCAAGAAATATTATGATTAGAAGAGATCATTACTATTAAAAGCTTTAAATATATTTATATCCTAGGAATTTACTCTTATGAAATGATAAAAAATTTTAAATACAAAACTTTCATCAGTGATTATTTATAATTACAACAACAAAAAGAGGCTATAAATTTTTAACAATGAATTAGCACACAACGTAGAATACAGACAAATGTCAACAAGACTTTAATGGGATATAGAAAATATTTATAGCATTCAATTAAAAAAAAGTAAAACTGTATTTATAGGCTGAGCTTAAAATGTTCAAAAATATGCATAACAGCCTGGAAGAGAAATAACCAAAATTTTAACAGGTGTCCTCTCGGAGAAGTAAGATTACAGGTATGTTTTTCCTTTTTATATTATCATGCACGTTTTTTCTTTACTGAGCATATGTTGCAGTTAAAAACAGAAAAAAATTAAAATTTCAATTTGCAACCGCAAGACGGTCATTTACACTAGTCCTTCTCAAATTTAGTGCGCATATGTTCACCTGGAGAGCTCGTTTAAAATGCAGATTCTGATTAAGCCTGAGATTCTGATTTCTAACACACTCCCAGGTTATTTCCACGCTGCTGGCCTGGTCTACCCCACCACTTTGAGTTGGGTTTCATGTAGAATGAGCAAGAAAGAATCATTGTAGAGCCACTTAAATCTGAGAGTTAGAGCTTATGAAGCTTCCCTTGGAAATTCTTTTCTTGAAAATCTGAGTCAGGAAGTTTTGCTTAATGGCTGCCTAAATCTCGCCTGTTCCTTTTCCAACTGCACTTTGCACCAGTTTTTAAATCCACAGTCCAGCTCATGAGGTTTTCTTCGCCAGGGTAACCTTCCTTTGCCCCTGTTTTGAAATGAAATTCCATTTGTTCTGCTCATGTTGGTGCAAAAAATTATCTCAAGTTAGTTTAATAAAACCATCACTAAAACAATTTTCTTGAGTAGTGTAATTATGGAGCTAGTAATTATACTCCTCGCTAAATGAATAGTGCAGTTAGATTACATTTAGACAAGTACCACACACCCCATTCTGTTTTAATCACCCCTTAAATGCAATCTTGTTTGCTTGTATGAAAGGGCTTTCTAAATGGTAATAGGAAGACCGTTGTATACACTCTGCTAAGATAATGCTACCTATAAAATTAGGGAGATCTGGCACATACCACGTTACGGATTCTATGTACCTGTGGCGGCAGGGGTGGGGGAGATGGGAGGGGCTTTCCCAGCATTTTGTCATTTGGCGGGGGAATCCTGTCTTTCAACCTCTGCGAGTGATGTGAGAATTCACTGAGTTGGGAATCTCCTACGACATCTGCCAGAGACATGGCACCGTAAAGATGCACATTGGGAGCTCTGCGTCAGCTTCTCATGTCATCTCCTACAGGGAGTCTTCTTTGATTTAGCAACTTCTGCGCTGGCCTTTGACTCTCTCGGTGTTTGTTTTAGTGCTCAGTTTTGTACTTCATTCTGCAACCTGTTTATCTGCTCCTGTTCGTCCCAGGCACCTGTGGTTTTCCGAAGCACAGAGGATACAGAGGGAGGAATGCATCTGCTCCTGGAGCTTCTCACTCTAATGTAGCTCCTGTGAGAATCCACACACGCTGTCGACCCAGAGTGCTCTGTGCATAGACAAACTCACAGGACAGAAAGTTTCACTTTATATCCAAGAACCACTCAATTTCCCACCAAAGATAACATGACATTGGCCTGTCTCGTAATTTCCAAAGGATGGAGAACTCCTAACAGCTAATAGTCTTGGGGTCTCTAACACTGTGCAACACGCTTTAGATACAACATTCCACTTGATTTGTCTGATAATTTGTTTCTAGATGAAAAAAGTGAGGGTCAGGAGGTTATGTAATTTGCCCAAGTTCAGCCAGCTAAGAAATAGCAGAGCAGAGAGTGGAAACCATGCTTTCCCAACTCCAGGGTCCAAATTCTTAACCACCATACTAAAAAAATGAAGCTGAGTAAATTACCATGATGCCAGATCATTCTCATTTTAAGGAGTCTAAGGCCATTGTTTCTCCTTCCACATGCCCGCCTCCAAGTTAGTAATAATCTTCAGGTTATCTGAGAGGCCACAAGGTGAGCAGTTGAAACCCATAAAATTTGGATAATCCATGTTTTAGTTGGGAAAGATCACACCTCAACCAGAGCTGCGGGGCCTGAGTGAGGCCATGAAGCCAGAGAAGCAGCCACATCCTAAACAGAGAGTGTCCTGTTTTCTAGTCTCCTGCAGGTGGTGGGAAAAGTGGGGTGCAATTTTCAGGACCATGGAGCAGTCCGAGTTCTCAGGGGCCTCTCACTGGCTCTTCAATTTGGGACCTTCACTTCCTTATCTATAAAATGAAAATAATTGTATCTATGCCACTTACATCTTAGGGGTATGTATGTGTGTGTGTGTGTGTGTAAAACGAAACATTTTGTAAAATAGAAAATGTTATTGCTTGTAAATTATTGTTATCCTGACTTACCCAGATCCAGGATATGCATTGCTTAATAAACTAAGCTCATCTCTGGACTAGTTTAAATGTCTTATGTCATGTCAAGAAAAATAGTGTAATATTACATATAAATATTATTTATGTTTTATATTTAACTTACTATACTATCATAGTCATACAAGAAAGACGCTTCTGTAGATTCTGTAAGCCTTCTTTTACATTTTATTTTTTATCCTGGTTTCAATTTGCATGCTTTCAGTTCCCTCTTCAGTAATAACGTTACTCTGTTTTCAGCTGATTGATTCTGAATGCAGCCAAACTATGACATATTTGCATTTTTAAGGCTTGAAATGTTCTTTCAGCTTTAAAAATGAGTTTATTTTGAGGAAACATATAACTTCTTGAACTAATGGCAAATTAAGTTAATAAAGTTCATACCTGCTGTGGGCAATGATGATTATATATCAAAGGGAAAGCGAATCAAAGGCTGAATTCCACACTCTCTAACTGTTCACGTTTCCCATTCATTTCAGTAGGAGTATTTTCTGTTTGGGATTATAAAGTTGAGGCATAGAACAAACGATTGTCCTTTTTAAGTTGCTTCTCTCTCTCAGAAGCTACTACTGTTGACATTGGCTCCCTCCTTCCACCCAACCACACAGCCATCAAAGTTTTCTCACCACATCTGTTCATTGAACAACATATACTCACAATATTGCAGTTTTTGTCTTCCTTAGAAAATATGTTTAATTTGTTTGAAATTGTATTGGCTGATGTCTTGTTAACACAAATCACATTTTTTTTTTATGAATTTGAAAAAAGCTGACGTACAATGAGACACCACAAGGCTGGAATTCAGGCATATTTTCCATAAAGCCCTTCTCTCTGCAGATTCTGGCACTATCTAGCCAAAGCTATAACCTCTTCACCAACACCCTTGCTTATTGTCCTTGAATTAAGGCCAGCTCGAGAGATTTAAAAATGATATGATCTCTGACACTATGGATGACTCTAGATAGATTTGACTTAATCTGCATTTTATGGAGACTGTAAATCCAAGTCCATCTGAGGCTGGACCAATTAGGAATCATGGGACAGGCTAGCAAATGTTCACACTAATAGATGCGTCTCTCAAATATGTACTTTTGAGCCCAAACTACAGTCTCTTGTTAAGTTTCTATTATAAATTTGCTTCAAGAGGACAGACATCTGATTTTACAAATAGTTCTATCTCTAATCTAGAGCCCTGAAAGTTTCTCAGAATCTGAAATGAGTGATGGTCGTTTTCTTGCTGTTATTTACACTGTATCTCATCTTAGAATTTGCTTAGCCAATATTTTCATAAGGATGCAACATTGATGGATGGCATGATGTGTAAAGTAATTAAGCACAAAAAGCAGCCTGTTCAGAGAAAGAAATATCTGAAAGAGTAAGTCTAGTCAGAGATACCAAGCAAATGACCGGATAGAAAGACATGCGGCCAATCCACACCAGAGGGTGAGAGTATTTAGCAGAAATATTTCTAGCAAATATACAAAGAACAGAAGATCAGAAGAGATTGTGACTAGGTTAGAAAACATGTCGTTAAAAAAGGGTAAGCTCCAGAATTCAAATCAAATCAATACAATTCAGTTCAATGCAACAAGCATTCGCTTAGCAAACATTCTATGCAAATACACTGTGGAAGCGGCTCTAATATATGGCTCCTGACCTCAAAGAACTGATACCTAGAAGGGATAATTTGGAAAATTCATAAAAGAAGGCAAGAACAACTTATAATAAGATAATCATAAAAAGGAATTGATTCTTAAATTAGATAACTGGATTTGAATTCCACCAAGTCACTTAACTCTCTTTGTCTGTTTCCTCAATGATATATGGGGATAATAAGACTACTTAGGCCACTGGACCGTTTAGAAATATTGTATGTGAAAGTACTTTATAGTGTTTAATCTCTCTCTCTGGGAATAAACTCATAGGCAGGAACTGAGGTGCTCAATGAATAAATGACTGGACAAATGAACATGAAAAGTGTGTCACAGAATTTCTAAACTGGGTGCTATGGTTGGGGAGACAGGGAAAGGACTCTTTAATTAGATGGAGTTCAATACTTCTGGGAAGGATGGTGAGTGGGAAAATGCCAGAGGTGTGGGAACAGAAAGTAGGAGTACATTCTAGAACTTTGGTTGGAGTGCAGAATGCGTAAAAGGAATTAGTGAGAGGGAAGAATGGAAAGGACATTTGTCCTTAATTAGGTAGTGTGGAAAGATTGTTTTTGAGCAAGGCAGTGACATAATCAGAGCAGTGTCTGGGGAAAAAAAAGAATCTGGAAGTAATGTGTAAGTGGGTTGAAAGATGGTGATGGAGCGGACAGAAAGAGTGTTAGGAAGCTCTAGTCTATTGGGAGGAACAGCAAGTTCTTGAGTTACTGAGGTGGAAGTAGTAATGGGAATTACAGGAAAGATATGGAAAACAGGGTTAAGTTTTGCTTGGACCTCATGAGCAACAGTAAAGGAGGACTATGATGATGATAGCAAAGGTGATACATATCTGTACAGCCTTTTACAATTTACCAAAGTAAATAGGGGTCATCTTCTGAAGACCCTTGATGGCTAGGACGGGTCTCTACTTCTGGCACATGTTTGAGGCAGCAGAGCTCCTCATTAAAGAAAATGAATCCGACAGCAGTGTATAAATGGATTATGAGGAAACTAATCTCAAAGAGGAGAATTGGGAGATGAATGGAGTAGTTCAGATGGTAGCCGTAATTTAGTATAACTTAACTAAAATGTGTAGGTAGTGGGGAAAAGACAAGTAGGACATAGTTTGGGTGCTTTTCTCCATGGAATTTTAATGTCACACTGATGCATAACAAATATAACTGCTTATGTGCATACAACTCACGCCCCAACCCCTTGCTGCACCTTCTGTCCAGGTAAGAGTTTACAACCCAAACTGATGTGTTGACAGTGGTCATCGAAAAGAAAAGATGAGTGTGACACCTGTTTATAGAACATGGTACTTTATTGAGCGTAGGAGTTATTGCGGTGAGTATTCAAAGAGGACACCAGGGTTTTTAGTTTGAGTGACTAGAGGAATGTTAGCTCTATTAAGAGAAATCAAGGAGTTGCAAGTGATGTTTAGTTTTGGACAAGTTGAGTTTGAGGTGATGGTAGATGGGTAGCTAAGAAATGCAACAGAATGCTGGAAATTTCAGAGGTCAAGGGAAGGAGCAGAGCTGGGTGTCAAGACTTGGAATACACAGCATTAAAGTTATCGTTGAAGCCAGAGGGGTGATTAATTTCTTGAATTAATAAAGCAATTCCCAAGATGGTTGATGAAGAAGCAGTGCTCATCAGCCCATCCTTGTTCCGATGGTCCCACTGGGAGCAAGCAGATTTCCCAAAGTGGAAAAAACCTAGCCCTATTTCTTTATATTCTGATGTAAAGGGAGAATAGACTATGATTTACTTGATTTAATCAACCTGACCTGCTAAACAAGATAATTAAGGCTGCCCCACCACACTTCTATTCTCATCCACTTTATACCTAAATTACTCAATTTGTGTAGCTCTATTGATTAAATATCCAACTCCTCCACTTTGGGTGGGATACAACCATTTATAAGTCTTAAAGGAATTTTCCAAAGAACTTGATTTAAGATTTTAATAGCATGTAAAGTGAACCTATGCTATCAGAGCTTTATTTTGTTAAGACTATTTTGCACATCCAATTCTGACCTGGGTCCAACATCTAATTCCGTCCAATTTTATTGGTCAATCTTTTAAAAGTTGAATTCATCAAGACCTTTCTCAATCATTTACTACCATCAGAGGGACGTTCCAGCAGATTGAAATGGGAAGAATTAATTCTTTCACTGCCAAGAAAATTCTTTATTGTTGTAAATGATCGAAAACTAAGAAAAATGCCATCATAAATCTCTGAGCAATATACTACAGTGCAAAATGTCAGGACTTTTGAAACTGAATGTGTAAGTTGCTTGCAAGAAAGACTGTTGTTTCTATCTCAAAGATTTATTTATACTTTAATGTGAGAGGTGACATTTCTTAGTGGAAGGAGAAATGTAGAGAAGAAGACTGATTTATGCTCTCCATGACCTTGGACAAGGCATCTGACCTGTCTGGGTATCAATTTTCTCATAGACAGATATGCTTAGAGTAAATGCATGCCTTTCAAGTGTGCTCCAAGGAGGGCCTTCAGGATCTGCCTTGGAGAGTGCTGGTTTGGGGGTGAGACTCCTGGCTTTGCCCAGAGAGGACTCATTTTTTATTTATGTTCCACTTGAGAGTTTTTTTCTTTTAAATAAATGATTCTACAGCTTTAAAAAATATGTTTACAAACCCTCAGATTAGATGCATCTCTAAAATTTGTACAGTCTAAATTATCACATCCTGGGAGCCATGTAGAATAATCTTGTTAAAACAGAACTTGCTCTGTGGTTAAAGGATCAGTAATAACTAAACATGCAGGAGGAGATGGGGTGCAGAGGGAAGGCACAGCACCTGGATTGGCAAGCCGGAGATTTTGTGTTACTGACTCTATGCACCATGTTTGCCGTCTCCAACTTCCTTCGGTTCAGATCTCAACTTCTCAAAGGTTCTCAAACTCAGATTATCTTCGTAAATGGTGCGGTCTCCCCTCCTCAACCCTACCAACCACAGACACAAACACATGCACAAATGCACACTCCCAATCATCTCCTTTCCTCAGCTCTACTTGACACCTTAAGGAAGGAGCCCTGTCTATCTTGTTCAGTGTCCCAATTTCCTAGAGTAATTCAAGGTCCAAATGGTTGTTGAAAGACTCAACTGGCTCGTGATTCTCAGGGCTGATGGGGCTCATGAACTGGCTCTGAGTGACTGGGCAAAGCTTTTAAGCCAATGAAGCAGATTCTTGGCAGAGTTCAAGCTACTTTCCCAATGGCATTTCTTCTCTTCTGCCCCAGTTTCCCCCAGGAGCTGTTCTCTATGAGTCACCTTTTCTGAAATGAGCTGTCTCTGTCCATTTGGGTTGCTATCACAGAACGCCCTGCACTGGGGAGCTTAAACAACAAAACGTTATTTCTCATAGTTCTGGAGGCTGGAAGTCCAAGATCAAGGTGTCAGCATGGTTGGCGTCTTGGTGAGAATCTCCTGGTTCACAGACAGCTGCCCTCTTACTGTGTCTTCACGTGGCAGAGAGAAAGGGGGCTCTTCCTCTTATATTGGTACACTAACCCATCATGGGGGTTCCACCCTCACGATGTCAGCTAAAACTACTTAGTTCCCAAAAATCCACCTCCTAATACCATCCAAATGGGGGTTAGGGCTTCAACATATGGATTTAGGGAGGTGGGGGACACAAACATTCAATCCATAGTATGTGTATATATGTACATATATAAAATTAGGTGCCAACCAAATTGTATCAGGTCCTAATTTATTATTAAGATACTGCAGGGCAATATGACCAGTCCCAGAATTTTAAACTTTCAAGGGAGACTTTGGAATATGGGAATGGCTTGTGGCACATCTTCAGGTGGCAGAGTTAACATTTTGAGAAGTAGGCTGTGTCCTTCCTACCTCTTATGGTGAACTCGGGCACAAAAGCCAGAGTCACCAAGTTTGTAGAATTCATGTAGGGGTGGGGTTTGAGGGGAGAAGGGAAACATCACCAGTAGTCCTAAACACACCCTAGGGATAAAGATAGAATAAGCACCATTTATTCAGCACCGCTCCTTACCGGGATCTATACCAGGCACTTTATGCAGATTATGGTTTTAAAATGTAGGCTTTACTATTATTCAGGTATGGTGAGGCCCATAGATCAGGAGACGTCTGCCATTGGAAAGGTAGGTTGTTACAGTTCTCAAGAGGAGGGGGCACACCGTGCTACACAGGGCCACATGGGGCTGGACCAGGGATGGTCGGGAGGCAGAGGGAGTGAGGGGAAAATGTAGGCAAGAGGCTTCCTTGCGGTTTCTGTAGGAAGGAATGGGTGAGGCAGCATAAACAAGCTGAGGATTGGCTAGTTTGAATAATTTCAGTGGGCTCTTGGGCATGAGAGCTGTCCCTAGCTGTGTGGTACCCAGTTTTGCGGTGATCAGAGCAGGTGTAGAGTGGCCCTGAATGTGAGAGCCTGAGAAAGGGCGCGGCTGGGGTGTGTACCCTGCCTTGGTTGGTTTGCTTTTGAACGATGCACTCCCAGGCGAGTTATTTGCTATTTCTAGGAATTAGCCAGCCCTGGGAAGGGCAGTCCCCCAGGGTCAGCAAGGACCCAGACATCAGAGCATCCAAAATACAGAAAATAAAAAGGCACTGTCAATCCGGTTATTTTATTTAAAAATATGAAGACTTGCACAAACAATTGTCCAGTTGTTTGTGGCAAAGAATTACTTTCATTCACGAAAGAAGGCAAATTTAATCCTTGCAGTGGAATGGCCACAGCGAATATGAAAAAGGAAAATACAGACCCAGCTCCCAACTATCATTCATGCCTTGAAACTAGTAAATCATAGGAAAAAAAATACAAATTAACCCAAGCCAGAAAAACTCCAAGAGATTATAGCCCCCTCCTCTTCACACCACACAGTGTATTTTAACAAAACCACACAACCCACACAAGGAAGGCTTTGAAAGTGTTGTCGTTAATCTGTCAAAAACACCTGTCTGTATTTCAGCAAAGGGCAGAAACTTTAATCCGAGTGTCTCCTGAAAGATCGGGGAATCTGTATGTAAGAACTTCTTCTCTTCGCTTTCATGAACCTCTCGGACAAACTTTAAGGCCATGTGAGTGGGGGGCTTGGCAGTTTTAACTGTAAACACTGCTCATTTTTCTTTGGGTGACATTGGCTCCTTGAAATCTACGCATTTTACCCTCAAAGGACTTTTTAGAAAAAAAAATGTTTTTCCGTTCAAATGGAAGAAAACATGTGGCACCCCAGCCTGCTTCTCCAAATTACAGTTATGGAAAACCTTTCATCACTGAGATTATTGGCTCTGATGCAAAGGTTTTAAAGGAGCCCCGACCAAGAGTTCTCTGACTCCTACATTCCTACATCAGGATCCAAGCCGACGGGGATGAACACACTCAAATCTTGGATTCAAAATAGTGTGTGCTAAAATTCGTTCTCATTTGAATTTTCCAAGTTGCTGCTATGAAATAGCGGTATCATAATGTGTGGTGTAAACACATTGTGAGTTGGAGAAAAATAGTAGAATATAGTTTCTGTGGTTTGCAATGCTCAGAAACAATAATTGAGCTGGTGTAGGGTAACACCCAGAGGGGCCTTCCTGTGTGATGGCCAGATGCACCGTACGGAGCTACATAACACACCGTGGCAAGATTTGACTCAGGGTATAAGCGAATCAGGAGTGAACGTTTGACTGTCTTTTTTTTCTTGTTAGGGTAATCTGTGGCAACGTTTGTTGGTTATTTTCCGTAATCACAGCTATCTGTTATAGGCTACCTTTGTGGGCCTCTAAAGACCTCAACTTTCCAGCAAATTTTCTTTACTTAAAAATATCCCTTTCAGGGCCAGCCCCTGTGGCCTAGTGGTTAAGTTTGCACTCCACTTCAGCGGCCTGGGTTTGGTTCCTGGGTGGGGACCTGGACCGCTTGTCACCGGTCATGACGTGGTGGTGGGTCATATACAAAAAGAGGAAGATTGGCAACAGATGTTACCTCAGGGGGGACCTTCCTCAGCAAAAAGAGGAAGACTGGCGACAGATGTTAGCTCAGGGTGAAGCTTCCTTGGGAAAAAAAAAAATCTCTTTCAAATAAAAGAATGATATAGTAATCAGAAAAATAGAGCCATTAAAATTATGTTTTCAAATAATTCTTAACAGCATTTGACAGTGCTCTTAATGTGTTAAGGTAAACCACAGCAGGATACAAAAATAAATAAAAAGTGTAATGTCAAATGGTTGGTTTTATTACTGTTTTTAAAAACAAAAACCACATTTCTCATCGCAAGAAAAAACATTTGTAACTACATACGGTGAATGGTAACGAGATGTTGTGTTGATCATTTCACAGTGTATACAAATATCAAATCATTATGTTGTACATGTGAAACTAATATAATGTATGTCAATTATATCTCAATAAAAAATAAAAAACAAGACTATATTTAGAAAAAGCTGAAATAAATACTTCAAAATGCTGGATTTTTTTCTAACTGCTTCTTAATTTAAAATAACGATGCAATGACTGTCCTTGTACATAAGTTTCCCTGGGCACTGCTATTTTCTTTTTTTTTTTTTTTGAGGAAGATTAGCCCTGAGCTAACATCTGCTGCCAATCCTCCTCTCTTTTGCTGAGGAAGACTGGCCCTGAGCTAACATCCGTGTTTGTGTCCATCTTCCTCTACTTTATATGTGGGGCACCTACCACAGCATGGCTTGCCAAGGGGTGCCATGTCCGCACCCAGGATCCTAACCAGTGAACCCCAGGCCAACAAAGCGGAACGTGTGCACTTAACCATTGTGCCAACAGGCGGGCCCCACTGCTATTTTCTTATAATGCGGGGTGAAAATTAACAAAATTTCTTCATCCTTCAAGGTATCCAACGTTCTTTCCTCTTTTCTGTCCACATCACGCATTTCCACAGAGGACAACCAAAACCATAAACAGAGAGCAGAGGCAGAGTCTTGCTTTTTAAGTTTTAAAATTCACAGCAGAAACCCTAGTTTTGAACATCTATATTTTTGCTTTTCAGGAACAGTCTTTTTTGAGACAGATGAGTTTTTGTTTCTTGTTTTATATTCAAAGAGTCAAACCTTAAAGGAATGAAGGCACAGACTTTGTGTCTTAAATAAAATATTGGAAGAGGGGTTCTTAGCCAAGTGTTTGCGAATAGAACAAGATCTCAGTATAATTTGTTTCCCACTGTAACCCTATGTATTTTATTTTTGCATCTAAAACATTTTTCTGAGAAAGGGCACACAGGCTTCATCCAACTACCAAAGGGGTCCATGACACAAAAAGAGTTAGGAGCTGCTGGTGATGAAGAGCAGATGGCTTCTCCTTCAAAACTAGGTAGATTGACTGGCTGAGGGAGGCATCAGACTCGGGAGAAATAGAGGCAGGTACTGGAGGTGAGTCTTTGAGAAAGGAGATCTTCCTCCACTGGGGGGTGTGTTTGTGTCTGAAGCAAGTAGTACATATGCTACCCTACCTCCACTCCAGTTACACTTGGAGAATGCTAAAAATAGAGGAAATGTGTGCTTCACTTGCCAGGCTTTCACCTCAAGTTGGGTGAGCCTTGGGGAAAAGCCAAGCCCGGCATTGTACCTGAGTGCAGGCTGTGCTGCCGATGCACGTGGGCCTGAGCATGGCCCTGTGGAGTGCTGCCTTCCAGAAGGATGGGAGTGGTTAGTAGATGGAGGTACCGAGCGGCTGAGAGGGTCTGAGGCAGCAGGTGTGTAGGACTATTCCGCATCGGTTGGGAGGATGTCATGGCAGAAGGAGTGATGTAGATCGTTCGTCTGCTGTCCTGGAGAGGGTGCTATACCAGCTCGGTTGATGCCATCACCAAGCGAAAGGACTGCTGGGAGACTCGACTGGTCAGAACATGTCAGCTCAAGTCAATGGGGAAGCTGCTGACTATCAGAGACCAAGGGTAAGATGGAGGTCACAGCAAATTGCCTTGAGGATACAAGGCCATGTCCAAGCACCCAGGCCCCTCTCCCGATGTCTTGCTGCCTCTTACCTCTTCCTGTCCCCCTCCCAGAGATGAAATGCTTTACTACGGGGAATGGAACAAGCGAAACTCCTGGATCAATAAGCTTAAGTCCAAAATGCCTGAAAAGCAGAGTGACAGGTTTTAACTGAAATTGACTGGGTTGTATTTTCTGATTTCAGGGGCTATGAGAACTCAGAAAGATATTTAGTCACAGAAAAATAAAAGAGGTGTTTGGGTTTTGTGGTTATTTTTTTTTTTTGCACCCTTCAATTTCATGATCTGTGAAAATATCATACACTTAGTAAAGTTCTTTAAATGTCATGTTTCCGAGTCAAATGCTAAAAATGTTAGAAGGTTCTTTACATGTGCTTTTAATCTCTTTCCAGAAAAGCTCTGGTAATTATTCTTCTAAGCCACAAACTCAATAGTACTGAGTGTTATAGTTATTTAAATATTTTACAATTTAATTTAAAACAAAAAAGCAGAGTTAGCTAGGATACTATTTTATCATAATTTTGAGTCATTTGTATTTCTTCTGCGAACTGTTTAATCATGTATTTTACTCATCTTATTTTAGGAATATTAGTTCTTTTCTTATTGGTTTGAAAAGAATTTTAACACATTAAAGATACTAACTTTTCCTTTCATATTTATTATGAGTATTTCTCCCCATTTGCTGCTGTCATTTGAATTTTCTTCATGACGTCACTTTACGTACGCAAGTTTAATGTTTTGGGAAGTCAAATATATATTTCTTTGCCTTTGTCACTGTTTTTATTGGCTTTGTATTTGCAATAGTCTTGCCCATATTCTGTTATTTTCTATGGTTACATTTAAAAATATTTATTCTGTGATTTCTAATGCATATTTAATGCATCTAAAATTTATCTGATGTGTCCTGTGTGATGGAAAGTGAGAAATCTAAGTTTTTGCAAACATACAATTTTATTGAGTACACTTGTTGAGTAATTCATTAACTCAGTTATTTTGCAAATATTTATTGAATGCCTATTATGTGCAAAGCACTGTGTTAGGCTCTGATCACATAGTAACCAAAATATAAAAATTATAAAAAAAACAGAGAATGTTTTCTTCATGAGCTTATAGCCTGATAGGAGAGATAAATATTGAGTGAATGAATATATATTTGTGAATTGTAATTTGTGCTGTGGAAGCAAAGAATAGGGGAGACAGAGAATAATGGGGGCGCCTGACTTTGACTGGGGGTAGCACGAGGCTTCCCTCAGAGATCCACATGTGAGTTTCACTTCTCATGTGCTCGTTTCACCCACACATTAAATTCTGTTTCACTGCTCTCTCTTCTGTACCATTGGTCTGTTTGGTTGTTTAAACCAGTACGACCGCGTTCTATGTAATCAAGCTTTATGATGCATTTCAAGGTTTCTTTGAGTAAATTCTTACTTGATACAATTTTTGATTTTTTTTTTTGTTGTTGATTGGCCTGGAAACCCATATGTTCACTGTCCCAAGAAAAGGTCAAAGTGTTCACTGCTTGTCAATCATGACCATGAAGCAAAAGCAAAAAGCAGCCAGCTGCACCGATTGCATGAGACTTGTGTCAAGACGTAATGAAGATGTCTTATTGATGTAGAGAAGGTGTTTTCATCCCTCAGTTCAGACTTCGTTTGAGATTTCTCTCCTCTGAGCAGCAGTTAACAGACCACCTTTCCCTTTTCCAGGCCCCTGTCACACGCTCCCTCCATCCAGCCACAGGATGGTTGGTCTTGCTTGTCCTCCTTCTCATGCCCTCCTGGGTTTTTTTCCCTCTTATTCTTCTGAAAAATAATTATTTTCTGCTGTCCAGACTTTAAGCCATCTTTTCAACCAGCTCAAGAAGCAAAGAACTCCAGTTCCCCAGACAACCCTCCTTAGGAGAGAAAGGGGATAATAAAGCAAAAACAACAACAAAAATTCTCAGAGAAGAAATTCTCAAAGTTCTCACTTTCTCTAAGATGGCTCTGTCTTAGAATGGAAGAATGGATCAGGTGGCAATAACTGTCTGTTGCCTATCAATAGTCACCAATACTCTTCCTTATTAACAAAGCCCTGTTTTTCTTTGGAGCATCCATGCGCTTCATTTCCCAGCTTCTGGTGAAACTAGGCATCATGTCACCTCGTTCTGGCCATGAGATGTGAGTAGAACCTTCTAGAAGGGCTGCTCACTAGGAGATGATAGCTTGAAACTACCATAATCATCGTGAGCCACTTTACTTCAGACTTCTTTGATGTGCGAATAGACTTTTGTGCATCTAAAACAGTGCTACTTGGAATTTCTGTACATACAGCTGAACCCCATCCTAAGAGGTATGGACCAGCAGAAGTCATTGACCTCTGTTCCTAACCAAAAAAAAAAAAAAAAAATCACTAGGGCGGAATGTAAGGATCTCCAGAGAAGCAGTGGTGGTTGTTACAATGGTTTTTTTTTTTTTTAAAGATTTTATTTTTTTCCTTTTTCTCCCCAAAGCCCCCTCCGTTACATAGCTGTATATTCTTCGTTGTGGGTCCACCTAGTTGTGGCATGTGGGACGCCGCCCCAGCGTGGATCGATGAACAGCGCCATGTTCGCGCCCAGGATCCGAACCAACGAAACACTGGTCCGCCTGCAGCGGAGCGCGCGAACTTAACCACTCGGCCACGGGACCAGCCCCCGTTGTTACAATGGTTTTTGAAAAGGCAATGCAGTAAGGAAATCCCACTACATTCTTGATAGCACAGTTCTTTGCTTTTGGCATACTCAAGGCTGTGATTGAGCGCTTAGATTGTTTAATTGAGTGGCTATCAGTTTAAGCATTTAGGGATGCTTTTATATTAAATATATGAATAATCACCTTAGCAGAGAATTCCAATTTTATTACCAGAGCTTGATATAGAAAGCAAAGAGGATGTACTTCAGAGAAGTGAGCGGTAGGCTTCATGTGTTCTGCTGTCACTGGTCCAATCATCTTCCAATCTTTCAACCATTTTACATTCTTCTAAACTGTTAAATGCTTTAATAATAGGGTCCAAATCCTATAAGCCTAGCATTCAGACACAGCATGGTCCTATCCTAATTTTCCAGCCTCCTTGCCTGATACCCCACACACAAGATTAAGACATATTTGACTACTCACTTTAATGTATTTTCATGTTTCTTTACCTTTGCTTCTGTTGTCCTTTTAACCTGCAATGTTCTTATCTCAAGCAGCCATCCATCCTTCTGTCCTTCCATCCATCCTTCTGTCCATCCATCCATCCATCCATTCATATGTACATTTAACAAATATTTATTGAGCATTTGCTTTTCATCAGACAGGCATTCTGATAGCCATTAGGATTGTACCAACAAAGTAGATATGGTTCCAGTTCCTAACAAAATTCCACTTATCATCCCCTCCTTGAAGACTTAACTCAAATATCTGTCCACGAAGTATTCCTTGACCTCCTTGTCTTCCGAAGATTTCCTTGGCTATTGTTGGTCCTTTACATGTCCATATACACTTTATAATCAGCTAATCAATTTCCAAATACACACACATGCAATCTCCTGGCATCACATGAACTATAGACAAATTTAGGGAGAGTTGCCCTCTTTTACAATGTGAGTCTTACAGTTTACGAATGTCATATGTCCCTCCACTTACTTAGGTCTTTAATTTTGCTCAAAATGCTTTGTAGTTTCGGTATACATGTCTCACATATTTTTAAAAGACTTATTCCTAGGTATTTAATGTTTCTTGATGCTATTGCAAATGATATAACTGTAAGATTTCATTTTCTCTTTGTTGAGGATCTACAGAAATAGCTGATTTTCTATATTGACCTTAAATCCAGAGACTGTATTAAACAGATTTATTAAATTTGTTTGTGGATTCTTTTGGATTTTTTCCATATAAAATCATTTCATCTATGTCTAACGACAGTTTTATTCCTTCCTTTCCAATTATTCTGCCTTTGATGTGTTTTCTTGCATCACTGTGCTGGCTTGGACTTCCAGGACAGCATTGGAGAGAAATGCTGAGAGCAGGCATCCTTTCTTTCCACCTCTTGAATGGGAAATTCTTCTATTTCACCTTTAATTTTCATTTTGGTGAGCCTCCTCTGATCTGCCCCTCTTCCCCTGATGTGGCCCTCTGGCTTCCACTGAGCCTGCTGTGCCCACAGATCCCGTCGCTAGTGGGTGCTGAACTCTAACCTTTGTCTCCGTAGCATCTCCAGACTGCAGAAAACTCCACTTAGCTCCTCGGATGTTTTCAGCTTAGCTTCTCTATTTCCTCCTCTGTGCAGTTTGAGAATTCAGGGATGTCTTCAGGAGAAATCCATCCCATGTTGGAGCTTTTGTTTAGTTCTGTAACTCTTCCAAGGTATGGCGCAGACACTGGGCTGTGCGCCCTCACTGAGAATCCGCAGTGCCCTGGGATAAAAAGCTGTTGCAGATTCTCCCCTCTCCCCAATCTTGGCCCCTCTATTTGGCATCACTTAAGAAGCTCTTCAGTGCCTTTAAAACAAGGGATTTTTGGATTTCATCTGGTTAACCTCGTCATTCTTACTGGAAGGGTTGGTCTTCCACAAGTCTCCATCTTACTCAGAAGCAGAAGTCTCATAATAGGTTTCTAATAAATATCTGCAAATTTCTCTTTGCTCTCAGCCTTTGGAGACAGAATATGAGACATGAAGCGCATGCTAGATGTCTTCTGTAGTCTCCACCTGAAGAGCCACACAGAGCTTATTCCCAGAACTGAGCAAACTGTGGAATAAAGGGCCAGCTGAGGGAATCCGTTAACTTGGGTAGCCCTGAAGGGACATGGCAGACCAAGACACTGGAGTTTACCTGAGCCCTTGCGAGAACCAAATACTGCCCTTGAGTGCTCTCTTGACCACTTCCTCCAACAATTCAAGCCACACACGGTCAGCCGGCAGCAGATGAAGCCCACTCATCACCCTGGAAACTGGAAATTACCCAGTGTGCTGCTTCATGGAAATGTTCCTTGCCTGCTATGTACTATGGACAAACCACCTGAGCTTGCAAACAGGCATCCAGAAACTGATCCAAAGTGAATATGTGGGTAACCTGTCACTATGCTATTGACAGAAGTCATTTTCCTGATCTGATAGGCAGGCAAGATTCCTCTCTCAAAATTCCGTGCACATCATTTCTAGTCTTGAACACCCTTCCCAAATAGAGGAAGATGCTTCCCTGATGAAGCATACACAAGTGGCTGGAATATTTCTATCCAAAGCAGATAGGTTATCTGACTTTAAACTGCCATGGCCTGTTTGGGCTACACTCCAGCAGCTCTGTATCACTCCATATAGCATCATAACTCTCTGCTTTTATTTGTCAAGTCTTTTTAATCATCTGTTGAGTCCTTTCATAAGTGGTAAAGTGACTCTTTAGTATTTTCTACAAGGGTGGGGAAGGATCCAAATGGTGGTTTCTAGACAATGCATAGCAACTACTCCTTCACTTACTGGTCTTCCGGATGTCCCAGCTTCAACAAGCATCTTTTCATTGCAGCAAACCCAGCTGTGGAATAGAACCAGCTGGAGACTCAGGAGTGATCACTCACCTGGGACTTAATTTGGAGGCCCTCTCAAAGGACATCGGATTGAGGACTGGGCGTTTTTTTTAGGACGGCAAGGAAAGGAAAGTAAAGGGGAAGCCATGAAAAGCTTATTGAAGTCTTTTGGGGAAAGGTGGAAATATTTTTCACCTTCGTTCCAGTGTCCTTTCCTCTTTCCCTAAATTTTAATACTTGTTCCCATTTTAAATCTTGTGTAAGATTTCCTTCTTGGTAAAAGAGGCCGGCATGAAAAGTAATTCACATTCACAGAGTCGACTCTGATGAGAATAATCCCCAGGGCTTCGGGGCACTGCATCCTGAATTAAAATGCTGGAGACGTCCAGGGTTTGGGCTCATCTCTCTCCTGGGAAGCCATTAATGGCTTATGCATATCAGGCTGTTTTCCAAATTCTGCTCTTTTGCTCTGGTAAATAAATGAAGAAATCCACTTAAGATACATCTGGAAGGCTTTAAAAACTGGGAAAGATTCTCATCTGGACGGGATGGTTTAAGTGTGATGCTGCTTAAATTGGGGGCCAAGGGCCGTCTGATCTCTCCAGGCCATTTCCAATACTCAAATTTATAATACTATGAATATCTAACCAACAATCCCCTTGGGGGTAGATTTCAAAATTGAACATGATCTGAAAAAAAAATTCAATTAATTTTTTTTTTTGATGTCGTAGAAAAGCCCTGAGCTGGGATTTTTTAAATGTGGCTTCTTGTCTCAGCTCTGCCCCTAATTAGATGAGTGACTTTGGAAAGTCACATAGCCTGTTTGGGCCTCAGTTTCATTATCTGTAATGAGAGCTCACTTGACAATAGCCAATATCCTTTTGAATTACTTCCCGCCCCAGTAAAGTCTTTAATTCTTTTCCATCTGTCCATCTCCTCCATACTCCTTTCTCCTTCCCTATTCCTCATTCCAATTAATGCCTAGATCTGGATTCTCCTCTGGCTAGCTGTGTGACCTGAGGCAAGTCACTAAAGCTATCTGTGCTCTGAAAAAATGTGAGTGGTAAGATTGCCTGCCTGAAAGAGTTGTAGCAAGGATAAATGATTAATACATGGCAAGCACCGGGCTTGGAGTAGTAAGTAAATAAGTGTTAGCAAGTAGTCATTATTTTCCAGACACTGATTCCGTTTACTCTCGAGTATAGTTGATGTGTTCTATTCCTAGATATAAAAGGGTAGAGTTGGAGTCATTCTTATCAAAAGTGGTCACTACTTATTGAAAAAAAATTAACCTTTTGGGTGACTACCCCGTTTCTCTTGCCTCATCTCACACTGTTTATTCAGACGCTCTGTGCAGTCACGCAACTGTGAATATTTCCCTCTGTCTATAACTCTTTCACCATCTTTGTGCAAAAACACAGAGTGAATATAAGTGGCTCGTCTTGATTCAAAGACCCTGACAACAGGATCCAAACGTGCTCCTGTCTTTGGCTCTCGTAGGTCCACGCTGCAGGTTGGAGTTATCCACATTCAACTATAGCCAGGAAAATATACGTACATTTCAAGGGAAACACTGAAAAGACTGGGTAACACAGTTTTAGGGAAGTAGATTTAAAATTTGTTGTTTTTGCTGAGGCCAGCCCAGTGGCGTAGTGGTTAAGTTCCCTCACTCTGCTTCAGCAGCCCACAGTTCGCTGGTTTGGATCCCAGGCACGGACTTAACACCGCTCATGAAGCCATGCTGTGGTGGTGTCTCACACACAAAATAGAGGAAGACTGGCATGGGTGTTAGCTCATTGACAACCTTCTTCAAGCAAAAGGAGGAAGATTGGCAACAGATGTGCTCAGGGCCAATCTTCCTCACAAAAAATAAATAAATTTTTTTTGCTTTATAATTTCATACTGTAAAAAGCCCAGCTTCTGAGTGTACAGTTGCATGAGTTTTGACAAATGTATATACTTACATGCCCAATGCCCCAATCAAGATAGAGAACATCAACCCTAGAAAGTTTCTCCGTGCCCCTTTCCATGCAATGGCACTCCTCAGTCAGTGGCAACTACTATTTTGCTTCTTCATGGATTAGTTTTGCCCATTCTTGAACTTTGCCTAAATGTACTCTTTCTTGTCTGGTTTCTTCCACTCAGCTTGGTGTACTCGAGATTAATCCCTAATGCCACCTGTATCAACAGTTCGTTCTTCCTCAGGGCTGAGGAGTTAGGGTACCGATGTGTGCAGATATTATTAATTTGTTTACTCCTTTTCCTGTGGATGGATATTTGGACTGTTGTCCTTTTCTGCTATTATGAATAAAGCTTCGATGAACGAAGAGAAAGACTGTTGAAATGAAGTGACTTTTTTTTCTGAGCTTTTAAGTTTTCTGTCATGTGATTAAATTTCCACAAAATGAAAGGTTTAAAAATATATCTCATGGTCCACTCAAGTCTTCCCTCCTTCGTGAGGACTCTAACTCCTTTCCCTCCATTACCAATTTCCCTCTTTTTTGAATTGCTTTTGCACGCACCTCTGCACAAACACATGTGCAAGTGTTTCTCACAGTGCCCCTGATGGGCTTGCTTTTGGACCTAATCTTAATAGTCCCATTTGTTTCTTGTGAATTAGGCTTATCTCCTTATGAAGTGACACCATTTCTTTAACCTCTTTATCACTTTCCATAGTGTGAAGCAAAATTTTGGACTTCTAGACATATTCAACAGGCTTGTGTTTTATGGTGATTGTTTTGGGCAGTCTTGGCTGTTGACATGGGAAACAGTGAATTTTGTAGAAAGAGGAACTGTTTCAAATCGAAGTCTGAATTGTAATTCCCAGTCCAGTGCTTCCAGGGTCCCGTACTCAGAGTTCACTGTGCAATGAGTTCGCTCAGAATTTTGTTGTGTATCTGTTCCTTCCCAGTGCCTGGTGCAGGCCTGCTGAGGTCTGCTTTGTGGTGTGCATCCTCAGGTCCCCAGTGGAGTGTGTTATTTTGGGAACAACTGTAAAATCACCATTCAGATGATGCAGTCTCCGTGGGAGGCAGACAGGAACGGAGCCCTCATCATGCTCCCCACCACAGGCTAGATGGGACCTTCTAGACCTCGGATGCTGTAGGGGGGTGCGCGTGTACACTCACATGCATGCACGCACACACTCGCATACACCTTTCTGCAGTTCCGAGAGTAGTGATGAAAAGATAGAATTGCTGGGATCGAAAATAGGAATAAACGAGTGATTTGTTTGGTTTTTTGATGAAAATATATCAGCTCTGGTTGCTGAGTAGTGAGAACTGGGAGGTTTATTCATTCAAAGACTGTTAAGAGTTCTCTAAACTGCTGGGAATGGCCACGCTCTCCCATCCTTTCAGCCTCTTTTGTGCATCAGTTTTTCAGAGTTGCTCACTCAGATGGCCTGGACCTATATATTAACATCGTATTTTCTTTTACATTTATCCTTCATTCGAGTATTTGATTTCAATGAAAGCATGCAGAAGAAAGCCTAAGAATATTTTAATAGCAAATATTTCATAAGTTAGCGTAATAACTAAAATATATAGCCATGTAAGGTGGAAACATTATTTTCAAAAATAGTAGAAACCCAATAATATTTATCAAAGCTTTATTATTATAGTAATTAACTTGACTTTTGAGTTTTTATTTTAAAAAGGCTTTTTAAAATTTTGATGAGGTCACATTACTTTATAACATTGTGTAAATTTCAGATGTACATCATTATATTTTGGCTTCTGTATAGACTGCATTGTGCTCACCATCAAAAGTCTGGTTTCCATCCCTCACTATACAAATGTGCCCCTGCACCCCTTTCACCCTCCCCTCTCCTCCCTTCCCTCTGGTAGCCACCAACCTGATCTCTGTATTTGTGTGTTTGTTTGTTTGTTTATCTTCCACGTATTGAGTGAAATCATACAGTATTTGTCTTTCTCTGTCTGACTTATTTCGCTTAGCATGATACCCACAAGGTCTGTCCATGTTGTTGCAAATGGTACAATCCCATCCTTTTCTATGGCTGAGTATTCCATTGTATATATATTCCACATCTTTATCCATTCATCCATTTATGGACACTTAGGTTGCTTCTAGTTCTTGGCTATTGTGCATAATGCTGCAATGAACATAGTGGTGCCTGTATCTTTTAGAATTAGTGTTTTCTTGCTTTTTGGATAAATACCCAGAAGTGGAATAGCTGGATCATATGATATTCCTATTTTTAATTTTTTGAGAAATGTCCCTACTGTTTTCCATAGTGGCTGTACCAGTTTACATTCCAACCAGCAGTGCAGGAAGGTTCCCTTTTCTCCACACCCTCCCCAACACTTGGTATTTCTTGTCTTTTAATAATAGCCAGTCTGATGAATGTGAGGTGATATCTCATTGTAGTTTCGATTTTCATTGCCCTAATAATTGGTGATGTTGAACATCTTTTCACGTGCTTGTTGGTCATTTGTATATCTTTGGAAAAATGTCTGTTCATATCCTCTGCTCATTTTTCGATCGAGCTGTTGTTTGTTTTTTTATTGTTGAGATGTATGAGTTCTTTATATATTTTGGAAATTAACTCCTTATCAGATATATGATTTGCAAATATTTTCTCCCAGTTGGTGGGCTGTCTTTTCATTCTGTGGTGGTAGGAAGACTTTTTATAAATTTATTTCAAACATCAAGTAAATATAAAAGGAAAAATTAGAATTTTATTAAATATATATACTAATGTAGTTTTACTAGCTGTACATTTAAATTAATATTTATTTATTTAATTATAAAGTAATACTTATTTATTGTAGAAAATTGTAAAATAAAGATTAGCAAAAAGAAAAAAATTTATTTTCAACTCTAGAGAGCATTTCTGTAGGAATTATGATGTAATATATGTATGTATAACTTTATGCATATAGAAAGAGATATGTAAAGGTGTATAGTAATATATGTGTGGATATGGATATATGTAATATTTATGCATGTCTGTATATATGTATGGACATGCATACAAAAATAAAGTCAAACTGGACATACACTTATTTTTTAATTTTTCACTTAACAAAAGGTTACAACATATTTGTATATCAGTAATATTTACCTACAGAATCATTGATAATGACTGAATGGAATTTCATTCTAACAATATCCTATAGATACACAATCCTCTTTGGTTGAATTATTTTTTTTCTTCTCCTTCTCCTCAAAGCCCCCCAGTGCATAGTTGTATACTCTAGTTGTTGATTGAATTATTTTACTGTTTCTAGTTTTTCTCTATAAAAAGTGCACTGTGGTATTTTGCTTCTAGACAAGGTGAAATAACAGTGATGAGAGTTACCCTCCTACTTGAAACAACTAAAAACTAGACAAAGTATATGAAACAATGGTTTTTAAGACCTTGGACATCACACAGTGAAGGAAAGCAATCTCTTAGAGATGGAAATAAAGAAGATGAACCCAAGATTACAATCTTAAGAGGATTTCATGGTTGCAGAGGGGGAACCTGGGCAAAGCCTGGCAGATTCCCTGAGTTGAAAAGAGTTGGCATCCAGGGAGACCAAAGTGGCTGGAGTTCACTGGGAATAGAGTTAGAAAGGAAAGAGCTGCATGGAGAGAAGACTCGAGATCTGCAGAGCCCTCCTCCAGTATTCAGCAGAGTACTAATCAGATGGTGCATGTGAGGAAACCACCCAAGTCCAGAGAAAGAACCACATAAAAGGATTAGAGGCAACAGTAGCTGGAGCTCACACAAGGCCAGAAATAATTTCTGTTCCCTTTGACAGATTGGAAAACTTCATAATGCACAGAGCACTGGGTAGAGTACTCAGAGGGTCTTATCTCAGCAGTGGGGAATAATTACATCTAAACTGGGCTTGCTGGGTGGGGCTAGAGTAGTCTAGGGCTAGAGATCAACTTGTTTGCAAGTAACTTGACTGCATCCCAGGACAAAGCTCAAGAAAATTCATAGGAATATAAAAAGATCCATCATGCTAAGCCATGTAAATCATAATGTCTAGCATCCTATCAAAAGTTGCCAGACACACAAAGAAGCAGGAAAAACGTAGTGCAATGAGCAACATTATCACTGGAATTTTGAAGCTCTCTATATTCCTCGAGTTACAACTGAGTGGGTCAAATGTGGACACCAGCCTCAGATTGGGAACCAGATAAAGACTATCCTTCTGTGGCCAGTTACCTAAGGCATATTTGGCCTGACTTTTCACAATAAGCTGAACCAATCAGCTCCATCTTTTCTTATTTTAAACTAAGAAACAGAAAGAAGTTACCAGTCAATGGTGAATAATTGAGTTGAAAGGTCCTGAAAAGTTAGATGTGGGATGTTCATTATTGCCCTGCATGCACGTTGTAGTTATGAGGAGAAGAGAGTCAGAGAGCGAATGGAACAGATCTACAGAACAAACAGGAGGCCAGGAGATGGAGACATGAGAATGTGCGAGTTGGTGGCCCTCAAGATGCTCAAGTTCTTCAGCTCCTAGGTGTTGAGTATTTACATTTTCTTGAGTCCCATGATCTACCTTTATACCCTTACAGTAGCGATTCTTAACTAGGGGTGATTTTGCCCCCAGGGGAATTTGGTAATGTATGAAGACATTTTTGTTTGTCATAACTGGTGAGGAGCTGCTCTTGTAATCTAGATAGAGGTCGAGGATGCTGTTAAACATCCTACAATGTACAGGATAGGCCCCATAACAAAGGATTAGCTAGCTCAAGATATCAATAATGATGAAGTTGAGAAACCTTGCTTTATGCTAACCTCTTTACCCTGAATTAGTGTCTATGGGCTTCTAATCTTTGCAACCAAGAAATCTTTCTGTACAACACCGCTGTGGCTAAGTCTTTGCATACATCCTAAATTATTTCCTTAGGTTAAATTGCTGGAACTAGATTTGTGGGGTGAAGGTGGACGTGGAGTCAAAAGATATGCATTATTTTGAAAGTTTAGATGCACATTGCCAAATTAATGTAGCATTCTTTAACTGACTACTCAATTGTCCTGAAGTCTGAGGTCTGGACAGACTTCATCTGTTAGGAGAATAACTCACAAGCTTTAACACCCATCTTTGTTCTGAGAATAGGAAGGAACAGAAATTTTGGCTTACCTAAGATGGGTCATGTCCTTCCTCTTCACCAACAGCAACTACAATACTACATCCTTAAATACCACCTGCCATTCCTCACTCCTCCTCTTTAGGACATCTTTGGGATTATCTTGCTGCAACCAGGCAACCCTAGGGCACATGTAATACCTCTCCCTTCCCCTACACTCAAGACAGACATTCATTCAACATTCAGCAAACAATTACTGAGTGTTTACTTCACGCCTTAGAACTCTTCTTCACATAGTGCTCCAAGGAGCCACTACCAATCAATCAGAATTGGTACATGAGATGTAGAGAAGCACCAGAAAGCAAAACCACTATTGGCCATTCCTGACCTCTGGGGAGGTTGTGACCAGGGCATTGCTTTGAGCTTTCTCCTTATTTTTTCACTTTCTATAGAAAGAACTGAGGGGCCATTGTGCAGACTACAGCTGATACAATTTCCCCTGCATTTGAGTCATCCCACTGTGACATTTGACTTTCCCTTTCTCTGGAGAGAGAAATCATAGATTTTCCACCTATTTTCCCTAGCAGTAGGGTAACAAGTGTCTTACCTTGCAGAAAGTTGTCAGGTACAACAAAGGAACAAAAAACTCTCATCTTCAAAATTATTCTTGGAATGTCTTAAATGCCAATTATCACTTCTATCTGTTAGAAACTTTTCTTTCAATAAGAAAACCCAACACTCATATATAAAAATTGTGCACCTTTATGTGTGATCCTATAATAATAATGTTACAGAGTGATCAGATCACATCAGATCACTTTTGAGTCAGCCTGAGTACACCCACAGCCCACAACTTTCTAGTTCAAGGTGCAGCTGCTCAGATCATTGGGGGCTTTTAGAACCTCAGATCTTCCAGGATCCTTGAGAGTGGGGCTCATTTCCCAGATGTACCAGCCACAAGTGTGAACTCTAAGTGACATGTGTCAACCCCCAACAGACCAGAAACATAGCTCAAAAGTTCACTTATATTCCTATAGTACATTCTTTGAAATGATAACGACTTACCACAAAATGAAAGAAAATAAAAAGGAATGATGTCTTTACCCTCTTTTAACAATATTCCATATGTGATATTGTGATTTCTAATAAGAAATATATGTTTGATCGTCATCCCCATTCCTGGCACAGAGCTCCTAAAACCCTTGGGATTTTCTAACTGATAAGAGCAATAAAAGTGAAAGGAGTGTCTTTTGTTACTCATAACAAGCCCCTTTCAACCACACCTGAGTTTATGCTGATGAAGAGACTTTTGGAAATCACTTAAGGATGGGGGGCTGGTTGCCAGAGGAATCAACCATGTGATTAGGGGGTTGGCGATTTTTCATTCCCACTCACCCGGTGTCCAAGGAGGAGAGAGGTCAGATTGACTTAGTCGCCAACAGCCAATGATTCAATCAATTGTGCATATGTAATGAAGCTTCCATAAAAATCCTAAGCAAAGGGGTTCAGAAAGCTTCTGGGTTGGCAAACTCATGGAGGTGCGGGGCAGGTAGTGGGCCAGCACTTCTTCCCCCATTCCTTGCCCTACATGTCTCTTCCATCTAGCTCTTCCTGAGTTATATCCTTTTAAAATAAACGCATAATCTAGTAAATAAACTGTTTTCCTGAGTTCTGTGAGCCATCCTAGAAAATTACCAAATCTGAGGAGGGGGCTGTGGTAGCCTCTAGTTTATAGCCAGTAGGTCAGAAGCATAAGTGACAACCTGGACTTGTGATTGGCCTCTGAAGCGGGGGCAGTCTTGTGGGACTGAGCCCGTAACCTGTGGGGTCTGCACCGACCCCAGGTCATTAGTGTCTGAACTCAGTTGAATTGTAGGACACCCAGTTGGCGTCTTCTGAGAACTGGAGAATCAGATGGTGTAGAAAACTCACACATTTGGAGTACAGATGTATTCTGAGCATAGAGAAAAAACACAGTGAGTTTTCTTTACGTATTTGTTACTCTTGTATCTTGGAAGGTACAGACAGTGTAGTTAGTTCTCTCTTCTCCCTACTCACATTCCTCTCTCACAGAGTCTTTCAAGTCTTTCACAGGCTCAGTGCTCTGCATCCTGATGGCTCCAAAGAAAACTCCACGTCAGGCCAGAGGCTCCCTCCTTTCATGGACTCGCTTCTGGATTTGCCGTGACGTTCGGGCACTAACAGGGCCTCCATCTGTTGCTTAACAGAGAACTGAAATCTGCTGTGGCATGGCCCGCTTTTCAATAAAGCTTCTTTTAATTTAAAGTTATTGAATTATCCATCGCTCTCCATCGTTCACTTAAAGCACAGTCAATTTGTTACCCTCCACAAGTAAGAAAAGCCTCAATAAACTGGCAGTTCCAACTAATGGTCCCTGTTTATTTCCTGCACCAGTTTGTAAACTGAAAAGACAGAGCCCTCATGACACGGCTGGAATGGTCCAGGTTTCCTAAGACGATCAAGGGTCCTCTGAACAGACATGATTTATCATCATGGAATTACGGGCAAAAATGGTTCAAAACAATGACTATCTTTCCATTTCTTACACTAAGAAGTGATTTACTTTGTTAAGAGATGAATAAAAATTAAATGTCTAGGTTAACTCCTTTCTCTCTCCCTCTGTCACTTTCCTGTTATCTTCTCTGAGCATAAAGGACTGTCAAGCCCGGGAAAGGTGCCAGCACTGGTGTTAACCTAACCTCTGGTTGTGCAGCAATGGGTGCATCACAAGGTGGGCAAGACATGAGGCAGTACTGGCTGGTGGGGGCTATTCAACAAAGCCATTGTCCTCTCTCCCAGTGCTTTCCTCGGGGTCCTAAAAGACCCAAACACTAAATGCATCTGCTCCTTCAGGCTTCTCTGTGGATGGGCCATTCTTGGCAACTGTGGCTTGGAGGTGTGCTCCAAAACCCCAAGACACAGCTGTTACATGAGTGCATTTCAGAATCAACTTGAGTCATGAGAGATTCTGGAAGATTCAGCACAGAAAAATTCAGTATTGGATAAGCACAGGATGATAATACTTATTTTTCTTAGTTGTTTTCTTTTTCTTGGTTGGTTATGGCCAATAATTAGTATAACCTTTCCTTAGGCATTTAAACCTGACTTAACTACTGCAGAGTTTTATTGTAGGATATAAAAACTGAAAAATATTGAACAAAAATGACCATTTTGATCATCATTATCTCAAAATCATGGAAGCTACTGTTTATAGCCCTCATAATTTCTCAAAAGCCAGCCCTCGTGGTCTAGTGGTTAAGATTTGGCACTCTCATGACCATGGCCCAGGTTTGTTTCTTGGTCAAGGAACCACATCACCTGTCTGTCATTGTCATACTGTGGTGGCTGCATCTTACTATGATGCTGAAAGCTATGCCACCAGGATTTCAAATGCCACCAGAGTCACTCATGCTGGACAGGTTTCAGTGGAGCTTCCAGACTAGGCAGACTAGGAAGAAGGACCTGGCCACCCATTTCCAAAAAATTTGCCATGAGAACCCTATGAATAACAGTTGAGTATTGTCTGATAGATTGCCGGAAGGCGAGAGGATGGCGCAAAATGACTGGGCAGGGTTCCACTCTCCTGTACAAAGGGTGTCTAGGAGTTAGAGTCAACTGGACAACACTAACAACATATTTCTCAAAAGTGAGATTCACAGCTTATGGACAATTTCAGTAAACTAAAAATGGCGCCTTTTTCCCCTTCCCACACATGGACTGCCATGTATCTTAGGAAGGCTTTGTGTGTACTTCAAAATAGGAAAACCTTGAGATTCAAGTATGAATTCATCTTGTTGAACATACACAGTTTTATTATCCATCAAGGACAAGATTGAACAGAATATTCTGAAAACCAACAGCTTAATGGACCCATTCAATCCAGTTAAACGTAATGTAAAACTTTTATTCACCCAATGTAGTAAATCCTCACTGTCGTGACATGACATGAAGGGCAAGAACCACGCAGAGCCCAGTAACTCAGGAGATGCCTCACCCCTGTGATGCCAACCTGCCTGGTTTATTCAGTGTTTGACTGTTATTCATTTATTCATTCAACAAATATTTTTTGGATGCACAGGGTGCTAAGTGTCAAGAGTGCAAAGATGAATAAGGTACTGCCCTAAGCCTTGCTAAATGGTTTTCATGGCTATAAGTTAAGCAGATGTGTTTCACTCATTCCTTCATTCATCTCTCTATTAATCCACTGTTTCTTAGGGGCTGGCTCTGTGCTGGATCCTGGTAACCACCGTATTTTTACAGTCAACAGGCAAGAGGTGAGTTTTTTAGGGCAACGAAGGCCATTTGGGAAAAGTTACTGCTTGAAGGTCATCCATGAGAGAGGATGGGTAATGTAGCTGTTTCCAGAAATGCAATCCAAGGAAAGAATAGAAACATTTAAATGTGATTTTAGGAGGCGATGCTTTGTGGAGCATGATTTAATTTTCTAATTTGTTTTCCTAAGAAAACATCCATCAAATCTGATTGTTCACCCATGTTTTAGAGCTGCGTTTGTGTTTTCCAATGCTGACTCTGGCCTTAACGAAGCTGCAGAGTGAAGCTGTAAGACCTTTAAGTGGGTCTAGGAACCATCTATTGCAGAGATAAAAGACAAAAGCAGAAATCCAGCGACATCCTTCTAGAACTGTTCAGCGTTGGAGCTGCCAGCTTGATGGCGTCTATCCATCTCTGTGTAGCCTCTGTGTCTCTATAGGCGCATCCTTTCCCACCTCTTGCCTGCAGACTGCATTCTCCTTTCAACATAGAGGTTCCCAGAATCCAGCACAGAGCCAGCCCTTAAGAAGCTGGGGTTAGATAAATAGATAAATGAATGAGGAATGAATAAACGAAACATCCCCCTAAATCATAGCCATATCAGCCTCATAGATTCTATCATCCTATTGGTTCTGTTTCTCTGGAGGACCCTGATTAATACAAGGCGGGAAGTTATAAACCACTGATCTGTGTAAAAATATTCAACAAACCATGAAGCACCAACCATCAGGGTAACTTTTAAAAAGCGTTAATAAACTTATTGTGTAATCATTTCACAACATATACGTATGTCAAGTCATTATGTTGTACCCCTTAAACTAACACAAAGTTATTTTTCAATTATATCTCAATAAAATTGAGAAAAAATAAATAAAAAGGGTTGAGTTTCAGCAAGACTTTTTGAGGGGGAAAAAACCCTCACTAAAATGAGTAAAATCCAAAAGTTTTGTTGTTTAAATGGGTAGGCGTCAGTAGTCCAGAAAATTCCAAAATATGGAATATTTTATTCCTTGACATCTCCAGAAAAATGAGGCACTTACGTGGATTTCCAGGCAATGGGAGAAATTCCTGGGTAAGAATTCGCCCAGCGGAGTAGTGAGTGTGGCAATGACAGCCATCACTAGTCCTAATACCCCCACAACAACTGCACGTCAAGCTGCCTGTCTGGCGCTGTCTTGACCAGGGCTGCAGTTCAGCCTCACACACTTTTCACTCCTCTGATCACCTCCTGGTGTTTCACCTCCTGCTTCTACCTACAGCACATGGACATTTTGATAAAAGGTGCTTACTGAGCACACCAATGCCTCCAAATGGAGACCCACTCACCCATTCAGCAGATGTTTATTGAGTGGCAAGTTGGTGCCAGAACCTATATTGAATTCTGGGGATATGGGAATGATCAAGAGAGATGCAGACCCTTGGAAATTGTAGCCTAGTTAGGGGAGAGGGAAATGCAAATATGATCATTGTTAAATAACAATAAATGTAACTGGCATTGAACCAGCATTTATTGAGCAACCACTCTATTCAGCATCTTCAGGAAGGATCTGGGGCTTATCTACTTGTTTACATTGGTCTACTGATTAAAATTGCTGGATGATTTTAATTACGTGGGAGCAGGCAGAAAAGACATCAGTAAGATGCTACACGGCTATTAGGTGGACTCCAAGTATGACCAAGGCCAGTCTGAGATACGGTTACACAACCGTTTTAAAGAGCTATGGTAAATCAAAGGTGTTTACAATGATCAGTTTGCATACTTCCTCTGAAGCCTCCTGAGTGAGCCTATTTGCCAGAATCTAGGCATTTTCTTACACCCTCTTCATGCCGAATTTCAAAAGGTGCTGGCAGAAAGTGACAGTGGCTCTCCCGAAAAGTTTGCTTCAGAGGAAAACCCTTTGGAGCTCAGAAGAGCTCACCGTAACCTGAAGATGACTCAGGAGATCCATGCCATCTGTCAACAAAACACAAGGGGAGAGAGGAATGGTTGAAGGCATGACAGGCAGGAATGGTTAATACACAGACTTGTTTCTCCTCATCCAACCTGAGGGGCCTTGAACCTTCTGCATCTGTGGCTCAGCCCTGGAACTTCCACCAGGCATAGAGAAGAGTGACAAGCTCTCAAGCCACGGTAATGCTTAGAGTCTTGCCTTTCTTACTTTCCCTCGCATGAGAAAGGATCAGCTCCCATTTTGTGCTCAACAGCCAAAGCTTGTAGAGAAGGAAGAGTGTTTGTACCAGGACATCTGGCGGAAGGTGGACAGTCTCTGTGGGGTGTTCATGTCAGTTGCAGAGACCCTCAGTTTTAAAGTGATCCTCAGCTGCCTGGCCAGGAGACAAGCTCCGTGGAAAGAGGGTCACACAGGCGAATCACCAACCAGCTAAGAGGATTCTAACTATTCTGTAGCTAAATGGTGAAGTGGGTAATGAAACTATTTGGATAAAAAGGATAAAAGGAAGGGTGGAGCAGAAATCTTCTCTAGGATCCTGTACAGGAAACTTTATCCCACAGGAAAAGTCAATAGTCCCTGAAGATAATCAGGCAAAAACTGATGCTGCAACTTAAAAATTCGAAGGCAATAATGGTCTCTGGAATTTGATGAAGACTGCTTATCTTGAACTGAACAGGTTCTGAGCCATTTCTTTCATGATTTTCTCCCCTGGAGACTTTTTTTCAAATCAGTGGGAGTACTTGAAGAGACTCCCTTGCTACAACCTAAACTTTAAGACCACAGAAACATGTTGGTCCTGTTCATTGCTGTGTCTCCTGGTTGGAACCTGACATTCAGTGGACTCTCAAGAAATACATAAGTGAATGAATGAAGGATGGCCTCTTCTTGTGCCGATGCTGTCTTACTACTGTCCTAGTAGCTAACATCGCAAGGGCTTACTGCAATGCCAGGCACTGTACTAAACACTTTATAGATACGATCTCCTTTAACAAGACTTTAAAAACATGTAGTCTTCAAAGACCTGTTGGCTAACCAACAGGGGCATTTTGGATGTGTATTGACTGTAAACCCAAAACGCAGAACAGAACATCCCAGTTTTATTTTCTGAGCTGCATCTCCCACTGCTCACACCGGAACGATCTGCAGGTCCATAAGCTGTTTCTTTAGGGAGACGGAGCAACTCTTTTGCATCTTTTTAACATATGCATCTTAATATCTGCAGCGCCTCCCAGCACTGGACACAAGACAAGCATTACTTAGTTAAACTTTCTTGAAAGAATGTCATAGAACGTATATGGAGATCATTTAAGTACCTACCTGTGCTGGGCATAATGGTGCAATTCTGGTAGCTGGTTAAGAAGGCCAGAAGAATGTGGGAGAAAAAAAGAGTGGGTAATTAGGTAACTGCTCTATTTATCTCACTTCGTCTCTTTGTCCCTATCTATAATCCACTTTCCAGTTCCTCTTTCTTTCTGTCAATCTATCTTGTTCTCTTTCTTTATACCTACCCATCTATCCATCTACCTGCTTATCTAGCTGTCTGTCACAGCATTTCTGAGCCATATGATTTTTTAAGAGCACTAGGTTTTAAATGTGCTCCTTCCTCCGTCAAGGCCTGGGATGGAAAACCTGCTTCTCCATCATTTGTTTTAAGACAATGACGTGATGCTGTCATGTTGGATGAGGGACCCACCCTACTCCAGTATGACCTCATCTTAACTTACTAATTACATCTTCAGTGACTCTTTTTTCCAAATAACGTCAGTCTGAGGTACTGAGGGTGAGGATTTCAACACACGCATTTGGAGGGAGACACAATTCAGTTCGTAAGAGTGGGAAACAAATGTTTTAGAAATTGCTGTTTTGTGACGAATTCTGACTGCCTCTTCCCCTGTTTGAGCTTATTCTGGTAGAACTCCCATTCTGACTCCCAGACTCAATGTTTTCATGTTTATGGGGCATGCCAGGTACCAAAATTTGCCACTAACAGAGTCTTATATGTATATGTGAAATATTTCATAATTTATAATTGGTATCATAATCACAAGATAATGAAAGTATAAGATATACATATTTTCTAAGGATTCTGGAATATTATAAACATTTTATGTGTTCAAAATTAAATTTCTATTAATAAGTGATAGATGATGATTTAAGAGACTTTCTTCGAAAGCAGATAGCTTGATGGTTTGGGTTCTATGTTTATAAAGGCAAATAGGAATCTTTTTTAATTTTTAAATAACAAATGAATATAAGAGCTTCAAATGTCCTTATAAACACAGTGACATTTCCTTTCCAGGGATAATTAGGTAGAAACTAGATAGGTTATCCTATTTCTTTGACCTGTTACTGCAAGAAAAGAGAATTATCATGATTAAAACTCCTTAAGCCTAAAATGTTTTTTTTCACATTTGTTTTCTATGTTGCAGTGTTAGAAATTAAACAGACTTATTTGTATCAAAATGTGTAACAACAACTTGAAACAAAATGAAACTATGAAACAAAACCCACAAGCCTCAAACAATGAGCCTTTCTATAGCCCCAAGAAGATGCAGGCATAGCTGAAGGATCCCTGAAAGTGCCTGGTGATGTGTTTGGTCCATGATGTGATCAGTATACGTCACTACATCAGGCCAAAGTGTGCACGTGAGCATTTATTGCTGAACTGAAACCAGAAATGGCCAAAACTGGGGCTGGAGTCCAACAGAAAATATGTCACCTCCTTATTCAGGAGTGTCCGTGGAAGCATTTATTTTGTCAAGTTTGAAGTATTCCAAGACTTGGAATAAAGAAGCCACATGATTCTCTTATAGTAAAAGCTAAGGACACTAAATAACTTAATATCTTTTTTTTTCTTTCTGCTTTTTCTCCCCAAATCCTCTCGTACATAGTTGTATATTCTAGTTTTAGGTCCTTCTAGTTGTGGCATGTGGGACGCAGCCTCAACATGGCCTGACGAGCGGTGCCATGTCAGTGCCCAGGATTAGAATCAGCGAAACCCTGGGCTGCCGAAGTGGAGCATGAACTTAACCACTCGGCCACGGGGCTGGCCCCCACTTTCTATCTCATTAAAACACAGATAATATATAATCTAACTGCTTCTACCTCAGAAATAAAATGGAGTTTCAGAGTAACATATTTACAACATATCATCTCCTCAAATATTTATTCCACTTCCTCATAAGTCCAAATTACATGATGTCCCAGTCATCCATTGCTGCACAAAAAAAAGCCATGTTTACTGACGAAAAAAATAAATTTTATTTTGCACATGATTCTGTTGGACAGGAACTTAAAAATGGGGCAGCAGAGGGGCTGCCCAGTAGCAGAGTGGCTAAGTTCGTGCTTTCTGCTTCTGTGGCCCAGGGTTCGTGGGTTCGGATCCTGGGTGAGGACCTATGCACTACTTATCAAGCCACGCTGTGGCAGCCCTCTCACATATAAAGCAGAGGAAGATGGGCACAGATGTTGGCTCAGGGCCAATTTTCCTCAGCAAAAAGAAGAGATTGGCAACAGATGTTAGCTCAGGGCTAATCTTCCTTAAAAAAAAATGGTGCTGCAGGGATGGGGTCTTTCTGTGTCTTGCTGTCTGAGAACTCAGCTTGGAAGACTTGAATGCTGGGGTAACTCAAACATCTGGGGCCCGAATCCTCTGGGGTGGGTGGCGGCGGAGGACGCATCTTCATTCCCAAGTCTGTTCACCTGAGCTGGGATGACTTCAAGACTGGGCTCAGGTGGGAGAGTTGGCAGAACTGTGTCCGTGTGGTGTGGACTTCCTCATGGCATGCTGGTCGTAAGATAGTTGGGCTTCATACATGGTGGCTCAGGGCTCTAAGAGCAGGCATTCCAGCCAACAAGGTGGCAATCGCACGACCTCTTCTGATCTAGCCTTGGAAGCCACCCAGTGTCACTTCTGCCACATTTTATGGGTTCCAAAGGGGTCCCTGAGGCCAGCCCAGATTAACTGGGCAGAGGGGGCACAATTAGTCCCCCATCTCTTAATGAGAAGAGTGTCAAAGCGTTTGCAGCCATCTTTAAAACACACAATTCGTTTTTCTGAATAATTCCCTTTTCTCAGTCATGAACTGCTTCTTTATCAGTAGATAAAACAGGCAAATATTGGACCACTGTGCTTCTCTGGTTGATACCGTCACAATAAATGCTTACTCTGCACAAGCGTTCTTGTAGCACCTGAGTGGAGTTCTTGAGAAGATGGCAGCTGAGAGTGGCAGTGGTTGCAGGGGGCAGGTGGAAGAATAGATTCATTAAATCATGTTTTCTCCCAAGGATGTTTTTCCCATGCAAATGAATACACAAAATATTTTCCTGAAGGTTCTCTTTCAATCTCTAAGCATCATAAGCATGAACATTTTATGAGCAAGTCAGTTTTTGCCTGGGAGTTGCATGCTTCAAATAAAGCAAAATGAGTGTCTGTCTGAAGCAGTGGGACAAGAACTATTGAAGATACTTAAACTTTTCCTAAAATTTCCATTTGCTTTCCCTAATAGTTTTTCACAATGTTCCAAATTTTGGAAGACATTGGTATTCCTCTTTTCTTTGAAAAATAACCTCCAAACTTTCTCCAATGAATTTCAATAAGAATTTCTTAGTAAAGCAAAAATAGATACAAAAACATTCACACAATACATAAATTCTGTTCTTTCTAGGCTGAGAAGCAGCACAGTGAGTTATGATCTCTAATTAACTGATTTTTGGAATGATGATCAGTTCTTTAACAGCCTACTTGCAAGGGAGTAATATTTTCTGAATTAGCTTCTGAGGCAAAAACTTTGACTTTGTTTTAAAATTCTTGACATATAGGTTTGTTTTCCAAGAAGATTTGACAGTTTTGAGTATAAAACTTACATGCATTTCATAAACTTGGTTTGGATTCTTGTGAATTTCAGTTAAGTTAACTATCATTTCACAAAACAGAAAGAGAAATTTGGGTGAAAGGACAGCAAAAACAAAGATCGGACTGTCTTGATTTGTAAATCAGACATTCCTCTTTTTTGGAAGTGCCTGAAGATTGTGTTTAGATCCAGCATACATGTAATTATACTACATATTTTCTTCAATTAAAAAAGAGCAACTTAAAAATTCTAATTATATGTTGGAAATAATAGTATATGGAAAAAACGTGGAAGATATGAGAAAGTGTCTTAAGGAAGTAAATAGAGTTGAGAATCACTCTCCACGTCTTCTCAATGGTTCTGCCATAGCTCAACAAGCTTGATTCTAAAGAGTTGAGTGCTTTGGAGGAAGTAACATAGACCATCAGGATTTCTGTTTTGAGCTAGTGTATTATTCATCAGGGTTGGTAGACGCCAAAGAAAGGTGGCCCCAAGCAGCACCACAAAGTAAGCAAGCAAAGTCAGCTTTCTGTGTTCCCAACCCACTGTCCACTTCATAGACTCCCTGACTCGTGCCCCCTCTAGGGGTCAGAAATTGTCCCTGTATTTACTTCCTGGCTCCCAGGTGATGTCTTCCACCATACATGCACAGCAAACAAACCCGAGCTCAGAAATTTAAATGGACTTTTAGGAAACAAATTTTAATTATAAAAATAAATGTTGTAAACAATTAATTAGGGGCTGGTCCTGTGGCATAGTGGTTAAGTTCAATGCTCTCCAATTTGGGTCCCTGGATTCAGGGACCCATTCAGATCCTGGGTGTGGACCTACACCACTCGTCAGCCCTGCCATGGTGGTGACCCACATACAAAATAGAGGAAGACTGGTACAGATGTTAGCTCAGGGCAAATCTTCCTTATCAAAAAAACCACAATTAAGTTAATTTATTTGTAAATTATTAATTTATTATTGTTACAATAACAATAGTAATAACTGCTAGCATTTATGGAGTGCTCACCACAAGCAGCTATATGTTCTGATTTATATCATTTCATTTGTAGAAAATTTAGAATATATATATATACATAGAGAGAAAATCACTAAAATTATTCATAGCTCCATCACCTAGAGATAACCACTATTAACCTGTTGTTATGTATCTTTTACCTGTTTTCAATGGTGAATAAAATAATGAAATTGCACTTTATGTTGTTTTATAACCCACCTTTTTCATTTTGCACATTGAGCATATTTCCTTGTTATATAAAAGTTCTTCCTTCACAGTATTTTCAGAGGCTACACAGCACGCCATTGTATGGAAATACCCTGATTTATTTACCAGATGCCCTGTGGCCAGAATTTCAGGTAGTTCTTAGTTTTTGGCTATGACCAAGACAGCCGTGATAAACATTCCTGGAGCTATGTTCTTTCATACAGCAACGATTTGGTCATTACGATTCCTCAGTTATACTAAGTTTGAAAAGTCAGAGAAGACATTAAAGAATCGCTTTTTGAGGAATGTTTCTTATATAACAAGAATGAAAGCCCCAAAAAGAGGACGGGACGATTGTAATCGTTAGCCTTAGATTAAGGAGCGCTTGTTGGTTTGTTTTATGGGCACTGTGGCTCTCCTCTCATCCCAGAAAAACACACTGAGCCCCGAAACCAATCTATTCCGACTACTCATCAGGTCAGCCTTGGCAGGAGAAATACATCTTTGGAGGAAAGTGCGTTTGAGAAATGCAATGATCTGGGAGAGGCGATGCAGAAGTTACGCCCTCTCTTCCCTTCTTTGGCAATAAACTCAAACCCTAGCCGCTGCCATCACTTAAGTCACACCTGATATTTCTTCTCTATTCAGTCCACTGTGAACATCTGTCAGGATGTTCCTTTTTACACACTTGAGGATGTTATGACATATCCAAACATATACCCATATGTTTCATATTTAAAAGGAAAATTCTATAATTAGGTCAAAAATTCTTGAATCTCTCTGAACCAAACAAAACACATTTATCTGATTATCATAATGGCAAAATGATGTTCCATTTGCAGAAATGTTCACGAACACAGTCAAACAAGATTGGGTTTTTTTCCTCCGGTGATGATAATCTTTCTAACAAAGAATGTTCAGGAGAGCAGAAGGCAGATTTGGCAAATACACAGTAATTCTTCCATCAGAAACTGAATCCATTCTAGAGATGCTCTAAGATTTATGGGTTTTCAAAAACTGGCACCCACAGTACATTATTCTCTGGATCACTATCTGATTCTGGTTTCTGTTGATACTATAGTGGCGGTTTCATATTATGGCTGGCCGTATTTCACAACTGGCAAAACCCTGCAGTCCATAAGTGCCTCCAAAAGGTCATTAACTGGAAAACCTACAAACCCAGGCTCTGCGAACCTCTGAACCACTCCCCCCCACCTCGCCCGGAGCAATATGACTATCAGCAGAACTGCAGAGACACTTGGAGAACAAGCCAATTTTGAGTTAAAAACTCTTTAAGATGGCAATGTTTCCTTGTTTCTAACTTCTCTTTTTCTTTTTAAAGTCAATAAAAAATGCTGCATAATCTGACAGTTAAAAAAAATGCCTACATAACGTTCTTAGATAAACTGTAGTAGTACATTTCCTGGAAATTCTTTAAAAAGGCAAAGATGGTGTTTTTTCTCTGATTTAAGAAACTGTTTATAGTTCAAGATAGGCAGTATGTACTATTTGAGTGCTTTGAAAACGTATTATTGCATCTACTTAAAAGGAGAAATGTATTTCTGAATAAGATATTCACCTGTATTTAAAATACATCAGTGTATTTATCTCTACCAATGTGGATACCCAAACAATAGTAGTATAACTAAACTTAGATATACAGCCTGGTAGTAAAAGTCGTTTTTCAATTTGGAGATATCTCCCTTCTCTCCAACCCACTGTCCACTGCCTTCCACTGTCTTCTTTACCTCAAAACACAGACACATACACACACATACACACCTCCATCCACTCTTCAAATGAAAACTGATGGATATTTATTTTAATTGTGGGCATTGGCGCACCAGGACTAGGGTACTCATTCCCTTTCGTTGAACCAGGTAAGCTTCATTGAAAAGAGACTCTGTGCCATCAAACATTCATCCTAGGGTAATGAAGTTTCTTCTTTTGTCTTTTCATGTGAGCAGAAGTCTAGAACCATATCACATCCCCCATCCTTGGGTTTTTGTTTGATTTCATATATATTTTTAAGATATATAATA
Organism: Equus caballus; assembly: GCF_041296265.1. Lineage (NCBI taxonomy): Eukaryota > Metazoa > Chordata > Mammalia > Perissodactyla > Equidae > Equus > Equus caballus. The sequence goes on from NC_091712.1 coordinate 38,589,504, forward strand.
TTTCATTATGCATTCATAGGATAGAAATTTTTAAGAACACTAACATCTTAACTATTAATTCATTTAATAAATATTTTGGACCTCTTATATCAGTTGGCTTTTGCTGTGTAAATAACAACAATAAAGTCTTAGTGGTCCATTTATTACCTGCTCACATGTCTTTGAGTCAACTGGGACCCAGCTGATTTAGGATGGACATAGCTGAGCTTGGCTTTAGGCTGTGAGCTGAGTTCAGGTGTGCTCCACATGTCTCTCATCCTCCTAATGTCAGAAACTACCTGTTCCTCTGATGGCAAACATAGATGTGCAAGAAGGCAAGGATGGTGGGAACCTCTACTTGTTTATGTCCACTAAAATTCCCTTGGCTGAAGCAAGTCTTATGATCAAAACAAAGTCAAGGGGCATGAAAATATTCCTCATACATCATCAAGTCAAAGCAAGTTGTGTAACAAAGTGAACATCAATATGGTAGAGCAATATTCTGAAGGCAGGAGACAGAATGAATATTTGCCAAACAATAAATAATCCAGTCTATCTTGGCCTTACCCATGCACTTTGCTCCATACTGGGAATACAGTGTAAACAAAACTACCTGTGCCATCATAGGGTTCATGTTTTAGAGGGTGAAGCAGACAGTAAGTAAATAAATACAAAGTCAAGTGGTACTCACTCTAAAGGAAATGAGGGGGCTCTTGTTGAATAGGTGGTCAGAGAAGTTTTTTTAGGGTGAGACCTAAATAGAGAGGACTAACCATCTGTTGAAAGAGGGAATAGTCAGGAAAAAGGCCCTGGGATGGGAACCAGCTTGACATCTTTAAGAAATAGCAAGGCAGCCAAGTATGTCTAGAGTAGAGTGAGCTCATATAGAGTCCTAGATGACACAATCTTATTCTGGGTGAGATGTGAAACCAGTGGAGGCTTGAGAGCAGGTGAATTATGAGTGAGAGAGGGACAGAATTTGGGGATCCATATGAGCATTTCCAGCTCCATTGAGCTGGTCCTTTGGGGACATAGAAGCACATAGGCAAATGCAAATTCTTTTATAAATTCACTCATTAATATCCAAGACCCAAGCACAACATTGTTTTACTGTAAAACAGTCCTTGTTTGCTGTTTGATTTCCATTTTTGCAACACAATCAGATTCATTCTGTTTACAGAGGTTTTTTTTTAACTCCGCAATCTGAGAAATGGATCTAAATGCTAAAATGGCTTCATTTTCAGGAACCTCACGAAATACTCAGCAACTAACTGACCTTGCAGGATGCCCTATGCAAATGACTTCACACAACTCATCTCCTGTTGCCTGATCTTCCGAAAGAGCCATACGATCAGCCAGGTGCCCCTTCTGGGTGAATGAGCTCAGTGGTACAGCAGGCTTTAGTACAAAAATGAGCTTCAAAAGGCCCTGCATCTAAAAAGATGCTGAGTGAGGACATTCCTTAACGGCCGTGCCCACGGTTCTGACTCCAAGCCTTTTCTACCATGCCCCTGCTTCACTTCTTTGCCATTTAAGAGTAAGTTTAATCATCTTTTACCGAATTTGTTTTCCATAGCCAGAGGATTTCATAGATAGGCAACAATAAATCCCCAGCAACACAGACTCCTAACAGATGGTAGTAAATGGGTTTGAAAATATTTCAAAATCTGCCTTAATTTCCATTCCCCTAATGTCTCTCCCTCCCAGCTTTTTTTATAATAGCAGTTTCCTTCATTGTCTCCAAAGGTCCCATTTTGGTTATAATTTATCCTCCCTTATGCTCTAAGACTGTATCCAAATTACCCCCTAACCATGGGCAACTCCAAAATGGAAAAGTTGTAGCATTTCACAATGTTTCCATTCATCCTACTGGTTGAATATTTCTTTGAAGACAAAGAGAAGTGACATTCTTTCTTTATGCACATTTCTCAGTAGAAAAGAAAATGCTTGAATCGGGTTTGTGCTTCAAAGAGTAGAAGCCCACTTCATCTAAAGAGAGAGGATTTTGTTTTTCTGAGATGCGAAATGAGTTTACAGTTTATCATTGAGAAGAGGCATTATATAGCAATATTGCTCCATTCCATCTCAGGTGTCCTCTCAGGACAGTGGCATAATGTAGTGGAAATAGTATGGTTCATTATTCTTAATTCTACCATTGTGCTCATCTGCTTCATAATAAAGGCACACTTTTAAATATATATATATTAACTTTTACTTATATATATTAATTTATAAATTAAAATAATATATGTAAGTACTTTGACGTTCATAAACCTCCTTTGCCTTCACTTTCTCCTTTGAGCCTAACAACAACCCTATGATGACAGATGGGCCCATGTTTTTGTCCCCATTTTACAGATGAGGCAACTGAGGAAGGACAGAGGATCGGGTGGCTTGTCCAAGATCACACATCTGGAATTGACAGTCAGAACTGAAACCCCCAGGTCTAACAAGCTTTCTCTTTCTCCTTTATAACAACATTTGTTTCCTTGTGGGTTGCAAATTAATGTATATTCGTAGTAAAAATGTTTTGGCAATATGGAAACACACATGGAAGAAATTAAATAGTTCCACCACCCAGAGGAAAGTGCTAACATTTTGCCGGTTTAAGCATATATATACTATCTCTTATTACAAGCCTGGGACCATTCTTCACATACTGGTTTGTAACCTGTCTTCTTCACTTAATGGCTACTTAGCACTCCATCAGAATGGCTGAACCATAATTAATTTATCCAATCTCTTTTAGTGCTCTGTCTTCCCTTTTTCCCTTTGTGGAACATCTTTGCCATAAATTAGAGCAGGGATGCCTAGGGAGTACAGATTCTTGATTATTTCCATAAGACAAATTCTTAGAAGTAAATTTGCCAGGTTGAAGGGTATCAACATCCTAAGACTTTAAAAGTCCATATTGGCAAAGTGACCCATCACAAAGTTTACTGCTATACACACTGCAGACATAAGGGACTGAGACCAATTTCCTAGAACTTAAATGCTCTTTCTCCTGCACTTGGAACCCCTTTAAATAACGTTTTCCACTTTTAAGTGGAAGACATAATGAGATGACAGACGTGGGACTCTCTGAGAAGAACACTGCTCACTGTAATGGTCAAGGCTAAAATAAACCAGTTGCTCTGGTCACTGCAATGGCTCAGGGTGGAGGTGATGGATGAAGTGTTCTGAGATTCATTTGCAAACCCATTATGCTGGACACATGATGGAGACTAAGTTGCTTGCAGGCAAGGTCATTCCTTGTGAGCATCCAAGACTTTTAAAAATTGGGTTCCATGATTTCTGCCGTGTTCGTTGATCTTAAAAGAGTGGGAAAATGGTCACTTTGCTAACTTTCATTGGCAAGGAGAGGGACTGAGTCTTAAGGACCTTGCCAAGAGGGGACAGGATAGTCAGCACTGCTCCTCACCATCTGACCTGGGGTGACAAAGAAATCTCACACCCAAGAAATCCTGGTCCTGCCCCATCAGATGCCAACCAGACAATGGAACCCTGTAGAACGCCAACTCAGAGGAGCAGATGCTCTCATGCCAAGGGTGACCATCACTCCTGAAAGTGAGCTGACAAGATATTGTCTCTGAATGGTCCTCTCACAAAACATTCAAAATTGCAAGGTTGAGAGATAATCAATATAATGAGGATGATAAATGTCACTAACCAGTGAATGCTCTCTGGTATGCCCTCTGCTGAGAATGATGAGCTCCACCTCACCTAATTCTCAGCACACCCTGAGTTAGGCTTCCTTCTCATCCCCATTCTGCAGATGAGGAAACCGAACCTTGGAAATTGTACACCCTGTGAGTGACTGGGCCAGTGCTGAAATCCAGAGCTCATGCTGTCCACCACCTCGTTGTACTGAGGAGCTGTGCAAATAAATAACACCATACCTCATAAAGAGGTGACCACCTGTGGCTGCAAGTGATGCCCCACTCTCCTTCGCTCAGAAGGCTGCATCATGGATTTCCTGCCCCTACACAACCCCGCAGGAGCATTTACTACCCTAATTAGGGAGTTGGGGATTGAGAGACCTTTCATTAAAAAGAGGGGGGAAAAGCCTGAAAAGCTGTTATCTTCCAATCCAGATGCTGTAACACACTCAGCTTTGGCTAAAACATTTACAGGGAAGGTGAAATCATTTTCTTTGAAGAGATGACTGGAATTCTGTTTGTTGAAAGTTGTTTTCATAGACTTTCCCCAGCCCATGTTTTCTCTGTCCCCCACCACTGGGCTGCCATAAAGGGGAACTTCTGTTTCTGAGGTGAGGTGCTCCCCTAGGCTTTGGATGACAAAGTATTGATTATTTGACATCTTTCAGGAGTCTTTAGGTGATGCTGCCCACAGCTTGCACTAAACAAGCGTGGCCTCTTCCAGGACTTTGGGTCTTGCCTGCAGCCCGTGCTGCTCAATGCTTCTCCCCCACCAGACAGCCTAAGAGTAAGGCAGGTGTGGGTCAAATTCAAGGAATTGATTGGGAAGGAGGTTGTGGGATGGGGAACAGTCTAGCATAGTTTTCTTACTCGCCTTCTCCACCTCTCTTACCTGCCGCAAAAGAAAAACTCATCAGCAGTGATGGAAACAATCTGGAAGAAAGCTCAAGGTTTTGACTACAGCAACAACTAGCACTTATTAAAGATAGACGCCATGCTTGAATTCATTCCTGGAGGACCTTTCTGGGTCATGTTTGAGTGACATAAAGGCAGAATGGCCAGACAGTCAGCATCACAGCCTCGACTCCAGGCTCTACTCTTCTCCCATGCCCAACCCCAACACCAAGCACTCATTCAGCCCTTGCCTTTGCAAGAGAACAGACCCAGAGAATGGCTATAAATCAAGATTAAAATGAAGGCAGCAGGAGGAGTAAGGAGCAGGACTGTGGAGGACAGAAGGATGAGCCTCACAGATGGGTACAGATGTTCCCAGAAGAGTTAGAAGGGTTGTTGACCACTGAAAGTGTTGGCATGCTTATCTGTAGTCATTGCATATTACATAGAAGGTGTATATCAGCCAAGCGTGTGGCTAACTTTTGTGTTAAATGAAGAAAAGTAATCTGAGCACACCCATTCTGTGTTTATGGAAAGAGGGAAGGAAGTCTCCATACCTCTTGCTCCCCCCATGACCATGGGAATTTGGGGTGGGATGTGTGGGGGATCAGAACTGGCCACCCCAAAATGTGTCTCTTTGCCTTGCCTTGATTATTTTTAAGAACAAAAGACTCTGAAAGAAACTTTGACCTTCCCCCTAACTGCCTAAAAGAAATTTACAATAGATGCTTGTCCCCAGGACAGGCTTTCACCATAGATAACTCTGGGTATCTGGTAGACTGGGAGGAGCCTTGCTAAGCCCACTCTTAGAAAAGTTCTATTTACCAAACATTTGCTTTTCCGTCTCCATGTGAATTGCCTTTCTCCCCTTTGAAGTTCCAAACCATCACCCCCAACATCCTCCTTTGTTTTTAACTGAAAATGGTATTTAAGATGAGAGCCTCCATCACTTCAGCGAGTTACTCAGTTTTCCCGGGTCTCTCCCGTGTGTACATGTTATAAAGCTTTGTTTGATTTTCTCCTGTTATTCTGTCTCATGTCAATTTAATTTCATAGCCCAGCCAGAAGGACAGAGGATATGTCTTCCTCCCCTACAGATGCAAACACTCGTCTCCAGACCTATACTTTCTACCATTGGACTCAGAGTAAATAATCCTAAGTCCTACCATTAATTGAGCACTTATTAAATGGTAGGTATCTTACATGAGTGTAATAATAACCAATGTCTGTTCGATGACTCCTGTGCCAGGAATGCAAGTACAGGCCTTAACTTAGTGAAGCCTCACAACAGCCCTATGAAGACACCAGGGCATGTCGCCATATGGCTAGTAAGCAATGGAGCTAAGTCTGGAGCCCAGGCGACCTGGACCCAGAGTCTGTGCTGTTAACACTGCACTCCGTTTCTTCATGTCAGAGGCATGTGTCTTTCAAGCCCTACAGCAACCCCAAGGGAAAGGGTTAGAACCAGTTTTGCAGATGAGGGAAAATGGTCCCCATGTAGCTAGTTCAGCGGAAAGGCTGCAATTTGAGCCTGGTCTCTGACTCCACACCTCATACTCCTTTCCTACACCACAGGGCCTCTTTCAACTCTCACATCAAGCAAGCTATGCAAAGTCCCTCTTACGGGCCAGGGCAATTCCTGAGGTCCCTTCTCTGTCTTCTAGACTTCAGAAGGGTCTAGAAGGGCCAAGCCTGCCGTGTTCTTGCTCAGCCACTTGCATTCATAGAATGCAATCAAATCCAGAGTTCCAGGAGAGGAGGCAGAAAGAGTGGTGGAAATACACGTGAGGCTGCCCCCCTCTAGCCCAGTCCTATTGCTATAGACTGAATGTTTGTGCCAAAGTCATATGTTGAAGCCCAGCCCCTAATGTGATGGCATTAGGAAGTAGGGCCTTTGTGAGGTGATCAGGTCATGAGGGTGGAGCCCCCATGATGGGATTAGCGTCCTTATAAAAGAGACTCCAGAGAAATCCCTCCCAACCTTCCACCGTGTGAGGACACAAGAGAAGACAGCTGCCTATGAGCCAGGAAGCAGGCTGTCATCAGACAGCAAACTGGCCAGCATCTTGATCTTGGCCTCCCAGCCTCCAGAACTGTGAGAAGTCGGTTTCTCCTGTTTAAGAGTCACTCAGCCTATAGTATTTTATTAAAGCAGCCCAAATGGAGTAAGACACTTGTCCTATACACAATTCAGTGGAGCTGTGTTTTCCTTCCCAGTCTACTAGTTTGTTTGGCCATAGTGGGCAGTAAAGATGAGAAAAGCAAGAACATCCTGTCTTTCAAATTTCCCCTCCCCATTGCATTTATTTATTTATTCATTCATTCAATGATTTCTTGATTTAGTTATCTCTTCACTCATCTAACAACTGTTAAGTATTTACTCTGCAGGCACAGTTTTAAGCTCTAAGGATACGGCAGTGGAGGCAACCCTCCTGGAAAGTACATTCTGGCGGGGAAGACACCCAATCAACAAATTAGTGAATAAGATACAATATCATAAATGTCACAGTGTGAAAAGTCCAATGGAGAGAAATTAAGCAGGGTAAGAGGCCAGAGTGTCATGGGGATGGGGTGGTAGTGGCTAGTTCAACGGGGGTCAGGGAGGACCCCTCTGATGAGGTGATATCTGAGTTGACATCTGATGGGAGTGAGGGAGAGAATCCCCATGGCAATTTAGGGAAGAAAATCTCATTCTCACCCCAATATACACCATTTAGAGCGGCCCTTTATTCTTTACGGCTTTGAAATAGAGTCTCTGAACGAAATTTCAATTAGTCCTTGCAAATTCAATTATCAGAAAGATAGGAAAAAGAAAAGACGTTGTATGTGGGGACACAAAAATATTCTTTCCCGGTAGCTTTTTTCTAAGTGACTCAAACACATTAAGTCTTCCCCATGCAGGAAGCTTCCAAACGGACTTGCAGGAAATCAGGGTTGGCTGCCCCGTCTCTCCTCCGTACACACGTGTACCAACCCACCCACCTCCACACAGATGCGTTAATGCACTTGAGACTTCAGGAGGGTCCACACTGCAGCGATCTTGAGAGGGAATAGTAGAGAAAGAAACCCCCAAAAAACATAGTATGTATTTTCACAGTCCTAAAAACAGTATACAATTGAAACTGGTAAGAATGAGGCAGAAGCGAGAGGAGCCAATATTTATTGATTTATTAATTCATAATAAATGAGCTGCATTTTGTGCTGTTTATGCTCGACTCTGTGTTAGGTGCTAGGGGAACAAGGGGAAAGAGGTCGCAGTCCTTGGATTTCCATAAATCATAGTCTTGAAACAGGCAGGGAAATAGATGTGCAAACTTTCAAGTGAAATACAATCAGTCTTACCCAAACTTGGAAGAAACCAAGATGTCCCTCAGTAGATGGATGGATAAATAAACTGTTGTCTATCCAGACAATGGGGATATTGTTCAGTGCTAAAAAGAAATAAGCCATCAAGCCATGAAAAGACACGGAGGAAACTTAAGTGCACATCACTAAGTGAAAGAAGTCAATCTGAAAAGGCCACATACTGTATGACTCCAACTCTATGACATTTGGGAAAACAAACCGTTACGAAGACAGTAAAAAGATCAGTGGTTGTGAGTGAGGCGGGATGACCCGCTGGAGCACAGAAGATTTTCAGGCAGTGAAACTATTCTGTGTGATACTATAATGGTGGATACACGTCATTATACATTCATCCAAACCCACAGAATGTGCAACACCAGGAGTGAACCCTGATGTCAACTATGGACTCTGGGTGATGATGATGTGTCCATGTACATTCATCATTTGTAACAAATGTACCATCTGGTGAGTGATAATTGGGGAGGCTGTCCATGTGTAGGGGCAGGATGTATATGGGAAATCTCTATACTTTCCTCAGTTTTTAAAACTTCTTTAAAAAAATAATAAAGTTTAAAAATAATAATAGCAAAAAATACAGTCAGTCTCAAAGTCCTTTTTACTTTGGTGGTAAAATAAAGCTCTGTGTGTGTGTGTGGCCAAATTAATTTCGATCAACAAGTGACAGTGCCACTCTTTCTCTTCATCCTGATTCACTTTCAAACTCTCGATGCCTGTTTCTACAGCAACACGAGGCCCTGGTTAATTGTCCTAATTTCCATGCTGTAGGGAACGCGTGCTTGTCACGCTGTCCAAATGAACTGGAGAGACATCGTGTAAACAGGTTTAGGACTTCTTCCTCTCCTCATCCCCATTAACCATCTCTAAGCAAGTTTAAATTTATCCTGAAAGCCAACACCTGTGGATGCTCAGCTTGGGCTCATCATACTTGCACAGGGAGGTTGAAAGGGAGCCCGCCAGCATCCCACACCTGACCTGGAAGAGGCCATAGAGATCACCTGGCCCAATTCCCTGATGTTAAAGATGGGGACCAAGGTCCAGAAAGCTGACATTGATCGCAGGGCCTTGGCCAGGCCGAGAGTATCCAACGCTCTACTCATCTTTTCCTGATGCCTCTGCAGTACAGCGCCAGGCCATCTGTCCCTAATACCTCCTGCCATGTCTTTCAGGCACATTTACCATTCAGAACAGGCCCGGAATTTCTGAGTCTTCTTGTTTCTTCAATATCTCCAATGCTCCGAATAGCATGGAACCAATCCTGACATGATGATTGTTTATAGCGTGCTTAGAAGATCTTTGCCTAAAACTCGCCTGCCATCATGGTCTGAACACCCATATTAATACATTGACTCCTGTCAACTAACAAATGTACCCAGTAAATTTTAGCCACTACTTTTGTTATCCTCATTTTTTTTTTCTGCCATACTCACTGACCATTTTCTTCTGGAAATAAAAACAGGCATGGAGGAAAATCAGCTAGAGAGTTGGAACTATAAGCTGGGTTGTGGATATGAGGGTGTGTTCTTAGGAAGAAAGGAGCATGGAGGTGGAGGCGAGCATGCATTCTCTGCACATCACTCTGAGTCTCACAGCTGGAAAGGACAAGAGATCGTGTCTCCCATTCCCAGTCTTCAGGGAAGTGGGGTAAACTTTCTCTGTTTGACAACTCAACAGTGAGGTCCATAGAGGTCAAGTGTGCTGGACGAACAGTGGAAGGGGCCGGACTGGGGTTGAGGAACTAGAACTGACGCTTTCCACCACCACGTGTGGTTCCTGACGTTCAATACACGTAAGTTAACCCTCGTATGTACCGTAGATCCCGCTGCGTCCATTTGATAAACGAGATGATGAAGGAGGCAGTGTGACACTGCATGATGACTGAGAACATGAGCTTTAGAGTCAAAGAGATCAGAATACAAATTCCAGCTCTGTGGCTTCCTGGCTGTGTGACTTTGGGCAAGTGACCTCAATGCTCTGAGCCTCCACTTCCTTTTAGCGAATGGAGATCATAATTCTACTTAGAGGGTTATTATGAGGATTAAATTCATGTAAAGAAAAAGTAAAGGAACATAAAGTGCCCCAGAAATGTGAGCTTTGATTATAACTTAATGAGGCAATTGGGCAGAGAACGCATCTGTGACATTTTCAAGGTCATCTGATCAGAGAACGGCAAGAGCCTGACTTAGAAACAGCTCCCCTGATCTGGGAACAATGGCTGCGTGTGGAGAGAGGTATAATTCTCTTCCAGCGCAGCCTCTGGCCAAGTTTAGATGTCCTCATTGAATGTAGCTAATCCTCCCTAGTGAAACCTGATCATTCTTCCAAGCCTGGATCAATTCACTGTTCTGAAGGCTCACGTTCCTGGTGGGGTCTTAACAGCACATGTTTCATTTTTGATAGAAGGGTTTGGGGAATTTCCCTAAATCATGGTGTCACCTCAGGAAGAAGTTTCTTTGTGGTCCAGCTGCCCTCAGCTCCACCTTGTTCTTTGGCACGTCTCTAACTGCCGATGTTCCTGACCTAGGAAATAAAGAGGCAGCCGTGTGTCCCCCTGGAAGGAAGTGGCCTCTTTCCACCTTTGTCCCTTCTCCACAGCTGCAAACCTGTTGCTCTTCTTGCCTGGAGTCCAGGGCAGAGAGGGAGGCAGGGCAGGCCCCTGCTTATGTGTCCCACTTCCCCACGGCCCATCACAGGCCTCTCTCTGAAGGCTGGGTGCTCTTGCTGGTCCATCTGTTCCCTCCTCTGTTTCTTTCGTCTCAGCTTCAACACAACACAGTCAGACTCTGCCAGTTTCCCCATCCAATAATCCCGAGTTTTCTTAACCATTCCTGATTCCCACTCTGTGCCGTTCAAAACAGAGGGGGGTCACGCAGGAAGGTGGCCTTAGCTGTCAGAACCACCTGGAGTCAAGTACCAGTGTCGCCTGTATCTGGGTCAACTGAAGTAGATTCTTCTCTCTATTTAGTGCCAGAAGAGAGCAAAGACTCCACACCTCTCATTTTGTAGTGGAGGAGACAAAAGTCGAAAGAGGATGTAAAGTGACTTATCTAAGTTCATACACGTTTGTGACGACCAGGAACAGCAATGCGTGTCTCCTCTCCCCATCACATATATATTTTTTAAAATCCCTGCAGAGGTGCTTGAGCCATCCTAATACTTTGAACAATTTTCCTCACTGGACCCTTTTTCATCCGTTTAAAATGAGACGCTCTGACATTCTGCCAAGAGTGACCTACACCCACTCTTACTTCATTTGGAAAAATGCTCAGGATTCACAATGCAAAATGTTTCAGACGCTTCCACCACAAGCAGCCTGCTGTTGGCCCTTCCACCTACACAGACTGCTTCCGCAAACCTCCCAGGAGCATGCGCCCTTCGGAGTCCGCACATCTTTGCTCACCACTCACTTTACTTGCAGGTAAAGAATTTTCATTTGACATCGCACTTCCGGAGGATGGGAATCCGGGAGGTTTTGCAAGCGGGGGGCAAAATCAGACAATTCCTTCTGGAAACTTTTGCGCTTCATTCGTTCCATAGAACGTGTTCTTCCCTTGTTCCTCAACGCCCACCCTCTGCAAGCTCTTCTTTCCCACTGAATGTCTAGTTCCACATGTGGATTCAAGGAAAATGCATTCCATGTGTTTCTGATTGATTTGCACTTAACTCCCTAGGAAATGATTATGTAAGTCCTTTTGCAGCCCCACAGTCACTCGACCCTGCCAGTCCCGACAGGAGGGGAGAGCGTCGCCAAGGCCACACCAGAGAATAAACCCACAGTTTCCAAGTGGGCTTGGAGGGTGCTCAGCACATTTTCACCTTCTCAGTCCCACGGGACATTTTGCTCCCGCTCGGAGTGGGAATTACGAACATGGTAGGACGCAGCCCCAGCATCTGTTCCTTCACCGTGGCCCCCAAGTAGGGCTGCAGGGATCCAGGAGACTCCCGGGAGAAACATGTGTGTTCATTGTCTGCTCTTCCTCTGCATCTTCTCCGTCAGTGCTGTACAGCTGTGTTTCTGTGAAAACAAGGGCGCCAGAAAAGGAGAAAAACACTGTTTATGAGGCTGCCTAGATTGGTGAGTCACGTTCTTTCAATAGCCCTGAGATATACACAGCTGACTACTTATGCAAATTTCAGACATCGTGTTTGAACAAAAGGTTACATGGTAACATAACCTGGAGCTTTTATTACTAATGAGGCACTTATTTCCGTTTGAATACAGAAGTGTGTATTTTTTTTCCCTTTTTATGGCTTCTCATAATTGTGTCTAATAATATGAAAATAACATCGGGTCTTTATCTCCACATGGCTTAGACACCAGACGCAGACTCCCGTGTCATTCCAGATGTAAGGAGGATGTGACATCGCACAGACCTCTCCCTCTGCTTTTGCACAGATTGGAGACGCTCAGCCCCAGGTGCCTCTTTGGAACGAGAAATCCCATTAACTTTGTTCACTTCTGAGTGCTGCCTGCTCTTTCGGCATGTTTTAAAAATTAACAGTAATAATAACAAGAATGCAGGAAGATGATAAAAAACAGCCGTTTGGTTTTTATTATCAATTAGAGAAGGCAAACTTGGCCCAGTTTAACGGCAGCTTTCTACCTGCCAGAGTGGTTTGTATTTTGGCATGGTACAGAAAGTTGCAACTGATGCTGGGGGGGTTCTTAACATGAAATGGATTTCCATAGGTGGCTCATAATGCCATAACAACTTTATTTTAATGAATAAATTAAATAAGAGAGACAACTGAATATGTAAATAAAAAGATAATGACTTGAATAAACCATAAGACTGAATGAGAACTTCTGAGTTTGCACCAGTATATATTGATTTACGCACACACACACTTATTTTATTTGAATTGGTCATTGACAAAGATTTGGGTGAGCACAGATCAAATTTGAGTTGCAAAATGTAGCACTGAGCCTGGCATCGTCTCCTTGAATCTCAATTTAGTGAGTAATCTTTCAATCTTATGTATTTCCTCCTTTGAAATGTGAAGATTTCAGGCACTTAATCTTTCAGAGTGGAGGAAAGGGGAAATACTGGTCAAGGGGTACAACGTTTCAGTCACGCAGGATGAATAAGTTCTGGAGACCAAATGTACAGCATGATAGATCCTTGAAATCTGCTAAGAGTGTAGATCTTAAATGTTCTCGTCATACACACAGTGTTAACTATGTGACATGATGGACACGTTAATTAGTTTGTGGTAATCATTTCACAATGTACACATACATCAAATCTTCACATTGGACATCGTAAACATATACAATTTTTATGTGTCAATTATACCTCGACAAAGCTGGAAAAAATTAAATAAAAAGAATCAGCCTTTCAGATGCAATGCTTCTGGGAGGCAGTCAGATTTTTTTTTTTTTTTAAAGATTGGCACCTGTGCTAACAACTGTTGCCAATCTTCTTCTTTTTTTTTTCCTGCTTTTTCTCCCCAAATCTCCCAAGTACATAGTTGTATATTTTAGTTGTGGGTCCTTCCAGTTGTGGTATGTGGGATGCCGCCTGAGCAGTGCCATGTCTGCGCCCAGGATCTGAACCGGCCAAACCCTGGGCCATCGAAACAGAGCGCGAGAACTTAACCACTCGGCCATGGGGCCGGCCCGGCAGTCAGATTTTAAAGAGTATTTTTCACCCCATAAAAGACATCAGTTGACCCCTGGGGTTGAGCTGACCCCAGCTGAGAGCAGAAAGAAGCCTAGTGGTTGGACTGAAGACCGAGGTGCTGGTCAGGGGAGGAGAGAGAGAAGGGAGGCGGAGAAGGACCAGCGACAAGGACCTGGACCAGGGAAGGACCAGGATCTAGGGGTGGGTTTGGACACAGTGAAAAACATTTCCAGGATTCCCTCTGCCCAAAAAAGAGCAGATGGGCTGAAAAATCTTTCGAACACTTTGTCTGGGGCCTCCTCCTGCATCACCAGCGTGGTAGACCCAGGAAGCTAGTTGTCTTCTCAGCATCCCCCCTCAGCTCTGAGGAAGGCTCTGGTTTAGATTTTATGAACATTTTAGTACCCCTTACCCTGACCCTGGGCCCCAACACACCCAAGACCATCCGCCTAGAAGGAGATGAGAAAAAGAAGGTGTGTTCTCAGTCTCATTTATTGACTTAAACACGGATGCTGTGATGATGAATTGCAGGTACCAACTTGACTGGGCCACGGGGCCCATATATTTGGTCAAACGTTATTCTGCGTGTTTCTAGATGAGATTAACATTTGAATCAGTTGACTGAGTAAAGTAGATTGCCCTCCCTCCTATGGGCGGGCCTCGTCCAGTCAGCTGAAGACCTGAATAGAACAAAACTAAAAGAGAATTTTCTCTCTCTTGCTCTGTCTGACTGCCTTTGAGCTGGGACATCATTTTTTCCCTGTCTTTCCACTCAAACTGAAACATCAACCTTTCCTGGGTCTCAATCCTGCCAGTCTACACACTGGAACTTAGACCATTGGCGTCCAGATTGCTGACTGCAGATCCTGGGTCTTGTCAGTCTCCATAATTTCAGGAGCCAATTCTTTACGAGAAATCTCTTCTCTCAATATATATGCATCTTACTAGTTCTGCTCTGGAACCCTGACTAATAGCGGTGCCCAAAAGACACAAAGGAAAAGCACGTGATCTTTTCCATTCCGAAAATGGGGACGTGTCTATGTTACGTATGGGAAACTCATCCTCCTCCCCAGCCTCTAGGATGAGATGATCAGTTCCAGTGTGAAAAGTAAGAAAGAGAAATACAGAAATCTGACACGGTGGGAAGAGAGTTCGAGAATAACACCATATTTCCCCTCTCAGAAGACCCTCCATGGAGAAATCTCTTCTTTGACGCTTTTTACATGGTGCCACTTTTACGTTACTGAGCATGCAGAACAGTGGGAATCAAAACAGGTGCAACCAGCTTCCCCAGAGCAGAGATGCCTGTAAGAACCGTGGCCGCCAGGAGTGATACCCAACCCTCGGCACAGGCAGGGGCTCCATCTCCATGGGACAGCCAGTCCTCCAGGCGGCGTCTGTGTCTGCGCTGGGACTCACTCCCTTCTGCTGGTTTTATTGAAGGGAGACACATGTCTGACCTGGCGATTTTCAAAGTAGCTGCTGACAGAGACATCAATTAGCTATCGTGGAATGATTTGATTTTCAGTAAAGAGAAGGAAAAAAGGAACTGAAGGGAGAAAGGAAAGAAGGAAAGAGGGAAGGAAGGAAGGGAGAGAGGCAGGAAGGGAGGAAGATTGTGTTTATAAGTATAAATGCACAAATACATAACAATCTCTCATATATGCTTAAAATGCATTTCTCAAAGATGAATTAAGAGGAGAAACCATGACCTGTTATCTTTGGTCTCACATTGCATACATTGATTGGCTCAAGTGCAGGAACACAAATTACCAGGAAGCACTTATTAACTAATTTCTTAATTACTCACTTACTCTGATTTTTAAAATCCAATGTAGCAGCATCTGTTGGGGGCCAGACAGAACACGTGATGCCACACATGGCAGAGGCTGATGGGGAGGTGTCTTACCCATCCCTGGCCCGTTCCGCTCTGCTCCCGGGTAGAATTAGGATTTCACCAGTTTTTCATTTTTGCATCTCTCCAGCCTCGGCCTTGCATCCTAGGCCTGAAACCTGAGGGAGACATCCCTGCTTTGGCAACCTGACTCCGCCTTCAGTGAGGGCCGTGCTCCAGTGTCAGGAGGACACTCAGTGGCCACCAGCCTGGAGACCCCAGCTGTGGAGAAGTGTACTGTCTCCACGGCTCTTAAGCCATTTGTGTTTCCCATGACTTTCCTAACACCTGGTTGAGCTCCAGAAGGACAGGGAAATTGAGCATTAGGGCTGAAAATGACCTCCTATGACATTCTTTCTTAATCCTTTATTCTAGAAGTAGGGAGACTGAGACTCAAAAAGATCACGGATTTTCCCAGACTTGCACAGCTGGCGAGTGGCAAAGTCAGGACTAGAAACCCAGACTGCTGGCTCTCAGCCCTGTGCTTTTTCTACAATACCAAATATATGTGTGTCTGTGGGTCTAGGGTTCACCCAAGGAGATGGGCCAGCCCAGGGGGTACATACATAGGGGATTAGTATGAGCCTGGGGGCTTTTAAACTCTGGGTAAAGATTTGGGAGGGCTTGGAAGGGCCCCCTTTACAAGCAAATTAAAGTGGTCTCAGTTTTCAGCGTGAGGATGAAGTCCTGAGAAAGAAGGACTTAAATGTCACAAGGAACTCAGCTGTACCTCCTTGTAGGGCTCGAGGCACAGGGAGCCCAGTGCAGGGAAATTAGAGATATCTGTTGACACCCAGCCAAGGGCAGTGGGCTGAGCAACTCTTTGACCCCCTACATTCAGCTCACTGACGTTTCCAAGAAATGAAACGGGCTTAACAGAAATGAGTCTGTGAGCTTAAGGGAAATTTAATAACTGCCTCTCCTCTCGGTTCCTCTTTTTTGGGGCTTGCATAGAGATTTGCACTGGTGGGAAAACCAAGGTCTCCCCTCCTCCCACGCAGAGCAGGCAAAGAAAGTAATGTCGAGTCAGGGCAAACGACGCCAATCAGTGAAAGGCTGTCCCATCCAGAGATTGTTTTTAATCTGTTTGCCCAGCTCTTTTGAGCCCCAGGTATTTCAGCAAACACTCCTCTCTTTGTTAATATTCCTTTAAATGGGTTGAGACAGTTCCACGCACCAGGCACTACACACATTCAAATAATCCACTTCTCCCCCCTCCAACAATACAAATACACAAACACACATTTACAAGGGTGTGCACACATGGGTACACACACATGCACACACATCTTGTGGTTGGAGTTATGAGAGAATTGAGGGGCACACTGCTTCCGCCTGGCCCAGTGGGCAGGTGAACCCAGGAGGCACCTCACCGACCACCAGGAGCATCGTCTCTCCCATCTTGTCTTCTGGGCAGATCTGCACCTATCTGAGTATATCTCTGATCATTGTTTTGGATTCATAGAGCAACTCATACCCCGAGCCTTTCTCTTTGTTTGTTTGTTTGGTTGTCTATTTGTTCTGTCTTTGAACCAGAGAAGCTACAGAGTTACATTGAGGCTTGGAATGAAATCACCCGCCACGGTGGTGTGTAGCTTGAGTTAAGAGCCAGCACTGCCCTGGATACTCCATCTCCCAGACATCTCTGAACCTGGGAGTTTGAAGCAAACTCCACTCCACAGGGGTGAGGTGAAGAGCCAAAAGTCCAGTGTCTGTCCTTCTCTCTCTCGCTCTATGCCTCTTTCTCTGTCTCTGCCTCTATCTTTCTGCCTCTCCTTATTTCTCCCCTATTACAACTGGAGATCCAACTGCTGCCTTGCCTTCCAGACAGTGGAAGGCCAGGGACCAATGGACCATTGCTCTAAGCCATACATCTCAAAAACAACCAGCCAGACTGTGAGCTGTGGGTAGCAGCTGTTGTCACATACTCCAGCCATATCACTGGTTCACTGACTCTGCAGGGTTCTGGAGAAAGGTCAGTGATGGGAGTCAGGTGGGTTGTCCAAGAGAAGGATAAAGATGGCCTTTCCTACATTCAGTAGAATAAGAAATGAGTGAGTGGAGACCGACTTTCACAGACTAGCTGCACAGTCATTAGCAAGGTATTTCATTTCTCCAAATGTTATGGCTCAATTGATAATATTGACTATCAAAAATATACTTCACCTGTTTGTGACCTGAAAAATAAAATTTGCCCAAGGATGAGAAAAATGTTAAGCAAGAAGAGAATTTTTTCTTAAAGTCATTTAACTTGCATGAAATTAAATTTAATTAATATAATCTCTGGATTGAAAGCAATAGTTTATACTAAGGGTACTTATAGTAACATTGTTATAAATGGCTGAAAATTAAAGTGATCATCATTCGAAGAGCTTAGCTCTGGTCCAGAGCTCTTTTTTTCCCCATGAATGAACAGAATCAAATTTCTTGTGACCACTGTTAGCTTCCCGTCCGGAGCCTAGCAAGACTTGCTAACTCTGGTTTTATTCTATTTCTGGTCCAATGAGATGTTTCTTGTTGATGAACCAGGTGATATCTTGTTTTCGCTTTTTCCCTCCTTTCTATCTCACCTGTCCTTCCTAGCAGAAGGAGTGCATCCAAGTCTGTGCTTCTTGCCCAGAATTCTTTAGTTTGCTTTTCCATCTGCCTCTGGACTGTAAGCGACTTGAAGACAAGGACTGCATCTTTCATCTTTCTCTCCAATGCTGAGTACCTGACACATGGGAGGGTTCAACCTGAGCTTCTGGGACAATAAGATACCACTGATAGATGTGTGGACAGAAGTGAGTTCAGAAGGAGGATGAGTTCCATTTGGTCCGTGGCATTTGAGGCGATGGAGACCCATCCAAGCAGAATTGCCGTCGGCTGTTGGAGTTATGAGTGCAAGACTGGAGTGGGGAGCGAGAAGCAGGAGTGAGAATCATCAGCAGAGGTGAGAGCGGAGGACCTGAGGGAGGGACGGTTCTCAGAGGAGAGAGCGAAGAGAAGGAAGACACCAGGGACAGCTCTTGGAGAACCACCCGGCTCTTTCTCCCACAGAAGGATGAACAGAGGAGAGCAGGGCAGGGAAGGAGGGACATGCAACATGGGCTACTCCATTCATGCATAGAGGGCCTGAACTAGACACAGAAGTCACAGTTACAATAGCTAATATTTATTGAAAGCTTACTGTGTGCTATTATGTTTGCATAAAGAAATGAGGGAGAGTTTAAATAATATGCTCAAGATGATATAGCTGATAAATGGTCAGTCCTGGAGGAATGCACGCCCTCCTCCCTCATATCCTCCAACCCATTTGAGTTACTGACTTAAGTTCTACGATCAATTGATCACCCCATTTCACTAGATTCACACGCAAAAAAATTCTATTCAATCCCATTTGACATTCCACCTATTTCTTTCTTTGAGCAAACCTAAAAGCTGTTAATGCAATGACTGTATCTAGATGAGAAATAAATACTCATATCTATATACATTGCATTCGTTACTATCTGGTCACCAGAGGGTGAAGACTTTCAGGTGACAGGAGAACTACACCAATTAAGAAAGAGGATTCCTCGAAAGCCCAAGGGCGTGAGTAATTGAAACCCTCCAGCCAGAGCAGAGGCAGGCAGAGTAGCGTTTCCTTCGTGCGTAAATTAGGCCAGGGTGACTGCATGGAAAGCATATTCCCTGTGGTTTCTATTGCTACTGCTTTCTTTAGAATCTTGATTGCATTAAGAACATGGGATTTTCCTCAGTCAGGGGCTGTGGTATAGTAAAAAATGTCTTTTTTTCTTTGTCCCAATTCTTGGCACAGAGCTTCAAAAACCCTTGGAATTTCCTGAGTGACAGGAGTGTCTTTTCTTATTCATAAAGAGCCCCATTTGAATGGACCATATTTGAGTTTATGCTAACGAGGTGACTCATGGTAGGTTCTTAGATAACTTCAAAGGAGGGTCTGGCCACTCCAGAAAGACCAACTATGTGGTTAGAGGGTCGGAACTCTGAGCCCCATGCCCTGACCTCCATTGAGGGCTGAAGGGCTGGAGATCAAGTTCAACCACCAGTGGACAATGATTCAATCAATCCTGCCCAGGTAGTGAAACCTCAATAAAAACTGTGAACAGTGAGGTTTGGAGACATTCCTGGTTGGTGAACATATCCATGTTCCAGGAGGGTCTTGCCTCCTGAGTCCATGAGGACAGGAGCTCTTGTACCCTCCCCACTCAAGACTGCATCATACATGCCTCTTCCGTTTGGTTGTTCCTTCATTGTATCCTTTATGATGAAACTGTAATTGTAAGTATAGCACTTTCAGTGAGTTCTGTGTGTTGTTCTAGCAAATTAACAAACCTAAGGGAGGGTCGTGGGAACCCCAAATTTGTAGTCATCCTGGCAGAAGTCTGGGTTGCTTGGAGATACTCAAAACTTGCCACTGGCATCTGAAGTGAGTACAATCCTGTGGGACTGAGCCTTTAACTTGTGGAGTCTGGGCTAACTCTGGATAGTTCATGTCGGAGTTGAACTGAATTGTAGGAAACCTAGTTGGTGTCAGAGAATTGGTTTTGCGTCATAGAGGCTAAAGTGTGATGGATGGTGAACACATATGGAAACGCAGCTCAGTGTATGGTAAAAGACAAACATGAATGACAGGCTGTTAATGCTTTTTTACACTGTGTTTTCCATTTGTCTGATAGGACCCAACTACTTAAGATTGGGACTTTTCTGAGGCTCCTTCCAGAACCCTTTGCTGACCCACCAAGTTAACTTAAACACAACTTTTCTGGGCTTCTGGCGCATACACCTCTCCTTGTACATATCACATAGAACATCATAGGTGACTTATATTTATTAGTGTCCTTCACTCACTGGCTCTCAATCAGAGGTAATTTCACCCCCCAGGGGACATTTGGCAATGTCTGGAGGCATTTTTGATTCTCATGACTGGGTGGGGGGGTGTGTAGGTACGTGGGATGCTGTGAGCATTCTACAAGGCACAGGACAGCCCCTACAACAAAGAATTATCCAGCCCAAAATGTCAATAGTGTTATGATTGAGAAATCTGGGTTTCCACTGGACTGTGAGCTACTGTGGAGGTCATATCTTAGTCATTCCTGTAACTTTCACATATAAGCAACACTTCCTCGGGTGGATGAGTAAGTGAGGTAGAAAACTAGGACAATGCTGTCTGACAGCTGTAAGTGAGAGGCTGGTCTATCTTGAAATGCGCACAAGCAAAATTAAAACCGGAAAAATTAACATCCTAACACATTTTCCTGAAGTGGGCTGGGTTTAGTGCCTCAGGGTACAGTCCAGTGTTCCCAGAGAATGGGCACACTGGAGGGTCTGGAGTGGGGCTGAGAGAGGAAGGGTAGTGCAGTGGTGAGAAACTGGGCTTTGGCACCAAACAGTGATTCATTTAATTTCTGGCATTAACAGTATAATCTTGAGTAAGTGGTTCTTTTCTTCTGAGTCTCTGTTTTGCTATCTATAGAATGGAAATAATCACATATGGTTTAAGAACTAAATTACGTTCACAATAGCCAAAAGTTGGAAGCAACCCAAGTGTCCATCAACAGATGAATGGATAAACAAAATGTGGAATATACTTACAATGGAATATTATTTGTACCTTAAAAAGGAAGAAAATGTCAATGCATTTTACAACATGGATGAAGCTTGAAGATATTATGCTAATTGAAATAAGGCAGTCTCAGAAGGAGAGATACTGTATGATTTGACTTATATGAGGTCTCTAGAGTAGCCAAATTCATAGAGACAGAAAGTAGAATGGGAGTTGCCAGGGGCTGGGGGAGGAAGAAACGGTGAGTGGCTGTCTACTGGGGACAGAGTTTCTGTTTGGAAAGATGCAAAAGATGCAACGCCATTCTGGCGATGGATGGTGGTGATGGTTGTACAACAATGTGAATGTACTTAAAGCCACTGAACTGTACACTTAAAAATGACTAAGATGGTAAATTTCATGTTATGCATATTTCACCACAAGGGAAAAAGAGAAATAATATATAGGAAAATGCGTGACCCTTGGTAAGTATTCCTTAGTTCTCTTCTCTTTCCAATAAGAATGTGTTAAAATAGACTCCTAATCTATTTTGGGGTGAGGAACTGACAAAGAATAGACTACAAATAAGAAATGGGTACATACGGACATAGATTTGATATCGAAAAAACAGTTCAAATTCATTCTTCTTCTTATACTTCTGAACTAGCGTCCAACTCCACCAAGAGTTTTCCAGACCTGAAACCCATGGTGTTTTGTTCCAAGATGGGCCCTAATACAGACAAAAGCCACTCCGTAACTAGGAGTAAAAGTATCACTTGTCTGAAAATGATTCTTTCCTGGTCTGCTCTCCCAAAGTTTTCTCCAGGGAAAAGCTCGAGCAATCAGCCTATTTTCCTCTTGGGCACTGGTAATCAATTATATGCGGCAAAGGGCAGATGACTGAAAGCCAAAGGCGGAGAAGCAAATATTTATTGATCCAAGCATCAAAATTTGCAGAAAATACCTCAGAACAGGAGCGAACATTTATTAAGGTTGATGGTGTGCCAGTCACCGCTCTATGCATAGTGTTTCATTTAATCACCACGATAACTCCACCCGGCAGGACTGTTATCCCATAGATTTTAAGGATGAGGTAACAGAAGGAACTTGCCTTGGGACATGTAAGTGAGGGAGGGAGGGAAGCCAGACTCCTCACCAGGCACCTCTGCACCGTGCTGCCTCCCACTGTTTTGGAAGGCATGCGTTTTCCGTCTAGAACAACGTCTGCCTACCCTGCGGACCATATGCTCTGGGAGGGTATGCAGTGAATCCTCCAAAAGTATTTGTTGAATCAGTGAACATTATTATCGCCCTTGTGCTTCGGATCTGGTCTTTAGCTTAACAGGCATACAACATACGGACCTAAGAGACATACCTGGGACAGGAGTCTTTAACCATTGCATAGGACCCATCAGCACCAGGAAGCCTAACCAAGCCCTCTAGGCCATTGCCCCTTCTGTAGACCTCGCGCTCCCCCCCCCCCCCCAAATCCCCAGCTTCCAAGTCTGTGGGGGTTTATATGAGGAAGCACCAACCACCCCTTCCAGCTCAGCGGTGAGGAAATTTCCTACCAGCATCACCTACCTCCTTTGCCCACCCCAACCTTGTAACTGTCCAATTTCCTCCATTTTCTTCTTTCTTGCCTCCCCATGTGTGCTCAGATAAGGCCCAGAGCTTTTTCTCTCCAAATGTTAGGAATCACTCATTCAGTTCAGATAATGAGAAGACCTGAATTCTTGTTCCATCTGCCAAGACTGATAATTTGTACAAACTCAGGGAGGATTCTTATCCCATTGGTCTCTCATTTCCCACTTTGAAAATTGGAATTTTAGCATAAACTGCTATTAATCCAGAATCTAACCAACCAGAAAATTCATTACCAAAATGTTTTTTAAACTCAGCAGACAGGAAGAGCAATCAGCCATAAGAAGACAGAGGGTCAGGCCAAGTGCTCAGTGATAAGAAATATTATGATTATCTCTTGTCCTAACTGTTTTTATTTTAAACAAAGCAAACACCCCTCATTTGAAGGGGAGGGGGGGTAAAGGCAGGGGGTTGATGTGAAAAGAAAACAGGAAAAGTGGAGCTAGCCTGAGATGAAGAAAAGTGTTAATACGCAAGAAGGGAAAAAGTAAAGATAGCAAGCTGCTATATAGAAGAAGCTCATGGAAGAGAATGGAGTGGAAATGAAGAAACAGAAGACAGAAGAGAGTGGCCAACAACCACAATGTGCAATAGGTAAAGGAGAGCTGGATCATGTATTACGGAGTATTTCAAGGCATATATGATGGAAAGCCAAGAAGAGAAGCTTAAGTGAGAAGCACAGACTCTAAGAGTGTTGGTATCAGTAAAAATGGGTGGAACCGGGAGAGTTTTGATGAAAGACTATGGTGACGTTCTATGCACACTCTCTGGCATTAAATTCACACAGGGATGTTCCTTAGGGTTCACTCTCATTTCGAGGGGGTCATTGGATAATGCACTGGACTTGAAATTGAAGACCTGGGCCTCCATCTTTCACTAGCTGTGTGATCTTGGGCAAGTGACTTAACTTCAGATTCTGTTTCTTTGTCTTTAACATAGACATACCAATACCTGCTTCATGGAGTTGTTATGAAGGTAAATTAAATAAGATACATGAAAATACGTAACACCACAGGTGCACATAGGCGACTCAGAAAATGTCAGCTCCATCAGACCTACAGTTTGCATGCGTCAAAATTGACGGTGGTCAATACGCGTGGCTTTCAGCTAACAGAATGTCTCTGGTCTCTGACACAAGCAAAAGATTTATGTAGGGGAATGCAGTTGACTGGCTGACCATGTGTATTTTCTGAAGGATGATGTTTAAAAACCGGAGCAAGTGTATGGACAAGGGATTCATGTGGTGAAATAATATTGAGACTATGAAACTGCAGACAAAGTTTGTGAATTTTTTAGAAATGTAATTGCAAAGCATGGTCTAACTTCCAAACAATTTCAAATGCAGTTAAAAACAGTATGTTTTGGCGATGCCTGCTGAAATCTAGTCATCAAATTTCATAGGAATGCAATGCCTTCTCTTAGTGCTACGGGCTCAATAAAATAAAACTATTGGGGTGTGAAATGCTTAACCACCTGGGGCTGGTGTAGACCATATTAACTTGTTGCTTACAAAAGCCAAGTAAACTCTTAACAGGCAAAGACAATACTTTTTATGACTTTTCTCATAATGTAATTAAAATTCCAGTGACTTCCAGTGAAGTTACAGTTTTATAGCGTAGGTTTACCTGAAGTAGAATGCTATGCATAGCTCACTGAACAGTAGGGTTAGTATCTGAAAATACTTTTTCTATCTCCCTACTTGTTAATGTACATCATTGATTCAATCTCTGTACCCAGATATTATCCAAAATGTAAGATTTATTATTACAGAAAATATGGCACAGGGAAGACAATCAATCATAAGATTTGCAATCTTGGTTTGATACAGAATAGGTGATTTTAAAATGTTCTTGAGTCTGGGATTCTGTTAGAAGGAAAATAAAAACAATTTAGTCTTCTTTTGCAGAAATGAATTCTAATAAAGAATTTGAAGACTTTCACAGTTCATCAGATCGCTAAAATGAATTCAATGAATGCATTAATCAATTTCAAGTGATGGAATTTTTAAATATAGCAAGTTTCAGAGGATTTTTTTGCTTTAATCAGTCAGCACCATCACAACCACAAGCCAGTTTCCTATGGCAATATGTTAGTTTGAAAATAGATTTTTTTGCACAACATGAAACAAAACAAGGGCAAGTAGGACTACTTGGTTTCGTTAAATAATTAGACGCCAGCTTACCATTTACTCCTAGATGGGAGCTGAGATTAATATAAGGAATTTCCAACCAAAATTTCCAGTTTTCAAATATAATTTCGAAACTGCTCTTTCCAAGTTCAAAGTTGAATATAAACATATATGCTTGAATATCTCCCACACGTAAAATATATTTCTTTGAAAATATGGTAACACAGGGACTTTACCAAATGGCACCACGTGACTTTAGAGGGGATTCAGAAATAAGCTCTTTTCAAATGATGTTGAGTTTCGTGTCTTTAAGATAAATCCTTATCCTTTTGGCTCAAAAATGTCCTATCATTCGAAGTGGAAATTCATAATGAAAAAGTAGAGAAAAAATTCCTTTGATCATTTATAATTAGATTATTCTTTGTTAAACAACAGAGAAATACGTACTGAACTTATGAAATCTCTAGGATAATTACATTTTCCAACTACAAGAGTTTTAATTTTTTGAGCCTGGCATGAAAATATTTAATAATTCTTCTGTTTAGAGCCAGAATCATTGTATTCTGTTTATATTGAATTATTTTGTATCTGTTATGCTGCGTTTAAGGATTTCTAACTAATTTTTACCCACGTATCATGTATTTTTCTTGTCATTCCTTCATGGTATTTGTCTCTATCACCCTCCCCTTGTCTGGATACTGGTTCTTTTTTGTTTTTAAAGATTGACCCTGAGCTAACATCTATTGCCAATTTTTTTCTCTTCTTCTCCCCAAAGAACCCCAGTACATAGTTGTATATTCTAGCTATAGGTCCTTCTGCTTTTGCTATGTGAGTCACTGCCTCAGCATGGCCTGATGAGTGGTGCTAGGTCCACGCTCAGGATCTGAACCAGCGAACCCTGGGCCACCGAAGCAGAGTGCATGAACTTAACCACTCAGCCATGGGGCCAGCCCCTGGATACTGGTTCTAAGGGGTACAGGTATTCTGCTTTATATCCATATTGCCCTTGAAAGAAGAGGTAGAGAAAAGATCAGAAATCATGTCCTCCATGGGGTTGAGGCCACCATTAGCTTAATACAGAAAGCTAATCAATGGAAACTGTCTTAGTCAGCTCAGGCTGCTATGACAAAACACCATGGATGGAGGGGCTTAAACAATATGCATATCTCACAGTTCTGGAGGCTGGAAAACTGAGATTAAGATGCCGGCAGATTCTGTTCATGGTGAGAGTCCACTTCCTGACTTGCAGATGTCCACCTTCTCGCTGTGTCCTCATGTGGTGGAGAGCTCGCTGCTCTTTCTTCTTATAGAGCCACTAATCCCAACAGGAGGGCCCGACCCTCATGACCTCATCTGACCCGATCACTTCCCAAGGCCCCACCTCCAAACACCTTCACAGTGGTGGTAGGCCTTCAACATAGGAATTTGGAGGGGATACGATTCAGTCCAACGCAGAAACCAAAGCAAGAGGAGCCAAAGAAAACCACGGCAAGACTGAATTTGAAGAAATTAGAGGCAGAGCATTGGTTTGCATTCATTCCCGAGACAAAATATCAATCTACCTGCAGAAGCTTCCTGCACATTCCACGTTGCATTTGTGAGGCCGTGTCACTCAAGGGGGCCAGGTTGGCATTTAGGACCCTCCACACAGGCCTGTTACTGTGCTCCACCAGCATGCAGGCCCTCTGAGCTTTGAGCACCGACCTGCTACTCCACCTAGTCCTGTCTGTGGTTTTCTTCATGTGTGTTTTAGATCGCTAGACCTAGTGCCATCGTGACTGAATGCATACAAGACCCTGCACCAGGGCAGCGGACCCCAAACCATAGCAGGACCTAGCAGGGCATCTCTGATGCAATCTACTCTTCCAGCTCTATCTTCTGCATGAGAGGGAACGTGGCCTTCCTTCATCCTGGCCCAGACCCGCTGCCCTCGTGTGTGATAGGACCTTCCCTTCTCTAGTCCAGCTCGGGTTGAGAGTGGCCACAGGTGAGAGGCAAGGATGGCAGCTGCTGGCAGGCATCTGGACCACTCTCACCATCGCTGAAACGAGAAGAGTGAGGTCTTTTGAAACCAGGGTAGCTTATTTCAGGCAAACTATTCTGCAAGCAGCTTAGAGCAAAAAGAAATTGGGCCTCTTAGGATTGACCAAAGACACAGCGGGATTATCAGATTTGAAAGTCAAATGTCTGATCTGGTTAGGAGATTTTAAAAAAAAGAAAAGAAACTATAATTAAAAATCACAACATTAAGAGGGAAGAGAGAGAGGGAAAGTGCCTAAAAGTCAATCAGATAAATACTTTCGTCATTTGGCTAACAGTGGCTAAGGATCAGTTACACAGATGACACAATCAATACAGGGTTTAGAAATCATCTAGAAAAATGAAAATGAAACAAAAGCACCTGATCCCTCTCGTGGCAGAGCTGGAGACCCAGCTGGGTCCGTCCCTTTTCCCTAGGGTTTACATTCTAGTTCTGACAGATTTCCTTGGGCCCCCACCCCGTCTGCCCCAGGCCTCTGCAGGACTCTATGAGGTTATTTATGCAGCTGAATCAAGATGCTGACCTCAGCACTATAAAAGCACAGCAACCGGGGAGTCCAAGCGTAAAGGGTTTTGCTGACAGTTTTATAAGCCTCAGTAAGTGCCAATGGCTCCCTTCTCCTGCCTATGTGCGGCTTGCATTTCAGCGGCTGGCAGGCTGGAAAGTGGCTGCTCTGCCGTCTGCTCCAGGAGCCTTCGACACTGGCATGTAGGGGACCACGGTGGGGCGAGGTTCTGGAGCTCAGGCTGGGAAGATTATTAACTGCAATTCTGCAGGCATGGAGAAGCTCAGGAAAGGAGTGTTTCCCAACTAAATAAAGGCTGGAGGACATGCCAGCATTTCATGATACCTTCTTCTCTTTCAAACACCATTAACGCCAAGATATGGAAGGCTCAACTTCATGCCATAATGGGAACTTAGATAAAGGCATTATGCAGAACCTTGGAGAATCAGAAATATTCCTCATCTCTGCTCACATTGCAATCAGAATAAACACACATAGGAGCACACGCACGCTCACGCACGTGCACATGCACACACACACACGGCTTTCTCGGGCTAAGGATGTTCAACACTTAAGAGTTGATTCTGGCGCCGGCCTGGTGGCACAGTGGTGAAGTGTGCACGTTCCTCTTTGGCGGCCCAGGGTCTGCCGGTTCGGATCCCGGGTGCGGACATGGCACCACTCATTAAGCCATGCTGTCACAGGAGTCCCACATATAAAGTGGAGGAAGTTGGGCACAGATGTTAGCTCAGGGCCAGTATTCTTCAGCAAAAAGCGGAGGATTGGCAGCAGATGTTAGCTCAGGGCTGATCTTCCTCAAAAAAAAGAAAAAGAAGTTGATTCTGCTGAATGGGCACATCCATGTAGCTCTCACCCTGTTTAGCTTGTAAACCCTGAACACCACAGAACCCAACGGTAGACACGGATCTGCCATTCCATGGGTCAGGACCCAACACAGAGGCCCTCCTGCCTGCAGGGACCTTTACCAAGGGTGGGGCCACCACCACAGCAGTTAACACAATGCGACTCATGTCAGGTGCTGTGTTATGCATTTTGCTGACATTATCTCATTTATTCAGCACACAGAAATACAAAAACTTTTTTACTGGTGGGTAGTTTTATTTTCCTATCTTTTGTGACTGACATTGTGGCTTGGAAAGTTTAAATAATGGCCGAAGCTAGTACATGACAGGAGGCGCTTTGAGCCCATATCCCACGTCTCCAACATGGTTTGTATCAGTTAGCTATTACTACAAAGATGCAGTGTAACAGATCACCCCAAAACATAGTGGCTTAAAGCAACAACAACTTATTCTCAGGTATATGCCGATTGGTAGGGGGTCAGCTGATCTAGGCCGAGGGCAGTGGGAGGTGGCTCTGCTCCACATGACTCTCATCCTTTTCCTGGGACCAGTGAACCAGTCAGAGCATGTTCCTCTGATTGTGATGACAGATGTGCAAACATGTGAGTGGAAATACACAAGTCCTTGGTCTGCTCTTGAAACTGACACACTTGCACCGTTTTCCCACTCTACTGGGCAAAAAGAAGTCACCTGGCCAAACCCAGAGTTGAGGAGTTGGGTAATGCACGTCACCCATTAGGCAAAGAGGACAGGGCATTGAGGCCAGGAAACATTATGGCTGCCCCACGCTCTCAGCCTCCACACTGTCTCTCTAGAACTGTTCCTGCAAGGCTGACCTTTCCAGGAGCTTGATAAATTCATTCTAATGTGTATTATGTAATGTTGAGAGATAAAATAGCTTCTGGTTACAAACGCTGCCTTTGGCGTTAATGTCAGAAGACTATCTTCCAGAATCCCAGCTGTCGCCCACTAACTAGGGGACCTTGACCAATTTACTTCGACTCTCCAAGTTTCATTTCCTTGTCAATAATAGGTGCCATGCGCTCAAGGAGCTGGGATCAATGCTTCCTGCCATTTTAGAATTTACTACTCAACGGGAGGTCGAGGTCTTAGATATTCTTCAGCAAGAATCCATGATATGGCAATCAAATGAGGAAATTTTTGCCTGGAAGCACAAGCTAACAATGAGTTCCTTTACTCAAAAGACCTCTGTCTTCCCCTCCAGGATACAGAGATAAGACTGAAGAGGGACCGCTCCCTCCGCTGACTCCAGAGCTACTGCAGATGGTGCTTGCTTCCCCCATATGGGCCTTGGGGACCTCGCTCAGTGGTTGAATGCGCGTCGGGGGGCAAGGGGCTCCATAACAGTGTGGCAATGGTGGGTGTCTGGGCTGCACCTGGACCCTTCCTTGCTCTGTAGAATTAAGACTGTAGCCCGTGTCCGGCCAGGGCAGCTGAAGAAAGGACTGGAGATGAGCTGTTCAGTTCACCATCTCCTCGGGCATCTCCCAGGCCTAGTCTAGAAGACAAAGTAGAGGACAGCATTGCACAATAGTTAGGTACCAGGCTGTACAGCCAGAAGGCCTGGGTTCAAATATGAGCTCTGCTGCTTACTAACTATATGATCGAGGGCAAGTTATTGAGCCTTCATGCCTCAATTTTCTCATCAGTAAAATAAGTATTATAGCTCCTAATTCCTAAAGTCGTTACGGGTTTGAAGCATAGCTCTATCCTTTAGAAGGGTCCCCGGAATATGGTAGTGCTGAGGAAGTCTTGTTCAGCACCCCTTACCTCCTCTCATGGCAGCTCTCCTGGGTACCACTCTGCACATGGAGGAGAGCCTATGTTAGCTTCACGCCCTACGAAACGTTGGTACCTTAATGAACATTCCCTTCAGGAGAATGGTCCATAGGTTTTCTGCAGCTCCTTCTAGTGGCTCTCTGTTCACTGGACAGTTAGATTGTTTCTGGTGTCAGTCTGCGTCTTCATTTGAACCACATACACTCGTTATTGCCACGGGGAAAGGCCAGAGCCTCTGCTCCCCGACCTGAAATCCTCTCCTCCCCTCTCAGCATCTAGCTGTAACCATCCTACAGGGTCCAGCTCCATCCCACCTTTCCGTGAAGCTTCCCATTACTACCAAATGCAGTTCAACACATGTTAGGTGCCTGTCAGGTGGCAGACCAGACAGTGAAAAAAAAGAAAGAACTTAAAGGGAGGCGGGAGGGCAAGAAGGACATGGGTAAGCCCTGGGGGAGGAGGAGCTACCGAGATTTGTGCCCAGTCTTCCCACTTTCCCTCCCATACTCCTGGCCTCCAGCTCCCTCACAGCTGCCTGGGGAGTTGGGAAGAGCATCTGAGAGGGCAGCTATGAGGCTGCGTCCTAGTGGGCTCGGATGCTGAGAGGATCTACAATGACCACCGTGGAGGGAAGACAGAGGGCCTGACTCAGCGGTCTGCTCTACAGAAGGTCCCAGGACTGTTGCGGAGCTGTGGAGAAGGGAGCCCCAATTACAGCTAAGGTTGAATTTCCACTAACATTGTAAGATGCGGGCTCTAAGTCAAAGCAAATTTGATTTCAGGGAAATCATATAACATGACAGTTCTTGCAAATCTAAGCTTGTGGAGTAGACCTGCTGTTCTCTAAAACATGTGTCAAGCAGCAAAGTTTCTACACATTTCTGTGGGTGCTGGATGAGGGAGAAGGTATTTCTGCTTTCCAGGCTCAGGCAAGTGAGGATGAAGGCCATTTTCAGAGGAGAGAACATTTGAACATCTTATTAAAAGATGAGTGAGAATCAACGAGGTGGCCACAGAAGGCCATGGGCAGCCCCTAGGTGAGAGAACCGCACATGCAGAGACCCGGGTGCAGACAGCTCCAAGCTCTCCCCTTCCTGGGTAGTTGGCCAGCCACCCACCCCCTGTGCTCCCAGCTGCCCTTCTGAGTACCACATCCACCACTCTGGGGCTGATGGAAGGGGCGCATGAGGCAACGCATGCCCTCACGGGCTCTCTCCCCTGCCCTGTGTGGTATTTATACCAGTCATTGGCCCAGCATCTTCTCTAGACACCTTTCCAAGTGTGTTCCTTATTCTGGTGTGTGTCCTCTCTGGGTCAGTAGACTACCACCCTCTGAAGGGAAGAAACAGTGGCATAGGGACTTCCTCACCTGTCTTAGATCAGCAGAGCGCCCTGCACGTGGGAGACACACCATACTTATCAATGGACTGCATGAGTGACCAAACAGACTGACTAATCAAAAATGAGTGTATCTTAATAGAGGATGGCGAGAACAAGCAAATGTTTAACTAAACAGGATTCCTCATAGTGGTAAAATTTCAGGCATGCTGGATGCAAGACTGGATGAGGAAGTGTTCCTTTTTGGTGCTTTGCAAGCCATTCCAAAGACCTCAGTGGTCCCCAAACTGAAAGGATCATCAACATCATGTTGGGGGCCTCTTAAAAATGCAGATCCCTGGGCCCTGAGCCTGCCTCTCTCACGGGATTTCTGGGGCTCCGGATTCTCAGCTGAGCCAGGTGAGCACTCAGGGGCAGGAAGCAGGAATGCAGAGCACAGGTCGTCACACTTGGGTGAGCATCACACACCTGGTGTTTTCAAACACGGACTCCTTGGCCCCACCCACAGAGGGTCTGATTTAACAGGTCTAAGGTGGGACCTTAGAATTCATTCTTCCAACGAGTTCTTGGGTGAGGCTGCTGGTCCAGGGACCACACCTTGGGGAGCACAGATGAAACATCGTGCCTCCTCTGGCCGGGATGACTCCTCCCGGCTCCCTGCCCCTGACCCCTCCTCCAGGCAGATATCTCAGGATAACCCTCCCTGCCTACACCCTGCTCACTCTCCAGCTCTTTCCCTCTCCTGTCTCTCTCAGGCACCCGCGGCTGATTTCTGTCCTGTCTTTCATGACTGGAAGCTGGGGAAAGAAGATGAGAGGATTTCAGAGTGGTCTCTGAGCATCTAGTTTACCAGTAATCAATTAAATTCCCAGGGACCAGGGTGCTTCTCTCTGGCGCTGGCAGAGCTGTGACAAGCACTGCCTGTTATAAGGCACCCCCTCCATCCTCACAGAAATGCGTTAGTGGAAGACTTTCTGTCAGTTCGCTGTATTCGAGAGAGACGAAAGATGCACTCTTCTGGGTCTCCATGGGTCATCTATGTGGGTGTTTTATTCACAATTTTCTTCTCATTAGAAATCTCTCTGAAGTAAAACCTCTCTTGTATATTAATTAGCTTGGACTAAAAACTAGTGGCCTTCAGGGAGCTGTGTTTAAATGTACGTTGAGAGGGTTTCGCGGAACTTTTCCCCCAGCCACATTTCTAAATGACAATACGGACGGACGAGCCAGCAGGTTCCTTTTAGAATCGCCGTGTGTCCCTGGTGTCGCCTCTTCCTTACTGCCTTTACAAATGGAGCTTGATTAACACCTGCCTGCAAAGGGCGTGTTCTGGGGACCGGCTCCTTGAAGGAATCCTGATGAGCAGTGGCAATTATAAACGCAAAATTAGAATGGGGACTGGAGGGGGGTGACAGAAGGGACAGCAAGCCACAGGAGAACATGATTCTCCTAGAGTCGTGTGTACAGGCACGTATGCAAGAGTGTATATGCTCTTTCTATCTTCCCTCCCTCCAGCAACCCAATAAACTGTCTTACAAGGAAAAATATAATAAATTCAGAATCCTAGTCCCCTTGATTATAATATCCAATCCTTAAAATTCCTTCTGAACAGCTCGGCATGAAGCCATTACGAGAATACACAACTTAACCTGCACCTGCTTAATATAAGGACATCGTGTCATAGAAATAGTGCTACTGAGAAACTCCTGCTTCTGATCAACAAAGTATCATTAAGCTTGGAGCAAATTACACTGCATCCACACGATGGAATCAGAGCGGCCGGCAAAGTCTGCATCTGGGTCCCCCTGGACGGCGGGATTATACATGATTTCCCTTTCCTCCTTTGGATCTTCGTTTTCTAAATTGCCAAGAAGGAATTTCCCCATGAGGTGGCCTCTCTTCCTATCCCGCCCCATGTCACCCCTATGTCTACACAGGGTGTCCCCCTTGTTCTCATAATGCCCTCTGCCTACCTTCTTCTTTGCACTTACCAAATTGTATTTTAATTATCAATTTATTTAACCTGTCTTGTCCTTGAAGTTATGAGATCCTTGAGGTCAAGGATTGTGTCTTATTAATCTGTGTCTTCCCAGCCGCCAGCACCATATCTACTATGTGGTAATTATTAACTACAGATCTGCTGAATGAATGAAGAACGCAGACCATTAACAGTGGTTGTCTCTAAGTGGCGATTTTTATTTATTTCTCTTCGCTTTGTCTTATTCCAAGCATTTTTACATTGAGAAAGATAACTTCTAAAATAAGATAAAATGTACTCCTTTCCCCAGTTGATCTCAGTGAAGAAAACACACTGAATAATTAAAGAAATGAACACATTTTTGCTCTGTGCCTATTATAGGCTCTATGTGTACAGATCTACGCTGTAGTTAAAGAGTCTCCCATTTAAAGTACTTTAAACTTTTTAACCAAATGTATTCCCGTCCAGAATTTCTTTAAATGACCCTTGACTCTGGAGTTCAAATGTGTGTGTGGAGTGAACTGCGGTATGACTCCATCCAGCATGCAATAGTCTAAGATACATAGATGGGTGGCCACAAGGAAAATAGGCTTTCTGTCTCCATGAACTGGCATAAGTGGGACGTACTTTTAAAATACATGCACCCACTTGCCTAAACCTTAAAGTCCTTGTATTTCTAGCTCATGCAAATTCATTTAGAGGTGTGATGTTGTTGGCGTTCAACTAAAAACGATCCTAGCTAGAGACTGCTTCAGTGTGTGGAGAGGAGCTGCTCCATTATCGCCCTGAATTGAGGCCCATCCGTCTCACGGGTGGAAGAGAAGGAGGGGTTACTAATGGGAGTCTGAGTTTTGGGCAGCCTGGATTAAGTCACCTCCTAAACCAGAGAGGGACAAGCCAAAGGCAAGCAGAGCAGTGGGGGGCCAGGGTCTCCAGCTCCCTTCTTGACCTCTTCACTGCCCTCTGAGAAAGAAGACAAGCCTTCCAATGTTTGGGAACTGATGTGACCTCCCATCCAGGCTTCAGTGTTATCACAAACTGGCCTGACGCATCCGGCTGAGCCGTGCGTTCTCCCATTGGACATAAATAATCTCAGAACATCCACCCAGACCAGGTCGCACAAGATGCCAAAATCCCCCGATGTTGTGAGATCAGTGACTGCGACAACTTTACCAATTCTGGCTTTGTCGTCGTTCTAATCTGCCCTCCCCACAGATGAGATGTATTGAGAAGCCCACCCATAGAATGTCCTGCTTTTTGACAATACCCAATCTACAGCAAAACTCCCTTCCTTACACCCTCCCCAAAATCACCCAACGAGAACCCAAATCTTATAACGGGCTCTTGCAAACCCCCTCTTATACCAGACACTCCCAGATCCCCATGGTGTGTGTTCTTTCTCTCTGCAACTAGTAATAAATTGACTTTGTTCAACTACTGGTGTGTTCTTGGTGACCTTTGGCTGCAGGGCCTTGACACATCTTCACTACCAAGCTGATGCTTATAATTAAGAGCCAAGCACTGTTCTCAGAGCTTCGGTCCTTATTTTTTGCTCACTTGCTTACCAGCTACAGCATGCTGTCTCTGTCCAGAAGCCCTGGACATCTCAGGCCACCCATGCAATCATTGTCACAGTAGCTCCTTGTGCTGTGGTCCCTCATTCACCTGTATCAGATGTGATCTCCCACACTGCCACTCAGAAATCCCACACCTGTGAGCAAATATTTACTGAACATCTACAGGCTGAGCTCTGGGCTACAGCTTATGGGGAAAAGCTGTATATTTTTAACTGCCCACCAAATACTTCACATAGTGTGGAGACAGCACGCTTCTGATATACCCTCTGGAAGCTTCCATCTGTGGGGAATAAGAGACAAGCTCATTCTAATGAATGTGGGGCTACAAACTGGCTATGTCATCCATCAACTCCTTCTTATCATGGAATTGGCAGGCTGCATTAAGAAAAGGGTAATTATTTATTAATGGTTACTTGAAACCTGGTGTTTCCCCACAAGATTCCAAAACACACAGGGCCATTTATTTTAAGTGGTTTCCAGACTTTGATAGATTGAGTATTCTTTCGTGCTAGCAAAGGCATAAAGGCAGTGATGCTAACCAGAGTAACTATAGAAACTAGACAATCTCAGCACAGCCCTAGAACATCTCTGAGAAATCATCCACATGAAGGAAACATCGAGGGGATGCAAAAACCATCTGGTCTCTATAGCTAGAACACTTGAACAGCCTGTAAAGGAAAAGAAAAACGAAACCTCACAATAAAAATCTGGCAGATGATAAACACAAGAGTTTTATGTTTAGCAGCCAATTGCTAGAGATCAAGATCAATATACAAAGAAAGACCACTGTCAGAATCCAGCAGCTCTGGCTGGAATGAAAAGAGGAGCAGGAGAAACTCAAAATTGAAGCTGATCATACTCCTACTGGCCCAAACACACTACTCACAAGAAAGTTATTTATTTTCTTTACAGATGATGGGAAATCCAAACAGAATGAAATTATACAGGATGTTGCAAGACAAAGCGTTTCTCTGGGTGTTTCCAGCTCAGATGGAAGCAGAATGTAATGATAGCCCCATGAGGAAAGTTTGTTCTCCTGTGATGTCCAAGGCAATTTTGCAGATTTGAAGTTAATAACCAATCCAAGGATGATTTCAACCCAAGCCCTTCAGTGGAATAAGTGAAATTTTCAAGTAAGCCCCAGCCCATCAGCACAGATAAAGTCTTTCCTAAATATTTCTGCTTGTTCATCTCTCCTGGCTCACCCCTGGTGTAGCCCTGGGCAGTTTCCAGTTCATAGTTTAACTTCAACAAACTCAACATCATCCTGAGCCAAACCAGGCTCAAGACGCTCCAATGGAGCGACTTTGCGTGAGTGTGCCAAACAGATGTGAGCAGTCACCCAGGTCAGTGGGCTCCTCTGAAAATGGAACTGAAACTTAGCTAGGGCCCAGCCCACTCCAGTTTACCCCTTCAACACAGCCGAGTGGTTTCCATGTGATTTTCATCTGTCTCTCTACAGTGACAATCTGAAGAGCTGGCAAAGTAAGATAATAATAACTCTTACTGAATAGGGCATTTTAACTTTTTCAAAGTCCTTATGCCATTTAATGTGTATTTTTGTGTGTGCATGTGGGTGTATGACTACCTCACCAAAAAGACTACATCTTATAAATCTGTAAAGAGAAAAAGGGAGAGTGGCTTTCTCCTTTTCCCTCTGCCCCCCAGTCCCATCACCCAGACGTAACCACTGTTAATAGTTTTGTATGAATCTTCTTGTGCTCACCAAACACTTATTTTTAAAATAAAAATTGTATCATATTTTACATCGTTTTCTGGAACTTTCTATTTTACTTATCAGCTATTACAGATATCCTTGTAATGTGTTAATTACATTATGCCTTCTTCTTAAAGGCTGCATAGTATAGAATTGCAGCAAAGTGTCATCATTTATCCATGTAGTCCCCTTATTCCTTCCAATGATAATGTTGCAATAAACATCTTTGAACGTGAAAAAAAGTACAATGTCCTAGAAAGTTTGCAACTACTTTTTTGTCTCTAAGCTGTTAAGATAAATGTGGGTGGTTTCGTGTAATGCTCTTGCCTTCTCCCAAACATAAGCCCTGAGCACCCCCTAGTTAATAAGCTGAGCTTGGGAACAAATGTTCATGAGATGGTACCTCCATCCTCCTAGTTTCAAATGCAAGAATTACGGACATTTTTTAAAACTCCATCCTGTCTTTTGCTCCTACATTTAATTGAGCACCAAGTCCCACCATTTCTTGCTTTTTAAATGTTTCCCAAATTATCTGCTCTTTTTCCATCTCTCCTCCCATTCTAGTCAACTACCATCTCTTATCTGGGTTACTGCAACATCCTCTGAGTGGACCTCTCTGCCCCTCTCTTATCTCCCTTTAATCCAGCAACCTGATGATCTTTATAATACTCGATTCACATAAGATTATTCCCCACTCAAACCCTTCCCAATGGTCCCGTTGCCCTCAGCGTAAACACTTCTCAGCACAGCTTTCAAGGTCCCCTGCTTTCCTCCTTGTCTTCATATTTCACCTTTTTCAATCTCATAGCCCAGGCTCCAGGAAGGCTTGTGGAACTATTTTCACTTCCTCAAAAGCACCACATTCTCTCCTCCTTCAGGTCTCTGCACCTGCACTGCCCTATACTCAGGTCGCTCTGGCAATTTCTTCACCCTCTCTACCGAGCCCCGTGTCTCCAGCTTTACCTGGAGTAAGTTCTGACGGTCTTCTCTCTGAGAAGTCTTTCCTGACCTCCTTCTGCACTCACAAATCCAGATAAGACCCTCTCCGCTCCGCTGCCATCCATCACTCTATACCTTCGCCATCATTTGTCATGCTCTTCACCTTGCATATTGATTTGTAGGAATTCACCCAGCCATGAATCACTCTTGGAAAAATTCTCTCCAGGTAATACCCATGTGTACAGATTTCTCCTTCTCCTGGAATCAAATGGGAATAGTAGACTTTGATTATTGTTCTTAAATTTGGTATAAGAGGTGTGAGCCCCTCCCCAGAGATAAGCTACTACCTATCTCTGGAGAAGAGAGCACACAACAGGCCTATTTCCTCTGTAAATTGCGTCATTAGAAAACATACTTCTTTCTTGATGGTAGAGTTGTTTTCAGTGCTCCTGTTACAGAGACTACATGGAGAAGCCAGTACCATAGGAGGTAAGGACGTTGGGACTGAGTGTCACCGGGTGTTAAATTTTTTTCTGTAAGTAGTCACAGTTGGGAGCAAAACTCTACTGAAAGAGTCACTTGATTGATCCCATAAAAGCTTAGTCCTGTATCAGCATCAGAACACTACCACCGAGCAAGATATGCCGGTTCTGGTATCTAGGACCATTTGAACTCCGTCCCTCCACTTAAAAAAGAAAATACCAATATAGGAGGGTGCTGAAATCAGGGTGATTAATAACTGAAAGTTGCTTAGCAATGAATTTTGATGAGGAAATAAATGGATAGTGAATCCCTTTGGCTTGGAGTCTTGAACTAAAGAGTCCTATTGGTGCATTGCATGGAGGGGATCATGCCTGATTTTGGCAGATCTTCGAATACCCCACACACACACTGCACTCTTCATAAAGTCAGGGATGTATCTGACTAGTCATGACTCTCCAGCAGCTAGTACAATGCATGGCACATGGCAGGTGCTCAAAAAATGTCAGTGGAATGAATGATGAACTGAATGAGAGGAAGGGACAAGAAAAGCCAGGTCAGAGAAGAGCTGTTTATCCCTCTATTTTTTTCAATAAATGACAAAATGCTGGCAATTCATAACTGGAATCCTCTGGATCCTTCCTAAAGTGAGAAAGAGCAGAAAAGAAGAGTGGGAGAAAGTAAGAATGAGTGTCTTTCAGATCTTCAGAGATTGTGCGTCACTATGTACCACTGACAAAACAAGTAGAGGAAAATGTTCTCTTCCAGCTTCTCTTCTGTGGAGAAGACAGCAAGGAAAATCACACGGCTTGACAGCATTTGTCCAAATGCAAAGACACTGCATTAAGATGACTGTCTAGAATGGAGGAAATATGCCATGTTAGCCAAACACACCAGTATTTATTTGAGATCTACATTTACACTTGGCATTGAGAGGCAATGCGGCAGTGCCCTAGAAGGGAGACAACTACCGCGGGATGCTCAGTCCTCAAACTCTGAAGGTCTCAAGACCAGTGCTGCTGGTAGTGTTCTTTCTTGCACTCTCTGGGTAAGATGGAGAGAGCCCATTTAATAAAGACTTGGATCAGTTCCTCCCATGTTGTGTTTCACGGAGGGCTAGTGCCTTGAGATACTCCAGGAAACCAATGGTCCCCTGATCAGACAAGGAAGGAAATGCTGCACGTCTTGGTCCTCTGTTTAGAAAGAAATAATCCAAATTAAAAACTCATTAACACTTAGAAAGGAATGAAATTCTGACATGTGCTACACCATGGATGAACCTTGAGGTCCTTATGCCAAGAGAAATAAGCTAGTCACAAACAGACAAATACTGTAAGATTCCACTTATATGAGCTACCTAGAGGGTCAAGTTCATAGAGACAGAAAATAGAAGGGTGGTTACCAGGGCTGGGGGAAGGGAGGAATGCCAAGCTGTTGTTTAATGGGTACAGAGTGTTTTGTAAGATGAAAAAGAGTTCTGGAGATGGATGGCGGTGATGGTTGTACAATAATGTGAATACACAACACTACTGACTATACACTTAAAAATGGTTAAGATGGTAACTTTTATGTTATGTATATTTTACCACAATTAAAATTTTGAAAAATTTTTAAAAATCTCATTAACCCAGAGTTATGCCAAACTTTCATTCGTGGAATGTCTTTTAAAACTCTTCTAAACAATTACCCCTCAAATGCAGGTGTAATGGGGTACATTGTAGCCTATTGTTTGAAAGTGCAATTCTAAGCTTGAGGCTTTGGGGGCAGGGGAACCAGCACCCCTGGGGACCAATGACTCTTTTGAACAGGTGTGAGACTCAGCAAACGGGTCTGCAGCACCTGCCCATACCCCAGGCCGTTGCCCATGCCCTGGGTTTGAGAGCAGATCATAAGCCCCAGAGAAGTACCGGCCTCGTCCACCTAGAAAGAGGCCCTCAGATTGTGCCCAGGGCTGTAAAGACTGAGCTTCTGACAGCCATGAGGGTTCTGCCTTTCCACTTCTTCTTCAACCTAGTTCCCACCTCAGACAGAAAAAGAAGCTCATTTTCTCTATGTCTGTGTCCCTGGCCAAGTTATGCTCAAAGTGAAAAGAAAGGGCTTTCTTTTATCACACATAAGGTCCCACATTAGCTGTTCTATCAAGACCTATTTTTACCAATTAGTTCGAACCACAGGAAGCTGCCATATTTGACCATCTCCGACCTACAAAAATAGCAATATCAAACAGTTTAACCCAAATAGTTATATCCTTAAAATTCCTCCTCACCTCCAGCAGAAGTCATTTTCAGTGGAAGACACTCGAGGAAATGCTGTCTTAGAGTCTTTCAAGGCACAATCCTCTTCAACTCAAATGTCCTCTGTGAGCTTCAGCAGGACTTAGCCTTCCCCTGCTGGCCTCCCCACTCATTTGCTCCCTCCTACCTCCCACAGCGATTGCTTGGAATTGAAAGGACCCATGGCTGATGCCAGAAGCAGGAGCCACTGATCCTCTCATGCCTCTCTGTCCCCTGGTGTTCCATTTGCACTTTCTCATGAGGTTGATCAATTGTAGCAACGCTATCTACTTTCAAAGCTTTTTTCCCCCTTTAAAACCCCTAGCATTAAACACACATACACACACGCACACATACCTTCACCCCAATTGTCATCTAAAATTCTGAATTCCTAATTCACCTGCTAACATACTTCTCTCCCTACTATAGACTGAAGACCCTCTGTTTTAGATATTCCTTATAAGAGCTCCACCTTGGTGTGCTGCACAGACCTTTCCTCTCCCGCCTCTGGTCCTTCAGTCTCCCTGACATTAACATTAGAAATAACTCCCCTACCTCCAACCTGAGTCCTGC
The DNA here is from genome assembly GCF_041296265.1 of Equus caballus. Classification (NCBI taxonomy): domain Eukaryota; kingdom Metazoa; phylum Chordata; class Mammalia; order Perissodactyla; family Equidae; genus Equus; species Equus caballus. Next base: position 38,630,318 of record NC_091712.1, read on the forward strand.
TAGAAACTTTGGACTTATTTCTAAACCACCTTCTCCTATATCGTTTTCCAGAACTCTCTACCTCAGCTTTCTGCATCAGAGTTACCTTGCTTGTAGATATAAATGGAAACGGACTATTTGGTACCAAGGTACCCTACCCTGAGCACAGATTTATTCTTAGGAAACTCCTACAAATGTATTTATTTTGTGTATCTGTTTATCCATTTGGTTTTCCTACTCAACTCTAACGGCCTATAAAGCAATAAATACACATGCACATAATTAAATAAAATATTAGGATACCTCACCAATACTAGATCAACCACTAATGTTTGGTAAAGAACAGTCATGCTCCAGAAATAATTAATAGTGAGACTATAATTTCATTTTTCTCTTGAAATTGAGAATGAAATAAAAATTGAACAACGAACAAGCAATTCAATCCATTCATTCAATTTCTTAGTCATGATGGCTTCTATAACAAACAATCTCAAAATACCAGTGCATAGTTCAATAATGGTCTACTTTTTTGCTCATGCCACTCTCTGATGTGGTCAGACAGCACTCCTGAGTGGTTCTCCTCCAAGCAGTGACTCAGGAATCCATTTTACTTCCATCTTACAATGCCACCATCTTCAACTCATGGTCTCCATGCGGACTTCATGGTGTACATCACTTCTGTCCATATTCCATTGGCCGGAAACTGGCCCCAATCTAACAACAATAGAGACTGAGAAATTTGGTCTTTCTGTGTAACCAGGAAGAGGAAACACAATCAATGAGCATTTAGCCAGATTCAGACAAATTTTAAAATGGTGAAATTTGCTACATGCTGGCCACTGGGAGATTCTATCCTCAAAAACTTGCTACTAAAAATATAAACAAAGACTTTCAATAGAGCTGGAAAACTATCATAACAGAGAGGGGTAGGTGCTATTTCAGGATCTGCACTTCAAGAAAAATTAGTCCCCTATGAATTGCCTACTCGGTGACTCTCTCCAAGCCTTTGGCCCCCATGAGGATGTAGACCAAGCTTTGTTCATTCTCTTTACCTTCCACTCTCCATCCCCGCCATCTCTCATCCTCTTATCCACACCAGGAAGAGACAACCTTCTATTGATGCTTTGCTCAGCCGCCGTGGGCAGAGTCACCATGAAATCCATTGAGCTTATGCTTCCGGGCCCCACATTTCCTCCGGTCACGTTCAAGGTCCTGTACATAACTTCAAATTAATAATTGTTCATCTTTTTCTTAAAGAGGGTTCCCCAAATTCTATAAACTCCAGCCTCCACAAACCTGGGTCCTCCCTTGACTACTGAACAGCTTCACCACATTATATCCAATCGATTGTTTCCTCGTCCTCCCTGGCCTTTCTCTGCCGTGGTACCTCTGCTGTCTCTTTCATGCGCTTCCACAATCTCACCTTCTACAGATCAGTACGTTGCGATTTTCCCCAGGTGGATCCCATTTTGCTCTTCCTTCCTTCCTTCTCCTCACACACACTTCTAGCCTGTCTATTTATCCCTCTGCACAGGACTTGATCTTCCGTACTTTCTCTAACATTCGCCAGTTTAGTACTGCTGGCAGAATTCATGCGCATCCTGTTGACTGGCTCTTCCAATTCATTGATAAAGATTTTTAATAAACTCAGTCCTCGCAGTCACCCCTGGGGCATTCTGCTAAACACCTTCTGGCAACTAGATCTGCTGCCACTTATTTATCGGTTCCATTACCTCTGGTTTATGGGTTTGGAACCAGTTTTCAATCTGCATCGGAATTTTCCTATTCCAGCAAATTTGAACTTGTTTTGCAAGTAAAATTTCATGAGACGTTTTTATCAAGTGCTTTAGTAAAGTCCAAATAAGTAACATGTGCTGTGTTCCTCTCAGCCATTCATTCGGGTCATGTGTGTGTGTGATGTGTGTGCAAACGTGTGTGTGTGTGCACGCACATGCACACATTTCTTTTCAAGAAGCAAGCTATTAAGTTTGTCTGGCAGTATTGGTCCCTAAGAAACCCATGCTGCTGTTGGTCCTGGATTTCATTATTATCCTCCGGTTTGGTGCTAGTCAGTTTCCACTGGCCGGGACTGTCCCCTCTTCCTACTATTTGTCTTACACCATAAACAATTATTTCAGCTGAACGATGAAGTAGAACTTATAAGACCGGATTTCACAAGATCATCTTTTCCTTCATTTGAGGACCTCAGGGGTTTGCTCTCTGCTCCCAGCTGCTTCTAATCAAAGTTGCTTCCCTCCCACGGTCTTCACCCCGCTCCAAGTGCTGGCACCAATCCCCCCATTGAGCAAGATGACTCCGGAGGCTTGGGAAGCAGTTTCCCCTTCTTCAGCTTCCCCTCAGCTTGCTGCTGGCCTCCTATGGTAAATTTACCTGCATTGCATGCAGCTCAGAATCTCCTCTGCCCAATCCTCTTCGTATCGTGTGTGTTGGTATTTCCTGGAGTAGGACCAGTTCCCTCCCAGACAGAGACTCTATCTTTAACCAAACTTTAGTCAAGCTCCTCTGAGCCCTTTCTCGAATAGGCCTCATCCTTACCAGACCTGCACAGTCCAGTTTTAACATGAATCCTGCTATGTCAGTTTAGACAGAATCCTCCATCCTCCATATCTGGTCACCCTCGATATCTGACCAAATTCTTGATCAGATGTCCGACGGTGCTGGGCTGCCTTCAGCAAGAATCCTGCTGTCCCTTTAGCCAGAATTCTCTTCACCCTTGATATCTCCACTGAGTAATTTTTCATCCACTGACCCCACCCTGCTCCTTGGCTATCAGTCCCCCCTTGTCCTTGTTGTACTTGGAATTGAGACCCTTTCTGTACTGAGGTCTCTCTTCCCCTGATGTCATAGTTCCTGGGCAAAATCTGTGTTTACCACTTTAGCTGCTGTCCAGCTCTGGTTTCCTTTACTGCAGCTCCTCCCCGGCCCCTTGGAGGAGCCCTGGCGGATGGTAGGTAATGCCTGTACCAGCTCATGGACTCGCCATAGCTCAGAGGCTTCACGGAGGAGTGGCGACGAGTGAGGGCAAGAGAAAGAGAATGGAAGCCAAAAAGAATATTCCAAACTTAAGGTAATTTATACTAGTAGTGACTTGTGGAAGATAGAGGAGAAAAATGGGAAAAATAGAGATTGCATAAAGGCAGACGTGTAAAGACCAAGAGCTTCAGAGAAATGAGGGTCTGCTGAGAACAGTCTGGAAAGGTGGCAAGAAGTCTCTGAACTGAAAGCTGGAGACACTCTGAGCTCTGAAAGTTTGTCAGCTTCTTTCTCTCCACGAATTACACCCTCTGAGCTTAGAGGGGGCAGGGAGCGCCCCAGTGGTCCCTTACAGAGAATGAAAGTCTGGGAGCTGGGAGAAGATGTGTCTGCCACTCCCAGCGTGGCACCCTGCATTTCTGTGAGGAAGGAAGAGGATCAAAGAGACAACATGTTTGAGTTCTGCTATGTTTCATTTCCTAGAGTCACAAGGGTCGTTTCCTGACCCATTTCTGATGCAGCATTTAGGGCATCCTGTCCTTCACAAACACGGCAGGAAATAAACCTAGCCACTCCAGGAATCAGGTTCTTCTTAGGTTCTAAAATCTATTCTCTAAAACCACGGAAGAGACCATCCTGACTCAGAACAGTGGCTTCTGACTGACAGCCCCGTTACTGTGAAGGATAGCCCCAACATTATTCTGTGAGTGTCTAAGGGAAAACTTCATAATACATTTGATGGTTGGCTATCAGCACTTCCCTTCCATTTTTCTGGTTAAATGTTAAAATGAGCATCGTGAAATTCTATGTGAAAGTGTAACTAATAATATTAGGGTCGTTAAAACATTACTACCCCTTTATGCTTGAGACTGTCCACAGCCACTCAAATACTACTCATTCATGTATTCAGTCCATATTCGTCAAGTTGGGTACTAGTTCTCAGACGCTGTCCTTGGCTGTAAGAAAGCTCCCTTCCGGCCATTATCTGCCTGGAATTTACCTCTCCGCTGCTGTCTTTGCCCCACCCCATCTCATTCATGCTCTCCTTTCTGTGTCTCTGCACCTTCCATCCCCGCCACCATCATCTTCCTGATGAAAAAGTAAAAATTAGTTCACATGGAGAAAGTAAAACCCTGCCTGGCCTTTCGACAGGCTGGAGTCACAGATCCAGCCCAGCTGCAACGTTCACAGGAAACAATATTTCTCCCAAGGACAGGCTGCAACTCCAGCGTGTCATAGCAACCCCTTCCTGAGTGACTACTGCGTTCTTACTCCCTGAGAAATTCTGTTCTCTTCAATCATCAACTGGCGGAACCTTTGCTGTTTGAAGTTGTATCAATAAGAGTAAAACCTCCCACTTTTAGCCTAGAGGGTACTTTGTGACACATAGAAGCAGCCTCGATTTACATAGCAGGTGCAGAACTTCACTAAGGGGTTTCTGGGCACCACATTCCGTATTTACTTTAACTGTGGGTCTTTTACAGAAACGCTTTTCTGTCCAGATCTGATATTGACCTGTAGGCTATGCTACTTTGCCTATCAAAACACTGCTTCATTCAGTTTCATCTGAACTCCAGCCTTCCCCAGAGTCCTAAGGGCCTCTATTTTTTTGTTTGTTTGGTAAGTGACCCTTTAAAGCACCTGCTCCTCCTTGCATCCGGTCAATAAGCCCAGATGTGTCAGGCTGTCGGTTTGTTCCTGATGATTTTCAGTTTATTGGAGAGGACGCTGAACACCTAATGTCTATTCTGCCATAAAAAGAATGGATTTCCCCAAAGGCTGGCAGAACAGCTGTAAGATTCACCACCTACACTCACGTGTGGTTGTATGCTTTTTCAAAGTATATGGAAGCTAGAACTTCTGCCTCTATTAGGGATAATAACACAGTCATGCGTCACTTAATGACAGGGACATGTTCTGAGAAATGCATCATTAGGCGATTTCATCATTGTGCAAACGTCACAGAGTGTACTTACCCAAACCTGGATGGTATAGCTACTACACAGCTAGGCTATAGGGTACTAATCTTAAGGGACCACCGTCATATATGAAGTCCATCTTTGACTAAACGTCCTTATGTGGCACAAGACTGTACATGAAATGGGGTATTTGAATTGTACAAATCTTGCATTCAAGGAGTCAAGATCAGTGAATACTTTCATGTAAACTTGGAAATAATTACCCTAGACTGGGGATCACAAATTTTGTCTGTAAAGGTCCAGGTGTGATATCTAAGGATTGATCACAGCTAGTTCACTATGATGCTGTAGCGCAAAAGCAACTGAAGATGATGTGTAAATGAATGAGCATGGCTGTGTTCCAATAAAACTTTATTTACCAAAACAAGCAGTGGGCCAGATCGGGCTCAAAAGTTGTAGCTATCTGAACACTGTCCTAGACCGTGAGGATAAAATAGAATGACAGTTTGTGAGTTTGTGAATTGTCTTCTCCATTGAGGATGGATGTCAAATGTTACTTGAGTGCCTAGAGAAGGAAGACTGAAATCTGAAGAACTTTGAGAGTTCCCTGAAAAGAATATACTTCTTTTACATCATTACGATGAAGGACCAGGAGAGTTAGCAAATATTTGGTACCTACCCTGTGCTTGGTACTTTACATAAAATGGCAAATCCTCATCGCGCTGCCAGGTGGGTGATTAGATCCCCATTTTATATGTAGGGAAATCTGAAGTCCAGAGTAATTATGTATCTTTCCCAGAGTCGTTAAGATGTTAAATGGTGGTATCAAGATGCAAAGCCATGTCCATCTTACTCTAAAGCTGGTCTTTCTCAAATACACCCTTTAAGAATTTAAGCAAGTCAATTCTCCTTTGCCCATCAATCTCTTCTTACTTATTTTCAGCAGAGCTGGGACATTATGTTCTCCTGTGTGCACTTAATCAGAGACTTCTCTGGTGACTCTTAGTGAAAAAGAAGTCTTATAATGGCAAGTCACCAACTTCCCACTGAAAGAACCTCCTGACAGCATTTTTCCAAGAACCAATGGAACCTATCAAAGATGGAAACTCAGAAACAGGTCAGCAAAGCTCTATCAGCTGAGCCAGCCAATGGAAAATAAGCAACAAGAGCCCAGCTAATCTACAGGAAACAAGACAAAAGAGATCTCACAGCTGGTACATGATTGAGGCAGTTCTGATGCTAAAGGTGTTGGGCTTAATACATCCAAAGCCCTTTGCCATGAATTGAATTGTGTTCTCCCCCCCAGATTCATATGTTGAAGCTCTAACCCCCAATGTGATGGTACTTGGAGGGGGAGCCTTTGGGAGGTAATTAGGTTTAGATGGGGTCATGAGGGTGGGGCCCCGTGATGGGATTAGTGCCTGTATAAGAAGAGACACAAGAGAGCTTGCTTCCTTGCCCTCTCTCAGCACACATGTACCAAGGAAAGTCCACGTAAGGACATAGCAAGAAGGCAGCTGTCTGCAACCCAGAGAACTCTCACCAGACACAGACCCTGCTGGCCCCTTGATCTTGGACTTCCAATTTCCAGAATTGTGAGAAATAAATTCCCATTGCTTAAGCCACCCAGTGGATGGTATTTTGTTATGGCCGCCCACACTAAGACATACCTCAAGGGGAAAACATGTATAGACAAAAATCCTTGAAAGGACTTGGGCCCTTCAAAAGCTCCATTGGAAGAAAACTATACAGTGTCTAAGGGAACCACCATGTTTCCTCATTTTTGAGACCTGAATAAAACTAAGCTATTCTGGCAGAAGCATTGAAAGTTTTTCCCTTTCAGTCCTCAGACAGCCAAATTTGCATCAATTTCTGGACTAGAATAGGCTGGGTCCTTTCTCCTCTTGTAGGGTGTACCAGCCTTACCCTTAGCAGCAAACAATGAGTGGCCTGCTTTTGTAAACTGCATAGATGATTTAAATATCCATTTTAGGAAATGCTAAAAACTAGTTTCTTTAAAGAATACACTGTTAGTAATTACCTTCCCATCACGATGCATCTTAATGCCACTTCACTTTCTTTGGGGAGAAGGCAGCGAAAAGGAACAGCTGATGTGGAGGGTAACTGAGTTTCAGATTGCAGTCCATGAAACCCCAGAAAGGAGCCCAACAGTGTGATACAAATCCCAAGTGTGCATCTACAATAGGATAGCGAGGTTTTTCGGGTAAACCATCTTTGGACACAAGGAGCACTTCCTGTTGGGTAAGCCTCATCATGGCCAGTTTCATATGCCATTTCTTAGCACACTTGGGTACAGCACACCATCACTCTTTTCCGCTCAGTCCAGACAAAGGAGCTGTGGCATGGCAGGGAGGCTAAGCAGGTCTAGGTTGCCACAGTTCCCAGGAGTCAACCACAATAGAACGCTCCTCTCTGGGTTAGTGGTCTGCCTTTGATTCCGAGAGAGACATTGAATTTTCTGGAGAAGTTCTAACAGGAGAACATCTTGGTAAATGACAAGCCTGTTCAAAAAACAAACTAGAGCTGATTTTTCATCTATGACGTGCTAGAAACTAGCTTTCACGCCTTCCCTGGTTAAGCAGAGGAGGCAGGGGGAGGTGTGGTCTTTGTTTTGATTCTAGTCTCAGGCATCAGACAGCCCATGAGAGAGCAGATCTGGGGGTTCAGAATATTCACATTTTGCAGTAGAAGAAACACCAGACTAAAGCGTAGTTCTAGTCCTTTCATTCACTGACTTTACGTGTGGGTAAATCACTTAACTTGACACTGATTGAGTTATCACACCAGTAAAATGAAGGTCATAATATCTCCCATCAGGGCTGTTGTGAGAACAAAATGTGCTGCAGAGTATGATCCACAAGTAACGAATTATTAAAATCTTCCCTCTTTCTGGCCGAAATGGTAGCAAAGACTGCCAAGGGGCTAGGTTCAAGGCATTTGTCATGAGAGCATCTCTTTTCACAAACTTGATTCCATTGACGATCCTTTGCCAAACAGACACTAGAATTCAGAGACAGTGATGTCCAGGCAAGGCAGTTCTGGGAGAAGGCCCTTGGCTATCACCTCGACCTTCCTGTGGAAGCCTGAACCTCTGCTTGGAGCTTTGTGATTTAAGTCGAGACCATTGGCAAATGTTGCGCTGACATTCAACAATGTGCCGGCAAGCATATGTGGCCAGAGTCTTGGGTCGATCCCCCACTATGCCAGCCTCATTTCACGTCACCTTGGGAAGTTATATAACTTCTCTGTTCCCCCTTGACCTGGCTAGAAAGATATGAGTGGTGCAATAGTGAATTCTATGTGCCAAACTGGGCTGGGCCTTGGTGCCCACAGATAAGGTCCAACATTATTCTAGGTGTTTCAGTGAGGATGTTTTTGGGTGAGATTTGCACTTATGGTGAGTAAAGCAGATTACTTTCCACAACGTGGGTGGGCCTCTGCCAATCAGTAGAAGGCTTCAATAGCCCAAACACTGACCTCCCCAAGCAAGAGGGAATTCTCCAGTGGACAGCTGTCAGACTTTGTCGACCACATCAGCTCTTCCTGGGTCACCCGCAGACGGCCTTTGGGCTCAAATTGCAGCTCTTTCCTGAGTCTCCAGCTTGCCAGTTTCCCTCGTCAGATTTTGGACTCACCGAGACTCCACAATGGTGTGAATCAATTTCTTAAAATAAACATCTTCCTATACATGTGTATATATATACATGAACACACACATCCTATTAGTTCTGCTTCTTTGGAGAACCCCGGCCGATACAGAAGGTAATACCTATCTTGGAGTGTTGTTATGAGGCATAAATGAAAGTGTTGGATACACACCAGGCACTTGGTAAATATTTGACTTTCGTTATTATAAGAAAGATGAAAAAGAGAGGGTGAATCTGCCCTGGCTTCTACTTTGGCAAAAATGATCCCACCTCTTACTGCTTTTGCGTGTAAAGGGATGGCATTAGAGAGCCACAGATCCTCTTATGGATCCAATGGGGCGAAACTTCCAACCAAGTTGGAAGAAAGTGGCTGCTTGTATTTGCTTCCCTTCACCGTTACCCAAGTCACAGAACTCGGCGGCAACTCTGCGATCATTCTCTGTTGGGTGCTCCAACTTCTAAGGCAGAGCCGTAGACATGGCCTCTTTCCTTCTTCCTCAAATTGTATGGTGGCCTCGTAAATGTGTGACCACATGGGATCAGGTGGAAGCACTCTTAGAGGGTGTCTATTCAGAATAAAAGGAGGAGTGTCTGCATACTTGACGAGAACAATATATGTGGGACCCTTGACACAAGGATCGGCCCCAGATGTGCAACAAAGCCCAGTTAAACGCCTTTATGTGACCTGTCAGCGTGCCTTAGAGAGATAGTCTCTCCTATACTATCTTCTTGGAGCAGGTAGCATAGACCCACTGAAGATGAATTGAAAAGCTAAGGTCCACAGTAAACGAACATCTTCAGATTGGAGGGAACCTCTAAAGCTCCTGTAATTAGAAAGCCAGGCTTCGGGGAGAAGCACGCCTGAGCCATTAGGAGTAAAGGCGGGAAGACTGCAGCGCAAAGAGCAGAATGCAGCCCTCCTGGCTCTCAGCCCTTCATCCTGCCCACGGAAATGAATCTCCCCTTCCACCACAGAAGAAAAAATAATTGGATTTCCCTAAGTCTTATGAAGGTATAACTTGCAATTCAGAAGAATCTGTGTATTTAACTTTATTCCTCATCCGCCCCAGGGGGATTGAAATGAAATAAATGAAACTAGAACCACAATGCTGGGGCTGGCTCTGATGGGCCCCTAGTGCTCCTTGTTTCCTTCCTGCGCTGTCATTGCACTGCTGCCGCAGATAAAGGGACGGGAGAGCAATGCGGAGCCCGGCTGAATACAAAACCGCAGCCTCCTCTCCGCCTCCCATCTCATAATTAATCTTCTCCGCTTTCCGCAGGAACCATTCTCTGCAGTGCTCATCAGGGGCTGGGGCTTTGCCTTTTGTTGTACTGTCGCTGTCTTTTGTTTTTGGAAAAGAAGAAAAAAATATCCATGGCACATAGACCCTGCATGTGAGGGTAGCCGGGCTTCAAATACAGCACGTCACATGTAAAATTCATGTAGCTCTCCTTCTATCAATTTGAGCATCATTTCCATCCCTAAAGAACCTAAGAAATACAGTGCTAACCAGTATTCTTTCTGGGATTATAGTCCCCAAATTTAGACTTATTAATAACTAAGATCGAGCTCTAATGAGTGGAATACTTTTCAAAAGACACCAAAAACATCAGGTGAATGTAGATATTCCATTTATGAGCCGAAAGATGCCGATATTTCTGAACTCCTTTACCGTTCACTGATGTGGTTGCCATGGAAACCATAACATCAAGCCAGGCGGTTACTTACTTCCACATTACATAATATTATCTAATGCTTAGTTACTCCTGAACAAACGTGTTTATTCAGTAGCTTTTTGTCCATGTAATCAGCCATATCTGCTTTCACTTGATTAAACCAGGAGCCGCGGCATAAAATCATTTATTGCCATGCGCTTTGCGCCTGTTACTCATCCAGAAAATGACGTGCTCTGTGTTTGCCACAGAGGCTGTGCATGTGAACTTGTGGAAGAGGTTCTGGCACGGCTGACACAGTACGTCGTTATGGATTAAAGCAACTAAGAGGAAAAGAAGATGAAGGGACAGGCTAGAGCAGAAATATTTCAGATGAAATTATGATGGTTTTGAACCTTTTTTTTTTTACAAAGAAGGGAAAAGACAACTCAGATCCCAGGAAGTCTGTACGTATCGGGAAAGTTCTTTAGGGGAAAAATGTTTACTACTAAAATTCTTGTTCCAGCTAGGAACATTATTGCCCATATTAGTAGTGGGCCTGTTGTGTGATTATTATCGATTACATGTTACTTGTGAGACCATAATAGATGACCACTTCTCCATGATCCCAGGGCTTTTTCCTTTTTAGTCATGGCATCAGACGCTCCCTTTATTCCTCTTCTGACTCATTTTAACACACAACTTTTGGTTATTTCTCAATGAGCGACAATGATGAATGGAGCACCCGGATATAAATAATGTTTGTTGAGACAAAGATCTTTAAGAAGTAATGAAACTTGCTTTACCCATAGGCCAGTCTACTGTCTATACATTGCAAGATCTGGAGGAATTTATTTTTCCCCTCCCTCCCTCTCTCTCTCTCTCTCTCTTTCTTCCTCCCTTCCTTTCTGTCTGTCTTTTTAAAATACTCACTGCTTTAGATAGATGTTACCCGGATATACTGAGAAATGAACCCAATCCATAGGCTGGCTTTTTAAAAACACTTTACTAGATATGCTTGTAACTATGTAACCTGTTTAGTGAGTTTCTGATATGTCCTTTGTTAGTACATTCTTATTAAAGACACAACGATAATGTGCATAATTATTTTAGAAAAAAAGATCGGTAAACTAAAAGTTCATTAAAACCACTCAAAATTCCCACCACCTAAAAATAAGGAAATAGCATTTAATTAGCGTTTCTAAAGGAAAGCCTTTTGGTTGGCTTTGGTCTGTAACTCCTTTCTTGCTGTCTTTTCTTGTATCTGTTGATGCTCACCTGTTCTGCATTGGCATGTCACCTTATTTCAATGTCCCAATATTTTTGCATGTAATCCTTAGTCTCTGCATCTGCAAAACTCAAAGTTGACTTTTCCTACTATTTCTAGAAGCTTTATTTCCCTACAACATTCTCCTTCTCTGTCCTTTCTCCTTTTGCTATTCCTAGCTTCTCTGAGCTAGCCAGCACATACTGTTTTCATGAAGCTTCCTTTGTTTATTGGATTCTTTCTCTCTCCCTTCCCCCCTCCCCCTCTGGGCATTGTGCCCTCCTACCCCACTCACCTCTTAATATAAGATTCAGTTCAGGCATCAAATACTGAAAAAAGTCGCCAGTTTACAACATTTTCCCACCCACTAGTGAATTTGCCCCCTCGCTTCCAGCTGCAGCCTCTAGCGTGTGTGTATTTCTATCACAGCACCTATAAAGCATTGGTTTCTCAGTTGTTGGTCAGTCTTTCTCCACTCACTTATTGAACCAATATTTATGCATCAATCCAGGCCAGGGGGTCAACAGAGGCAAACAAGACTGCTGGGGTCTGGTCCCCGAAGGCGTTTACCCCTGTTTCTTGAATTTCCTTGTAGCCTCAGTGCCTAGCGAAATGCCTGACCCACCGTGGACACCTCAGATTTGTCTGTTGAATTGTTTTTTAAATCTTCCAGTTTTATTAAGTGGTATTATTTAAATTTTACTTAAATTTTAGAATAGAAAAATATAGAAATTAATAGAAAAGATTTATGCACCTTCTCACTTAGCCATAAATTGTGTCACATTTTTCTGTACATATTTTCCAAACAAAATTTCCTTAGATATAATTTAAATCTTCTTTAAAAGTGGAGTCATACAACATGTGCTCTTTGTACTTAGACAACCCACAAGCGTGGCCATCAGCATTCAGAATGGCTTCTTATCATGTAGGAACAAATGTTTCTGAGTAAGGGGACACTCCAATGGCTCAGGCGATTCTTTAGCCATTCTGCCTTGGTCTGGCTCTCTCTATTTTTTTATAACTGGCCTCCAGTGAAGTCTTTGCCGACTTTTCACTCCTCTGGAAACAAGAGCAAGAAAGGACATAGAAACCCAAGTCCCAGAAGACAAAGAGCTCAATTCCAAGAAAACAGACCAGGATTAGTCATGCTTTGTCTGTGGCTTCTAATCTACAGTCCCCACTCAGGGTAGCTCGCCAACATCTTGAGGGTCTGATGCATAAACCCTCTTATTCAGCATCTGATTTTGTACTCAGAAGATTTGCATACCAACAAATCTCAGACTGTAGAAGCTGAGTCAAACCAGCTTGGCTTTCAGATGCTCATCCTGCTATTGAGGAAACGGTAGACAACTTATTAACTCTCTCTTTTCAGTCTCAGTTTCCTTTTCTGGAAAATGAGAGCCATAATAGAAGATTAAGTGAAAGGCATGCATATATAAAACCCTTAGCCTAGTGCATGGCACAGAGACAGCATTTAACAAGTATTAATGCTGTAACTTCTCTTTCCCTCTCCGCACACATGTACACACACATACATGACTCAGATACACAAAGATCACATACTTATCTCTTTTGAAAATGTGGAGGTCTTTTCCTCTTAAAGTAATGCAATGTTAATTACCTGTATGCTTTGTACGTCCCCACCTTCTAATAAAATGTTTTCCGTTGGCTTGACATCTAATCAGCTTATTCTTTTAGACTCTATACTTTCCTTGTTTTCTAATATAAGTGATGTCCTGACCTTTGAGCCTCAATGGTCACTGCACTTAGAATTCTCATAGTATCCATCTTGCCATTGTTCAGTCATACAATCATATAAGAGAAAGTTTTGATTGCTAATAGTTTTAAATGACTCTACTTTCACACATCTATGATAAATTTTATTTGGGGAGCTGAACTGAAACTATTTCATAAAATGGAATTTCACACAGAGAAGAGCAAAGTAAGAACGTGAAACTAGTGGACATTGTTGCCATTACCCTATTTCCTTTTGATTATCCAGAGTTTCATAATTTAGTTCAGTTGGGAAACACATGTGCAATGAGTGGACAGCACGGAGATGGCCATCTTTGACATCCCCAAATTACAGGGTGGAAGGATCTAGTCCTCATAGGCTTCAACAGGAAACTCAAAAGTTAGACAAGAAAGAAACAAAGCTGACCCTCCAAAATGTTGGGGTTCTGAGTTAAAGGAGCCCGACGCAGCCAGTCCACCGGCATCACATGGGAAAGACGATGAGGAGGGGAAGGCAACAGAGCAGAGGAGACTGCCATCAGAACTCCGTTTTTATCTTCTCGTGTCTACTTGATACAATTCCAGGAGCCTCTGTGCTGTGTCCCATTAAAGGAAGGACGTGAGTTTATTCTTCTATCGACAAAACAGGAAGCCTTGCTGAAGAATGTGCTGTAGCCTAAGAAACACCGTGGTGGGTAGATAAGCTCCATCCAGCACACTTTCTATCGTGGTGATAAGAGTGTGGTTTTGAGGGAAAGAATGTGTATATATTTATATATGCATAAATTCTGTGAAAGAATCCTACTTTTCTGAAGCTGGATACCTCAGTTTACCTAAATATTTGCTGAATGTTTTCATAAACTTGCTTTTAAGATAAATGGTTGGTAAGATTTTATTGCCCACCGTATTTATTTATTCTCCAGACATCGCCCTTGTACATATATGCTTACATTTGACTTGTTCCCATTGGAGTCCACCTCTAGTCTTGGAAGCAACTAGGGCTTATGAACCCCACATTATAGAGAAGGCAGCCAGGAGCTCTGAAAGCTACAGTTACACACCCAAGTCCCACAATGAGTAAATCAGTGGTACTTTTTTTTTTTAATGAAAGCCATGGAGTCTGATCCCAGAAAAATGCAGAGATACACAAACTTTACATATTATTTCTGGAGTTGTAGCCTCCTTCAGAGCCCATTCATGGAACCCCAGCTTAATAATCCTTCTGCATGAAAGACCTAGGGTTCACATCCTGTCTGGATCTAAGTCCAGCATCCCTGCCCCCACCCCACAGAGCTCCAGTATCTAAATTCATGTTCACTCAGGCCAGGTCTAGTTAAAGATGTCTTTATAATATCCTCGCTCATCTTCTTTTTCTTAATTTCCAGGCTGAGACATAACTTTGTTTGCCTCATTCGTTGGAGAGCTCCTTCATCCCTGAGTCATGTTGGATCTTCTCCGGAGCTGACCTGCAGCAACCTGCATGAGGAATTCCACGAGGATTTACGTCAAAAGGAGGACAGCACTTCTGCGCAGGATGCCCAGTCCCCGGATGCTCCTAGACAACAGCACATCGGGCCACGTCTTCTGAGCATGAAAAATTCACTGAACCTTTGGGTGTTTCTTTGTATACCCATTAAACTCTTGTAGAGTGAGTACCAATTGTTGCCATTCACGTGCTACTAGCTGACCTGTCTTTGGCATTCTTAATGGGCCTCTTCTTTGAACATAGATGCTAAAATCCCAAATAAACTATTAACTGATTAAATCTAATAGTATATTAAAAGAATGAGCTAGTCATTCCTCTTTGTGACCATTTTAGGTTTATCCTAGGAATGCAAGCACTGTGCAATATTAATAATGTGATTGACTCAAATTAGCAAATTAGAGGAGAAAATTCACATGATCCTTTCAATCAATGCTGAAAAAACATATGATAAAATTTAGTACCCATCCATGATGAAAATGCTCAGTAAGGTATGAATGAAAGGAAACCACCTTTACATAATATCTGAAAGTGAAATATTAGGAATACATATTCCCACTAAAATTTTAGAAAGCAAGATATCAGCCGGCCATAACTGTTGCTATTCAACATTGTCCCACGACTCTTAGCTAATGCAATGGGATAAAAATAAATAGGAAGCCTAAATACTATAAAAGAAGAGACCAAGCAGGGTTTTTTTTGCTCACAAATTATCTGCTCTAAAAAATGCATTGGCCCTTCCACCTTTCCATCCTTACCCAACTGTGTGGGATGCGTGCTAACGTTGGCCTCCCTTGCCCAAGGTCACAGAGCCAGTAAGATCCAAGACCGTGATTTCACCTTTGTCAGTCTGATTCCCGAGCCACCAACGTCATCACCATCCTGTTCCCTCCTTGCACTGTTTGAAAATGGGAAAATAAAACAAAAGACAACAACTCCCAAAAGGGTCAGCGTCATGAAAGCAGGCACCAAAGCTTCCCAGCCATTTCTCCTGTGTCTCCCTCTGAGAAAAAGAGGCTAGACAGTGTGATCAAAAATCAGAGCTCTTGCTCTAATTTAAAAAACAAAAATACCCTCATTAACCAAAAGTACAAAGTGACAGGAGAATGCCAATGAGCAGCTCATCCTCACTGGACTTCCAGTGCACGGAACTCGGGCCACGGACACACCTGTATTTTTTTCCCATAAGACCTAATGGGTCGGTGGAACACTCATTTTTCTGATATAAAATAAATAGGACATTTATATGTCCTCTTTCAGAGGGTCCTGGTAAGCCTAACAAGGACGCTGTCCTGGAGCATTTCACAGAATTAAATGCCTAAGAAAAGCTGAGCAGTAACAGGAGGGACCTCCGTACTCAGCGACCTTTGTTCCGACCTGCTCGTCATTGTCTGTTCTCAAACTTTTCATAGAAAGTACATCAGATGAGAGAAGGAAAAGCATAAACACTTTGTCTGCTAAATCTTAGTTTTTCAAAATATATTTGGCTTCGCTGTCCGAAGCTATTTCGGTTGCACTCTGCTTAAAGCGCTGTTGACTTTTTCCCTTTGCCTGTGGTTAACTGTACTTCCTTTTGTACTACTGAGAAAAATTAGTGTGTAGGCTAGAGTTTCTTGCTGGGTCCTTAAAAAGAAATTGTATTGTCAAAACCTAGTAGTTATAAACTGGGCTTCAAAGCAGCCAGAGAACTCCAGAGGTTTATTTCAGGAAAATATATGTTTTCTGTAACATACTTAAATGCTGAACGAATATTATGGGACTGCTATGAATACTAGGTGGTGTAGGCCTCTGGCTACAGCATAGTTCTTTATAGTCTAGTTTATTGACATTAACCATTATAGATAACCATTATAATGTACTATCAACCTGGGGATTTATCTATTCACTTTAAAATACACAGCTTTCATTTCACACTGGACTACCATATTGAGGCAAATCAGGTCTAAACACGTTTGGAGGTTAAGTAAAAAATTTCGAATTGTTTCCAAAATATCTTGTTTCTGCAGAACACGTTGGTCATGTTGGACATGCTGGATGCAGAATGCATCATACCTGCCTCCAGGGTTTAGGGAAATTATACAGAGTTTTACCGAGAAAAGGAGGGCCGCCCTTTCTGGTGGCGGTTGCTGGTATACCTGTAGTTTCTGACGCGGACCATTTCTGAACCTACTTTCCTCTAATAAAATAAATGCAGATAGTGTAAGGAGGCCAGACTACCATAGAGTGAGTTCCAGAATTGTAAGAAACTTCCTCCAGCTTCACGGTCTTATCACACAACGTGGATGAAGATTTTGTCCATCATAACTGATTTCTTAAAACTCAAGGTTAAAGGGGGTTTGGTCAGAGAGTTTAAAAATATATGTGGCACCCGCTGTGTCTTCTCAACCTGGTTTGCTCACACGGAGCTGAACTCACCCAGAGAAAGACATGGGCTTCTCTGAATAGGTTCAAAAATATGATGGATGTTTTGTCAGGGAAAACAAGCTCGGGCGTGCTCACAGCTGGAGAAATATTTGCCGCCTGACCCGACTGCTGGATGTTGCCCTCTGACACGAGCATGAAACAGAGCTTCAGAGGCGTCCATGTTTTGCATCAACCTTGATATTTATAAGTTCGCGTGAACAGATGTCGCGCTGCCGTCTCACTGAGCGGGCTGTGGATGATGCAGGAGCTGCGTGAGCCGTGTAATGTTTTCCTACATGTTGTCTTGGCAGGTGACAGCCTGATGTCTCAGAAGACTCAGGGGAGATGATTGCAGCATCATTATTGGGGCCATCATCATCACCATCATTTCTAGTAATATTAATCAGTCACCTGAAATGAGTCAAAAGCCGGAGAACGAACACTATGAGGTGGCTCTGTATCACATAGAACCCAGCATTATCTTTCCAGCCAAAACAGAGCCAAGAGAGAGGGAACTAGCCTTATAGAGCTCTCGCTGAGTGCTGGCCCCGGTGCTGGGTACTTTGTGGCATCCACGCGATTGGGCTTCGTGAGCAGTGTAATCAACACGCGTCTTGAGAGTTACACAGGAAATCTTGGCATCCACGCTCGTGCCAAACGGAGGGTCTGTTTTCAGCTGAAGCCTTATAAAGGAAATTACTCGTCCGACATACAGATCCAGCAAGTGACCCCGTCCTTGACCACAGTATAGAAGCCAGGACAATGATTAAGAGGATGCGATCAAGAAGGCAGGAGCTGTCCTCAGGTCGCCTGGGTCTGACTCCTCACTCTAACCTGGACCTGTCCCTTTCTTCTCCGCATCTCACAGAGCCTGTGCCTGTGGGAAGATGGGAGAATGTAGGGCTGTTGACAGGGTTGTCGTGAGGCTTGAACGAGAATCCAAGTAAGCTCTCAGCCCAGTAATTCGCTCATGATGGCCGGTGCCCGTTCTTATGATAAACCAGATCCAGGACACAGAATGTTCAGGGCGGCGGGTGACACGGGGGAGCTGCAGCGCCGTGCAGCAGGGAGCAAGGCTTTTCCTGGAGCGAGTAATTAGAAGCAGGCGTTGCTCTGCAGAGCACATTGGAGGAGGCAAACCTACCTAAAAACACAAATGATAAAGATCATATCTGATGCCCATGTGGAGCATAGGCTGAGAGTGGAAACTGCGACGTGACACGTGGTGCCCGAGCACAGACAGGAAGGACCACAAATAGAACGAGTGGATGCCAAAGGACCAGAAGATCGTGGTCAGCGCAGAAGGAACAGAAAACCAGCCCAGAATAGAGATTGCTCTCAGCCACATCCTGTGAAGAGTTTTCCTTTGTCTTTGCTTTCCCTTTCTCTTCTTCTAAAAAAGTCTTTTTTAGGGGGGCCAGCCCCATGTCGTAGCGGTTAAGTGTGTGTGCTCCACTTCGATGCTCCAGGTTCACAGGCTGCCATCCTGGGCACGGACCTCGCATGGCTGGTCAAGCCACACTGTGGCAGGGGTCCCACATAAAATAGAGGAAGGTTAGCACCGATGTTAGCTTAGGGCCAATCTTCCCCCCCCACACACAAATCTTTTAAATCAATTTCTTAATGAAGTGGAAATGGAAATAGATAACAGCGCCCCACAAGGCAATATTCATTTATACTTAAGTAAATTTCAAAGGAAAATAAATATAGTTTCCATCCCATTTTCTTGTATCCACTAATCTTTAACAAGTCCTCCTGGCCATTAGTCACTGGGAGCACCTTATCATCATATTATAATCAAGATGCCGTGGCCCAAAACTGTGAGCGTTGTGGAAGAACGTGGCTCTGCCTGGAAGTGTCCCACATGACGATTTCATGGATTTTCCCTCATTTCGGCTCCTCGACAACACAGTGAGGCACATGTCGCAATTTTATGAAGAGGAAACTGGGTCATAGACCCTAAATTCCAAGCTGATACCGCCCTCATTGTTCCAGTAGTGTCTGCATTATACGTCTGCCTCTTTTACTTTCTCTGAAACTAGGCTGGCTCTTTACTCAATTTCAATCCACTTATTTTCATCCTCCACCCCCAAACCTGTGCAGACTGAGAAGGAAAACGCTGCTAACGTCATCACGTTTCCTGCCTAAACATGAAATTACCATAGCTTCTCTCTCTAAGATGCAGACCAGTTATATATCTACTTTTAAATTCTGATACTTAAAATCTACTCACCTCAGGCTTCCGTATAATATCAATAATTTGCTGCTGAATTCCCACTTGTCCCACATGTGTGTTTGTTTGTTTTTTAAAGATTTTATTTTTCCTTTTTTCCCCCAAAGCCCCCTGGTACATAGTTGTATATTTTAGTTTTGGGTCCTTCTAGTTGTGGCATGTGGGATGCTGCCTCAGCGTGGCTTGATGAGGAGTGCCATGTCCACGCCCAGGATCTGAACCAGCAAAACCCTGGGCCACCCAAGCAGAGCGCGCGAACTTAACCACTCGGCCACAGGGCCGGCCCCTCCCACGTGTTTTATTATTGCGTGTTTTGGTCTGTATTATCAGCTTATTATAGGCAGGAAAGAATCATAAAAGCAGATGGATTAGGAGTGCACTAGAAGATGCTTTCTGATCATATGATAGGGGTGTGCTTTTGGTTTAATTAACATTGAAAACCTTAGAGGAAACTCCAAGATCATAGGAGTGGGTTATTTTGGGACCAACACATTTATGATGTTGGAAATATGACCGACATTCTGCTAACCATAGAGCTGCGTTACCTCTCCTTAGATGGAACTGTAAGTTGTCTCTCCTTCTTTCTCATTACAGACAACAAAGAGGCTATGTCAACGTCAGGAACTGTGCTCAGGAAAAAGTGGGAGAACCTCAGTGCAGCAGATCCAGGGGAGTTTTCTGACATGGAAATCTCCGTAAGGGAATGGCATTTGATCCTGGCATCTCCATGAGGGGAAAACATAGTGGGTGGGGAAATGGGGCAATCGACACTGGAAGGTCACCTCAGCAAAGGAGGAGCCAGGCGTTTCACTAGGAATTTATCTAAGTGAATGAAAACAGAATTATCCAAGTTGTGAGCTCTGTCGGGATACATATGATGGCACCGTTTTATATTTAGAACTTTCTCCCAGCTATTTGCATTAGGTTTCGAAAGGAAATCAGAGGAAGAAAAGAATCACAGGGGAGCATTCCTGAGTCATGTTTCAAATTACCTAAAGCCACTTTCTTGAGGGATTCCAGACTGTGAAAGGTAAGTTTTTCCCATCTAAGAACAGAATGGAACTTCTAGGAGAGACTGTCTTCTCCCAGGGTACCCATGAATGGTTGTGCAGGTTGTGCACTGAACAACTCTAGGAGGCACCATTCAAATTGTAGTCTATGTTAATAATATTTCTTAGAATGACGCAGTGCACAACCTGAAGAGATGCACAGAATATACTGTGTTTTAGTCACAGTATTGCCATGTCTTGAAAATTTCAGAACAGGGGCTTGAGAATCAGGGGTTCCTATTAAAAGAAAAAAGTGGGCCTATTGGTGAAAAGAAGAAAGGAAATGAGAATGGGAGAGCTTTCACTATAACATGGTGAGTTTGAAACCCCATCTCACTGCTTTTAAGCGTAGCCTTGGGTGAGTTACCTAACGTCTCTAAAAGCTGTTTTCCATTTGTAAATAATGACTAAATCATATCTTGCAGGACTGCTCTGAGGGAGTTACCCTCCTGTCAGTGCAGCACACGACTCATGGCGGGTGCTAAGGAATTGTAGCCATTGTTATTATTTGTATTCCGTTAGTTGGTCATCCTATGGAAATCCTAGGATGTGACAGAGTGGGACAGGACCTGGAATGGCAAAGTTTCCTTCAATGTTAAGCCCACTGGGATATTCATCTGGAAGCAAAAAGAAATGATTATGAATTCACAGACCAATGAGTCATCAAAGGAGAGGGGAGGGAGGAAGAGGTGAACACAGAGGATTTTTAGGACAGCGAAAATATTCTAAATGAAGTCATAATGGTGGATGCATGTCGTTATACATTTGTCCAAACCCATAGAACGTACAACACCAAGAGCGAGCCCTAATGTCAACCACGCACTTTGGGTGATAATGATGTGTCCACATAGGTTTACTGATTGTGACAAACATCTCACTCTGCTGGGGGATGCTGATAACGGGGGTGCTGTGCCTGTGTAGGGGCAGGGGATATGGGAAGTCTGTACTTTCCACTCACTTTTGCTGTGAATCTAAAGCTACTCACTATATCTTCCATTTATGGAGTAAAAGACCTAAATGATACGCGTGGGCCTTTTATATATTTATAAGTATGAGTAGGACTATATGCGTAAACTCTGCTCAAACCAGAAGGAATTTAAGTGACTTACTAAATACAAATTCAAATTCAAATCTGGGTGGTCCAAGGATTCTTTTCTTAGCTGGCTTACCATTATGACAGAATTTTAAAAATATAGATGAGGGAATTTGCATGAAAGTGTAAGTAGGGGAGGAAAAATAGGACTTGGCCAGGTATACATTTGCATGAAATTTATATGCCTTTGCTCAGATTTGGACACAAATTTTCCTCCAAGCTCCTTAAGAGACAAAGCAATGAGAGAAATACGATGAGATTCCCAAGTCATGGTGGGCATGAAATGAAAACAAAGCAGCTGCTACTCAGGGGTACAGATTTCTCTGTCCTGAGATGGGAGAGAAATTCCTCTCTAGTGCTCAGAGATGGTGGAATAAGAACAAACTCTAAAGACTATGCGTTTGAGTGCAAGACGGAATATTTGCCGCGTTGAAGAACTAGGACAAACCAATGTTAGAATTTCTTTCCCATCCTGATTTAGACTTGGACAGTTCCAGAGCACTTCATCTTTTCCCTTTTCCCTTTGCCAGCAAGTCTGGAAGCTGAGGAGAGTTGGAGGTGGTGGCTGAGGTCTGTTTCTGTGTTGACCTGGCTCCCTTCTTAGGAGAAGATTGAATCCACTCAAGACATCACTTTCTGGAAGCTCAAACCCAGGAGCCTCCCCTCTTAGGGATGGCCCAGGCTCTTAAGGGGAGTCCTACCAGTCCTACCAAGAGCTAAGGACAGTGGCATTTGGGGCCTCTCATACATGACCCAAAGCCTCTTTTGCCATCCAGCTCCCCTAAAAGGATCCTCTACTGCTTAGATGCCATGGTTGGGAATCCAGCAGCTGTTGACTGCCATCATTTCACGTTGCTTGTGTCATGAGTCTGTTCAAGAAAAAGGCACAGTTCAGAAGAATCCAGCAGTGATCAATAAATTTAGACCCCGGAGTTTGTTAAAACAGGCTCGATTTGATCCACTTACTCTTACTGAGCTACCGGGCTTGCTTAGAAAGGCTAGAATCAGCGTAAACAGACATTCCCAGATTAAAATCAGAAGATGCTGAAATTTGTCTACACAGGACGAAAAAAGTAATGGGTTGAGACATCTTTGTCTCCCAAATATAGTTATACGGAAAGTGTATATCTTTCTGTCTAGTAAAGGAAAGCACCCAGGTTGGTCATTTAAGTGTATTTCCCCCAATTAAAAAGGCAAGTGTGCAATTTACAGCTTCGCTTTCCCCATGGAGACATTGCCGGTTGCTCTCTGCTTTTTCCCACCAAATTTTTTCCTCCATCCGGGCCTGCGCTGCAAGAACCATCCAGTTCTGAGGCCTCCGCATCTTTTGTGTAGGTCTACAGGATAAGGTCGTTAACTGGGTCTTTACTAGAGTGAAGTCAGCGATCATTAAGACAGCGAATCACTATAAAGTGTTCCTTGGTGCTGCTTTGGGATAAAACGGTTTGCCAAGCAAATTAACAATGTCAATGAGATTCCAGGGGAAATGTTGCCTACTTTAGCAAACAAACTGTTGTCAAGTCCATTAGAACCTCAAGCTATCAATTAGGTGCGTGCAGACTTAGCTTAAATGGATGGTGTGGCACAGACTCAGACAGACATCCAGGCAGTTCCAGCTCCCTTGCTTATTAGCTGGGTGACCTGGGGCAAGTTACGTCATCTCCCAGAGCCTGGTTTCCTCCTTGAAAGTCAAAATGAAAATATCTCAAACGAGCTAGTGTGTCTAAAGTACCGGACAGATATGAAGTTTCGATATGTGTCGGCTGTCTTTCCCCTTCTCCTCTTCCATTTATTCCAAAACAGCACCTCCACCCAGGAGAGAGACACGCATCTACTTATCTCAATGTTAAGAGCCTCCCCTTGAAAGTCATGAAAACGATTTCTGTTCAAATTTTCTATTTCGCAGAGTGGCCTGTAAGGTGGGTTTGTGAGTTGTGATGGTACCTTCAAAACAGAACGAAAGTATCTACAAATGTAACAAGATTATGTTCTGTCCTCCTAAAATGGGTTGTCCGTGAGCATTCCTATGACGGGCTTAAATAGCTTTAAAAAAATAACTAATCTGATTGCCACTATTGGAAATACATTTCTGAATTTACATCCCTTAGAAAATGTACCAGAAAAATGATCTGCCTACACAAAGGGGGATCTATGCATATGGCTAACCCCAAATAGCATGAATAAACTACGTAGCGGAGGTGTCGCCTATAAAGCAAAGAGACAATACGAAGCTCTAGCTGCTGTTTACTGAGCTGTGAAGAGCCATGCCCCAGAGGCCGGCTCAGACGCCACATTAATGATTCCCGCATACACAAATTCATTAGTTTAATTAAGCTCAATCATGAATTGCATTTGTTTAATCATTAATTAAGGAACAAGTCGTGCTGTGCTAAAATTTAGCACCTCAGGAAAAAAAAAACAAAACACAGAAGAATAGCAATTCCAAATTCCTTACATCCTACGACTAGCAGTGGTTTCGTTTTGCCCTCTATCTCCTGACACACACACTGAAATCATTTTCAGAAATATTTTTACCTTTCCATTTCAAACTTGTTTTCAAAAGAAAAGTGAAAGTCATTTATTTATAGATTGTGTATATGACTTTTGTTCCTCCTACAGGTGGCATTTTTGTTACTTAAGGGGTAAGAAAAGGATTTGCCAGGCTTTGTAGCAGGAAAATGGCGGCATATTTTTACCCACCGTGAAGGACCGACACGCAGGGGAGGAATTAAACTTCAACCCCAACGGATTCGCAAGAGAACTCTAACAATAATCTCAAATCCTTCAACCTTCATTTTAAGAATTCAGATAACAGAACAGTTCGAATCACAAAGGTATTGTCAGGCTTCCAGCTTCGCATAACACTGAGAAGAAAATGGAGAATTGCACTTATTCAACAGCTGCCATCAAGCTCCCTCTCTTCTCCCATAGTGAAATGTCGGATGCCACCTAGAGCTCTTGGATTGTGAGAAGGCGAGAAAGTGGTCATTTGCTCTGTGAATATAAGCAGTTCTCCTGGTGCTGTCTTGGGCATGACTTGTGAATCTTACAGCCCCTCCAGATGGTTCGTGCCATAATAATGCACCAAAGCAATTTGTTCTGGTTTCGAGCATTAATCAGTGAGCCATTTGTGCCATCTCTTACAGGTGTTTCCCCAGAACGGGATGTGAATTCTGGTGCACTTGACTTTGTTTTTTGTGTTGCCAAAGGGGGATTTGGCGGGACTACTTGGCAGGCTGGCCTGAGGACTCGAGGCTGAAAATCCCTGCTTTGTCATAATTGTCCACATCCTCACGGAAGTGGCTGGGTTAGTTGTCATAGCAACAGACATAAAATTTATCCACCTGATTTTTCCTTCTGGCTTTTCAGGGTACAGCACCGTGAGGTATGGGAACCCTTTCCCCAGTGTACTCACAACAAAGGGAGGTGAGTTTTCTCACTATTACCACTGACAGCTGATTTTCAAAAATCCCATCTTTCAAGTTGTAGCCTGGTGGATCAGTCAGAACACAGACATGTTTGGATGATATGTAACTAGACAGAGCAGTGTACACGGTATCAGATAAATGGAACTTCCTGAATTTGCTAACAGAGGGTCAGATCTTTGGGGAATAGAGTGAGAAGAAGGACATCACAGAAGAGGAAGTTACAGGAAGAGCAAGAAAGAGAGAATTATTTCTCCTCCTAGCTTCCTCAGTGGGAATAGGGAGACTACTGGCTCAACAAACTGACTCTGCAGAATTATGATGCTGTTTTGAAAGATCCAGAAAAACATGGACATTTTTAGTGCCTTGAATTCATAGATATGACATATGTAAATGTAAATATTTACATAGTTGTGTATACATATATGTCTCTAAATCCATATCTATTTCAAAGAATGAGATATTAGTTGAGTTTATGACTAATACTTCATAGTCAGTATAATTCTACTAATATGTATTTAGTGCCTGCAACTTAGAGGGCGTAAAGTATGAAGTTGAATGAAATAACCAAGAGCCCACTTGTCCTTCAGAGAGTAATAGACAAGAATTGCGTGTGACCATAATGCAAAGCGTAATAACAGATACTTTAAAGAGAAATACAAAATGCAGGGAAATGCCCCAGAAGATCTCAGTTTCATAACCAAAGAAATCAAGGAAAGATTCATAAGATGAGAGGCGTTTAGGATGAATGGTAAGGAATGGATAGAGGACTGGCGGAGAGAACAGGGAGAACGCAGGCAGAGAGATGGACTGGACAAACGCTCAGCGGTGGGACCTCACTGTGTTTCTTCAGGGTAGGAGGAGTTGAAGCTAGAAGGCAGATTGGTGCAATATCAGGGAAGGACTTACATGCCAATGTCAAGGGTTTATATTTAATTTGGTAAGTCACTGAAAGTTTCTTGAGTAGGTAATGACATGGCAAGAGGTTCAGCAAAGACAGGTTGTTAAGACACCTACACGTATGTAAAAAGAACTGAAGCAGGGAGGATGGTGGGCAAGAGCTGATGAGAATGGAACACAGGAGGGTATCCGTCTAACCAATGACAAGGTGGTTGGCAAGGAAGAAGGTGGACCCAACGATGCTGAGGGTCCCAAGGCTAAAGACGGGACAATATGAACATCAATAAAATATAATAAGTGTGACGGAGTCTCACACACACACACACTCCACTGGTTACCTTTGGAGGATATTAGTTAACTAACTCATTATTTTGAAAACTGGTAAACAAACGAAAAGACTCAAACATTAATAGTGCCTTTCTTACACAAACTCTACCTCAAGGTAACCAAATAGATGACCTGAAAAATTTCTGTTTATAGAAGTATTCCAACTAATGAACTAAGAAGGAAAGATAGAATAAGAACTAGGTTATTGGTAATGAACATGTTGCAGTCTACACAGAAAAAGAAATATAATAAGGTCCATCTGAAATTTACACAGTATTATGAGCCAATATAACCTCAATAAAAAAAAAAAAGAAGGAAAGATAGAATAGAATATTACTATTTTACAACCCAGAATGAAATACCAGCTCCAGGTCAGTGGTTCTCAAAAAAAAGTATGGCCCTTGGCCAGCAGCATCAGCATCACCTGGAAGCTTGTTAAAAATGCAACATTTCTGGGGGGGGGCCGGCCCAGTGGTGTAGCGGTTAAGTTCGCACGTTCCGCTTCTCGGCAGCCTGGGGTTTGCCGGCTCGGATCCCAGGTGTGGACATGGCACCGCTTGGCAAGCCATGCTGTGGTAGGCGTCCCACATATAAGGTGGAGGAAGATGGGCACAGATGTTAGCTCAGGGCCAGTCTTCCTCAGCAAAAAGAGGAGGACTGGCAGTAGTTAGCTCAGGGCTAATCTTCCTCAAAAAATTTTTTTAAAAAAATGCAGATTCTTGGGCCTAACCCAGACCTACTGAATCAGGAACTCAGAGTGGGGCTCAACATTTTGTATTTTAACAAGCCTTCCAGATAATTCTGGTGCACGTTTCAGATGGAGAAACGCTGAGCTAGACTATAAGCATCAATGGCTGCTAAGATCATAGAAAGAGACAACCATACGTCATGAGCCTCCTGATAAAAGGATAACGTGTCACCTGTGCAGGAGTTGTGCCAAATAACACATATCATGCCTCTATATTAAACCATCAATTTACAGAAAATGCCAGGGACTGTAGACTATGCTAAACAAACTTTCAACAGAATCTTGACTGTGGACAAACACGTTAAGTTCTTCAACAAATGAACTGAAAGGAAAAGGATTGAGCAAGAGAGAGGGAGAGAAGATAGAGCATCTATAGACTAAAGAGACATGTCAACTAATTGCAATATGTGGACCTTATTTCAAAAACCACAGCAAAAAATTATGAGACAACTGACAACAGAAACGGGAACACTGGCTCGAAATGTCTTCTACTGCTCATTATTTTTCAGTGAATAATAGTGCTGTGGCTATCTTTTTAAAAGAATCTTTATCTTTTAGAAGTATATCCAGAAACATTCATAGCTTCAAAATAATCTGATGGGGTAGGTACAGCAAAGAAAAACTCAGGACGCACCATGAGTTGATTTTTAGTTGATGGGTGATGGGTACATGGAGGTTCATTATACAATCCTGTCGACTTCTGTAAATGTTTGAAATTTTCCAAAACCACTTGTATAAAACCAGAAAGATTTCGAAGACATTTCCCCTTCCTCAAACACACACCTAAAATGTTACTGAGGTTTGCAACCGGGATGATGATAAAAATGGTGTCCAGGAGAAAGTGCTGGAGCCAAGGGTGGAGAACAAGTTTGTTCTTGAGCCTGCTGAATTCAAGGCACCGGCAGTGCGTCATGTGGAGAATTCCAGGCAGCCGTTTGGAAAGCTGGTCTGCAGCTTGGGAGAAAGTTGGTATGATTAGAATGACCAGGTTAGATAACACACATTGTAGATATTCGCAGACACATGCTCAAAAAAGAAACCAAAAAACAACAGTTAATGGCCAGAATAAGTACCACAGGACACTGCATTCTGACAGAGCTGAGGAAGACAGGATGTAAGGTGTATATTGGGTTTTATAAGTCCCAAATATCATAACAAATAAATCCTTGGCCTTTGTGTAAGTCAAGATGGGCCAGGTCATGCACAAGCAACAAACTACCCCAAGATCTCAATAGTGAAACATATTTAGTAAATATATATATATATATATATTCAATTTCTCACTCATTCTAGACGATCAGCAGTGCTCAGTAGGGTTGCTCTGCTCCTGGGGCTCGACTGAAAGCTCCATCAAAAGCTCCATCTTATATGAGTCTCCAGAACTGCTGTTTGAAGGGGAAGGGAATGTGGGGATTCATGCCTGATATTTTTCTTTTCTTTTTTTTTTTTTGAGGAAGATTAGCCCTAAGCTAACATCTGCCGCCAATCCTCCTCTTTTTGCTGAGGAAGACTGGCCCTGAGCTAACATCCATGCCCATCTTCCTCTACTTCATATGTGGGACGCCTACCACAGCATGGCTTGCCAAGGGGTGCATAGGTCCACACCGAGGATTGGAACCAGCAAACCTCGGGCTGCCAAAGAGGAATGTGCTAACTCAACCACTGCACCACTGGGCCGGCCTCTCACGCCTGATATTTTAAAGCTTCTTCTTAGAAGGTTGTATGTCACTTCATCATGCATTTCACTGAACAAAGCAAGTCAAGAAGCAGGTGCCAAAGTCCCTCACCCCTGAGCCACGTCTGCATTCCAAAGGAGCAGGGATGTGCCATCCTTCCCAATGCCCAGTAGAAGAAAGGGAACATTCTTGAAGAGCCCTTTTGTGAACTGAATTGGGTCTCCCTCAAATTCATGCATTGAAGCCCTCAGCCCCCATAGGACTGTATTTGGAGATGGCCTTTAAGGAGGTAATAAAGGTTAAATGAGATCATGGGTGAGGCCCTGATCCAGTAGGACTAGTGTCCTTATAAGAAAAGGAAGAGACGCCAGGGCTGCGCGTTCACACAGTGGAGAAGCTTGTGAGGACACAGACAGAATGCGGCTGTCTGCAAGCCAGGAAGACAATTCTCACCAGAAACCAACGGTGCCAGCACCTTGTCCTTGGACTTCCAGCCTCCAGAACTATGAAAAACATAAACGTCTTTGTTTAAGCCGCCCGTCTATCGTATCTCGTTATGGCGGCCCCTGGACTGACCAAGGCAAGCCCAAGGGACCATCCCAAACACAGAGACTGCATTTCAGTCTGAGGCTTGCTCAGCATTATACATCTTTATTAGGCTTCAGAGGCGTTACTCTGAGGCTTAGGCAATCTATCAAATTAAACGAACCTGGTAAAACAAGTAGAAATCAGACGCAAGTCACTGCTTCGTGAAGGGCAGCTACACCGAAAAATATTTCCTAAGTTTGTTTTCATACATTTTGCATCAGGATAAATATTCTAGGCTCCAGTTTTCATCCCAACTTGTTTGAAAAGCAAAAATGCTGCCAAGTAAACTGTATTGCCTGTCTCAATTTAGTATGGAAAGGATTTGGAACAGAGACAGAACCCTACCTGCTGGCTCACTATTGTGTGGATGGGTGATAATCCAAGGGTTTATCTTGTACCTTTTGTCCAATCATCTCACAGTGCTCAGCAAACAGTGTCTGATCCTCCTAAAGGTACAACATGGAAGTGTCACAGTCTCTCACCCCGAGTCTTTGCTCCTCCCGCTGGCCAGGATTTCCACAGTCTCTTGAGGCACTCTCTGTTTCTGGCTACTGACCACTTCTCATTGACTCTCCCTCCGTCTTCCTGCCCCCGGGGGATTTCCTTTCCCCATCAAGACTGGAGTAAGCACCCCTTCTATGCTTTCCCTTAGTACCTTTTATAGGTATCACAGCATTGATTTTGTGTATTGAAATTGCCTTTTCTGAGGGGTGCATCCCTCAGGTCTGTTCTGGAATGGGCTGCTGTGGCCGTGGGATGTGTAGGGAGCTTTGCTAGTCTCTGGGCCATGCTTTCTCATGGCCCAGTCTGGGCTGGGGCAGGAGTTTCTGCAGTGGGCATCTGGCCAGGACCCCAACAAACCGAAGTGGAGTGAACTTCAGACAACTTGTCCAAAGTGACACCAGCAGACCTTTGAAATAATAATAGCAAGTATTAATTGAGCGCTTATTATGGGCTAGTCTGCAAACCAGAAGAGGGCTCTCACCGGAACCTGACCGTGCTGGTTCCCTGAGAAATATGCCTGCAAAACTGAGAAATAAGTGTCTATTGTCTCTAAGCCACCCAGTCTATGGTACTTTGTCATAGCAGCCTGAACAGACTCAGGCAACACCTACATAATATTATCACTCCCCAAATGTGTTTGGGTTCTCACAATGTGTTTTATTCAGAGGGAAAATATAAAGAAAGAAAGACGGTGAAAGGCTCTCTAAGGATACTTAGAGGTTTTCCCTTGTTGTTGGGGCCTGACTCAGCAGTAGCCACTGGATTCAGTAACGATTTCATAATATTTAATGTCAATGGTACCAAGTGTATTCTAATGCATATACAACATTCAAGCCACATTCCTTGGGGCATTCAGTCTGTTACGTGAGTGGAAGGCCACGTCTCAAATGCAAAAGACTCCAGCCAAAAGGAATTGTTTTTAAATGACTAGCGTTGCTCACATAAGTATCTACTTACGGTATTATTCTAACTAGTTCAAATCTTAGGCTTGAAGAAATAGAAGCAGCAGAAGTCTCAAGACGAGTTTATACTATTTTTATCTCTGGTTTTATGGCTCACACACATTCCCAAATGATGATACAACCTCCCACAGCCTCTTGGTTCTTGCCCCGGGCATTCTGAAGATCACAGGCTGGAGCCTGTACCTGGCCAAGACCTTTGTCCTACACCAGAGGCGCCCAACAGAAACACAGTGTGAGGCACAGATGCCAGCCACGGATGTAATTTAAAACTTTTGAATAGCCACAGTAAATTAAGCCACCTTTCTGTAAAACTCCGGTGAAATTCATTTTAATAATATATTTTATGTAATCAACACATCCAAAGTATTGTCATTTCAACATGCAATCAATATTAAAAATATTGAGATATTTTACAGTCTTTTTGTCATACCAAGTCTTCCAAATCTGACTTGTATTTTACACTTAGAGCATCTCGCAATTCATGCTAGCCACATTTCAAATGCTCAGTAGCTACATGGGACTAGTGGCTTTGTAGTAAATAGTTCAGGTTTATGCAGCCAGCTGGGCTTTTCCTGGCTGGAAGGGAGCCCCATCTGGAAACAGAGGGTCAAGCCTTAAGGGGCTAGGACTTGTCTGTAGAGTTATGGAACACACCATAGGTATCATCTTGTTGTACATGGCAACAACCAAGAACATTAACATATAGGTCAGCAGCAGCCCGCATGGGGCAGAATTGGCAATGCACGTTATTTTTCACTGGTAAGAGAGTATTATGTTGACCTGTCTCTTCTTCAACAGAAAGGGCGTTGGGTTTGCGGGCATAATCTCTTTAATTATTCAACTCTCCAGCATTGGAACAAGTATGTTTGCAGATTTTCTGCAAATTCTACTTCTCAGGGCCAGAATCTTAATACAAGGAAAGCTTTCCTAATCTGTGGGGAACCAGTGAAGGTCAATATTTTGGTTACTTTCTTGACTGACAGGAGCAATGAAACTTTGCTCTCTGTACAAAGTGAATTGTCATTCTATTGAAATACAGAATAGACGTCTTTCTATGGAATATGTTACGTGTTCTACACGTTCTCTGGTTCTTGTGCTTAGCAGTTTTTATCATTTTTATTAGATTTCATTTTAGATCTCCATGATGGCTTCTTTATTATTTAAAAATGTGTTTGTCAATCTTTCCTTGCAGCCAGCTTACACCAGCTGAGTGACTTAATTTCTCTTGGCAGCTATAAAATGAGCTTGAAATTTACCCTTTCCATTCAAATTCATATGAAGGCTTTATCCCTTCGTGTCCCCAATGCTCCCTGCAGCTATTTTTGGGAGGCTCCAAAAGTTTATGTGTGAAGATGCCCAGACCATCAGATGTCCTTCCAGATCCTTCTTTCTTCTCCAGCTTTCTTGAGAAAGGTTCTATTTGGGGAATCCCTGATTATACTATTGATGCTGGTAAGACAGAACCATTTCATCAACTGAATGCAAACAGTCCTTTGAAAAAAGTTTTATCTGTTCCAGGTTGATTGTTCCCCACCCACAACAAACCCATATATTATAAACAGTCAGCTTCTACTCCTCCATGCTCACAGGCAGATCAGTCAAGAAGGAATCCCAAAACAGAGAATGAGCTCTAAACTACCACTTCTTCTGTTTTTTTAAGTATGCTTTTTTTGGTGAGGAAGACTGGCCCTGAGCTAACATCTGTTGCCATGTTCTTTGTTTTTTTTTTTTTCTCTCCAAAGCCCCAGCACATAGTCATACATCCTAGTTGTAAGTCCTTCTAGTTCCCCTATGTGGGATGCTGCCACAGCTTGGCTTGATGATTGGTGTGTAGGTCGACACCCAGGATCCGAAGCAGAGAACCCTGGGTTGCCAAAGCAGAGCACGTGAACTTAACCACTACACCACCAGGGCCAGCCCCCACAAACTACTTATATATCATGTCGGATCAAATTATGTGTTTGGGTTTCCTGTTTGTCATGCTGCCTAAGATTTACTGCGCTGCTTAAGTTTTTTGCTGGGGTTGTTATGAAACATTAAATCACGTTCCTTGAGTATCTACCAATTGAAAATAAGTGAAAAAGAAGTTTTCCAAACATAATCCACAGGGTGACTAATCTATCCAAGCATTGTCAGGAACTCACTATCTCGCCTCCCCCGCCTCGTGTATTGGTGAAATATTTTCTGAGGACCCCTTTGGGCAAGCACCATGCTGGGCTCTGTGACCGTCTCCAGGAGCCCACGCTTCTGCAGACGGTATGTCATGCAACGAAGTGGTGGGTGTCCATGGTACAGAGCGATAAATTTTGTCAGGGAGACATAGAAAAGATTGTCTGCCACAGCAGTTCAGAAAGAGGAGAGATGCATCAAAGGAGGTCACGGGCGAGGGAGCATTTGAAACAGGTCGGCAGTGGTGGGTTGAATTTGGGCTTTTGTAGATAAGAGGTAAAGCAACGCCAGGCGGGGGAGCAGAGTTCATTTGAAAGCAAGTTACCGGCCCTTGAAGAAAGGACATAACTGAGATGTTAATTTAAATCTTTGCTGTTACGTGCCTATGACTCTGCTAACACAAAAACAAAAAAAGATGCACCGCTCACAAAAATGCCAACTGTTCCCTATTTAATAATGAGTGAATTATCGAGGCCATCCCCAAGAAAAATGCCTTTTGTTTATTTAACTCATATAACACCAAAACCAACAAAGTAATTGCCCTCCCCACCCCCAGACAGAAAAGAAGACTTTCTAGTTGCTAGATTATGCTTTTGAAGAGTAAAACACATAATATTACCCCTTAGGAGGAAAGCATAGTTTCCATCCCAAACATTTGTTTTGTGCACATCTACTTGGCGGCAGACACACACATGCACACACATTCCTTATGATAACTATCTCTAGCACAAGCAGCGTTTCTACAGAATATTTCTGAAGGAAAAAACATTCTGAATAAATATACACATTGGAGTTGGCAGAATCTCTGAAAAATTAAGACCTTTCTTTTTGAGGCTTTAAATGCAAAAGAATTTGCTTTTGTAATTAATGCCCTCAATTAATCAGTAATGGATCAATAAGTTAGCCCATGCAAAAGAGGGGCCTGAAAAAATCCAGCACTGTGCTAATGAAGGGGGTCGGGGGGCCGGCCCATGGCTGAGTGGTTAAGTTCACACACTCCACTTTGGCAGCCTAGGGTTTTCTCGGGTTCAGATCCTGGGGGCTGACCTAGCACAGCTCACCAAGCCATGCTGAGGTGGTGTCCCACATAGCACAACTAGAAGGACCTACAACTAGAATATACAACTGTGTGCTGGGGGGCTTCGGGGAGAAGAAGAAAGGAAAACGATTGGTAACTGATGTTAGCTCAGGGCTAATCCTTAAAAAAGGGGGGGGGGGGCTCAGAATATGCCACCCCAAAACATAACACTTTGGCATGAGGATTATTTTAAGCTGAAAGCAGTTGAGAAACAGCAGGTGCAGGAGGAAGACCCTGCCCTCCTCCTTTCTGCCTGAAAGCAGGGCATGCATTACATTCGTAAAGGTGTCTTCCTCTCCTGCACCAGGAAGAGGAGAATGGCTCTGAGTCACCTGAGATGACTATTACCACTGGTTACCTCCCCACAATTTACTGCCCCCAGAAGCCCAAACCCCCTTCTTTGGTCTAGTCACTCTTCCACAATTTATCGCCCTTTGTTGCAATGGTATATAAGCTTTCAATCCAAACTGCTTCTTTCAGTTTTCACTTCTTTTCTGGGAAGCTCTCATATGCAAACAAAATAAAACATTTCTCTTATTATTCTGTCATTTGTCAGTTTAATTCACAGACCCCAGGTAAAGGACCTAAGAGCGAAAGGAAAAGCTTTTTCCGCCTTTACGCTGGTGACATCATCAGTACTCAATAAATGTCTGTTTAAGGACACTGACTTGGCAGCCTTAAAATACACTCTCACAGGCCCAGATCTAGGATGGGGGGTTAGGGGGAGGTGGTGTCGTGGAGACCACACCAACCCTCTTCTTTACCGATGACCCTGGGTGGTTTATTTATGATGCACAGCCCAAGCTCACACCAGAAGTTAAGACGTCAATTAGAGATATGCTCTGAAAACCACTCTTCTGACGGCATTGCAGCATCCTTTCTGCCGCCCCCTGGTGCCCATCTAATCACGTGACCAGAGAAGAACAGTTTAACCTTTTTTGTTTCTGTTTTTAACATACGCATGTTCTCTTTGATGAGCAGTGTGACAGCAAGTATCCGTGAAATGCTGAGGTGAGTTGGGCAGATAATA
This sequence comes from Equus caballus, assembly GCF_041296265.1. Taxonomy (NCBI): domain Eukaryota; kingdom Metazoa; phylum Chordata; class Mammalia; order Perissodactyla; family Equidae; genus Equus; species Equus caballus. The sequence goes on from NC_091712.1 coordinate 38,665,200, forward strand.
AACCCCGCCTCGTTTGGCCTTTAGACTTAGAGGAGTTCCTTTTAACACAGAAGCACGTCCTGCCGTTTGAAGATTTGAAGATGCATGCAAAAATGAGATTTTTTTAGGTTTTGTTTCCCAGGCAACTGCTCTCAATTCAAGATTGAATGCGAACACAAGAATCCCCCAGAGGCATCTCCCCCTCCCCCCCCTCCCCCATTCTCTTTACTGCAATAAAGCTGTAAACTCTGAAGACCCGGGATGAGACCATCCTTTGGAGAATCAAAAGAGGTGCAAGGCATGGTTCAGAAATGATGCTAAATTCACAAGGACAAATGCCTGCCGGTCAATGCATTCTGGAAACATTCTATGTAATATCGACAAAGAAGAGGCACAAGTTGGCCAACATATTGAAAGAACAGAAGATTGAAAAAGAAGCCATTCTGTCATTTGTCATAACCTTTAAACAGCAGGGGACAATGGGACAGGGGAAGCTGGCCTTTTCAGACCCATAAAGTAGAGCTGTAGTATCTGAATGACAGCAAGATGGCTGCCAGGTTGGTTTCCCACAACACAGGGCTGCAGGTGTCCACTGTTTAAACAGCTCCCCACATTTGCACTCCCAGGAGTCTGAAATCACCAGGGATTTTGAAATCGCCATGGCAGTCAATATCGACTTGGAGCTTTTCCAATAGCTTCAGGATCTATTAGATTTATATAACATAGATGTGTCGACTATGAAACCGTGCTTTGTCCTCGTGGTTGAAATGTAAGTGACCCTCCTCTGGAGAACAGCATGCCTCTTTCACCAGAATCTCTCTCAGCTTTCTGAAAAATGCTGAGTTTCACAGTTGGGGTGGGAACATCTTCACTGTGTTATTCCAAAGAGATTTTTGCTTTCTCCGTGTGGTCATGGAACTAATCTTCCAATACAAATCACAAATTGCACATGGCCAATCAGACATTTGAAAACAAAAGCAGCTGTTGACTTGCTAGACATTAGGACACTTTCTTGGTAGGTGAAAGGCAAAAATGTGTTCTTTAAAAGAAAGATCCAGATGAAATTTTTGTTTTGATTATTTATTAAACTTTCACTATTACCTCCTTTCTTTCTCTCTCATCCATCACAACTTGTACCAAGCATATTTCTGAGAAAGTCTTCTAAGAATTTCTAGTTGAGAAATTCCTTTCAGTGATGAAGCCTGTATGAGGACAAGAGAGGTATGTAGACATAAATTCTAGCTGATTCTACAAGACTACTTATGATTTTTTTCTGAATTTCAAGATTTCTTGCTATCTCATCCTGATAAAATTGATCTACGTATAATGACCATGTATTTACTATTGAACCACAAAAATAAGAATGTCATCGAATCAGCCACTTTCTGGTCACTTTTCTGTTTTTGATACTTTGTGATAGCCTGTCCATTAGACAGACAGGATTAGGTTTTACGCTTTTCACTCAGAGAGCATCATTTTTTTTTTTATCTCAAGCTGTTTTCCCCAAAGTCACTCAGAAGACGTTTTAGATGGTCACTCACCCTCAGCCATGTCCACATTTCTAACACTAAACAGGGGCATACTCAGGAAATACAAGGCCATTCTAACAGCCAATAATCCTCTAGATGTGGGTGTGAGAGGGTGGGGTGGGGAGAAGGGTGAAAAGGTCATGTTTTCCATCCAGGATGATCCATGCTACTTTTCCTTGTGTCATCTTGATTTGACAATATAAGTAATAAAATAATTTAAAAATCCAGGAAGCTTTAAGGTCAACATTTTGGTGTTAGCCCTGAAGTAGAATGGAATACTCACAAAATGTCAGCTCTGTTTGTGAAAGAAGGTTTTTAGGGGGAAAAGACAGTATAATGAACGCTCAGAGGAGTGAGAGGGACAGAAAGCACGGTGACCCAGCCCCACTAGGATGGTACTTTAACTAAAGGGACAGGAGATGGTACAGATATGCCAAACATTTCAGTGGTTATAATTTAATACTGTGAAAAATAATGCTCTTTTTTAAACCCAAGAATGCCAGTCCTTTCATGGTGTATATTCTGTCCAAGGGACAACTAATTTCACAAAATGTCAAGTAGGAAACAGGAAAACAGAAAACATCATGGCGAGCAAAGAGAGAAAAGAAGAAAACAAAGAATGAAAAGGAAAAGAAATAGGATAAAGAGTATAAACCAAGAATGAATAGAAGAGGAAGAAATGTAAGAATGAAAGAGAATGTGATGACAAAGATGCCTCAGAAATCAGCAAGAGCATGGTCCCTATCAGCATAGGACAGTTAAAAAAAAAACAATTATTAGCATTTTTAGTTATTATTATTCACGTTAAAAATGGCAGAGATAAAAGCTACATAATTTCATATACTCTGATTTTCTGTTCCAGAGTTTTGCTGAAAGTTCCTAGACACGTGCGTCTGTGAGAAATTCCAAGATTATATGTTGCATGAAAGAACCTCAGAATTTTGTATCTATTGGGGTCTTGGAAAGAACAGAGTTCAAACTCCTCATAATGCAGATAAAGAAACTAAGAAACACCTTCCCAGATGCAGAAATCTGTTTTCCTTACATTACTATTCAACAAGAACGAATGAGAGTATGACGATGAATGAGACGTAAGGCTGGGGCGTTGATGACCATGGGTGAGGCCAATGTTGGCTCTGCAAGCTGTATATTATCTTTGCAGACCTGGCATCTGGGGCGTCTATATGCACTATTGCTCTATATAACATCAGCCTGAAATTGAAAATCATGTGCGTAGTATGGTAGGCATCTTCCTCTTGGAAATTCAGAGTCAAGATGGGACAATTTCACGAGTTTCTGGAGCAAGCTTTCTTCTACAGGGCAAACTAATCTAAAATGCTTTTGAAAGGATTTGAATCTGGATTCAAAGATATTTCAGGGGCCGGCCCCATGGCCAAGTGGTTAAGTTCGCACGCTGTGCTTTGGTCGCCCAGGGTTTCGCCTGCTGGCTCGGATCCTGGGCGCAGACATGGCACAACTCATCAAGCCGTGCTGAGGTGGCGTCCCACATGCCACAACTAGAAGGACCCACAGCTAAAATATACGACTACGTACTGGGGGGATTTGGGGAGAAAAGAGCAGGAAAAAAAAAAAGATTGGCAACAGTTGTTAGCTCAGGTGCCAATCTTTAAAAAAAAAATTCAGACTTTTTATTTATTAAGAAACTATTTTAAGATAGGATTAAAATACTTTTTTCAATAAATCTGTCTGAGCTGTTTTTGAGACCATTAACCAGTTTTCAAAGAATTTTCTGTTTAGCAAAGGGAAGGTTTGAAATATTTTCAGGACTGTAGAGTTAAAAATTTTTCAAAAACCTATTTCGTCTGAAAGCTTTTTTTGTTAATGCCCAGAGTTTTTCTACACACTTGAGTATGTTCTATCAAACTTTGTTACATATATATTAGGTTAAAGAGTAGTGAATAAAAAGGTCATTACAATTTCGAAAATAAATATTTTTTCCATTATAAAATAACACATTCATAAAAGAAAGTTTAAAATACATAAATATAAAAATTAGAAAAATGTTACTCATAACTTAATCACATCAACATTTAGTTGTACGTTTTTAGGGTAATTCTTCAACACCAATTTATTACCTAAAATTGTCGTATAATTGATTTTAAACCAGAGCTGTAGGACAAGAGATGTTAATAAGTGTGAGGTACTTGAATTATCTGAAACAACCTTTCAATTTCTCCTCCTTTAGAGTGTGTTTAAGTACTACCACTGGTTTACCTAACCTCTTTGGTGTTTAGTACTGTTTGTCTCAAGCTCCTTATAGTTGACTTAAAATGTGTTTCTATCCACAAAATCTCCCATTTATCTTGCTTCGTCTTATTTTGTTTAATATCAAGTCTTATTTGCTGGCATTGTTGAACTCCCAGAGTACCACTTCAGGAAATTGTTCCTCTCTCAAAGGAAGTATAACTTCAGCAAGGAAGGAGGGAGTTTGAAGGAAAATGAGGATTAGAAAGCATAATGGTTTACAGTAAACTGAGAAGCACAGATTAATTAATAAAGCACCTTCTTAGAATGTTAACTGTCAGATAAGAAGGATGTTATCAATTTAATGTAACCAAAGGTAGTCCTACAGAAAGGATAAATTTTCCAGATGAGGTCACACCCAGCAGGTGTTCAGATCTAAGACCTTACTTTAGGAAGAGCACTGTCAGTCTGTGGCTTCCGCAGGAAGATAGTCAGCATGGTGGCAAAGATGATAAGGGAATGGAGGATAAATGGATGGAGGTGTTTGATTGGAAATAGAGTAACTCTAAGGAGCTATACCACTAAACTTCAACTCTCTCAAAGACAGGCATGCTAAAGGGGCATTAGACTTTTTCTGTGAGGCTCCAGAACTCTTATGTGGATTGACTCATCAAGGGGCTAGAGATCAACTTTCTAAAAGGAATTTCCTTCTAAATATCAAGATTTTCCCAAATGTGATGATATGTCTTGTCCACATTTCCACCTTGGAAACTTTAATAAGTGGTTGCTAAGGGACCATCTACCTAGAATGTTCTAAAGAGAATTTCCACATTAGGTTGTAGATTCTAGGGGGTTGTACTGTTCTCTCTGAGGTCCCTTCAACTCCAAAACTCAAGGATTATGTGATGTTGCTAGAAGGATTTCTACATCAGGTGGGAGACTGAACGATACACCGGATGACTCTTGATTCCTACCACCCTCTAAATTCTTAGGTTTTTGACAGTTAACTCAGGAATCACATCTCAGGGTTTCAGTCTTTTTTCTAAAGTCACATAAACATACCCCTTAATTAATTAAACAGATCTACACAAAACAATTCATTTCTTAGTAAAAATAAGTCCACAAGTCTATGAGTAGAATGCCCACAAGAGCTCTCTGCCAAAAAAGATAAAGCATATTACTGCAGTTTTGTGCTAATAAACCTTGCAAAGCAGTGAGATTTTCTAATTTTCTAGTTCTTGTTTTTCATAGCAATATCTGTTGACCTAAACCTGGCATTCAGCATAGCATATATGTGCCAGAAATTGCAGAGGTGGACAAGAGCAGAAAAGGAGGTGGGTGTTGTTCGGGAACAAAGAGGAGGAAAAAGGAAGGCAGGGGTTTTTTTGTTTTTCTTTTTGAAGTCACTTTTTAAAACCAGAAATAAACTACAGAATACTCACAATAAGATCAAATTGACACTGAGCTGGGCTGGGCTGGTGAATGCTCTCCATATGGACTTACCGCGTAATTGCTCATTGATAGAGCTCTATTCTCAAGGTCGTGACCGTCCCCAAGTGCATGAGCCTCTAAAGAGTTTATCTTTCCCTTCCAACAATTGGTAACATTTCCTGCTAAATGTTTATGGTTTTTGCTTGCTTTGCTTCATGTTAAGCCTGCATCAAAGGTCCAGAACACCCAATCCTACCAGCCCTCTAATTCTTTGCTATTTTTCCCTCTGCAACACAAAACAGTTCCTGATTCTTTCCAGGCATCTAAGCTGAGATAGTCATGAATTTCGATGGTACTCAAAGAAGAAGAGGAAATTTCAGCACATCTATTCTTTCAACATGTCTGATATTTTGGGAACAAACCTTGAAGTGGTGCACAGTTCAGGCACAAGGTCATTTGAGGTTTGACTCCATTGTCACTCTGGACCACACCTTCCATTTTGCCTCAATAGGACTTAGGTCAACCAAGCACAGTGAGAGTTAAAACAAAAATCTCAAGACAAAAATCTTGATAGAGTCACCACTTTTTTGTTTCAAAAATGTGTTTTTATTTCTATTGACACATATTTCAAGAGAGAACAGGAACTGAATAAAAAATCACTGTATTCACTAAAAGAGATATCTTCCTATTGCCTTGTTACAGATAGTTTTTTTTTGAACCGCTAGTTGCTAAAACTAATGATTACCTCTGGCCTCAGTTGGAAATAACATACTATCCAATTATAGTTTCCAGAACAGTTCCCTTCTCCTCTTTAGAGCAGAAGGCAACAGCAGTAACAGGTAATTAGCAAGAACTGGAAGGACGGCATATTTTCTACACTGGGTGACAATATTGAGTTCAACTGAGTGAAAGAAACGTGAGTTTATTTTCTCCCTTGGATATAAATTTTGACTGCTAATGTTTCTATATATCTGAAGTGTTTTGCTATCGTGTAAGACCACTGAATAATGACTGAGTGAGAACCAAGATAACCAGTGGTGGTACCCAAAGTCAGAGAAGGATTGATTGTTTTTCAGCCCCTGACAATGTCAATTGTCTTTGCTCTGCAAGTGAATTGAATTGAACTGAGAACTAGATGGGAACATAGACTGGAAATAGAAAGTTATAGAGAGGTTCAACGTGAAGCAAATTAGTTTCAAAAGAAGAAAAATCTGCTGGATGTCTTAGTAGAAAGCTGATGGAAGGCAAAAAGCTCCCAGGGCGATGACGTAATGACATCCACCATTGTTTTCATATGACCCACACTAGAAAACATTCACAGTCTTCATCCACTCAATGGACATTTTTGAGTGTGTTGTACGTATTCAGGGATGTGAACTCAAAGGACTCAAAATCCAGTGAATGGTTGAGGCTGGGAGTGTGGAGACTGTTTAGAAAATAATTGAAGAGGTGGGACCACCCTGGTGGCACAGTGGTTAAGTTCATATGCTCTGTTTTGGAGGCCCGGGGTTCACAGGTTCAGATCCCAGGAGCGGACTTACACACCACTCATCAAGGCATGCTGTGACAGTGGCCCACATACAAAATAGAGGAAGGTGGGCACAGATGTTAGCTCAGGGACAATCTTCCTCAAGCACAAAGAGGAAGATTGGTAATGGATGTTAGCTTAAGGCCAATCTTCCTCACCAATCAAAAGAAAGAAAGAAAATAGTTGAAGAGGAAGAACTTCTAGGATGAGTAAGACCAGCCCTCGACACTAGTTTGTGAAAATGTATGGAAAATCTGGGGGAAAAGCAAAAGAAAAAAACTCAGAAGAAAGAAAGGAAAGTATCAAGAGTTCTAGGGGCTGAAGTGAAAAGACCTTCAAATTTGATACAAGACACCCTAAACTCCAGAGGAGTGACAAGAGAATTCTCTTGTCAATTTGGCACCATGTCATCATGACAGTAGTGACCACCATGCATATTGGTCAGCCTCTTTCATATTTCCCCACCTATGTTTTCTCCAACCACTTGCTATCAGATCTGTCTGTGAGTTTCTGGGCCAGTCTCAACAGAGGGAAGAAATAGAAGCAAAGCCTCATCTTGGTGTTCACAGATTTAGTAGCTAGTGGGCCCATGAGAAATTAGAGTGCCCACAGAGTGTACCTCCTTCCTTGCTATTTTAACTCAGTCTGTAGGATTGGGCTTCTGTCTCAGTTTCCCCAGCTAGCAATCAAATGCATCCTCAAGAGCAGAGCAGTGCTCTAAATGTCAGCCCACCTAGCTAGAAGTTTCCAACTCTTGCCTACCCACAGGTCATAATCCTATTATGACAGGCCTGTCAGCAGACACTGTCACCGTGCTGGGCACCTTCCACATTTCAGGCTGGGTCTCTGGGATACAAACACCTGCTGAGCAGAGAGTCTTCTCACAGCCTACAGCTGGGTCAGTTTCCTGGAACCTTGTCCCATCTGGCTTCAGTTTCCGTTCTTCCTCGTCTACTTACCTAAAAAGCAATGCGATTCTCAGTCAAAGCGCCCAAAAACACAGGCACTCCTTGCAGCTGGCATGTCCTAGGAGGCTCCAGTTTCTACTCTCTCTGGGATAAAGTACCAGAGAAAGGTTAGGGGATGCTGTTCCCCTGGGAAGACAACCCTGAAAGCTTCATTCCATCTCATTTGCCCTCTGGATCCAGACTGACTTCCCATCTAGGTGAAGTGTAGATTCCCGCTGTCCCATGACTTTGACACATTGACAAATGACACAACTTTGCTTTCTAAGGAGGAGAGTAACTGATAGTGGCCCCATCCCTCTGACTGTGACCCTTTCTTAACTATATGAGCACAAAGGGAAGTTTGAGCTTCTGGGAGATAAGCCCAGTTCCACTCTAGATGGAGAGAGACTCAGGAAAAGGATAGGCTTAGCGGGACACTTCAGCAGATGGGTCTCAGCAACCCCCTCACACACCCCTTTCATTCCAAACGTGAACGATTTGTCAGATGAATGGCAGATCTGAAGCGAGTAATTCACTTCACCCGGAGCAAGTCTGAGCTCCCCTCCCATAGACACTTTTAGTCTGAATGCCGTGAGCAGGATACCAAGAGATGAAGCCATAGAGAAAGCAGCTCTTGAGGTCATTGGTCAGACTGTTGTAATGCAGCCAAGTGGTATCTGGGACCACTGACCCCCAGAAAACACTCGATCGTTTATTCAGTGTCCATTCCTTCCTCCACCATCCCACGTGGAGCGGGGCAGGCTTCTTAGCAGCTAACTACTCCACTCCTTTCTATCACCTTGTGGCAAGTCCCTTCTGAGACGCAGTTCCGAGAAGTTCTACCCAGAGACTGGAATGTCATAAGTTCCCGGTAGATGACTCCATTCCTTGAGGCTTCTCTCCTCAATTTCCCAAACAAAAGCTATTCGTACCATTATTTTACAACTTTTTATTTTGAAATTATTGGAGATTCCTAGAAAGTTGCAAAGATAGAACAGCAAGGTCCTCTCTACTCTTTATCCAGTTTCCCCCAGTGGTTACATCTTACATCATGTCTGGTATTTTCGCCATGAGCATCTTTGGGGCAAGCATTTCTCCTGCAAACATTTTTGCCACATGACTAATTGGCTGTAAGACAATTTTGCCATAAACGATAAAAGAACTGGTTGATAGAACCAGTTATTCCTGCCAACTTGGTAGAAAACATGGTGATAAAACTTACCGGAAGTGTGAAATACAGTGTAAAACCAGATTGCATACTATACTAGAAAATGATAATGTATCAGTTTGTAAATTCTTCAGGGGTCATAGTCAACCCTCCCGTCCATCAAAACCAAAAGTTTACCAAGCTATGGGAAACATAAAAGAGGGGGCTAGTCATTCACAGTAGTTGTCAAGGGCATTAATTATTGGTTCTTTAGCTAATTTAGATGTAACAGCTTGTTCTCTAATGCTATCTTTGCCAAATTTTATCACACAATATTAGAAGTTGGAGGCAAAAGAAAAATCAAACCCCTCCTATCTCCTACCCCTAAAAAGAAATGGTTACATGATTCCTAATGAGCATCTGTTTCTTTAAAATGGTGAAATATTTTTGCTATTTGATAGTGGAGAACGTGACACGGATGGAATTTTGGTATTTGGCACATAATCTGGCTTAGACTATTTGTTGAAATAGAAGGACTTGGGCATGTGATGGAACATTTGACATAGTCCACGGAATATACTAAATGGTTCCTTATGTCCTTTTTAATGTCACTCTTTTGTTTTATTTTTATGGCAAAATTGTCCATGGCCAATTAGTTATGCCACAAAAATGTCTGTGGCAAAGATGCTTATGGCAACAGTACCTAGAACCATCTTACACCCCTATAGTACACATCGGAAGGAAACTGACATTGGAGCAATGCGAGTGTATAGTTCTAAGCCATTTTATCACCTGTAGATTCACGTAGTCACCACCACAGTCAAGACACTGAACTGTTCCATCACCACAGATGTCTCCCTCATGCTGCTCTTTATGGTCAAACACACTCCCCTCATCCCCACCATCCCTAATCCTTAGAAACCACTAATTTGGTCTCCATCTTATACTTTTGTCATTTTGAGAGTGTCATATAAATGGAATCAAAAGTGTGTGACCTTTAAGATTGGCTTTTTTCATTCAGCATAATGCCCCTGAGATCCATCCAAGTTGTTGCGCGTGTCAATAGTCAATTCCTTTTTATTGTTAAGCAGTATCCGTGGTATGGATGTACCACAGTTTATTTAGCTATTCACTAATAGGACAGTGAGGTTGTTTCCAGTGTTTACTTTAAAAGTAAAGCTGCTATGAATAATCATGCATGGGTTTTTGTGTTGATGTATGTTTTCTCTTCTCTGGGATAAATGTCCAGGAGCGTAATTGTGGGGTTTATGATAAGTATATGCTTATCCTCAAAAGAATCTGCCAAACTATTTCCCAGGTGGCTGCATCACTTTACATTCCCACCAGCAATAAATGTGTAAGTGATCTTATTTCTCTGCACCTTCACCAGCATTTGATGGTGTCACTATTTTTTATTTTATTTTAGCTCTTCTAATAGGTTTGTAGTGACATCTCATCATGGTCTTAATTTGCTAATGGCTCATGATGTTGAAAATCCATTCATATGCATATTTGCCATCCTTATATCCTCCTCAATGAAATGTCGCTTATTGTCTTTTACCTATTTTGTGTTTGGATTGTTTGGGTTGCCTTTGCTGTTGAGTTTTGAGAGTTCTTGATATGAAACCTCTGCTAGATACGAGGTTTGAAAAAGTTTTCTCCCCATCTGTGACTTGTCTTTTTAACTTCCTAACAGGGTACCTTGCAGAGCAAAAGTTTTTAATTTTGATGAAGCTCAATTTACCATTTTTTTTTCTTTTATGGTTCGTGCCTTTAGTGTGCCTTGTCCAAGAACTCTTCACTTAGCCGTAGGTCCCAAAGATTTTCCTCCTATACTTTTTCCCTAAAAGTCTCTAGTTTTACCTTTTGCATTTAAATTTATGATCTATTTTGTCTTAATTTTTCCGTAATGTGTGAGATTTAGGTCAAGGCTCTCTCTTTTTCCCCTCTATGGATAGTCAATGGTTCCAGCACCATTTGTTGAAAAGATTATGCTTCCTCCATTGAATTACTTTTACACCTTTGTTAAAAATCAGTTGGCTGTACTTTTATGGATCTATCTCTGGATTCTGTTCCCTATCATACACCTTGTTTACTATAGCTATATGATAAGTCTTAAAATTGGGTAGAGTGGTTCCTCCCACTTTATTCTTTTTGAAAACCATTTTAGTTATTATTTACGTTTCAGTGTAAGTTTTAGAATCATCTTGTCTACGTGTACAAAAGATTTTGCTTGGATTTTGATAAGAATTGCATTGAACCTACATATTGACATGGAAAGAACTGACATCTGTATTGTGCTGAGTCTTCCAATCCATGAACTCAGTATGTCTCTCCATTTGTTTAGATCTTTTCCTCAGTGTTTTACAATTTTCAGTATACCAGTTTTGTATATGTTTGTTAGATTATATCTAAGTATTTAATTTTGGATTAATTTTAAATAATATTGTCTTTTTATTGCTTTATTGAGATCATAATAGTTTATAACATTGTGAAATTTCAGTTGTATGTTATTACTTGTCAGTCACCATATATACATACCCCTTTACCCTTTATGCCCACTCTCCAACCCCCTTCCCCTCTGGTAACCACTAATCTGTTCTCTTTGTCCATGTGTTTGTTTATCTTCCACACAAGAGTGAAATCATACAGCATTTGTCTTTCTCTGTCTGGCTTATTTCACTTATCATAATACCCTCAAGGTCCATCTATGTTGTTGTAAATGGGATAATTTCGTCTTTTTTATGTCTGAGTAGTATTCCATTGTGTGTATATACCACATCTTTATCCATTCATTGGTTGAGGGGCATTTGAGTTGCTTCCACATCTTGGATATTGTGAACAATGCAGCAATGAACATAGGGGTGCATAAGCATCTTTGAATTGTTGACTTGAAGTTCTTTGGATAAACACCCAGTAGTGAGATAGCTGGGTCATATGGCATTTCTATTTTTAATTTTTTGAGAAATCTCCATACTGTTTTCCATAGTGGCTGAATCAGTTTGTGCTCCCACTAGTAGTCTATGAGGCTTCCCTTTACTCCACATCCTCTCCAATATTTGTTATTTTTTGTCTTGGTTATTATAGCCATTCAGACAGGTGTAAGGCAATAGCTCATTGTAGTTTTGATTTGCATTTGCCTGATTATTAGTTATGTTGAACATCTCTTTATGTACCTGTTGGTCAACTGTATGTCTTCTTTGGAAAAATATCTGTTCATATCTTCTGCCCATTTTTTGATTGTGTTGTTTGTTTTTTTGTTGTTGAGTTGTGTGAGTTCTTTGTGTTCTTTGGAGATTAACCCCTTGTTGGATATATGATTTGCAAATATTTTCTCCCAGTTTCTGGGTTGTCTTTCATTTTGTTCCTGGTTTCCTTTGCCTTGCAGAAGCTCTTTAATCTGATGAAGTTCCGTTTGTTTATTTTTTCTTTTGTTTCCCTTGCCTGAGTAGACACGGTATTTGAAAAGATGCTTCTCTAAGACTGATGTCAAAGAATGTACTGCCTATGTTTTCTTCTAGGAGTTTTATGGTTTCACGTCTTACCTTCAAGTTTTTAATCCATTTTGAGTTAATTTTTGTGTATGGAGTAAGATAATGGCCTGCTTTAATTCTTTTGCACATGGCTGCCCAGTTTTCCCACACTCTTTATTGAAGACTTTTCTTTCTCCATTGTACATTCTCGGCTCCTTTGTTGAAGATTAACTGTCCATAGATGTGTGGTTTTATTTGGCCTTTCAATTCTGATCCATTGATCTGTGTGTCTCTTTTTGTGCCAGTACCATGCTGTTTTGATCACTATGGCTTTGTAGCATATTTTGAAGTCAGGGATTGTGATGCCCCAAGCTTTGTTCCTTTTTCTCAAGATTGCTTTAGCTATTCAGGTTCTTTGTTTGCCCCCTATGGATTTTAGGATTCTTTGTTCTATTTCCATGAAGAATGTCATTGGGATTCTGATTGGGATTGTGTTGAATCTGTAGATTGCTTTAGGTAGTATGGACATTTTAACTATGATTATTCTTCCAATCCATGTGCATGGAATATCATTCCATTTCTTTATGTCATTATCTATTCCTTTCAATAATCTCTTACAGTTTTCATTGTATAGGTCTTTCACCTCCTTGGTTAAATTTATTCCAAGATATTTTATTCTTTTTGTTGCAGTTGTAAATGGGATTGTATTCTTGAGTTCTCTTTCTGTTAGCTCGTTATTAGTATAGAAATGCAATTGATTTTTGTAAGTTGCTTTTGTACCCTGCAACTTTGCTGTAGTTGTTGATTATTTCTAATAGTTTTCCAATGGATTCTTGAAGGTTTTCTTTATGTAGAATCATGTCATCTGCAAACAGTGAGAGTTCCACTTCTTCCTTGCCAATTTGGATCCCTTTTATTTCTTTTTCTTGCTTAATTACTCTGGCCAAAATCTCCAGTACTATGTTGAATAAGAGCATCAAGAGTGGACACCCTTGTCTTGTTCCTGTTCTCAGAGGGATGGCTTTCAGTTTTTCCCTATTGAGTATGATGTTGGCTGTGGGTTTGTCATATATGGCCTTTATTATTTTGAAGTGCTTTCCTTCTATATCCATTTTGTTGAGAGTTTTTATCATAAATGGATGTTGTATCCTGTCTAATGCTTTCTCTGCATCTATTGAGATGATCATGTGATTTTTATTCCTCACTTTGTTAATGTGGTGTATCACATTGATCAATTTGTGGATGTTGAACCATCCCTCTGTCCAAGGTATAAATCCCAGGTGGTTATAGCGTATGATCCTTTACATGTATAGCTGTATTCGATTTGCCAATATTTTGCTGAGGATTTTTGCATCTATGTTCATCAGTGATATTGGCCTCTAATTTTCCTTCTTTGTGTTGTCCTTGTCTGGCTTTTGGATCAGGGTGATGATGTTTGCCTTGTAAAATCAGTTAGATAACATTCTGTCTTCTTCAATTTTTTGGAATAGTTTGAGAAGAATAGGTATTAAATCTTGAATGTTCAGTAGAGTTCTCCAGAGAAGCCATCTGGCCCTGGACTTTTATTTTTGGAGAGGTTTTTGATTACTGTTTTGATCTCTTTACTTGTGATTGGTTTATTCAGATTCTCTATTTCTTCTTGATTCAGTTTTTGGAGGTTGTATGAGTCTAAGAATTTATCCATTTCTTCTAGATTGTCCAATTTATTTGCACATAGTTTTTCATAGTATTCTCTTATAATCCTTTGTATTTCTGTGGTATCTGTTGTAATTTCTCCTCTCTCGTTTCTAATTTTATTTATTTGAGGCTTCTCTCTTTTTTTATTAGTGAGTCTGGCTAAGGGTTTGTCAATTTTGTTTATCTTCTCAAAGAATCAGCTCTTAATTTCATTGATCCTTTCTTCTTTTTTGGTTTCTATTTAGCTTTTTTCTGCTCTAATTTTTATTATTTCCCTCCTTCTGGTGACTTTGGGCTTTGTTTTTCTTCTTTTTCTAGTTCTGTTAGGTGTAGTTTAATATTCCTTATTTGAGATTTTTCTTGTTTGTTAAGGCAGGCCTGTATTGCTATAAATTTCCCTCTCAGGACTGCTTTTGCGGCATCCCATAAGAGTTGGTGTGGTGTATTTGCATTTGCATTTGTCTCCAGATATTTCTTGATTTCTCCTCTAATTTCTCCATTAATCCATTGATTGTTCAGTAGCATGATGTTTAGTCTCCACATATTTGTGACATTCCCAGGTCTTTTCTTGTAGTTGATTTCTAATTTCATAGCATTAAGTTTGGAAAAGATGCTTGACATGATTTCTATCTTCTTAAATTTATTGACACTTGCCTTGTTTCCCTACATATGGCCTACCTTTGAGAATGTTTCATATGCACTTGAGAAGAATGTGTATCCTGCTGATTTTGGATGGAGTGTCCTATATATATCTATAAGTCTATCTAGTCTAGGATTTTGCTTCATTTCACTATTTCCTTGTTGATTTCTGTCTGGATGATCTATCCATTGATGCAAGTAGGTTGTTGAGGTCTCCTAATATTATTGTGTTGCTATTAATTTCTTCTTTTAGGTCTGTTAATAGTTGCTTTATGTACTTTGGAGCTCCTGTGTTAGGTGCATGTGTATTTATAAGTGTTATGTTGTTTTGGTGGAGTGTCCCTTTTATCATTATATACTGCCCCCTCTGTCTCTCATTGCCTTTTTATCTTGAAGTCTACTTTCCCTGATATAAGTATGACAAAACTTGCTCTCTTTTGTTTGCCATTAACTTGGAGTATCATCTTCCATCCTTTCAGTCTGAGCCTATGTTTGTCTTTAGAACTGAGATGTGTTTCCTGGAGGCAGTATATTGTTGGGTCTTGCTTCTTAATCCATCCCGCCACTCTGTCCTTTGATAGGAGAATTAAATCCATTTACATTTAGGGTGATTATTGATATATGAGGGCTGAATGCTGTCATTTTATCACTTGTTTTCCAGCTGTTCTGTATTTCTCTTGTTTCTTGTCCCATGTGTTTCTGACTGCCAATTCAATTTGATGGTTCTCTATGATGGTTTTCTCTTTAATCGTCAATTGTGTCTCTGTTCTGATTTTTCTTTAGTTGATACCATAATGTTTGTATAAAAGATCTTGTAGATGAGATGGTCCATTTTCTGATAGCCTCTTATTTCCTTAGTCTAAGCAGTTCCATCCCTTTCCTCATCCTCATCTAAGTTATTGTTGTCACAACTTATTTCGTTTTGTGTTGTGATTTTGTGATTAAAATGAAATGATTATAGTTATTTTTGATGCTTTCCTTCCCCTTATCTTTAATGTTATAACTAAGTGTTTGCTAACCTGTTCTGATAGAGAGCTGAAATTTTCTGATTTTGTCTGTCTATTTATCTCCTTGCTCAAGGCTTTGTAAACCCTTTATGCTTTTTTCAGGTATGAGGGCCTTCTTTATCATTTCTTGTAGGGGGATCTTGGGGCAATGAACTCCCTCAGCTTTTGTTTATCTGGGAAAGTTTTTATTTCCCCATTGGATCCGAAGGATCGTTTCACTGGATAAAGTATTCTTGTCTTTTGTCTTTCAGAATTTTGAATATAGCATTCCACTCTCTCCTAACCTGTAAGGTTTCTGTTGAAAAATCTGCTGAAAGTCTGATAGGGGTTCCTTTGTAGGTTATTTTCTTCTGCCTTGCTGTCCTTAATATTTTTTCTTTGTCAATGATTTTTTCCAGTTTTACTAATATGTACCTTAGAGGAGGTCTTTTTACATTGATGTAATTAGGAGTTCTATTAGCTTCACTTACTTGTAATTCCAGCTCCTTCCCCAGGTTTGGGAAGTTCTCAGCCATTATTTCTTTGAACAAGTGCTCTGCTCCTTTCTCCCATTCTTCTCCCCCTGGAATACCTATAATCCTTATGTGGCATTTCCTAATTGAGTTGGATGTTTCTCAGAGAATTTCTTCATTTCTTTTTGGTCTTATTTCTCTCTCCTCCTTTATCTGCAGCATTTCTATGTTTCTGTCCTCTAAATTACCAATTCTGCCCTCCATAGCATCAGCTCTGTTTTTTAAGGATACCAGATTTTTCTTTATCTTGTTCATTGTCTTTTTCATCCCCAACATTTCTGATTTTTTTAATATAGTTTCAATCTCTTTCGTGAAGAATTCCCTCTCTTCACTAATTTTATTCCTGAGATCATTGAACTGTCTTTCTGAGTTTTCTTATAACTCATTGAGTTTCTTTATGATAACTATTTTGAATTCTCTGTCATTTAGATTATACATTTCTCTGACTTCAGGATTGATTTCTGGGTATTTGTCATTTTCCTTCTGGTCTAGAGTGTTAATATACTTCTTCATCATATTTCATAGGGTGGACTTTTGCCAGTGTATAGTGGTAGTATCTGGTTGCAAAATCCCCCTGCCACCACTGGGCCAGTCAGGAACTGTGTTTTCTGAGCCCACTGCAATCCCTGGCAGTTGTGCTGTCCATTGGAAGCTGTGCCAACAGGACCTGTCTGTGTTTGCCCACTGGCTGCTACTGCTAGACACACATAGGTGCAGGCACTCTGGCAGGGATCCCCTGCTCTGTCTAACCAGCTAACTTGGTGCACCAGGCAGGAGATGGAGGAGGAGTGGTTTCTTTCCTGTCATGATCCTGCGTACTCATGCTCTGCCTTCACTGCCTGCCCACCTGAGCTGCTTGGCTTGGTGTGGATGCCCCTGTGATTGCTTAGCTGCCTCAGCATGGAGCATTCCCACAAGTTAGGAGGCAGCTCCAAGAGTGCAAGCACTCCCATGGAGGGTTGCCTTTTCCCCCTTCTCCTCTCAGAGTCATATGCTAGCCACCATGTGAGTTACCATGCCCTAGATCATTGCCATTCAGGAGGGAAGGAGAGCTGCTTCACTTCTTCACTGCCTCCCAGGGGGTCTAGCACCTCCAACTTCAGATGTGTGGCTGTGTGAGCCTCTCAGAAATCTATTGTGGTGTGTGGATGTCCTCTGTTGGTTTATGAATGTCCTTTTAATTGCATCTTAGAGGAGAGAGGCTAAGGGAGGAGCTCACTCCACCATGATGCTGATGTTACTCTCTCAGTATTGTCTTTTTAATTGGTTTTGACATGTTTGTTGCTTGTATGTAGGAATACCATTGACTTTCGTATGTTGATCTTGTATCCTGCAATCTTGCTGACATCACTTATTAGCTGTAAACTTTGCTTACTGACCTCCATGGTTTCTGCTAAGAAATTTGCTGTTGTTTGAATTATTTTCTCCTATAAGTAACTGTTGTTTCTCTCTCATTGCTTTCAAGATTTTGCTTTTCAGAATTTCAATTATGATATGTCTTGGCATGGATTTCTTTGGGTTTACCCAATTTGAAGTTCACACAGCTTCTCTAATCTGTATGTTTATGCCTTTTGCCAAAGTTGGGAAAATTTCAGCTCTCTTCAAATACTTTTTCAGCCCCACTCCTTTTCTCCTCTACTTCTTGGATGATGATGACATGAGTGTTAGAGCTTTTTTATGGTCACACAGTTCTCTCTGTTCATTTTTCTTTTTTTAGTCAACTTGCTCTCTATTTTTCAGATTGAGTGATTACAATTGTTCAATCTTCCAGTTCACTGATTATGTCTTTGCCTTCCCATACTACTGTTGAGCCCATCCGGTGAGTTTTTTTCACTTCAATTATTGTATTTTTTCAGTTCTAAAATTGACAGTTGATTCGTTTTATCTTCTGTTTCTTTGCTGAGACTTTTTATTTTTTCACTTGTTTCCAGTGTCCATAATTGTTTTTTGAAGCATTTTTATGGTAATTGGTATAAAATCCTTGTCAGATAATTCCAACACCTGCATCACCTTGGTGTTAGTGTCTGATGACTGCTTTTCTCCTTTGAGTTGAGATTTTCCTAGCTCCTGGTAGGATAAGTGATTTTCAATCATATCCTGAGCATTTGGGGTATTATAATGTGAGACTCTAGAACTTATTTAAATCTTCTATTTTAACAGAGCTCCTCTGAAATTGTTCCAGCAGGTGAAGGGAGGTACCAACCCATTACTGCCATGTGGGAGTGGAAATTCAGGTTCATCCTTCAGAGTCTGTTGACACAGTGCTGGGAGGAGCACCTTGTAACTGCTGGGCAGGGGTAGGAGTTCAGGCTCCCCACTAGGCCTCTGATGACCCTGCTCTGGCTAGGGCAAGAAGGGGTACCTCCATACTACCCCCTACATGGCCTCCACTGGCACCACTGTGTGTGGGGGGTGGGGGCGGGGAGGGGAGAGTTTCCTTACCCCTTACTCTGGATCGATGGTGAAAGTCCTGACTCTCCAATAGGCCTCCCGCAGTACCACCAGTGAGGAAGGACTGGGTCCCTCATTCCCACTGTGAGTGGATGGAAGTTCAAATGCTCCATGTAGCCTCTGCTAAGGAAGTCTCCACTGCCCACTTGGCCTTCTCTCATACCACTCCAGCAGGGACCAGGGGTGCCTAGTTGCCAGTTATTTCACTGCTTTCATGAAGAGCTGAATATCTGGAAGCCTGTCCAGGATGGAAGTATGAGCTCCTGACTCAACCTTTGCTAGCAAGTGCGGAGATGGGGCCATAGTTTTCCCTGTGGTGTTTGGCTTGGGCATGGTGGTTGTTGTCTAAAAGCTTTCTGTCTTGATAGGCTGCCCCTCCCCTGGTCAGGGCTTCTTTTGTCTGTGCCCGTTAGTTTTTCCAAGTTGCTGGCTTCTCCAGGGCCCAGCCTCAGATCTAGGAAGCCAAAGGAAAACACAGGGAGTTCACCACTGTGTCGTTCTTCGTGTCCTTTAGTCTCTGGAACCAGTCTTCCTTCTTCTCTGCACATTACAGAGTCTTCTTATGTTTGTTTTACACAGAATGTTCAGAGTTTTTATCTGTACTTAGTGGAAGGAATAGGGAGAAGTGTGTCTACTCCATCTTGTCTGGAGTGTTTATACCATTTTAAACCTGAAATGTAAAACAAGCTGACTTATAAAAATTATGAAGATATTCTACCATAACAAACACGCATGAGGCAAGGATGCATTCTTCAGGAAGACGAAAGGTCATTCACTGTGAGCTGACCATTTGAGCATGGAATGAATACGATTCTTCTGTAGAGCAATATAAGAATGGTCCGAAAAGACAGAGAAAGGTACTTAAAGAAGAAGAAGAAGAGAGAGGGTAGCACAGAACCAGTCTTTGGAAGGCCTTGAAAGGCAGACAGAAGCTTAACCCCCACGTGTGTCACCATTAGATGTAGTGGCCCTGAGAAAGAAGGTGGGCTTTGCAGGAAGCCCTGATATTTACACATCACTCGCATATTGTTACTTAACCTCCTCAAGCATTTTCTCATCTCTAAAATGGGGACAATCCTCCAAAGGACTGTTGTAGTATTAGAGACAATAAGTATAGACATCTCACCTAGGCACATGCCTAGCTCAAGAAATGGTAATGTTAAAACAGGAAACACATCTTGAAGATTTTAAAGAAGTGGAATGATATGATGAGAACTTAATTTGCCAAAACTTGGAGGAAATTTGGGATGATTAAAGAGCCTGCATCTTACTGTATTAGCTAAGTGGCTGTTATAAGTTATCTTAGAGAGGTCATAAAAATTAGGAGTTGGCAGGTGGTTGGCTCTGGGTGGAACCAGAAAAACTGAAAAATACCAAGGCATTCTAAAGGGGGAAAAATGACATGATTTATGACTAAATATGACTAAATGAACATGAATAAAATCCACTAATTCTTGGTGAATATAAGGAGACATATTGTAAAGTTTCAACGTTTAGAGTTTTAGAGAAATTCAGTACAATTCACTGCAATAATATAAAGTAACCAGTGCTTCTTTGCAGGCATAGTCAACTCTTGCCAACTACAGGCTCTCTCTAGAATCTCTCCTGATGATTAGAAGAGATTAGTTATCTTTTGTTTGAATAATGCTCTAATTTACTTTTAAATAATTTCTGTTCTTAATATTTTAAAATTCCCCCTGGAGACTTGTTTGTACTTTTGATTTATACTATGTAGTAAACAAAGAATTTTCTAAAAAAGGAGAATTATCATAAATACTTTCAACAGGCCTGAGTAAATTTTATTTTAGCATGAAGTTTTGTACATTTTAAAATTCACATTAAAAATTTTATGGATTGGTCATTTTAATTGTAAAATGTATTTGCAACTTGGTTAAGCTGTTCATACTTCAATTCTCTTCCTTTTACACAAAGTAACTCTAAGTCACCACCTCAAAATTTCCCCAACGCCTCCTTGGGATGCCAATCACAATTTATATTTTTAGGAAACACATGCTCCAAACTCCCCTACCCAGATTACATATAAACACCCACAGCTGAAAGTGAAAGGAGACGTCTTCTGGTTTACCAGAAGTCGAGGAGAGAAGAGGACAAGAGAAAAAATGGCAGTGGTATCATGAAGTGAGAGAGTTGAAAGTTAATTTCCCCCAAGACAGGAAATCCTCCCCCCAAACATGCACACACGCACACACACCCCCCACAACAGACGGTAGCAACCAGGTCTTGCACACAACACAAAAAGTACTTTCTAGAGAAATGCTTTTCTTGAATTCTCATAAAAGCGGCAAACAACACAAGGCTAGTGTCAAACATTTTCAAAAAGAAATCGTAGCAGTTACCATTTATGAGGGACTTTGCCTGTGTTGGAAACATGTGACCCCTGCATGCTATCTCATGGAATTCTTGCCACAGTTCTGGGATATGGGCAAATATGATTATCCAAGTTTTACAGGTGAAGAAACCGGGTTTCAGAGAAGCTAAGGGATTTGTCCAAGGTCGCCCAGTCAGGATGAACTCAAGCCATGACTTGACTCCAAATTTATTTGACTTCCAATCCTAATTTCTTAAGAGCTGCGTGTATTGCTTTCTATAACCTCCCCCTGACAGCAAAAACAGATATTGTGGGTTCTCTTTCCAATAGTAAAATAATAACAAACGCTTTCATAACGGGAGCTTTTAACTATCTATTTAAATGTTTGTCCATTTTACTATATGAAGATTGTCTATTTGTAGATCACTTGGAAAACAAATAGGTGGGAATCTTGAGTTAATTTCTGCTTCCCTCTTGTGTCAGAGACTAGTAATGGCAATTGCTAGAGCTGCCTTCTATCTCCTTTATCTCTCCGCTTATTCATCCTGTAAATTATTCCATTTCTTCTCCATCGGAGTGAAGGAAACGTCTGAATTGGAAAATGTGATCTGTTCACAAAGTATACCTCAGCTCCCTTGAAACTCTCAGTAAAATGTGTCTATTTCTTTAAAATCACTGGTTTCAGTGTGTGATCGAATAAAATTAAATCAATACAACACAATGCAGTCAACCTGCTTTGTCTGATGTCTCCCATACAAACTGCCTCAAAACAATTCTTGATATTAAATAACCCTGTCATCAAGTTACGAGCACCTCTCTGAAGGAATCTGAAGGAGTACTCTGCCTTGATGGGCTTTGAGTCTGTTTTAGAACATTAGTCATTGATTTATAAAATACAGGTGTGTTCTTGCTTTTCACATTATTATGCCTCTGAAAAGTCATGCTATTTATTGCAACACTAAATGCTTTAGAAGGACTTTCTGTTTAAAGAAAACCTTTACTGAATCATTTTTCTAAAGCTAATCATGATTCCTTGATATTAGCTGCTTTGCAAAGCTACCTTTTGTGCAGATCAGATTTACTTGGGGAAGCTCTACAACTTTCATATGAAGGGGTATTATGGGTAACAGTCTAGTTGGGAGCTTTTTCTTGGCTTGTATGTTTCTCCAGAGTGGTCTTAGGGGGCAGCTATAAATGCTGTTGGTGGGGATGCTCCAGGATTTCCCCATCTCCAGTCACCTTTTGGCGTTTCTGCTGAAATGATCGTTAAATAGCTCCCATTTCTGCTGCACAACTAGATGAGGTCAAGATGCTCGCCGGCCACGTTCTGCTTTTCCTTTTCTCTGTATCTTATTGTAACTAAATGTGTCTCCCAAACCAGTGCCAGTTGCTTTCCACAGACTGCTACATCTGAAGAGTTCAGACCTGGCCTCGTTATTTGACTTATGTCAGGGGAAAACTACGCCATGGAGCAGAAAATAACCCTAAGCTGGATGTGCCATCCAGCCACGGCTTGACTTCTTAAGAAGCAGGTGCTGTGAAGTAACATCGTGGACAGAGGAAAGGATACTTTTGCGTAGTGTGGTGGAACTATCCTTTTCCCCTGTGATTCAGTAAAGGTTTTCTTTAAACAGAAAGTCCTTCTAAAGCATTTAGTGTTGCAATAAATAGCATGACTTTTCAGAGGCATAATAATGTGAAAAGCAAGGACACACCTGTATTTTATAAATCAATGTCAGATGAATTAGCAAGTTTGATTAAAGTAGGAACAGTCTAGCAGGTCAGAGGCATTTATGGAGGGAAAATATTACGGTAGTCACTAACCATATATGGCTAATTAAATTTAAATTAATTAAAATTAAATAAAACTAAAAATCCAGCTCCTCAGTTGCACTGTCCACATGGTAAGTGTTCACTAGCGACGTGTGGCTCGTGGTTCCTATATTGGAGAGCACAGATATAGAACATTTCCATCATCTCTTAAAGTTCTAAAAGACAGTGCCGGTCTGGAAGGCCACATTTCACATGCAATTTCTTGACTCTGATGAGTTCATAATCAATGGCCCAAAGAATGGACGCTGAGAATCCGTGGAGGGTTTTCTCTTACAACTACAAGGAATTGAGTCTAAAGTAGGAAAAGAGAGAATAGAAAAAGGCAGGACTTCAAAGATCACAGACGGCCAGGAGGGGGAGCTCCCATCCTCTGACTCTTAGGTTGGCTTTTCCCCTACTGGAAACTGGATACTGCACAGCTGTGGTGGGATTAAGGCACCAAAATAGAAATCTAGTTTTGCTATAACTATCAAATACTTCACAACTCAAACTCTTTTGCGACACCCTTAACCTTAGAAGCTTTGTAAGGAAAAAAACCCCAGTGGATTATTTGTAGCCAATAAAGATTGGGTCATTATACAAAATGTACAGAAAATCACAGTATATAATTTCAAGGCTATGCACATATCTAAATGCATTGATGGGATAGTTTGGAAGGTCATTGATTCAATACACATAAGTGACTTGGGACTTTAACTATAAGAGTGAACTGCAAGAGTGAAGATGATTTCTCTCCGTCTCTGACTCCTGAAATGAAGAGGGAGAGGGAACATCCAGTTACACGCTGATGAATAAAAATCACAAAGGTGGTATATAAGCAGAAAGCCCGCGATGGAGCAGATACTCATACACGTTAACACAATGTTTCCACTTAGTACATTTCACTGTAACTCTGTAAGGGCTTCTCTGGTGCCCTGACATGCATCATGCCCTCTCCCATGGGCCCAACGTCTTACTCTTGGACAAAAACATGTGCCAGCCTCATCAGATCTGCGTGTGTCAGGCCCCACACATGGGAAGTGGTCCACTTATGGAGAGGCAGACACAGAACCCAATGTGCCAGTGTCCCACAGTTAGAAACATTTAGTGCCTTTCTGAACTCTAAAATCACAGGGCAGCTTCGACATCATGGAGTTAACACTCATGCCTGAGCTATTTGTGAGCCACAGAGGAAGGAAATTTTAATTGTCCTTGTGTGTAGGCTTGATCTGAGGCCAGGAGACCCTTGAGTCTCCAGTGATCCCAGCCACCTGGGCCACATCTGCATCGCACTTACTACCCAATCTCATTTTATCCACATGGTAAATCCAGGCGGAAGATATTATGAACCCCACTACATTGACGAAGAAGCTGAGAAGAGTATATTTTAGACCAGTGTCTCAGAAATGGAATATTTGAAGGGTTTCTAGAGACATCTCTTGTGAATTTTCCCTTTGAAATGCCTGGCATTTATTTTATTGGCTGTTGTTTGAAAATAGCACACGGAAGAAAACCCTAAACCACAGAGAGCTATTTTAACTGCCTTTGAGTGTCTCCTGTCTTCTTTTTCAAAGCTAAGCTCTGACAAGAGCCTCTAATTCGTTTTACAGTTTATTGGGCTTATCAAAGATAGGGTAACTCCATATTTGCATTCCAGATTTATTGCCTACCAAATGAGCTGACATTTCGTTTGTTTTCAGACAGGTCTCCAAGTCTTCCCACTTGGAGCACATATTTTGGATATACTGAAATATATCTAAACCATACAAACATTTTTCAAAAAAAATTGTGTTACAAAAATAAACCCCCAAAGACTGGCTTAAGAAAAGAAAATGTATGAAGATGTCAACACATCTTTTGGAACCTGAGAATGGACCTCAGGAAACACCAGACCAGGAACCTGAATGAGGCCAGAACTCGTTCTCAGTCTAGCCTCTCTGCTACTATCTGCACATCTGATTTGTTTTTGTCTCTCGTTCTGCAGAACCACATGACAGGAAACATAGCTAACAACATCTCTTGAGCTTTCTGCCTCGCAGCTTCAGCCCCAAGATAGACACCAAGCTGACTCTCTTTCAGCTTCAAATCAAATATCCCAAGGAAGAGACGCATCAATCCAGCTTGGAACAGATACCATCTTTGCACAGGTCAACTCTGGATCATGGTATTTAAAACAACGAATGGATAAGTGTGGAGAGTGTGTGTGCAAGCTTGTTTGCAAGGAATTATTACTACTGACTTTCTCAGTCTATCGTTTCCCTGTAAAGGCAAGATCTCAAAATATCACTAATGAATTTTTCTATTTACCTTGCAGATGAGGAACAAAATAATTTTATAATTAAATATGCCTTTAAATTATACCAACACGTTTTTTGTTTTATAACAAACTATTTACAAATATCAAAGCTAAAATGTTTTCCACAGTTATTAGGTTGATAAAGCATCCAGATGAGGCTCAATATCATCTGGATACAATATACTTGGAATTGTTTGAGATATCTGAATTGAATTTAAGTTGATCTTCGTTCTCAAAGAATGTTTTTAATTACAAAAGCATACTTTAGAAAACGAAATAACACAATATGGATTCATAATATTTACATCATCTACAAAAACACCTAACTATTAAAGCACACGCCTTGAACATTACAAAAAGGAAAATATTAGCTGCCTAATTATATGCTCATTTCCCCCAAATTTTCCTTGACTGTCTACTCACGGACACCATGTCCCTCTCTTTATTTTTATTCTAAATTATAAACACTTGTTATCTTAATGACAATTTATCAATTTGATAACAGGAGCAATATAATAAATGTTTTGAATGAGCCTCTATAGGTGTAGGCAAGATCGAAAGGTAAAAACAGAAGTGTAGGCACATTATCATTAAAATAAAAAAAGAGACAGTAATGAAAATAAGAAACTATCTCTAAACAAATAAATATCAAGAATTGACATCAACCAGCAAAGTAATCACTTCAAATAATGAGAGTCAATTTAGTAGATATTTGTGCAGAACTACTTCCAATTTCATGGAAAATAAGTTCAGTAAGATAATTTAGGAAATAGAGCCAGGAATTAGGAGTCCAGAGCCCCCATTTTTATTCTGCTCCAACACTAAGATTCCGTATGACCCGAAAGAAGTCATTTTAGCATTCTGAGTTTTCACAAGTACCAAATTTCAAAGAGGTACAGTGAAAGCTATTTTTTATTATTAAGGCAAAACTTATATACGATGAAATGCATTGATCTTAAGTGTCCATTTTGATAAGTTTTGACAAATGTAAATACCCACAGAACCAACGCCCAAATCAAGATGTGGAACATTTCCACCACTCCAGAAAGTTCCCTCATGATATGGAAGAATATAAAGATTTTTTAAAATCTTGAGTATGATGTCACCTGGAAATCCATACTTAATTATAAATAACAACTAGATGAATAGGCCCATGAATCTATTTCCTGGTGGATTGGAATACCCATGGAAGTTAACAAGTTGGGGGCTGCAGGGGGAGACAAGTAGTCTGAGCAATCGCCTGAGTGAGAAAGTCAAAGACTTGGGAAACATCAGGGCCAAGTTTAAACACGCTTCTTTGCTGTAGAACCTGTCAGCACCATTTTTTTTTTTTTTTTTTTTTTTTTTAGGATTTAGTGAATCACAGCTCTATCCCGTGAGAATTTAAAATGCCTATTTCCCAAACGTGCCCACCAAGTACTTTCATCCAAAAACATTTACATCTCGGGTGAACTCAAGTTGGTGTCAAGACAGTTTGGGAAATGCTGACCTTGATCGTGACAGACTCAAAAAAATCTCAAGGAGGGCTGCCATCATCACAAAGACTTCTGATCCATCTAGTTTTGTTACTGAGACTTCTCTGAAGCAGCTGTCTCCCCCCCAAGCTTTCTGACTGTTTCAGGCACGTGAATTTTGTGGGATGGGTAAAGTCGAGATGGAAAAAATCCCTCTCCTACAGATTTTGGGGGAAATGGCTATCCAACATTACAGCTTTGAAAATGAAATGGGTTGGCTTTCTGACACCACAAGTATGCAGACAACCTGGGACTCTGATGTTACTGGGGGGGACCCGGAGGGTTGCTACCAACCTATGAAAATCTGGCATTCTCCGTAAATATGCATCTTCAGTGTTCGTTAGCTTATCGTGCCTCTTTTTTATTTCACATATTTCCTAAGATTAAGTCAACAACATCCTCTTGATTGTATGCTGCTGCATTAGTCAGGGTTCCCCAGACCAATTATGGAGGCTGGGAGGTCCAATCTGCAGGGTGGGCCAGCAGGCTGGAGACCCAGGGAGAGCTGATGGGCCAGTTCAAAGGCCTTCAGGTAAGAAGAGCCGATGTTGCAGATGAGGTCTGAAGGTAGTCAGCTGGAGAATTCTCTCTTCCTCAAAGGAGGGTCAGTCTTTTTGTTTTATTCAGGCCTTTGATTGATTGGGTGCGGCTCACCCACATTAGGGAGGGCAATGTTACTGATTAAAATGTTAACTTCATCCAAAGACACGCTTGCTGAAACGTCCAGTGTAGTGTTTGACCAAATATCTGGGCACTGCACGGCATGGTCAAGTTGACACATAAAATGAACCGTCACAACCACACACACTGAAAGTGGATTACCAAGTCTGCTCACCACAATCTCCAGACTCTGCAGAAAGGCATTCTGTAAATGGTTGTCGTGGCTGCTGGTAGTGACCTCTGGCTGTTTCCCTAGTTTAAAAAACAATCATCATCCAACTTCTCTTTGGTTTAATATCTATCCTTCTCTTTATTTTCCTGACCTCTCTCTACATCCACCACCCCCAACAACGCACAGGTCCACACACCTGTAAGAATCACATCTTATCATTTTCTGTGTGTATACATGTTGTTGCATCTCTTTGTCCAGGGTCCCCCCAAACTCAATTTAGTAAGGATGCATTCCCTGTGGATTTTTTTAGCGAACTGTTAAATTTATAATTTGCTTACCCACCAGAGATTTATTAATATTTCATGTCAGAGAACTCTCAATCTAATCGTTCACATCTGGAGATGGGGGGAGAAGCAGACAATAACTGATAAATCCTGTGTTGCATGTTCTTTGCAGTAAGAAAGAGAAGGAAAAACAGGAAGAAATTCCAGAAGACGATTATTGGACCCTATTCTTGGATAAGATGCCTTCAAGTCTCGCCCACCAGCAAAGCTGCAATAGGAGTTTTGATTCTTTTGTGAAGGAGAAACCTTCTTTTGCAAGTTTCACGGGAAGAGATTTATTTGTTTGCTTTTTGTGTCTTGTTATTTGCCATTAACTTGATCAATTCAATTCTCTAATGGACTTTGTACTCTAAAAACACATTTCTTGTTCAGGACTTGGGCGAAAAAACACCCTCCACGCACAGGTATTTTCAATTTTTTAAAATCTATCCTTTAGGTGAGTCTGTTGAAAATTACTATGATAATGTCTGCAGGTGGTCAGGGATGATAGACTCAGACGTGAGGCTTTGTCGCTGGCGAGATCTGTCCGCATTGCAGGAAGGAAAGAGCAAGAGCTTACCAACCAGAAGCTGGGCAGCCTCCACTCTCCAGTTCCTCAACATATCAAAACTACAGACTTTCCTGTATTCATAAAGGCTACTAAGGTCCCTGCTAGATTAGCCTTGAGGCCAATGAAGCAGGAGGGACCTCGTGACAGTAGGTGGGCAAGGAGACCTCTGAACACTCCTCTTGTAGGAGACACCAGACCTCATGGTCCTAAGTTAGCAACCTTAAAAAGGACTATTTCAAGAGGGCCTCATGACACACATTTGAAAGGGGCTCGCTATGTTTCTGGGAAGATATTAAAGATGTATTTCTTTCCCTGAGTCTGTAACTGTCTCTAACTACTGACATGTTGAGTTGCTTTACTCTAGAGAAGCCACCATATTCTTCACATTATATGTTAATATATAATCAACAGCAAAGTCTCTCCAACCCCTGAAATTCCCACATGAAAAATAAATGAAGGAAACACTCGTATGTGGATAGGAGGGCAAAGAGCAGTGATCAAAAGAGAAGTGCTTATTTTTATTTATTTGTTTGTTTATTTTTGTGAGGAAGATTCCCCCTGAGCTAGCATCTGTTGCCAACCTTCCTCTTTTTGCTTGAGGCAGATCATTGCTGAGCTAACGTCTGTGCCAACCTTCTTCTATTTTGTATGTGGGACACTGCCACAGCATGGCTTGATAAGCAGTGTGTAGGTCCACACCGGGATGCGAACCCATGAACCTGGGCCAACGAAAGGGAGCACACACAGAACTTTAACCACTCAGCTGTGGGGCAGCCCCGAAGAAGTGCTTATTTTAATTAGTTAATTACTTAGTTCTATAGAAGCAACAACCAATGTAGACTACAAATGCAAAGGTAACAGAGAAAACAGGGCATCTGGTTTCCAGCCAAATGTGGTGGGGCAACGATCTAATTGTGCTGGTGGTCTCACTGGGTCTGTCTCGAAGACTTAAAGGGCTAGTTTTTTTATTTGGTTTTTTTGTTGTTGTTTTTCAGGAAGATTAGCCCTGAGCTAACATCTGCTGCCAATCCTTCTCTTTTTGCTGAGGAAGACTGGCCCTGAGCTAACATCCATGCCCATCTTCCTCTACTTTATATGTGGGACGCCTACCACAGCATGGCTTGAAAAGCGGTGCCATGTCTGCACCTGGGATCCGAACCAGTGAACCCAGGCCGCCAAGGCAGAACACGCACACTTAACCGCTGCGCCACCAGGCCAGCCCCTAAAGAGCTGTTTTGTTTTTTAATTTGAAATTATTTAACTAGTGAATTCTAACCCAGGATCTGGGGAAAGTACAAGCAATTATGAGAGACAAAATCAATCATCATCACTACCCATTATCAAATAAGACTCTGCTTCCTACAAAACCAGTGTAACAAATTCAGTATCTTCAAAAAATGGCTATAGTTATAAATATCAGTGTTAAATGCAAAAGTGTATCCTGATCGCTCCTAGCCCACCCTCCCACGTGATGTAATATTGGGAGTAAATGAATAAATGCTGTATGATTTTCTCTTTTAACATTATCTGTGGCTTACACTTTGAAGAGGCAAAATCAAATTTCCAATTGATACTAAAATAAAAGGTAAGCTTCAAAATAGCAGAACAAGAGCAGAGATTCATGCCCTTGGATGGGAAAAAAACTAATTTCTTTGTAATTTTTAGTTTAATATAACATATTATTGTACTAACACTTTCTCTTTTCTTTCTTTGATTCTGAAATATACGGCATTAAATTATGCACAGATTATTGAAAGTAGCGAAGAGCACAGAACCAGATTTGACAGCCAGGTTGGAATCCTGACTCTGTGTAGAAAGTGGAAAAGTCCTCTCGGTGAGCAATATGGGAGGATAAAAAGGCTCAGAGTTATGATTCCCCTCCACCAAAATAAATGTCTGGGGTTGTTCCTGAGCTTTTTGAAATGCATGGGGCTAGTTACAGATTGTTTTCTGTTAACAAAAGCGGGGAAAAACTTCTTTATTCCAAGCCCAGCAGACTTCTCCAAGAGCCCAAATGAACTAGAGATAAATGTACTAAATACAATTATGCAGTGTTTACTATGTGTCGGGCACTATGGTAAGCAGCTTATCTTTATTAACTTACGTAATCTTAATAAAAATAAATGAAGGATGCTGGCAGGCCTGATGGAATAAAAACCTCTGAAAATCCACTCTTCCATAAAAGCAAGGGGAACACTGGGGAAAATGGTCAAGTCATCATTTTCAGAACTCTAGAAACTATCCAAAGGAAAGCAACAATTCCAGGAGCGTTTAAGAAACACAACTGAATCTTGGTAAGAACAGTGAGCTTTGCGTCCCTGTAACTTCCCCTTTTCCTGCCCGCCTCTCCCTAGCTCCACAGTGGCCCTGAGAAGCAGCAGCCTATGGGAATACACCATATTAATAGAACAAAGAATTAATAGAATAAAGGATGAAAGCACATGATCATCACAATAGATGCATTAACTCCAAAACCCTTTCATGATACAAACACTAATCAAAGTAGGAGTAGAAAGGAACTTCCTCAAGCTGATAAACGGCAACTACAAAAACTCATGGCCAGCATCATACTTATTTGGTGAAAGACTGGATGCTCTCTTGTAAAGATCAGGAACAAAACATGGATGTCCGATCTCACCAGTCTTATTCAATATTGTCCTGGAGGTGTAACCAGTACATTAGGCAAGAATTAGGCAAGAAAAAGAAACAAGGGGCATCCAGATTGGAAACGAAGGTGTAACACTATGTCTATCTGCAGATAATGGCCTGGACCAACGTGGTCACAACAGGGACCAAGAGAAGTGATGGGATAGGAATATATTTTGGAGGTGGTTGACAAGACCAGCTGGTAGACACGATGTGGGGAATGAAGCAATGAGAGGATAAGTCAAAACCCTCAGTAATAAAGTCACCTTCTTGTCACTCTTTAGCCAGAAGTTAATCACTGCCCAGAAGGCCACACATTTTATTTAAATGTTTCTCGGCAAGGTTGTTCCAGTTGGTTTAACAGCAGAGAAAGGAGAAACCCACACTAAAGGAAAACAGGAAGCTTCCAGAAATATGTCCTAAGCACCATTCTCCTGGAAAAGTTAATGGGTGACATAAAATAAACTGAAGCTCCTCATAGCTATCTTACTTAAAACTGGACCGCTACAAGATGAAAGAATGATAGCAATATAGACAGCCCCTTGGGAGAGACACAATTCTCAGAGGCAGGAGCTCTGATAATAGATCTGAGAACATGAGCTTACACTGTCCCTCTCTCTGGGCCAAAGCCACTTCCCTAGCCTGGGTAAAGCATCAGTTCATTTCCTGGAGGGAGGGAGGGAAGAGAGGTAGGGATGGGGAGGGGAAGGGAGGAGAGGAAGGAAAAAGAAAAGAAAGAAAAGCAGTAACACTAGGTGGCAGTGACTTCATGACTTACAAGATTTCAAATTGGGCAGCTTGTCAGCTTTCCTGCTAAAGGAGGTGCTAGGCTGAAATGAAACACCTAGGAATCCCAGAAAGACTTTTCCCCACTTCTGTCTCCAACGTTGCTGTGCATCTGAGCACCAGATTCACGTTCCTCTGACATCAGAACAGATACTTCACTTTCAGAGTTCCTCCATATAGCCCAGCTTTAACAACTGCTGTATCTTTCCAGGACTCTTGTAAAGGTTGTGAAATTAATTTACATAATTAGAAGTGTTTCTATACAGGACACATTGGTGCTTTCATCAACCATTAAAGATCCAGGCCTCAGAAGACCCTAGAACATGGTTCTCAAGCTTGGCTGTGCTTTGGAATCACCTGAAGAGTTTGTAAACAGTACTGATGCTTGAGTCCCATTGAGACCGATTAAACCAGAATTCCTCTGTGTAGACCACGCAACAGGATGTTTTCAAAGCTCCCCAGGTGACTCTAAGATGCAGCCAGATTTGAGACACACTGTCCAAAGAACCAGAAATGAGCCAGCCACCACCATTGGTCCCTGAACTAGTGTTGTCACAGTGATCCTTCTGTAGAACCTGTAGTAAATTAGCCAACACGGACTTGTTTCTCGGATCGGCTCTCTGGGAGGCTGGAAGTTCTCTTGGGCTCAGCCTCCTAGTAACTTGACACACGAGCCCCCATCCAGCAGCAGCAACAACCCCAGCAGCATGGCACCATGGCCAAGAGCCGAGGCTCAGACTCGGATGCCAGCGTGACTTACAAGCTGTGACATCGAGAAATGACTTACTCTCTCTGAGCCTCAGCTTTCTTCCCTGTAAAACAGGAATAATTTCAGTATCTCACAGGGCTGTGCGTAGTATTAATCTAATCTATAGAAAACATCCACAGCCAGCCTGGGCACAATAAATTGCAGCTGTTGGTAATCAATTTCCCGCTGAGAGCTCATCAGAGGGAGACTGGGAGGGGCTTCTGAGATTCTAGAGACAATGACGAATTGCAATTCTGTTGCATATCAGAAGCAGACAAGCAAATAGAACTTGAGGTAGAAAGTACCAGTGCTCACTTTCTCCTGCTCTCAGATCTGTGATATTCTGTCCTGCCATCCCCACTCCTGTCGGATTTCAAACCTGCAGGAGCAAGCCAGAGGATGGTGATATTCTCCAGTGTCTGCTCATTGCAGCGTTATTTGTAATAATGAAGACTGAGAATCACAAACATTCAGTGATAAGGGAGGAGTTGAACAAACGATGTCTTCACCTTTCGACAGAATAGCACGGAACCAGTAAAAGGAGATGTTTTTGAAGAATTTCAAAAGATTTACAAAGTGCTCTCAATATAATGTTAAGTGACCCAAAAAAGGATCAAACTGATGGATATGTAGGTCAATTCTGATTGTGCCTGTGCATGTATGTCTGTGGAAAAATAATCACCTCTGATTAGAAGCATCTCTCGGACTATATCCCACATGCTGGTCTGGGACTAGTCAAGTATTCCTGCACACTTTTCTCCAAGCTTCTTTATGGTGTGGTTCAGGCTCAATCTCTGTAGTTGCGTAATAATTCCAGGGTGACGTTTCCTCCCAATAGACAAGGATGAAGCTTGAAGTTCCCTGATCATACTGTATGGAGAAGACAACTAGTGAGCCAGTAGGCATATCATCTCCCTCACAGTGTCCTGTATGCAAAGTCGTCTCCACCCTCTGGCCATATGTGGATGCTCCTCCATGACTCTCTGCCTCCTCAACCCACTATAAGTGGGAAGACCACTAGGAACTCTTGCAAGATTTACTCTGTGTAACATTTCTTAAGCATTTTACCTTTACTTTCTCTGAATCTTTTCTACTCAAAGTTCAGTACAAACTTTCTCCTGCATCGGCATCTCCTGGGACCCAGGGCCTGCCCAGAGCTACTGAATCAGAATCTGTGTTTTAACAGATCCTGGGTGCTTCATATGTGCATGAAAGTTTAAGAAGCCTTACCCTGAATGACTGACAGACCTTATATTATGATGACAAGCAGACAGCACTGGGAGACATTGATCCTCCGTTTAATGGGATATGCGCTTGGACAACTCACAGCTTCTCTGAGCCTGAATTTTTCTACATTTGCAAAACAGGAGATTGGACTAGAAGAGCTCTCATGTGCCATCCAACTTCGTAATTCCATGTTCTATCCCCTAAATAAGATCCGCAAAGACACGATCCTCTCTTTTGTATCTTTCTATCACTAGAATCTGGCAGAAATCCCAATACGATGGTTGTTCAATGATTATCTGCTAATTGATTGACTTGAAATAAGCTTAAACTATGTTCACTCCTGGACTGTGACATTGCTAACCTTCTCTGAGAGGCAGCCAGTAGTTCCAGTGGTAGGGACCCAGAAAAGCCTATACATGTCATGGAGAAGAAGCCTTTGGTAAGCTTTGGGGGTAGCAAACTCTGGCAACCTTAGTTTATAGGCCTCTCCAACATCCAGTGCCAGTCAAGCTGCCTCGAAGGCCCTGGCAGTCTCTGTAGTCTAGAAACTGCTGGAGCAGATAGTAAATGGGGACAAAGACCACTGCGTTCGTATGTTATGGCATGAGTGTGGGGCGTGCAGCATTGATCCGATAACCCCGGCTCATAGAGGCTCAATGTTCATTCCTCTTTCTTGCAAAATCCTAGCTGGTAAGTGGCTATGCTCTGGGAAGCCGTCCATCCCCACCCCCTCCCCTCCAGTTGCTCTTTCAGCCTAGTTCTCGCCACCACATCTGCATTCCAGCCCCTAGAAAAAGGGAAAGAGAACCTGGGTGGAAAGAATGCAGCTTCCTCTTCTGAACTCAGACTTTACATGTATCACTTCCACGCTTAGCCTTCTGGCCAGAGCTAAAGCACACGGCTGCACACGGCTGCACACATCTGAAAGCAAGACTGGCCCATCCCAAAGTCCTAATAGGAAGGCAGATGGGGGAATGGCCACTGAAGGGCAGCCAGCAATCTCTCCCACAGTGGGCATATATGAAAAACCCCAGGGAAGGGCTTACAGGAACTTCAAAGATGGATTCATAGTCAGGAAATATTGTTGTGTGAGCCTTGTTTCTCACCCAGACTCAATCTGAGTTGTAGGTAGTTCAAAATAAGGACAAAGAAGACTAGTGGAGTGACTAGATTGACTGATTTTCTGGAAATATAAGATCTTTCCAAAACTTCTTTATTAATTGATGTGAGTAAAATTTTCCCCCTTTCCTGTCCATCAGACAGAAATAGTCACACCTCAGAATGACTAAGTGTTTTTGTAGTCAACCTCAGAAGATAATGGCTTCCAGGAAAGAATTGGGGCCCCTCTGGTTGCAACATAAATGTCTTCATGGGGTTGGATGCTTCAAATGCCAGTCCAATATTTATTTCCAGTCCCTGTAAGTTTCTCAGAGGTAAAAGGTGATCATCAAATAGTCAATCAACTGGGACTTTGGAAAATGATATTTGTGCTCAGTCTCTGCTTGTCATGCTGTCTTCCCAAACACCCCACATGAAAATGGGAAGCCAGCTGCCAAGAGTCACCCGGGAAGGCTCTTAAAAGCACATATTCCTGGACCCCCTTCTCCAACGGGTCGCCAATGAGTCTGGATTAGGTTCCAGGAACCTGTATTTTTCAAAAGCTTTAAAACGTTTAAATTTAATTTTTTAAAGTTAATACTTGGTCACATTTGAAGTTCACAATTTAATCAAGAAGATATTATCCCATGTTGTAAATAATTATATTGATAAATCAACATATATAGGCAAACCACGATGAATTAATATCTACAATATTTTGAAATATTTTTCATCAATATTATTACAAGCATTTTGCTATATGTATATTAAATGTTCATAATCTTCAATAATCTTACTAGATTTACTAACTTACCAGATTACTAGTTTACTTACTAGATTCACTTACTAGATTACTGGTAAGTAGCTCTTAGACATAAATGAGTCTACAGAGTTGTGTTTCATTTTCTGTAAGAACTCAAAGAAAACCTTGAATTTTTTATTGGTCACTGGCCCACTCTTGAGAATAGTGATTATAGTAGATACTATTACAGACAATTAAGTATAAGGCAATTTGTAAGTGACTGTATCCATCACAATTTGTCAGTGATTGTATCCTGTTTAACCAGGAAAACAAAACTTCCTCAAGTATTTACAACAAGGGGAATTTACTGCAGGGAAGTGGTTACCGTGGTGGAGAAAGAGCTGAGAAGCCAAACTGAGGCCGCAGGTAACCCAGAGATTAGCAACAGCAGGAGGCCACTACTGCTCGTAGGCTGGGGACAAAGAGAAGAAACAACATACCCTGTCTTCCCCCCTCCCTAACCCTCCACTCTCGCATCATTTAGCTGCACCCAGTGGAAAGCCAACGGACAGGGCAGCCTGAGAAACACATCCTGCAGAGGCAAAATACCGAGCCAAGGAGGGGCAGGGTGAGGAATGGATCTTCAGGCAGCAGGTGGAGGGTGGGCACAGACTTAGAGATGCTGTGAGGATAAGGACTGTGGTGATTAGGAGTGTGAAGGGAGAGGGAACATGGTCCAGTTGCAGAAGGTCGCCAAAGACGAATTATAGGCCAAGAAAGAATGCTTGGCTGTGAAGGGCAAAACGGACAACAGGTAGCCTTTCTGCTTCTGCTATAAATTAGACTCCCAAGTCTAAAAAAGTACTGGGAAAATACAACACATTATGTAAGGATATAGCATCTATCCAAAGTCACGCCGATGTCATCTTTATTAAAAACTGTTCGAACATCTCATGACCGTCAGGTTTCAGAAATATGTGTTAATTGGAGGTAAATTATACAGACCAGAGAAAAGACATGTGATTTTCTTGGAATCACGTATAAGAAAGAACTTGGTTTAGTAGGAATAATTTTTGTTGTGTATAATGAACTTTTCCCTTGCTAATACCAATAAGGTTCTCTCTTCTCTTGTCTGTTACAGTGAACTTGAATGGACAACATCTCTGATTTTTAATCAATTTTATTTTCTTGTTCTTTGAGATTTTTTAATGTGTAAAAGATTACTTCAATAAATTATGTATTTTATGAAATTCAATTTGGAGTTAAGACATAATATATTAGCTTTAACTCCCAGCTTCATTTAAATGTTCGGTGTTAGAACTTGAATTTTTATTCTAGTTTCAAAGTTAATACCTACGATATATTAGAAATGCCGAGTTCTGGATGGCGCGTAGATAAAGAAAAGAAAGGAGGGAAAATGGAAGAAAAGAGACAAAAAAAGTTGTCAGAGCAAGAATCTGAATCATCTGACAGTCTGCTGAGTGGAATGCATGAAAATAACAGCTAAAGTAAGAATAAAATTATAATTCATTCAAAGAAAATACTTTTACTTTAAATGGTTATTGGTTTACCCTTCTTTATATCAAAGTATTTTTTACATTCTAAATTATACTTTGTATCAGATAGATTATATTCTGTTTTTTTCCTACTCTCCCTACTTGCAATAATGTCTTAGTACTCTATCATTCTGTTCACACATTTACTTCAAAAATTTTCCCCTATAAACATCTTAAGAGGCCACCCCTGTGGCTGAGTGGTTAAGTTCACATGTTCCGCTTTAGTGGCCCAGGGTTTTGCCTGTTTGGATGCTGGGCATGGACATGGCACCACTCATCAGGCCATGCTGAGGCTGCACCCCACATTGCACAACCAGAAAGACCTACAACTAGAATATACAACTAGGTACTAGGGGGACTTGGGGAGAAAAAGAAAAGAAGATTGGCAACAGATGTTAGCCCAGGTGCGAATCTTTAAAAAAAAAACCCTTAATTAAAATATTTCAAAAACCACTTAAGCATTAATTTCTTTGATACTGTAGATTTACTGAAAACATAAATCCAACAAACTCAGCAGTCCCTATCAGGAGAAAAACAAAACAAAATAAACTTGGCTCTAAGCACACCATAAGCAAACTAGTAAAAACCAAAGATAAAGAGACAATCTTTAAGGCAGACAGCGAGAAACGACACACTACATCATGGAGGACAAGAATTACGACTAACTTCTGTTGTTGTTTGAATTTTTCTTAGGCTTTATTTTTTTAAAGCAGTTTTAGGTTCACAGTAGAATTGAGAAGAAGGAACAGAGATTTCCCATGTAGCCCCTGACTCCACACGTGCACGGCCTCCCCAGTTATCAGCACGCCCCACCAGAGTGGAAAATTTGTTAAAGCTGATGAACCTACATTGACACATCATCACCCAAAGTCCATAGTTTACATGGGGGTTCACTCTTGGTGTTGTACATTCTACAGGTTTGGAAAAATTTATAATGACATGTTTCCATCACTATAGCATCATGCAGAATATTTTTACTGCCTTGAAAATCCTCTGTACTCCACCCGTTCATTGCTCCACCTTGACTGACTTCAAAAGAAGCAATGGGGACCAAAAGACAATGGAATGTCATATTTAAAGTACTGGGGAAAACCGGCTGTCAAACCAGAATGCTATACCCAGAGAAAGTGTCTTTCAAAATTAAGGCAAAATAAAGAAATTTCAAATAAAAGAAATCTGACCAAATTTGTCACCAGCAGACTTGCCCTAAAAGAAATGCTAAAAAGAAGTTATACAGGCTGAGAAGAGCTGATAGCAGATGGAAGTGCGGATCGACAAGAAGGAAATAAAGTGGCCAGAAATGTTAAATATGTGGGTAAATATAAATAACTTTAAAAAAAAAAGACATATGACTGTTTAGAGAAAAGTGGTAACATTGTATTGTGGGATTTATAACACTTGCAGATGTAATATATGACACAATAGCACAAAGAGTAAATGAAACATACTGATTAAAGGCTCTTACACTTTACACGAGATTTTACAACATAAATTCTAAATAGACTATGATAAATTAAGGATACATATTGTAATTCCTAGAGCAACTAAAAGAATAATGCAAAAAGGTCTAGTTGAAAAGGAATAGAAAAATTAAAGTGGAACACTTAAAAATAGTCACTTAACTCTCAAAACAGAAAAGAGAAACAAAAGATATTTTTAAACATGAGGAAAACACAGAAAACAAATAGCAAAATGGTAGACCTAAACCTAATTAATTCCACGATTACAGTGAATATAAACAGATTTGTTACACTAATTAAAAGGCAAAGATTGTCAACTTGGATAAAAAAGAAATCAAAACTCAACTGTATGCTGTTTTGGGGCTGGCCCAGTGGCCGAGTTGTTAAGTTCACATGCTCAGCTTCACCGGCCCAGGGTTTCACCAGTTTGGATCCTGCTCTTCAGGCCATGCTGAGGTGGCATCCCACATGCCACAACCAGAGGCACTCACAACTAGAATATACACCTATGTACTGGGGGACTTTGGGGAGTAGAAGAAAAAAATACTCAACTGTATGCTGTTTAAAGATATGCTGTTAAGAAAATAAAGAGGAAAAAAACCATGCGTTCATATCAGTATGTGCAAAAAAAGGGCATTTGACAAAATTTAATACACGTTAATTATAAAAATCCTGAAAAACTAGGAGTTTCTCAAGGAAATTTCCCAATTGATAATGAACTTCTATGAAAATCCTACAGCGAACATCATACTTTGTAGTAAAATATTGAACATCCACCTCCTAAGAAAAAGCAAGGATATCAACTCCTATCACTTTTGTTCAACAAGGTACTGGCATTCCTAGGCAATGCAACAAGGAAAACAAAAGAAATAAAAGCCATGAAGATTGAAATGGAAAGGAAAAAAAATTCTCGGCAAAATACCAGCAAACCAATTCCACAGTACATTAAAACAATCATTTACCATGATCAAGTGAGGTTCATCCCTGGGATGAAAGAGCGGTTCAACATAAGCAAAGCAATAAATGTGAGGCATCACATTAATAGAATGAAAGATAAAAACTATATGATCATCTCAATAGGTGCACAAGAAATGTGACAAAATTCAAGATCCATTCATGATAAAAAAAAAAAAACTCTCAACACATTGGGTCTAGAAAGAATGCGCCTCAAAATAGTAAATGCCATACATGGCAAGCCCATAGCTAACATCATACTCAATGGCGAAAGGATGAAAGCTTTCCCTCTAACATCAGGAACAAGACAATGGTGCCCACTGTCACCACTCCTATTCAACACAGCACTGGAAGTCCTAGCCAGAGCAATAAGACAGGAAAAAGAGAGAAAAGTCATCAAAATCAGAAAGAAAGAAGTAAAAATGTCTCTGTTTTCAGATGACACAATCATATATAGAAAACCCTAAAAACTCCACTAAAAAATTGTCAGAACTAATAAACAAATTCAGTAAGGTTGCAGGATACAAAATCAACATACAAAAGTCAGTTCCATTTCTATACTCTCACAACAAACTATCTGAAAGAGTAATAAAGAAAAAAAAACCCATTTACTATAGCATCAAAAACAATAAAATACTTAGGAATAAGTTTAACCAAAAAGGTAAATGATCTGTACATTGTAAACTATAAGACATCGATGAAAGAAATTGAAGAAGATACAAATAAATAGAAAAATACCCTGTTTTCATGAATTGAAACAATTAATACTGTTAAAAGTGTCCATAATACCCAAAGTGATCTCTACATTCAACGTAATCCTTATCAAGATTCTAGTGACATTTTTCACAGAAATAGAAGAAAATCAATCCTAAAATTTGTATAGAATCACAAAAGACCCCAAATCACCAAAACAATCTTCAGAAAAAAAGAACAAAGCTGGAAGCATTACACTTCTTTTTTTTTTTTTTTTTTTTGAGGC
Organism: Equus caballus; assembly: GCF_041296265.1. Lineage (NCBI taxonomy): Eukaryota > Metazoa > Chordata > Mammalia > Perissodactyla > Equidae > Equus > Equus caballus. Next base: position 38,705,598 of record NC_091712.1, read on the forward strand.
AGATTAGCCCTGAGCTAACTACTGCCAATCCTCCACTTTTTGCTGAGGAAGACTGGCCCTGAGCTAACATCCATGCCCATCTTCCTCTACTTTATAGGTGGGACGCCTACCACAGCATGGCATGCCAAGTGGTTCCATGTCTGCACCCGGGATCCGAACTGGCAAACCCCAGTTCACCGAGAAGTGGAATGTGTGAACTTAACTGCTGGGCCACCGGGCCGGCCCCAGCATTACACTTTTTAATTACAAACTATATTACAAAGCTAGAGTAGTCAAAACAGCACCATACTGGCATAAAAACAGACACAGACCAATGGAACAGAATCAAAAGCCCAGAAATGAATGCATACATATACGGTCAATTAAAATTAAAGAAGGGAGCCAAGAATATTCAATGAGGAACAGATAGTTTCTCAATAAATGGTGTTGGTAAAACTGGATGTTCACATGCAAAAGAATGAAACTGTACCTGTATCTTATACCGTACACAAAAATTAATTCAAAATGGAATAAAGAATTTAACATGAGACCTAAAACTATAATTCTTCTAGAAGAAAACGCAGGGAAAAAACTCCTAGACATTGGCCTTGACCATTTGTTGGATCTGACACCAAAAATACAAGCAACAGAAGCAAAATTAAACAAGGGAGACTAAATCAAACTAAAAACTTCTGCATAGCCAAAGAAACAGTCAACAAAATGAAAAGGCATTCTATGGAACGTGAGAAAATATACGCAAACTATATATGTGATAAAGGGTTAATATCCAAAATACATAAGGAATTCATATAAGTCATTAGTAAAAAAACAAATAATCCAATTAAAAATAGGGCAGAGGAATTGAATAGGCATTTTTCTAAGAAGATATACAAATGGCCATCAGGGACATGAAAAGGTGCTCAGTATCACTAACCATCAGGGAAATGCAAATCAAAACCACAATGTGGTATCACTTTACACCTGCTAGAATGGCTGTTATCAGAAAGACGAGAGACAAGAGTTGGTGAGGGCACGGAGAAAAGGGAACCCTTGTGCATGGCTGGTGGTATGTAAATTGACACAGTCATTACGGAAAACAGTAAAGAGTTGTCTCTAAAAATTAAAAATTAGAACTACCATTTGATCCAGGAATTCCACTTCTGGGTACATATCCAAAAGAAATAAAATCAGGGGCTGGCCTGGTACCACAGCAGTTAAGTGTGCATGTTCCACTTCAGCGGCCCGGGGTTCACCGGTTCAGATCCCAGGTGCAGACATGGCACCGCTTGGCAAGCCGTGCTATGGAAGGCATCCCACACGTAAAGTAGAGGAAGATGGGCACAGAGGTTAGCTCAGGGCCAGTCTTCCTCAGCAAAAGAGGAGGATTGGCAGCAGATGTTAGCTCAGGGCTAATCTTCTTCAAAAAAAAAAAAGAAAGAAAGAAAGAAAAAAAAAGAAAGAAAATCACTGTCTTGAAGAAATTTCTGCATTACCATGATCACTGCAGCATTATTTATAATAGCCAAAACATGAAAACAACCTAAGGATCTATTAGAAGATGAATGGATAAAGAGGTTATGGCATATGTATACTATGGAATATTATTTAGCTATAAAAAAGAAGGAAATCCTGCCATTCGTGACAGCATAGATGAACCTTGAGGGTATTATGCTAAGTGAACGAAATCAGATGAGAAAGGCAAATACTGAATGATCTCACTTAGACATGCAATCTAAAAAAAAAACTGAACTCATAGAAACAGAGAGTAAATTGGTGGTTGCCAAGGGCAATGGGGTGGGGGAGGCGGGTGAAGGTGGTCAAAGTGTTCAAATTTCCAGTTATAAGATGAATACGTTCTGAGGATCTAATGTGCAGCACGGCGACTGTAGTTAACAATAGTGTATTACGTACTTGAAAGTTGTTAAGAAAGTAAATCTGAAAAGTCTCACCACCAAAAAAAAAAAGTAAATTTATGAGGTGACGAATGTGTTAACTAACCTTCTTGTGTTAATCATTTCACAATATATATGTATATCAAATCATCATGTTGAACACCCTAAACTTACACAATGTTATATGTCAATTACATTTCAATAAAGCTGGGAAAAAAAGAAGATATGAGATGGCAAATAAACATGCAAAAAGATGCTCCATATCATATATCATCAGGCAAATGCAAATGAAAACAACAACAAGATAACTCTACACACTTGTTAGAACGGGCAAAATCCAGAACTGATGACCTCAAATGCTGGCAAGAATGTAGAGTGACAGGAACTCTCCTTCCTTGCTGGTGGGAATGCAAAACGGTACAGCCACTTTGGAAGACAGTTTGGCGGTTTCTTACAAAACTAAACATACTCTTATCATATAATTGCATCCCTTGGGGTTGATCCAAATGAGCTTGGAACTTATGTCCACACAAAAATCTGCACGCGGCTATTTATCGCAGCTCTATTCATAACTGCCAAAACTTGGAAACAACCAAGACGTCCTTCAGTAGGTGAATGGATAAATAAACTGTGGCACGTCTAGACAGTGAAATCTTATTCAGTGCTAAAAAGAAGTCATCTATCAAGACATGAAGAAATATGGCAGAAACTTCAATGCATGTTACTGAATGAAAGAAGCCAATCTGAGAAGGCTACATACTGTATGATTCCAACTATATGATGTTCTGGAAAAGGCAAAACAATGGAGATAGTAAATGACGAGGGGTTGCCAGGGGTTGGAGAGAGGGAGGGATGAAGAGGGAGAGCAAGGAAGATTTTTAGGGCAGTGCAAATACTCTGTGTGATACTATAAGGGAGGCTATATTACCGAAACCAAAGTGGGTTCCCTCCTGGAGAGTTAAATCAGACTCTCCCCCAGAAGTAGGTGTCTCACAAAGCAAGGTCTATTTGCAGCAAATAGGAGACCATGAGGAATCATTTCCAGAGTCATGGCGTCCCCAAACAGAGGGAAGCAGGGATATCTATTTTGGATGGGGAATGAATATTCAAAAGGGAAGGTGGGTATCCTCTGGTGCAGGCTCAGTTGGAAAACATGCTTCCACATACATTGCAGGTTATGGGAATAAGGTCTTAGCTCCTCCTGGAGAGATCTAGCATCAAAAATAAGGCAAAGGTCAGAGACGTAGCTCTTGTGGTGAGGCCTCTTCTGGTTCAGGGTGGTTGGTGACTGCATCTCCTTAACATAACAAAAGGAAAAGAACAATTTGCAAAAACAGTGCAATACTTTCAAACCCACCCTTGAGTTCCTTGGGGCAACTAGTCAGTGACAGATATGTGTCATTATACATTTGTCCAAACTCGTAAAACATGCAACACTGAGAATGAACCCTGACGTCAACTATGGACTCTGAACGATAAAGATGTATTAGTGTAGGTTCATCAATTGTAAGAAATATACCTCGTTGGTGGGGGCCAATGGGGGAGGTTATGCCTGTGCTGGGGCAGGGGCTATATGGGAAATCTCTGTACCTTCTGCTCAATGTTTCTATGAACCTAAAACTACTCTAAAAAATAAAATCTATTTTTAAAAAATCTTAAGAGATCTTCTATGCAACTACTAGAACTAATAAGTGAGTCTATCAAGGTTATAGGACGCGGAGTCAGTAAACAAAAACTAGTTGTGTTTCTTTATACCATCAGAAATGAAATCTTAAAAAACGTTTCTGCTTACACTAGTGTCAAAAATGTAAAATATTTAGGAACGAATTTAGCAAAAGATATGCAACAACTGCATACTGAAAGCTACATAGCTTTGCTGAGAAAAATCAGTAAAATCCTAAATAGAGAAATATACCTTCTTCATGAATTGGAAGACATAACATTAAGATGTTAATGTACCCCAAATTGATTTACAGATTCCATGAATCTCTATCAAAATTGCAATATTTTTTGTAGACTTTGACAGATTCTAAGATGTATAAGACAATTCGATTCCTTTAATATTTTTATAGAGCTACTACAAACAAGATAGTGTGGTATTGGTGTAAATCTAGACAAATAGATCAATGGAACAGGATGGAGTCCAGATATAGACCCAAACTTACATTGTCAATCGATTTTCAGCTGAGACACTAAAAAAGTTTTATGGGAAAATGTGCATGTAAGTGCCTGACACTACGCTTCTTAGAGCAAAGGCATTCATTTCCAAAGACATCCATCCTGAATAAACACATTGCCAGCTGTATGACACAGCTGCTGGCAAAACAACCAGATGAGGAACTGGACCAACCTCACTCCTGAAGCTCCCTCTCTCAGAAAGCCCTGGGTAACGTAGATAACAGACTGCTTGAGTAAACCCGCTTCTCCCTTCAGGCACCCTAATTCCCACACTTATGCTTTAAATTAGCCAATAAAGAATGAACCGCAAAACACTAGACACCCCACTGTTGGACCCTAATAAAGGCAGAGCCCCAGGTCTACTCTCTCTTTCTCTCCCTGAGACCTCCCATGTGGTCTCTTGGGCATGCCCTCTACCCTCCAGTTCCTCTGAGTAGTAAATCTTGTCCCTCCAAGTCCCCTAATGACGTCTTGCTGAAGTGTGTCCTTTGATCATAATAAAAGCCACAAGAGCTGGCCCAGCCCTAAATAATGACCCCAGGGGAGGAAATGTCTGTGAGTGACGTGTGCCCAGGTGAGCGCCACGTGCGCTCCTAACTGAGGGCGCTACCATTAACAGCCTCTGGACCAATGGAACAGTCTTTTAACAAAAGGTAATGGAACAATTGGATATCTATATGGAATAAAATGTACCTTGATGCATACTTCACACTGCATACAAAAATTAATCTAAGGTGGATTATAGACCTAACTGTAAAAATTACAAGTATAAAACTTCTAGAAGAGCTATAGGATAATATCTTCAAGACCTGGGGGTAGACAAATATTTATTAGACAGGACCCAGAAATTACTAACTGTAAAAGAAAATACTGATTAATTCTATGTCACCAAAATTAAAAAGCTCTCATCAAAAACACTGTTAAGAAAATGAAAGAGTAAGCCACAGACTGGGAGAAACTATTTACAATACTTATATCTGAAAAAAGAGCCTGTATCCAGAACATGTGAAAAAAAAAAATTCCTCCAATTCATAATAAAAACAATCTATTAAAAACATGCGCAAAACAACTTGAATGGACACTTTGCAAAGGAATTTGTATTAATAGCCAAGAAGCATATGAAAAATGTCCAATATGTAGTCACTGGGGAAACACAAATTAAAATCACAAAAAGATACCACTACACACCCACTAAAATGGCTGAAATTCAAAATACTGAGCAATCGGAAATTGCGTGTACTGCTGGTAGGAGTATAAAATGGTATAACTGCTTTGGAAAAAGTTGAGCAGTTTCTTGTAATGTTTTTTTCCCTATTACCCAGCAATTCCACTCCTAAGTATTTACTAGAGAGAAATGAAAACATGCCCACACAAAGACTTGTAAACACATGTTTAGAGAAGCTGTGTTCCTAACACCCCAAAACTGAGACAACCCAAATGGCCATCGACTGATGAATGGATAAACCTCCGGAAGATGAAAAGGTTAAAGTAATCAGTGACACAAAGGGCCCTTTCAAGAGACTAAAGATGTACTTCAACCAAACCAAGGGGTCTCCAGGAAGCTTTAGGGTGTTGTCCTTCAGCCATCTCCCCAGCCGCCTAAGATAGTGAAATGATCATCTTGAAAACATTTGCCAGAGTGGCTCTTATCAAGTGGAGTCAAATCAGTAAAATTCACCAAAGACCCACCAACTTTTTAAGAGAATTGTTTCAGAAGAAAGGAAGCCAGCTGATAAAGCTAGTCAACTGCAAACACAGGCTACCTTCCAGGATAAAGGAAGGAGGATCCAGAGGATGGAACAAGAGCCTAGAAGGTGGAGCCCCCAGCCAGGGCGAATTATTTCCCAGGCTTTGAAATCTAATCAGGAAATTCCCATTGCCCAGCTGGATTTTGGAACTGCCTTTAACAGATAGGTGGGTTTTTACCTTCCATTTCCCAGCTTCTCTGCAATTGTTTTCTATGCCTGTCCCACCACTGTATGTTGGGAGCAAATGATTCGTCTTTAGCTTCACACATCTACAGATGGAGAGAAATTGTACCCTAGCAGCTATACTCATGGATTACATCTAGTAGCCTCATTCCCACTGGGCACTGATTTAGATTTTGGATGTGAGCTGATGAAATTTAAATGAGATTTTGGACTTTGAATTGATGCTGTAGTGGGATAAGACTCTTGGGAACCTTTGGAGGGTGGATGTGTTTTGCATTTGGGAGGGACACAAATGATGGAGAGCCAAAGAGTGGACTGTGGTGGACATGATCACCAAGATTCCCACCCCCAGCATACACACCTTGCATAATGCCCTCTCCTTGATTGTGGGCTTGAACTGTGAATACGAGCAGATACACTTCCATGATTGGATGGCAGATCAGTTGACTTTGAGTTCAACAAAAGGGAGATCATCTTGGGTGGGCCTCATCAAATCAGGTAGGGCCTTAGAGACAAAGAAAGCAACAGTAGCCACGTTCCTGCCCACCTGGAAGGAAGAAAACAAAGGACCATGCTGTGAACTACCTATGGGGGCCACACACAACAGGGAACTGTGGGAGTGGTCCATGTGGCTGAGGCAAGGCATTAGAACAAGGATATTTTGGCCCAAAGGATATTCTGAACCCAGGTATATCATGGGTTGCCACGGTGGAGCTCCACTTCCAGGAGCTGAGAGTGATCCCTGGTAACAGCTGGCTAGAAAACGGGAACTCAATCACACGACCATAAGGAAACGAATTTTTCCAACAACCAGAGAGCTGAGAAGAGAACTCTGAACCTAAGATGAGAGTCGCAGCGCCTGCCAACATCTTCATTTCAGTCTGGTGAGACCCTGAGCAGAGAACCCAGTTAAGCTGTACCCAGAATCCTGACCCACAGACACTGTGAGACAATAAATTTGTGTTGTTTTAAGCTACTAAGTTTGCAGCAATTTATTATGCAGCATAGAAAACCAATATATTTTCCTTAAAGAAGTGATCTTTAGGAAAAAAATACAGAGCCACTTCCCTCCTCTTCCTCGAAATCATGCAAGATATGCAACTGACACTCCTACTGAAACAGAGACGAATGAAGTTATTCACCGGCATCTACTCATTACGGAGAAGGGTGAAGATGCGGAGGTGGTGCATATAGCAGTCTTTTAACAAATTTTGAAGTTCTAATATTTTAAGAGAGATGAATGAATGAACAGAAAGGGAGGCACAGAGCTCTGCCAAGAGTTTTCCTTCCGAATGAACTAAAATGCTACTACCTGAAGTATTTTTATGGTTGTTCTCTACTTCAGACTTATTAGATTCTCTACTTCATTGTTTTTGGATTTTCCCTCAGAAGCGATACATTCTTTGACAACACTCAGGAATGGAAAAGGTGAAGAACTAATTTTAAAAAGTGTCATCGCTGTGGCAACCCCATTTTCCATGATATACCTGGGTTCAGAATATCCTTTGGGCCAAAATACTCTCTTTCTAATGCCTTGCTTCAGCCACATGGACCACTGCCATGGATCTGTGGTGCATTGATCAAGGGGTGGCTCCAGCCACCAATATTTTTAATTGGCCATTTGACTGAAGGCACAGAAGTTTTGGGACCCCAGGGTTATGCATCATATTAAGATTCCAGACAGGTGAGAAGTCTGCCCTTCTTTTGATAAGTAAGAGAAGGGTAATTGTGAAGGGGAAAAAGCCAAGAAGAACATCTGGAAAAGTTACCCCAACTGCCTTCTCAGATCATCTTTAGGAAAAAGGATACACGGAAGTCAAGAATCTGGAAATTGATTCTTTAAAAACTACCTGGTCCAGGTCCCACCTGGAAAGCCTTCATGCAGTCCACATTCCCCAGTGTGGAAACTGCAAATTGAAATATTCCTGAATAAAATGTCTAGAAATGTAACTTCTAAAAGTACGGGCCAGGGCAAAACAGGTCTTCCCCAGTTCTCTTGACTTGAAAGAGAGATTTTAAAAAACAATTACTGGAAATTACTATGAGAAAACTTGATTCAAAACAACCAAGGCCTTCTAGTTTCATTTTAGCTACACACCAGAAAGCCATGTGGGGGGTGTGTGTGTGTTTTCTTCAGCGTCCCTCTATACAAATATTCTGAATAAGAAAAAAAACTTGCAACTTAAACTGAGCTGGTAAGACAACTTTGAGTATTTTTGCATTAGTTAAGTCTTGTCTAATATGGTGGCTCCACCATAATGGATAACATGGTGCATCAGGGCACAAAGATTCAGCTCAGGGATTGCGTTCGGTCAAAATATCCCACTGCCCCATAGTAAAACCCTGAGCATAAGGTACTTTATGGCTCAAAACAGCATAATTCAAGACAAATGAATCCAAGGAGATGACCTCTATTTTGATAAGATCTTTAAAAGTAACAACTAACATTTTGTCCATTTCATTGTGTTCTTTGACTTACAGAGTGGTTAAAGTTGAGTTTTGGTGAATGGCAGTAGGAAGTAATGTATTTTCAGAACCCAAATTGAAGCTATCAATCTGCTCTTTATAGATGGAAAGCAGTGTTTGTTGCGTTTCACTACACCGAAATTCTGTGAGCAGTTCATTAACCTTCAGGGAACTGCCGTTTATTACCTCCAAAGAAAAAGAAAATCAAAACTTAACACATCTCGGGGGCAGCCAAGGTAGTGAAGACAGGTCAATAATATTTTCTTGATTCTGAACATAACACTTCAGGTTTCTGAAAGAAACAGTATGGCTGACTGAGTGAAATGCAGCAAGGAATATTCTTTCTATGTTATTGCGACTCTCCCCTGGCTTTGCTTGTACAAGATGACCCACTTTCTAGTGAGCAACTGGCAAGTCTGTTTAATTTAGAAAGAGTCATGACCAAGAATTTTCGGAGCAAATTTCGAAATCCATGTTGGGTCATGAAAACTTGCCCTAAACTTGGAAGATGTTTATCAGCCGTTTTATTATATTTCATTCAAATCTGTGAGTGGCTATTAGACACCAGTCTATACTTAGCACAACAATAATTCCAGTAATAATAATAGCGGCCATTTTTTGACTGTTTATTCCACAAGGACTGTTCTTAACATACTTGATTTCATGAAACTCTCGCAATAACCCTATGAGACAGATTTTTTCGTATTCCTCATTTTATATACAGAAAAAGTGGGAGGAGAATTGGGTTATCACAAGGCGTCAAGGTATATATGCAAGCTGAACTCAAAAGAATTTGCATCATACTATTATCTTCATAATGAAAACAATTTGGTTTTGAAAAAACAAGAGTTTATTCTGTCACATTATACTAATGTTGCTAATTTTATCAGTTTGACACTTTGCTTATTTTTAAATTCTAAGTTGCATGCTTAAGAACCATAAACATAAGGAATTTATACCCCATTTATATTTACATAGGTTTACATAATAACAACTAATTTAAGTCAACAATATATAGTGTGCTTTCTTCTACGGGATCTGCATTTTCTCAAGTTTGTGAAGCAGAGGAGTACGTTTGGTACTATAAGAAGAGAAAAGCAAGAACTAACGACGTTTACCCTGGAGGAAAGAAACTTGAAAGTAAAGAAATCCATCAGAAGAGTCTTCAGTTATCTAAAAGGCTGTTGCCCAAAAGAGTCAATGTACTTTCTTGATGGCCCCAAGTGCTAGAGCTATAATTAATGAGTGGAAGCTACACACACGTACACATACACAGACACACACACAGAATCAAAGTTGTGGCAAGATAGAATGGGCCACCTTGTGTGGAAATTTATTTGCTTTCATTGGAGGCATTTCAACACAGAATTCCATGACTAGTTTGGGTCTCACATGTAGACTGGAAGGGCAAACTAGAAGATCTTTAAGGTCCGTTCGTGTGCTGAGATTCTCTCTCTTAAGAAGAGCATTGAAGCTAGGAAGACAGAAGATAGGCAGTGTTTCGAACACATGAGAGGCACCAACCAGCAGAAAAAAAGCAAGTAGTTGTTAGCCTCAAGAAAGCTCCTTAACAACTGAAATGAGACGAGGGGAGGAAAAGGATTACGCTGACAACATGTCCGTGAACAAGTAGAACAGCCTCTCTCCTTGACTTGAGGAAGATGGTCTCTCCAGTTTGCTACACATTTTGATTAAGAATCTAGCTCCCCAGACTTCCCCTTCATGACTCACTATTCTCCTAAGAAAAACAGATAATTGGCTCATTCCTCAGCCCAGAGAAGCTCTAATAGGAAAAAAAGTCTATTGACAGACAGTAGGTGGACTGAAAGGAAACACAGCACTCCACTATTTTAAGAGAACTGAGCAGAAATGAGAATCTCAGAGAAGTGGATGAGCCCAGGCCACTAAAGCTGACAGAGAACAAGACTAGTGTGGTGACGGTGGAAATATTCACTCACTTCATAGTCCAACATCCATGACTGAAAAAAATGGCCAACTGAAGTTACAGTAAAGAAACAAATAGGGACCAATTGAATCTCTTCCTCCTTCTCTGCAGTAAAAAATTTTGTTTTGAAAAATTCTGTTTTGCAGTTTGAAAATTTTGTAAAATGTAGATAAATAAGGAAACATACTCAAAACTATTTCCCATTTCCATAGAGAATTTAGGCAATATTTTTGTAAAGCCATATTGGGTCAACATATCCATCTTGACTTCTAGTATAAAATAAATAAAATAACCCAGATCTTATTTTTCCCTGGTTCATATATTGCCAAAGAAAAATGAGTAAAATATCCCCAAGTTATGCCTGAATAATTGTACATTTCCCTCACCTAATGGCTCCATATATGTCCTCATCACATATCCTCTTTCTCATCCAATTTAATACTACAGTCCACTCTCCCTCTCACAGGTCTCATTCTCTAACTTTGTCTACTTTCCATAATTACCTTTGAAAAAAACTGATAATGCACTTCTTCATTTGCTTATTATTCTTTGTTCTCCTCCTGCTGGAATGAGGGCTCCATGAGGGCAGGGATCTCTGCTGCTTTTTCATTAATATACCCCATGTCCAAAACACAGCCTGACACACAGCAGGCCATATTTGTTGACTGAATAAACACCAATTGTCTACTTCTCCTCTTTTTTCCCCTCCCTGAATGTAAGATTTATTGAGATACCACCTCATAGACAATACCCAACCTAGAGAAAACCTCTACTTCCCTCCACCCTCCTCCAACTCACCCTAATCCTACAATTGGTTCTCTTTTATGCCCTCTTACTGGGACACCCCATTTTTCCCCATGGCGTATGTTCTCACTCAGTGCAGTAAGTAATAAGTCCAACTTGTTTAACTAGTGGCGTAGTTTTGGTGGCCTTTGGCTGAAGAGTATTGACAGAATAAATGAATTACTTAATGGATGCACGCACTTCATAAATTATCTGCCTCAGGATTCCTTAATATCTTGAACTTTACAAATTTCTAAGGCCATTAGAAGGAAAAGAGTTTCCCCCTCTGGTTCTCCAGCGAAGGAGACATTCTTTCTTCTCCAGGCAAACCTCAGGAGACTTATTTCAATGGGATTTAGTCATCCAAAGTAAACCCATAAATCAGGGGTGAGGGATGTGAAAGCCTTATGGACCATTTTTATATAAAATCAGCTATATTATACAGATTCATATTTATTCACAACCACACAATGTCATCGCTTATAAAAACAACAAATTCAAATGACATCTCTGATCTGTAGCCAGTTACTTTTTCAAGAAATTGATACATCACAGGTTCAGTAGTTCTTTGAAGTACAAAGTAATAAGTTTTATTATAAAATCTACATTATATTAACCCAGAGAATTTATATTAAAAGGAGGACAGGGAAAGAGTAGGGATTTGGAAGTTATTCTTGGAGAACATGGTGAGAAACCATGCCTGGACACTAGTCGTAGATGATGAAGACAGATTGCATGCAGTCTTCTGCAATAGAGAAGAGAGCCCAGAATAACCCATCTTCACCTGCCATCCGTGCAGAGATGACCGGGCATCTTCAAGGGAGAATGCAGGAGTAGGGAGGGGGAATGACTGGGAGCAGGAGCAGAGTCAGGGAAGAGGGTTGGTCAGTGTGATTGTTATCTGGCTTTGTTAACTGGCGTTTTTCCCAGTTAAACTCCTGCCCTCCCACTGAGACTGGGAGACAAGGGTCCTATCTTCAGGTGTTAATTGGAGCAAACAGTAAATTCTTTTGGCAGCCTTGAGCTTTCCCAGACAGGAACTTAGTGAGGGCTAGGGTCATCCTAGGAACCTTGAGCTGTTAGAAACTACACTAGTGTTTGTTCAAATCTCCTAGTGCAGGGGTTTGGATGAAATCCTTTGTGCTAGGAGTCTGCAGTCCTTATTGGCCAAGGTTGAGAAAGGTTTCAGAGGAGCCTGAGTTTGGTCAAGAAAAGGGTCTTTGTCAATGGTAAGATTGACCGAGCAGCCCTGGAGCTCAGTGTTCCCACACAACTATCATATATGGTTTCTGCCAACATAGCAACTAGGTTGCTGGTGCAGACAGTAGTAGACATTGAAGTCGTCCCCACAACATCCACACTACCCTCCCTCTATGTGTAGCATCCATAAAATTTGAGTGTGTCTGATCCCATTCTTAGCTTATGGGAATGGGAGGTAATGGGGAGGTTGATGGGTCTGAGTCAATCAGGTTAGTCTCTTCCCTTTTGGCCCAGGTATCCCAGGTCATAGTCAGTTGGTGCATACCATTCCCCTCACCACATGGATTCGCAGGTGTGGACCAATCTGTGAGAAGCTCACTACTTATGCTAGATGGTAGTGAGAAGTCATCCACATTCTTTTCGGGAGTCATGTGGCCCAGCTATGATTGTTAGCCATGTCTGTACAGTGAGAGAAATCAGTCCGAGGGTGAACTGATATGCAGAGTGAAGAGAAACCACTGGGACTAGAACCACAGCCCTGATCAGACAGTTAAGCTCGCCCTGCCTCTCGCCAATAAATCTCCCTTTCTGCTTAAGAGAGTCTGGGTTTGCTTTCCTATTACTTGCAACCAAAAGCATCCACATTGAATCATAAATTTTAATATGATCTTTTGAAAAAAAAAAACTGGTACAAACACAATCAGAAGACAAATTCTTCATTTATTTTCAAAGGAACTGCAACTAGAAATGACAAATCCGAATTGTTTTGCAAGTTAATAGTTTGGCGTCCTGTTCATAAGAAGAGGGAAATTTCCAAACCTATTACTCCATGTGGGAATATGGTGGGTAAGTGGAGGCCTGGGAGGGATCACAGACATCACCCTTTCTACTCAGTCCATTTGCTCACTGGGCACCTTTTATTATTCCTAGCGGCAATTGGTTGCTCCTAAGTACATATTAAAATAAAATTAGTTAGTGAATAATGACCCCTTTTGAATTCATGTACCATAATAATGTCAATTTATTTGAATAGTTGGCTTAAAAAGCCATTGTATTGAACTAGGGCTGAGCACTTTGATGTGCAAGCACCTTTTATACCTGTGTGCTCCTTACACTCTCATCTATTATCTCCTAATTAAACAACAAAGGGTCCCTGGAAATGTCCCGGTTAGACATCATTACTAAGCATTTTGCCACTGTTTGCTAGATTTATGTGACTAATTATACAACCTGCAGCAATGAGTCAAGACCTTGGTGAAAGAATTGGAATGAAGTGTACAAATCCCTTTGTAAATTGCTTTATATCAAAGGAAGTTCATCCCTTATGGATAGATTAGATTGTTTTACACGTCAGCCTCTCCTTTTCTAATGGTCATTGCACACTCTCAGAAGAGAATGGACGATTTATAATTCTCAGGAATTAACTCTTTGAGAGAGCGTTGGATCCATTTTCAGCTTTAGACCAGCGAGTATGTGAGCTGGGTCAGGACACTAGATATTACATTACATCTTCTCCTCCTATAGATTAGAACAGCGATCACAAAAAACACCTGCACAATATACCTCACATGGTTGATGACCATTTATGTCTAAAAGGATTGGAAGGGAGGCGTAGTGGTTTAAAAGGTGGGCTTTGAGGATAAATCACCAGGCTTCAGATCCTGGCCCTTCCCCTTCCTAGCGTAATCTGAGGGAAATTATCTGATACTTTTAAGCCTCCTTTACCCATTCTGCAAAATGGGTATAATAAAAGTGCACATCCCATAATGTTGTTGTGAGGACTCAGTGCTAATAAAGTGCCCGGCCACAATGCTCACTCATGGTCAATAAAAGTTAGCTTATGGTTTTACAAAGAGAAAATGATAATCTGCCGTAAAACTAAATGAGCATCAATATAAATATGTTTACATTCATATTTGTTCTTACCACAGTCTTAGCAACCTCTCAGAAGAGGGACTCAGGGCATTTCTGAGATTTTGAAGTCTGACTTAAGGTAGGTCTTCCAATGTGGAGCTTGATTAGGAGTAAGTAAAGACTGAGACATAATACGTAGTTCAGGACTGGTGATGACAGCAATGCAAGGATTTCCAGGCAAGGGGTTCAAATAATCTTGGGGTATAAACTATTGTTTATATTTATATTGTTTATTTTTTGACATTTTCTAAGGATGGTCAATGGGTCTTTCAGCAAATTCCTGAAATGAGCAATAAGGTTACTTGCAACTTCTATTTTCCTGAGCAGAGTCCCCTGGAATACCAAAATTATGTTGATGAACAGATTTGAATAATAAAGTCACATTAATGTGGACAATAAGTTATGTGGGTTTCTGTTTTCAATGCAAAATAAAATAGTGGTTAACCAAAAACTCATTTCCTTAAAAAAATTTTGATGATTAATTTTTGCAGCAAATTTCAATTTCAAATTTTATTTTGTAAAAAGTGCTGCTAAATATCTCTGTATTCATTTGGTCCTTGCTATCTATGTATGGAGGAAAAGAAGCCATGAAGGAAAAAAGTTGGGCTTAGACTACAATTTCTCTTCAGAGAATCAGTATTTTCAGATTTCTTCTTTTATTGCAGTAACATTGGATTATAACATTATATCACTTTCAGATGTACATCGTAATACATTTCGAATTCTGTGTAGATTACGTCATGTTCCCCACCCAAAAACTAATTATCGTCCATCCCCTCACGTGTGAGCCTAATCATCCCTTTTGCCCTCCCCTCCTTCCCCCATGGTAACCACCAATCCAATCTCCAAAGCTATGTGTTTGTTTGTCACTGTTTTTATCTTCTACTTATATGTGAGATCATACAATACCGGTATTTGCAGATTTAAGAAGCAAGTTATCATAATGAGGATTACACCAAGAGCCCAGTTTCTTTGTTTAGGATGTTCTTGAGGTTTAATTTGGGGTCACACTACTGAAATCTTTTTTTTTTTGGATGTGAAGGAGAAAAGCATTAAAGAGAACAAGGCAACAATTCTTTGTCCTTCTCAATCACTTGATTCCACCCTATTGTCTCAGCATGTAAGTACCCACGTGGCTTCACCTCCCTCTTTATTCAATTTATATTCTGTAGCTCAACAGCACAACTACTCCCATTGACAACACTTCAAACCTCTTGCCCCTTTCTTCCTAGGTCCCACTTACCCTGAAAATGCCGTCCACTGATGAACCCAGCTATTGCAAATTGGGAGCCATGAGCACTTATACTTAACCATGCAAAATTCTTGGTTATTTTTTATAGATAACAGAGGTATGGAAAGTTTGACATGGGTGAGGCGTGGCTACTTCCTCACAGATCCACTTGGTTATAACAAAATCAAATCACAGATCAAATCCCACTGCACAGGTGGACATTTTGTATGCAATCATTTATTAGCAAGCAGGTGGGAAAGGTTTTCTAAGTCCAGCTCTCCGACCTTTCAGAGATCTGACCACATCTTGCATGTCACTAACTTGAGGCAGACACAACACTGTAGAAAAAGGATTCTGTTACCCTTACATTTGTCATCAGACAATCAAAAAACCTTTGACCAACGTCTAGACACAGGTCCATTTAGGGATATGCTTCGCTCCTGCAAGTCTAAGTAATGTCTTGAAAATATTTTAAGCCACCCACACCACTTGAATACCACTGATTTCACCACTGAAAGCCCATTTCTAGTAATTATGTTAATTCACGTGCCTCTAATTTCACAAATAAAAATTCATTTTTAACATTCATCACACTAATAAGAAAAAATCCTGGCATTGTTCATGGATAAAAAGAGCTAAATTTTTCGTAGTAAATACCTACGAAGTACAGTCTGTCTGACACCCCTGAAGGGTGAATTTCTAAGATGACAACTGGCTGCACCCCAGAGCAGGTCTTCTCAATCTTTTTAATCTGGAGGAAATGTTTAAATGATTTTCAGAATATGAAATGCTAAAGCTGTGTGATATATTTGGCATACGCTATATGCAAGTGGAAAGTTTTTTCCCTTGTTTAAAACTAAAAATGACTTTTTAAACAATCTTTGCTGGAAAAAAGGAAAAACAGAGATTTAAGTTTAGTTTACCTTTCTCAAAATTAAGCTCTTCCTGGGGGCTGGCCCCATGGCCAAGTGGTTAAAGTTCTGGGCACTCCACTTTGACAGCCAAGGGTTCATGTGTTCGGATCCCATGTGCAGACCTACTCCACTCATCATCCATGCTGTGGAGGCATCCCACATACAAAGCAGAGGAAGATTGGCATAGATGTTAGCTCATGGCTAATCTTCCTCAAGGAAAAAGAAAAAGAGGAGGATTGGCAACAGATGTTAGTTCAGGGCAAATCTTCACACACAAAAAATTAAGCTCTTCCTTTCCTTTTAAACACTCATAAAGCAAATACAATAAATTTCCATTAAATAACTGACCTAAGCCAAAATAGAGTTTAATTTTTCTAAATTTGGCGCAATAGGGTTAATTAAAAGGAAGATTAAAAATTTAACTAATGTCATTTATAGCATGAAAATTTATTAACAAGCAATAAATAGCAAAGCTTCTTAAATCACAAGCCAAAGCAAAATGAATAAAAATATAGCTTAAGAAATGATTTTACATAACACTGAAAAAAAGAATTTCTTACTCAGTGATAAAATCAGGCTCAAATGCGGGCCTAGCAATTACAAAATAATATGCGTTGATTTCTTCATCTTTTCGATAAACCTACATGTGCATTTTAAAAATGTTATTTTTGAAACCGAGAATGAAATTTACCTCTTTAACGTGAAACCTGCGCTTATTTGGTGCCACATAAAAATTCACTGCTGAGTCGAAGCTGAGATGAGCACACACAGATTTCGTTTTCAGCTGAAATGCGATGGGTTTTGCCCTCGCTTTTGGTGCTTGCGAAACAACGCAAAGCTTGCTCATCCACGTGAGGAGTTGCAAACTGCAACAGCATGTCCCTTGCTTCCCTGTGACTGGTGGGATATTCTTCTTACACAGAAACCCAGCAGCCGTCTCAGGAGAGAAGGGTATGTCCTGTCCAGCGGACACCACCAGGCTGCAGCTCACAGACTCCTTCTCCCAAAACTGTGTTCTCAAGCCCAGCACAAGATTCAGAGGAAGGTTCCCCCTCCTGGTCATGCACTTGTGTTTAAAGAGAGGGAAAATGTGGTTCGATTGTAGCCATCAGTTCTTCAAGGTTCTTCTCAACAAGAATTGATGCCTCCTGATACCCTTAGACCCAACTAGCAATGGAAACATCTCAAGATTTTCTTTTGCAATGTGATTTTTTTCCCCAAAATTCAGTTTCTAAATCCAAAAATCTTGATATTTGGAATGCAAGCATCTTCTCCAGGGCTTTGCAAAGACTTGTTCAACTGATTGTGTGATGAAAAACACCTGCCAACCTGGCTAGTGTCAGTGGCCATTCTCCATGTTCAAAGCTCTCTGCAGAATCAGGTCCTCTATATTCTTGAAAGCAGCCCTCAAACACCCTAGTGAAACTTCTGTTTGTGGGAGAAGATTGTGCCTCTTTATTGGAGTTTTCACACAATTTTTAACAAACAATTCTCAGTTGAGCTGATCTTTGCCTAATAAAGCTAACCATATTTGTAGCATCATCCAAAACTTTTCCATTTCCTCTGCAAGAGTTTTGGACCCAACCACCTCTTTATGAACATTCAATGTGTTGAGACGTTCAATGTGTTGAGACAATGTCAGAATTTTCTAGTTTTAAAAAAGAAGGAAGTCTCTTTGGGGCTTTTTTTGGTTCTTACAGAGCCGACCGTGGGTGAGGCATTATCAGTACAGTTGCCAACACAATTCCTCCAAAGCTGATGCTCCGCTTCCAGATATGAAGACAAAACAGAAAATATGTCCTGGCTTGGCTTGTTGTGAGCAGCTTTTTGTAGCTGACAATATTTCTTGAATTTCCTCATTATTTACAAATCTTACAAATGACACAATTGGTGTCAAGCTAGATAAAGAAGCTGTTTTTATCAGCTTATTATACACAATCTTTTCAGCATCCAATGGCTTGTCACCAATATGTCAACTTATGACGCTGCTTGAGAGTGGAAACTTTCCCATTTTTACACTGTGAACTGTCCTAGTGATTAACTTGGTATAATTTTACATGCTAGGAATTAGGTTCTCATCAAGTGGGTAATTTTTCCTTTTTTGGGCAATAAGTCTCCTACTAAAAAAAATCGCTTCCTGAGCCATCTCTCTGAAGGAGATTCTTTTTAACAAATGTTTTACACTGTTTTGAGATCCCAATGGCTGTTTAAAATAGTCAGCATCTTCATTGTTGGATTTCACAGAAAGTATCTTCTCCATTTTGCTGGAGTCATTGCAACTTTCATAAGTTGTTTGCCACGGAGAACATGAAATGGAATAAGACACCTTAGATGGCCCATAAATTCCATTGATAAGAGCTTTCATCGTGAACACGAACATACAGACTTCTTGCGTGCCCTTTGACACAATGGAATGACTCAGAAGCTTGTAATGCTTCATCACTTCATCACTTTATCAGAAACGTCTGTAGGCCTAGATCTAGAAATCTCTTGTGTCTCACAGCTCATTTGCAAAAACTACCACATGGATCCTCAGACATGTTTGAAAACTAAATGCCAATAAATTATAACACAGGGTGCATAAGGAATAACTGAACAGAAATTGCAAAAAATTATGAAAATGTCATAATAAAATTCTCTTCTAACCTGCGTAATCCTTGCCCTGAAATGTTTAGGACAGCAAAAGGGCAGGAATTGAGGAGAGCCACAATTCCTTCTTTAGAGTGAAAATTTCCTTCAATTTTCTAGTCCTACTCGGAGAGCAAACTCATTTGCTCCTATGTCAGACAAGAATATGGGAGATACCATGAGGAGGGTAATTCTGGGAGGGAGAGGCTGACATCTTCAGTCTAGGGTTCTCCCTTAAATGCAATATGGCACTCACCAATTATTAACAGCCTTCCTCCTTTTGCATAGAAAACTGAGGATGGATGCAAATGAATGAGCACAGTCTCACTGTTCACTGCCATACAGCATACAACTCTGATCTTTATGCTGTCCCCTTTCTCTTACATCATCAAGCTCTCTTTCAACCAGGTCATTTCCATCAACATGAAAACATACTGGAATATCTCTCATCTTAAAAACACAATGATAGAGACAGAGATTGAATTGGTGGCTACCAGAGGGGAAGTAGGCAGGGGGGAGGGCGAAAGGGGTAATTAGGCACACATGTGTGGTGATGGATTATAATTAGTCTTTGATGTAATCTACACAGAAGTCAAAACATAATGATGTACACTTGAAATTTATATGTTATAAACCAATGTTACTACAATAAAAAAAAACGGTCAGAGGATATGAGCAGACATTTTTCTGAAGAAGATACACAGATAGCCAACAGACACATGAAAAGATGTGCATTAGGGAAATGCAAATCAAAACTACAATGAGATAGCACCTCACGTCCAATTGAATGGCTATAATTAACAAGACAAAAAATAAGCAATGTTGGAGAGGATGTGGAGAAACGGGAATCCTCATACACTGTTCGTGGGAATTCAAACTGGTGCAGCCACTATGGAAAACAGGATGGACATTTCTCAAAAAAATTCAAAATATAAATACCATATGACCCAGCTATCCCACTGCTGGGTGTTTATCAAAAAGACATGAAATCAATAATTCAAAGAGATTTATGCATCCCTATGTTCATTGCGACATTATTCACAATATCTAAGACATGGAAGCAAGCAAAATGCCCATCAATGGATAAATGGATAAAGAAGATTTGGTATATATATATATATATATATATATATATATATACAATGGAATACTACTTAGCCATAAAAAGACAAAATTGTCCCATTTGCAACAACATGGATGGACTTCGAGGGTATTATGTTAAGCCAAATAAGCCAAACAGAGAAAGACAAACACTGTATGATTTCGCCTATATTTGGAAGATAAACACACAGATAAAGAGAAGAGATTAGTGGTTACTAAAGGCGAAAGGAGTGGTGGGGGGTGAAAGGGGTAAAGGAGTACATATGTATGGTGACAGATAAAAATTAGACTATTGGTGGTGAGCACAATGCAGTCTACACAGAAACTGATTTACATTAATGTACACCTGAAATTACACAATGTTATAACCCAATATGACCTCAATAAAACAACTAAAAAAGAAAGAAGAAACTTTTCACCTTCTAGTCCTTTCCAGATCGTACCCATCTCTTTGACCCCTTTCACAGCAAAACCACCAAAATAGCTGTCTCCTCAAACTGTTTCCACTTCCTCACTCTTCAGCTCGCCCCGAACGGGTTTCTATCCCCGTCACTTCCCTGAGCCTGCTCTTGTCCAGGAGATCACTGTCTTCCAGGTTACCAAATACGTTGACTATTTTCTATCCTAATTTTACACCACCTTTTAGAACCATTTTGTGCAATGCACTATCCCATCTTTTAATTATTTTTTGCTACAAGAATCTTTATTTTTGTAACAGCTCTATTGGGACACGATTTACATATGATGCAAATAGTTCCCTTAAGCATACAGTTCAATGGTTTTTAGGATCTTCACAGTTGTGCAACCCTCACCACAATAAGTTTTAGGACATTTTCATCACCCCAGAAAGAAACTCCGTACTCCAGCCATCACTCTCTAATCTCCCCAGCTCCCCTCTCAGTCCGAACAGCTGATAATCTACCCTCTGTCTCTATAGATTACCTATTCCGGACATATCATTTAAATGGAATTACACGCTATGTGTTCTTTTGTGACTGATTTCTTTCATGTAGGATGTTGTCAAAGTTTCCTTTTATTGCCAAGTAATATTCCGTTGTGTGGATATCCCACATTTTATTTATTTTTCATTTCTTTTGGGTATAAACCTAAAAGGGGGATTACTGAATCAAATGGTAACTCTATGCTTAATCTTTTGAGGAACTGCCAGACTATTTTCCAAAGTGGCTGCACCATTTTACATTCCTACCAGCAATCAATAAAGGTTCCAATTTCTTCACATCCTCGCCAATGCTTGTCATGGTCCATCTGTTTGACTACAGCCATCCTACTGAACGTGAAGTGGTATGTCATTGTGGTTTTGGCTGGTATTTCCCTGATGACCAATAGGCATTTTTTGTGTGCTTATGGGTCATTTTTATATCTACTTTGGAGAGATGTCTATTTGAATCCCTTTCCCCACTTTTTAAATGAGTTACTTGTCTTTTTATTATTGAGTTGCATTATTTATATATTCGAGACACAAGTCCCTTGTTAGATACATGATTTGCAAATATTTTCTCCCATTACGTGAGTTGTTTTCTTACTTCATGGTGTCCTTTGGAACACAGAAGTTTTAAATTTTGATGAAGTTCAATGTATTACTTTTTCTTTTGTTGCCTGTGCTGTTGGTGTCATACTTCAGAAATCGTTGCCTGATCCAAAGTCACAAAGATTTAGCCCTTTGTTTTCTTCTAAGATCTTTACAGTTTTAACTGTTGTGTTTACATGCATTTTGAGTTACTGTATATGGTATGAGGTAGGGGTCCAACTACATTCTTTTGCATGTAGATTTCCCATTGTCCCAGCACCATTTGTTAGAAGTTCTTTCCTCATCAAATTGTTCCAGCAACCCAGTTAAAAATCAACTGACCATAAATGTGAGGGTTTATTTCCGGGTTCCCAATTCTATTCTATTGATCTATATGTCTATTCTTACGCCAGTATCACATGTCTTCTTCTTGTAACACTTTATTCTCTTGGCTTCCAGACCACAAAACTTTCCTTATTTTTCTCCAAAATTTCTATCTCCTATGTAGGTTCATCTGCTTCCACCAGCCAGACATCTGGGATCTAAATTTGTTGATCCAACAAATTGGTTTACTTCCACTTAGACATCTCACAGTAACTTTACTCTTTACGTGACCAAAACTGACCTTTTGCTTCTCCCACATACCAAAGGTTTCCTATCCAAGTCATTTCATCATCGTAAACGATATTTCATCCACCCAACTTAAGCTGGAAATCTGAAAATCATTCTTGTCTCCTTCTTCTAACTTCATCTACATCAATTTGGGAATAATCAAAAGATAGAAATCATACTGGTTGTTTTAATAGAAGTAATTTACTAGAAAGAATTTTAACCAGATATCAGAGCAGGAGAAAAGGCAAAAAAAAAAAAAAAAAAAAATGCTGAGATATCACAAAGATAGTAAGTGCAGGAAAAGCTACTGCCCTATGGCTGGGGAGACACAGGGCTGGGGTGGAATTATTAAAAGCTTGGGATTATGAGAAGCTTGGAAGAGATACTCCATGGAGAAGAGATTTAGACCTCTAAGGAGGAGTCACCAGCCAGCTGCTGCTGGTATGTGGGGGTTGGGGTGGGGGTGGGGATGAAATGAAGCTGCATCTTGGGGTGTCAGGAAAACTATAAATTGAGACTCCCTGTTCTAGCCCAGGTGTAGGATCTTTCCCAGAGAAATGCTGACAAGAACAGGGAGGCGCAGTTCCCTTCCTATCTTCCCAGCATCCCTTTCACGTCTCCTTTTGGCAGAGCCTAACAAGTTGGGTGCTGACAAAGCAGAAGTGAGGTTTTAAAGAGTCTGCATCTCAACATCAAAAAAATGAGTGTGGAGGGTGGCTTTGAAGCTGAGGAACAACAGTTTAATAGCCAGCACGGCCCACTCTTGATCCCTCAGCACTCACATCTCCTCTTGTTTTCTACCCGTGTACTCTGGACCCTACCTGCATCTCTAACCCCAACCCCCAACTCAAAATGCTTCAGCCATTCTCACTTGCTTTCAGATCCTCAGATCCACAAAATAAATCCTTGCCTTAAGATTATCACACCTCACCTGGACCACTCCCTATCCCCATCTCAGGTTTTGGTTTGTTTGTTTGTTTGTTTGTTTTGCCTGGCTAGTTCCTTCTCATCTTTGAGTCTTAGCTAAATTGTCTCCACAGAGTGGACTTCCTCAACCATGCAGTCAAAGTCGCAACTCACCCTTGTTCACAGCACCTTGTTCTTTTCCTTCACTGCACATGTTAGAGATTGTCATTATATGCTTATTTATGTGACTATCTGTTTTATGTCTGTCTCCAACAATAGAATGTAAGCTTCATACTTTGCTCATCACTTCATATATGCAACATAGCATGGCTCCTGACATTTAATGATGCTGAATAAATATGAGTAGAATGGATGCTGTATTGAACCAACTTGCCATATTGGCAGGGGGGTCATATTCATCCACAAAAGAATCCATTTGGGGTTGGGTAAGTTTTGGGTCAGTTGGTGGGGGTGGGGAGTGAGCATCCTGCTGGAAAGGATAGTTTTCTTGCCCTTGTGGTAAGCATAGTACACCAAAACCAGAGTTGCATTAAAAAAGAAATTAGGAAACAGAGTCATAGCCATCTGGGCACAAAAGCCAGAAAATGGCTATTTGGAAGAACTGGAAAGTAGGTAAGATAGGTTCAGATTACAGACACTTTGACAGCCAAGCAGAGCATGCATAGCTATTTGATTTCCTCTGAGAACCAGGCAAAAGGGTTAGCTTCTGTCCAGTCTAAACCTCTAGACCTGCTTAGCTATTAGGAAAACATTCCAATAAAAGCTACCAGTCATTGGAACAGATGAACAAGCATCGCCATGTATAAATATATATCATTTCCAACCCTGCGTTTCACTCGAAAACCTTATTTTATTAATATGAATCTAGAAGGCACTCTGTTCCAGCACCATTCTCGATTTCTGAAATTTGCGCACCCACCCCCCTCTACTGCTGGCGGCATCAGTATTGCTAACCTGGATTCCCCAAGATAAAGTTCACAAACCACTAGATCCTCTAATGATCTTGCACATAAGCAAATGTGGGCAGAGGCAGCCTCCACTTTGGGGACATTAAAGTATATGTCATTTAATGTGAACCGCCTCCCTCCTTTCTCTACTCCAGCCCATCCCTGGCCTCACACTAGCTGGAAACGCAGTGTGAATTATCAGTGTGGGATAATGGATTCTAGTTTTCTTCTTAAAGGTTTGTACTGCAAAAACACAACTTTACATAGAAAGTGTTTTCTGGTTCTGAGTGTTTCACCTACTTTGTATCACTGGATTGTCACAATAACTGTGCAGGGTGCAGGGTGAATCTGATAAGCCTGGGTGGCAATGGTGTAAAGGGCAGATACTAGAAGGCAGGCAAATCAGGGTCAGATCTTGTCTAGACCACTTTCTTGTCCAAAAAATAGAGTTTGGGGAGATTAAATGTGAATGTGTGTAAACCTCCAAGCACAATGGCCAGCATGTAATAGGGACTCCATATCCGGGAACTTTTGCTGTGTGCATGCTTTCTCGGGGAAACTGAGGACAAGCACAGTCCTGATGAGAACCCATCTACTCTCAGCATCGCTGTGAGACCTGGTTCCAGCAGTTCCCAGAATGCATCACGCTTTCCCATGGTTCTTTGGCTTTCCACCTGCTGCTCTGTCCAAAATTGCTGGTGCCCATTTTCCATCTGGCTATCCCCTGTTTATCCTTGAAGACTTGTCTCATGTGGCCTTTTTCTGAAACTTTCCCCACACGATCCCCTCCACCCCCCCCAACCCCCCGCCCCCGCATTCTGTGTGGTGCTCTTCTTCGGGCCCCCGTCTTCCTCTCTTCTTATCTCTATGGCTGCACAATTCTGTGCTATAGCTCTCTGGTCCTACTGGGTCGCCTCTGTTGTCTATATTTACCAGCAGGGCAGGAGCTGTATCTTTAGTCGCTGCTTCTGTAGTTCCTGAGTAGATGCTCAATAAATATTTGCTCCTTAAATCAAAGAATACACAAATGAATAAGAGAAGGTAGGAAGGAACTAATTAATTTGCTTTTCGTGTGTGTGCCCCCTGGTAACAGAACTGACATGCAAACCAGCTTTTCTAATAACCTGGACAGAAGCCAGCACTCCCTTTCGAAGCTGAAAGCAGCAGGACCTGATTTCTCTCAATAAAAAGAGTTTCTTGAGTTTCCAGGAGTCTGGTCTGTGGGCCACAGGAATCGAAATGGTAGACTGCTGGATCTGGGTTGGGGGAAGGAACAGCACTTGACTGCAAAGATCATTTTTCTTGGCACTTGTCAAAGAAGAGGGCAGAGACATCTGCATGTCCCAATGACATCAGTTGGCCCTGCCTTGCACAATAGAGAAAAAAACTGCCAGGGCAAATTTCCAGTTCATCTACACATAGCTGGGCCAAGGCAGAGCTTCCACCCTCTCCTCTCGCTGCTGGTCCCAACCCTGAAAATGGCTCTTGGAGCACTGAATAAAACTGCCTAGAAAGAGCCAGACTCTTCATCAGATATGCAGCCGTGAACACAAGGCACTGTTATCATATCCTTCTTGTCCTTTTATGCTTCCAAAATTTCCCCCCCCACCCCCACCAGCTTCCACCCACAGGATCCACTCCCTCCAATTTGAGGCTTATCTCCCTAGGCATTTCTGTATCCTTAAACTATATATGCACATATTCTTAAAGCTATATAGCATGGCTTTACATTTTGTTAACTTTATATGTTATTCACGTTGTATGTATTCATCTTTAATTTCCTTAAACTTAGACTTACTGGGTCACACACAGCTCTGTGCCTCTTCTCATGTCGGGGTAAACTTGAGTGTGTCGGGGTAAACTTGAGGACTGGGGGGATCTGTGGTCTGTGTTATCACACGAGGCTAGGCTGATCTCACTTCCTGAGCTTGGTTCACACCTCGAGTGATGCTACAATCAGAGAGGACACTGTTGCCAGAAGATCAGGAAGCTGACGTCAGAAACATCGATTCCTGTCCCAGTTCTTAATAAGAGCCCACATGGCCTCCGGCAAGTCATTTCACCCTCCCAAGCCTCAGTTTCCCCACACAGAGTCACTTAATCTCCATAAACTGCTCAGGTCTGGGGGAAACGTGGGACATGCTCACTGGGTGGAATGTGGTGAAGTTGTTGGACTTTGTACAGAAGGACCAGGGCTAGCCTCCACTGAGTCTCTGCAGAGGGACTTTGCAAATGGGAGTAAGTTAAGGATACTGAAATGGGGAGATCATTTTGGATTACCAGGTGGGCCCAATGTAATCCCAAGGGTCCTTATAAGAGGGAAGCAGGAGGGTTAGAGTTAGAGAAGGAGATGTGACACTGAACACACAAATGTGTGTGTGTGAGACAGACAGAGATCTGAAGATGCTACACTGCTGCCTCTTAAGATGGAAGAAGGAGACATGAATCAAGGAATGCAGTGGCCTGTAGAAGCTGGAAAAGGCAAGGAGCTGATTCTCTCCCAGAGCATCCAGAAGAGACACAGTCCTGCCAACACCTTGATTTTAGGACTTCTGAATCTAGAACCATAACATAATACATTTGTGTTGTTTTCAGCCACTAAGTTTGTGGCAATTTGTTACGGCAGCAATAGTTCATTAATTCAGCGGGTGAGTGAGTTCAACGTGATAAATCCACTCCAGCATTTTTATCTCCTTAAGTCTTTCCATTCCTTCATCTGCCTTAAGCCAAGGCATTTCTGGCATCTCAAGGTCCTTTAGTCTGGGCCCTGACATCCCGAGTCCACGTTTCAGTCAAACGTCCAAGCGAATGTTGAGAACCATTCTCGATTGTTCAAGACAACACACTGAATCCAGAATCTCCAGTAAGTGCCCCATTTGATAAATTCAGCCTAACCTGAAATTATGTTCTTTTCTCCCTAGTCTATGACCTTTAGAATCCACTCCCACCCGTTTTTCTCTGGTTTCTGCTGATGTTAATCAGCAAAATCTTGCAATTCATTAAGTGTGTGCGCCTGCTCTTCCCAGGTAAGACTTTATGCTTTGTCCCGCGGCATGCTGGGAGCCTGATTCTGGCCGGCACTGTCAGGAAGAGAGAAATCAGGAATCTGGAGGCAGGGCGAGCACAGACAACCCCTCGTTAGGTCACCTTTACAGGTGAGATCTGTACAGGAAGTGACAGGAGAGGAGTGTCTGCCTCTGCCAGTGAGGACGCTCCATTAGGGCTTGAATCTGCCCAACCATCCTCCTGCCAACCCTCTGTTTCCCAACATTGTCCTATTTTCACAAAAAAGGATGACATGAGGCTGGAAATGCACAACCTCTGCCGTAATTCAGCAACCCACAAAAGTAGATAGTGTCTGAATTTTAGATGCATCAGTCTGTGGCTGATATAAGAAATGTTTTTTAGGGCATCCATACAAGTTCCTTGGTCTTCTGATGGCTCCTTAAAAATAGAATTTGGACCCCAAGCTTATCATATATTTTTTCCATTAAGCTTTCTGGCACAGCTAAAAACCGGTAACCCATATTCTGAAGGTAAGGCATCCTTGTTGCTTTCAACTCCAACTAGATAAGATTACCAGCCCTAAGGTCTCCGAGGTTCTTGGGAATACTGATCCCAATTCCTCTCAGGGTAAAAGTTCAGTCGCAGAGAATAGATGCCATGCTGGCAGGTTTAAGCAAGAAAAGATTCTTATCCCAGGCTAGTAAACATCCCAGAATCCTTAGGAAGGCTACAGAAGCAAACTCTGGGCTGCGCTTCTAAGAACAACCTGTAGGTTACACTGCAGTACCTGCGGCCACAAGAACTGTTGCTTCTGCCACCCTTGGACATCAGGAGGCTGTCAGGCAAGGGATCAAAGCCACCTCTACCCTGATGGTTCCAGAACAGCACTGGCTCTGCTAGGATCTCTGCAAACAGAAAGGAGGCTCATTGCCCAACTCAGATTCAATCCCAAGCAAATGTTTCTGCTCAGCAGACCTAAATCGTATCCAAAAAACCTAACTGCAAGGGAGCCCTAGGAGATGTGATTTTTAACATCCCAGCCTCTGCTCTAGCTGGTGAAGAAGGCAACCCACGGTGTTGGCGCACTTCCCTTGAGGATTCCTAAGTACCATCAAGGACCGGTCTGGAAAATGGTGCAATGCCAGCAACCTGAGCCAAAGGGCTGGATTGGTGAGTTGCGGACCCACGAGCAATCTCTTCTTGGCAAGGAGCTAGGGGTCAGAGCAGGCGCTGAGAGGAAAGGAGGACCAGCTGTCCTGCAAGCAAGTAAGGCAGATCAACCTCAGCGCTTACATTGCTTGGCTCAGAAATGTGAACTCTGAATTGTGTCTCATTGTTAGCTTTTTATGTTTTGGGTTTTTCTTTGTACTTACTTTTATCAGTTCTCCAATTATATGTCAGAAAGAAAGGGGAAAAAAGATCTCTCTACTCTATTCAAGATACATAGTGGAGCAACAGTGAGAGAGAAATGGGTCCTACCAGAGGGGAATTCCCTCTGACGAGCTTCTCAATTTACGAATTCTCAGCTTAGGTTGAATTTTGCAAAGGAGAGCCAAATAGGTGTTGTTTTTATTTTGAAATTTGCATCTATACAATTCACTAAGTGAAAGCTAGCATGCTATAGGAATGCTAATTAATTACTCCTCATTTAAATAACAACAATTGAGACATTGTTCAAGCTGTACCGGTTTGCATATGCAAATTGTGTTTTTCCCTGCTACTCGAAACTCACTGATCACAGCTGCCTGAAAAAAATGTCTGGTTTATGAAGTTTCCATCAATCGTCATGTGGTAATGCTTGGTTAGGCTGAATTCATTATTATTTGCATATTAAGAAATTTGACTTTCATTTATGTGTACTTTAAACTCCTAGAATTGTACAATTAATCTCTAAGAGAACATGTGAAGAATAATCCTTCAATTTTGAATCAAATAATAAAATATTTACACTGGGAAGCTCACGCATGCATGTGAGTCTGAGAATGAGGGGGTTTCTAACAAATGGAACATATGGAGCCTTTGACTTACTGAGAGCAATGATCCCTGAGAAGCCCCAGCAGCTCGTGGAGGCACAGATTCTCCAGTGACTAGAACTGCTCTTGTTTTCTCTACAGCTTTTTCCACTTTCCCATAAGCATTTTTAAACTATGTACTGTTTTTCTACACTGAAATCATCAAATTACCTCAAATTTGACAATAAAGCAAGAGAAAGTCTATTATTCAATCATAGCCGTAACGGGATGTGTAAGCTGTTTGAACACCGTCCACACTCCCTGTAACCAGACTCCCTCGGTACACTCACAAGCTTTTCTCAATCCACACCGAGAAAGGCTAGTTCGGTGTCGTTCATTCGGAGGCTTGTATACCTTGAAACAGAAGCTATCTCTAAACTCCGAAACCCAAATCATAGTAAGAATCCCTCCCCCCTTTTTTCCAATTACTCCGTCTAGAAGAAAACTATGCTCTAGAAGTAAACTTGGGCATTTGTAAAAATCCCACACGGATAATTCAGTAAAGGAACGATATCCAACTTTTCTCTTAGTTCTGCAGGTGCAGCCAGAAACCACGTGGTTCCTCTGGGTCATAAATATCAAGTGACTGACTTGAGACTTTTTTAGAATTATAATATTTAGCACATGTGGCTGAATATGTAACTCTATGTCCGAGTAAAGGCTTCCTTTTCCAGCGCTGTGCTACTGGTTAATTTGTAATCTATTATCACTTATTAATGTTTATTACCTAAGGCTCATTTCCAGAGAAGAATTCTTTGTGAAATAGCTCGTCAATGATAATTTAAAGTACAATGGTGCATTTTAACTATTTTTTTGGAGAACAGATGTTTTTCTGAATAATCGATTTGGTTATTCAATCCACTTCTCTTATATCTTTCATAGATGATATTTATCAACTGGATAATTTCTCTTAATAATCAAGGAATTAGTCATATACGTTTGTGGTGTGTGTTAACCAAGAAAAAAAATTTCCTGAGACTAAGGGGAGTTGATATAAATTGTAACTGACTGGGTAAACTGATTTAAATATTTTATTGATCCTCATAAACTATTCAAACACATACTTTTACATTCTCAGGTGATTACCATTCAGCGCCTTCCTGAAAATGTAGCAGGGGGCTCCTGGGGCACCAGGAGCTTCAGTTGCAAATAGCATCAATCTCCAAAGCAAGAACTCCTTCCTTGGGCTGGCCTCATTATCTTGTCCCGTAAAGAAGGCAATGTCTATCTTCCCATAATAAGCACTGACTCTTGCGAAAACCCATAGAGGAAATCCACAAGTGTTTAAGTACCAGATTAATCAACATGTTAGTAACTTTCACATAGGCACATTTCAAAACTTGCTCCCAGACCATTTTTGATCATCTATTCTGCAGAGGGCATTTTGGTTTATTTCCTATGCCAACTCCAACGAACTAATAATAGCTCCCTGGGGGACTGCATTGAGAGGATTCTGAGGTCATATATTAGATTATTAGGAAAGAACATGGGTCAGACATATTTTTGCCTCATCTCACATCTTTTGCTCTGGCCATTGCGACAGCAACCACCTGTGCACAGGTGAGGGCTGACAGCCTTCACTCCAGCCACATTGTATATCTTTTTTCTTCTGTCCCGGGGCATCTTTGCACCTGTTGTGAGGGACATCTTCACAGACCTGGCAGCACTTCTGCCAGCAGGCAAATTGCTGGGACAACCCTTGACCTGGGTCTGGGGGCCAGCGGCTAAGTACCATTTCTGTCTTAGACAGGCAACTCTGAGGAACACTCTACACCGTTCCTCAGATGGTCCTTGGGGTTGAACTTCAGTTCCCCATCAGCTCCATAACGCATCCATGGGTTGGCTTTCCCACCTTCCCTCTTTCACTCTTCTCAAGTCCCCATTCCTGTCCTCTGAAACCACTTCTGAAAGTAAATTTTTTCATAAGAATTCTTATTTCTAGTTCTGCTTCTTGGGGGAAATCCAAGCTAAGAAATAAGTGCTTTGATAAATTATTAGGGTTAGCATGAGTGAAGGATTCATAGGGAGTTATAACTCTAAGCCACATAGTTACCACACCTCTTTCTTCCATCCTTATAACTCTAACCAATAACAGAGTAACTGACTGCGCCGAGATGTTCGGTCAGCTGGAAGTTGTTGTCACTATGCAAAGTTTAAAACCAACAATGTGTTTTAACTTCAAGTTCAATCTTTGGTTCGTTGTCTTTAAAAATAAAGACAAATTGCTCGTTCTCATCATCATCAACAATACCAACAACCTTATCTCGGTATGTACATTTTCAAAATAGGATCTAAGTGTTGGTGAGGATCAAGTAGGGAAAAAAAACCAGTACCTGCCTGCAAGACTAAAATGTAAAGGATAAAGACAGATCCAAGGGCAAAAGGTAAAATAACGGTATGAAATAGCATATTCTAAAAACTAAATAAATGACACAAAGAAAGGATCATTAACTTTAGAGTGATTCCTCAGGGAAGAGGTGGAACTTGAGTTGGATATACAGAGGACTGGACAGGCAGAGGAGCAGAAAGGGGTTTCCAAGGTTGAGGACTGGCTTTGAGCCAGAGTGCCGCTTGGGAGTGTACACAGCATGGTCAAGAAATAGTCAACTAGTTTAGGAGAGAGGAAATAGAGGGAGATAAATCTGGGGGATAGGTTGAGACTAGACTGTAAAGGAAGATATAGATCAGATAAGAAATCTGGATGTTTATTCCACAAACAGCGGGCTCTTATTGACTATGTGTTGCTTCAAACTGCTATTGATAACACCTGAACCTTTTGGAGCAGGAATAATAAGAAAATATCTCAGGTCATACAGGACAACACAAAGAAGAAGACCACAGCCTGCTCTTGAACCCCACAACTGTTTCCCCCCCGCCAATCTTTGGAAGAGTAAAAAGTGAATTGGGGAACTTCAAATAATGTTTGAATGTAAGGGAGGCAAAGGCAAATTCTTATAATTTGAGCTTGAAGCTTCCAGCCAGGATATCAGTGGTTTTTCTGAACAAAGTCACTGATTTTTACAGAAATTGTTACCTCTAGATTCTAAAACTTAAAAGATGGTTCTAAGATGTTTACGAAGCATTAAAAGCTTAACCACCTAATATACCAAAGATTTTAAATGATAAAATAATTATGCAGGCAGGATGGAGTAGGAAAAAGGCTTGGGAGGATGGATTCAGCTGCCTCTTTTTAAATTTTATTTTATTATTTCTTCCTTTTTATTTTATATTTTTAATTCTATAGAAAAAATTTATTCACTCAACATGCGTCCTGTGTACCATGGGAAGGTTATCAGAACACAGGCTTGGAGTCAAAGCTGCATTCAACTTCACACTCTGCCATTTTCTGACCAAGGGATTTTGGCAAATTTATACTTTCCAGGCCTCAGTTTCCTTTCATGTAAAATTGGAGAAATGACACCCGCCTCATAGTCTATTGTAAGAATTATGTCTGTAAAGTGCCTATAGTAAGTGATCAGTTAAAGGAAGCTTAAATTTTTTCATTTCATTTTCTATACCATCAAAAAAATTGACTTACTACTTTGCGACAGAGTATTAGCCAATCTCTAGAAGTTCAGCAATTGTGATAGGCTCTGCCTGAAGAAATAACTTTGGTTAGAATGTCTCCATTGAAGTTGACTCCATAGTTCAGGGGATGGAGCATTAGTCTTGTAAATGTCTCCATTAAATCTTTAAATCTCCATAGGAATCATAAATTCTAACTTATTTGTCATTTAGGGACAGCCAAGTCAATTTCCATGGATTTGGTTTCACCGCTTGCCCTCTGACTCTAAAAGAAAATAACAAACTGAAAGTTATTTATTTGTTTCACACGATTCTGCTCAAATCACTTGGGATGTCCGCTTTCTATCTTCTCAATCATTTAAAAATTCTTTCAAGCCATCTTGAAACATACAATAACTTTTATCTTGCTTTTCTCATTCTGCGTTGAGTTTAATTCTTCGAGATTCAGATATTTAAGCTTTTAGCAAATGATCATTGTGATTCCATTACATCAGCAACTCAGCCTAACATTTTCTACAACTAATCATTGAAAAAGCATTTTAACATTTAATTAGATTTTCTTAGGCACAAATAACACAACTGATAAAAAATTCCAGAAATTAGCAATATTGCTAATGCTCATTAATAAGCCTGTTGTCTTTGACAGTATTGTGATGTTTCCATTGAATGAAAATCTTTGTCCACGTTGGAAAAATACATGAGTGACATTATCAAGGGATTTTTTTTAACTTTAAAAAACTAACAGCACAAAAGCACATCAGAGACTTTATAGCCTTAGTTTTGAAAGCTGTTTTTGTCTGAAAATGGAAGAAAATCTACCCTATTTACCCATAGTTGACATGCCTCCATCAATTAGAAAGGAAGGCAAAGGTACATGGCAAAATGCGATTTCACTCAGTAGCTTGAGGCATCCAACAAAAATATTTTGACCTTATAGTCTCCTTCCATGGATGCTGTGCAAGCAAGTATTTTCTCCATAAAAGACAAAACCAGTCACTGTTCAAAACCAACATGGCTAGGTTGACAACATCAGCAACAGCTGTGAATTTCTCGGCAAACCCATCAGCAGGAACAGGCGGTAATTTAACAAGCAAATAAGCAAAGTCAATGACTCTACTGAGAACTCCTGTATATGGGATGGGCTCTGGGGGTTGATGCAATCAAATTACTCAGGCTGTCCCACTGAGTCTGCAGTTTTCTTCTCCAAATATAAAGCCAACTATTGTGGCTGCTGCTATAACCCCCTAGGTCTAAATGTCCCCTGCTTCCTACCACCCATCTGCTTCTCCATTCATAGCGGACGTCCCCACGTTTTCTAAAGATATTATGAACTTTCACAGCTTCTTATCTTTGCTCGTGCTGTTACTTCTTCCTGGAACGACTTGTGTTTATTTCTCCCCTTGGAGAAAGCCTACTCGTTCTTCCAGATCCAGTTCACAGCATCATCTCCCCTCGGAAGGCTTTCTTGTCACCCTGCCTCCCAGAGCACATTAGAGAACATTTAGTCATTTACTTTTGTTATGGCTTTAACTGTGTCCCATCCAAAATTCATTATGCTGAAGTCCTACCACCCCATGCCTCAGAACGTGACTGTATGATTGGGAGACGGAGTCTTAAAGAGGTGAATAAGGCTAAACGAGGTCAGCAGGGTGGGCCCTAATCCAGTGTGGCTGGTGTCCTTATAAGAAGAGGAGATTAGCAGGCAAACATGCACAGAGGGAAGACCATGTGAAGACACAGGGAGAAGGCAGCCGTCTACTGGTCTACAAGCCAAGAAGAGAAACCAGCCCTGCTGACATCTTGATCCTGGACTTCCAGCCTCCAGAACTGTCAGAAAATAAACTTCTGTTGTTTAAGCCACTTCATCTGTGATATTTGTTATGGTAGCCCCAGCAGACTAAGACATTTTTAGGCTCCTCCCACTAGAATATTGAGTCCTCAAGATCAGGGACTAAGCCTCAGTCCCACAATTTGTACTCAGTAAGTACTTACTAAATGAAAAAAGCTAATGATGAAGGGAGAATGGGGAAACAAATTTAAGAAAGCAGTGAAAGAGTTAAACATGATGACAGAAATGTTGACTCTCTCTTCTAATCAAAAAGTTTAGAAACACTCTCCTTACTTTCTGTTAATTGTAAATCTGATTTTCCTTTTCCTTTTTTTTTTTTTTTGCTGAAGATGATTCACCCTGAGCTAACATCTGTGGCCAATCTTCCTCTATTTTGTATGTGGGCACCGCCACATGGCCACTGAGGAGTGCTATAGGTCCGTGCCCAGGAACCACACAGGAACACTGACGAAGCAGCATGCGCCAAACTTAACCACTAGGCCACCGGGGCTGGCCCACAAATCTGATTTTTTAAATGCAGAGATTTCAAAACAAAAAAAGAGCTGGCTGCTGAACATGTCTGCTCTTGCTCTGCCGTCCAACGTTCAGAGCAGAGACCCGTTAATACGTGAATAACTGATCTCAGCAAGTAGTACTGCCAACCCAAAAGATGGGTTGTAGTTATCATCACCTGTATTGATAAATATTTCCGTTTCACACTCTGAAAATACCAGCCCTCTCGCTGGATTAGGAAAACTATAAAATAAATGCCTAACTCCTCTATTCTAGAATCTATGCTCTCTAGTCTTTGGAGGGAATCTTCTGGCTTCATGAAAACTTGACTTATGTGCAAAATATATTTGAAAGCACTGACAACTAGTTATATTAATGGCAAAACATTAGGTGTCATGGGGTCCAGAGAGAGACCACGTCTGAAGTAAAGACTCACTTGAAATGTTGAATCACGACACAGACAGCACTACAAGAGATGTGTCAAACCAGCAAGTGATTATGTGATGACATGGACTGAATGTTGTGTCTCCCCAAATCCATATGTGGAACCCTAACCAACAAGAGGATGGTATTAGGAGGTGAGGCCTTTGGGACGTGGTCAGGCCATGAGGATGGAGCCCTCATGAATGGGACTAGTGCCTTATAAACAGACTC
This sequence comes from Equus caballus, assembly GCF_041296265.1. NCBI lineage: Eukaryota > Metazoa > Chordata > Mammalia > Perissodactyla > Equidae > Equus > Equus caballus. Next base: position 38,741,312 of record NC_091712.1, read on the forward strand.
CAGGGAGCTCCCTTGACCCTTCTGCCATGTAAGGTTGCAACTAAAAGTTTCCATCTGTGAACCAGGAACTGTCACATGTTTATTTGTGGTTTATTTGGTTGAGCAGGTTATAAAACTGCAAAGGGAACAACAAAAATAAAAGAGTTAAATGAATTAAATAAGTGAGTCATTGTAAAACACTTGTAAGGTTCAGGATACGTTCAGCAAAGATGCAGTTACAAACAATCCCAAATCTTAGCGATTTATAACAGCCACAGGTTTAGTTCTCATTTGTGCTACATGTCCAAGCCAGGTCAGCCAGGGGGACTCTGCTCATCATAGGCACTCAGGACCCCATCTAGTGTGGCAGCTGCCATCTTGAACATCGCCAGTCATTGCTCCAGCAAAGAAGTGAGACAAGTCACTTCTGCTCACAATTCATTGGCCAAACTAGTCACGTGGCCCTACCCAATTACAAGGAGCCTTAAGTGCAGTCCTCCATGTTTCTCTCTGGGAGAAAACCAGAAATATTTGGGAAAAAGCACTAACATCTACTCCAGCACTTGGAACATAACCAACATGTGGTAAGAGCTACATAAGTACTGGTTAAATAGAATGATATCTTCTTTCTATATAGGAATAGATGTTTGAGATATTAAACCAATGAATTTTGCTTTCTAAGACCTTAGTTATCCCATGGCTTCTCCATCCATTGGTTAATAGGACTCCCTGCCTCAGGAGGAGAGCAGAAACTGTCTGATCCATGTGGTAATGTCCATCTTTGAGCCTTGTAGGTCATATGGAAACCATTTTGGAAGCTAGCTTTATTGAAAAGGATTTCCTACATTCTAACAGTCAATGCTAGTAGGTCTGGTGCATGGCCCTTTACCATCATGTAGAAGAGATAACATTAGGATTTCTTGTGTGACATTAAAGACAAGGATGTAAACTGTAAAATGCACTTTACTGCAGCAATAAGGGCAAGAAAAGAGGACCAGAGAAATGTAGAATAAAGAGCAATTGATTCTGTCTTGATGGGGGTGGAAGGCACATTTGTATAAGGTTTCATAGAAAAGCTGACATTTGAGCCAGGTTTAAAAGATACTCTTTCTGCTCATGCTGCTTCCTCTGTAGAGTGGTCCTTCTCTGCCTAAACGTTAAAGGATGAAGGATAATGTGGAAGAACAGATGTGAAGGGATTGTGAGAAAGAGCATTCCAGGCAGAAGAAAAAGCATAAACCAAGCAGGGTAGTGAAAAGCCATGTCATATTTTGTAAAGTATTGGTAATTTTTAGTAAAAGTTCATTTTAGAGAAAAGTGACAAGTGGTGTAGTTGGAAGGGAAGTTAGGGCTGGATCGTGAAGGCCCTTCACTGCTGGAGGAATCACAAGAGGCTTTATCCGAGAAATGATCAGAGTTTAGTTTAGACCAATAAGTCCCTTAAGTGCAAAGTTAAGTGTGGGGCCCAAGAGCTAGGAGGCTTTTGTGACTGCCTGATCAAACGACGGAGAGGCCTCGAACTAGAGTCACCCAGCAAGAAAGGAAAAGAAGGAACGTGTTTGACAGACCACCAGAGGAGAATCCATAGAACTTGACCAAGTGAATAGAAAGAGTGAAGGACAAAAGAGAAACAATGGGAACTAAAAAGTACTCCGAGGTTTCCATCTTGGAAGCCTGGGTGGGTGGTGACCCAACTAATCAAGACAGATGCCCAGGAGGAGAATCAGACTTGGATGCGGAGGAAGGCAGATACTGCGCTCTATGTCAGTATGCTACACATCAGGTGCCTACAGGTGTTCCGATGGGCCCATCCAGTTCAGGGCTGGAAGCCTAGTAATGAGTAACGTGCTCTTCCACAGCATCTATAGGACAGGTTTATGATGAAGAAGCTACCAATCAGATACTCCTGCAGGACACTCCGATTTGCAAGAAAATGAAAAGAAGAAAGCACTTCAGAGTCTGTTCTGGCGAGAGTAGAAACACCAGTTATTTGGTGCATATCATTGATGGGGGGGCACTTCTTTCCCACTCGCCATGTTTCCTTCCATGTGTGATTAATACCACACACTGGCTTCTCTCTGCCCCTTCACTGCCTCCAGGCTAGGGAAGTGGAATGTCTACACTGACCACTAAATTTTTGAAGGATAGAGTAGGCATGCTGACCAAGTGCCTCTCTTCCTCTTAGGAGCGAGCCTGTCCACAGGTCCCTGAGTTCCATGGGCATCACCTTAGGTAGACTCTACCCTTGTTGGAGAGCGTGTGTTGGTCCACTGACACGGTGATTAGGTGCATGAATCTTCCCAGTTCTGGGGTTTAATGAGCAAGCTCCATTAACTTTCATACTAAGCTTAGGATTCTAACTTCGCTGTTTAGGAATAAAGATATGTGTTCTCCAGTTGCCACTTCTTTGTCTTACTTGGTCAGAACTCAGATGGGAAAAGGCAATCATATTTATCAGGCCCCCTTCAGACTCCAGCAGCAGAATCCTGGGCACAGAGGAAGCTGGCTTTGTATACCAAGAGCAGTGACAATAGGGTATCTGCCCTGAAGGATAATGTGTTTATTGTTCCTGGCTGCATGGTCTCTAAGCCCAATTCCATGATCCTCTTGGAAATTCTGTGAGCTAAAAAAAAAAAAAAAATCCTTCAATAAATGTCTTTTCTGCTTAAGTTAGCTATAATTAGTTTTGTAATTAAGAGACCTCACCAATACAGTATGATTCAGATGATATGGTAATTTGGAGTTCCCAAAATAGGGTCACTGTTGCTCTAACAGATGAATACTGAGTTGCATTGATTCTAGAAAAAATCATGGAAGATTTTAGGGGGAAAAGACAGAGGTAAAGAATAGTAAAATACCATGTTTTAGAGAGAGAGTCTCTTTAGTGTCAACAGAAGAGTTCCAGTTCTTTTAAGAGACATGTGCTTATCAAGAATGGGTGCAGTGAGTATCACCACTGTGGTACAGTTCCATGAATCTTTTTCCAAAATTCTTCAGACAGATACTTCCGAATCCAGACTTTCTTTCTTTTTTTTTTATTTTAGGAAGCTAACATGGTACATATGTCATATATTATACTGTGCCCCTGGCGAGGTCTGGGGCAAAATTCTGTAACTGAATATTCACATTAAATGGAATAATGATTACAAATAGATTCAAGTCAGTTTGCTAAGTGAGTTTTGGCATCAAACTTATGAAAAATACTTTAAGTTTTCTGAGGTTTTGGAGTTTTTGAATTATGGCTAGGGAATTATATACCTGTGCTAAATTTAGTTTCATCTATACTCACCAAGCAAATAGCTGACCTCGATGGCATTCCCCAAGAAACTCTCCTACTGGTAAGAGAATGAGATATCCAGCCAGTGACATGAATCCCAATGGTCTTGGTAATAATATTTCCCAGAGTAATTTTATATCCTTGAAACTTATCTTGACATTAAGAAATAAATCTATCCGTCCAAGTGCCCACTTGATAACTACAAATGTATGTTTAAGGCTTCTCCAACTTAACGTTGCCAAAACAGAACCCTGAATTTTGTTTCCATGGTCTTTTCCAACATAGCAAAGGAGCACCATTATTTATCCAGTTATACAAGCAAAACCTGCGAGGCTCATCCTTGGGCCCCCCTTTCGCTCATTCCCTACATCAAATCCAGCAGCCCCAAGTGCGGGTTTGAGCCATACTTTGAAAAGTCTTTCTCCTTCCAAGATTATTCTTAAACTTCCCCCGCTCCATTGTTCACCTTATTGGGTCCACTGGAACTCAAGTCAATCATCAGAAAACTCCCCTCACTCTTTGACCACTTCTATGCATGTGTTTTTCACCTTCCTGGATCTCTTCTGAGGACCTGCCTTACCTGCAGCCTGCTCAAGCAATTGCTGTGTTATCTCCAATACCTCTCAGGCCACTGGGTCCAGAGGCTGGGTTGATCCTCTCTTTAGTCCTCATGTTTGCTTCCAAACAATCTTCTCTTCCTCCTTCCTAAACTCCCTACATTGTCATCAGATAACTTCTGATGGCCCAGTTTCTCCTCCTTGCTGTAGTTTTTCATTGTCCCTTGGGATGCTGTCCCTAATCCCTTGAATATTTTGGCTCCTCTCATGCTGTTACTTTCTGTAACGCTATTTCTGTCATGATTCCATTATACACAAATGAGCCTTCTGCTGTGCTCTCAGTTCCTTCATCTTCTCCTCCTACTATTTTCTTGTCCTTTAAACTAACTCACTCCCATGGTCCTCCTCTTGACCTTGTTATTACAAATAACTGCAAGTCGTCCATTCCTTGACCATGATCTTGTCTTTCTAGATCCCTCCTTTTAGTATTCTTGCTCCAACAATCCTTTAAACACCCTGCCAACATGGGACCTTCAATCCATTATCATACCATCATCTTTTACTGTCCCTCTTCCCTCACATCCTCCCTTCTTTCCTTGCCATGCTTAAACTCCACAGTAAATTTCACTATATGCTCTTCCTTACCTAAAACCTTAGCCCCCTTTGCCTCTTTTGCTACACTGTATTCATTTGGCTAAACCACAACCCTGGGTGTGGGAAGGAGTGGATTCTGGATCTATCTTGAAGGAATGTAGGGTGCAAGAGAAAGAGGAGAGGCAAGCGTGATTGCAGGATTGTGGCCTGAGGACTGGAAGAATGGACTGACAGTTTCAGTGATTGGGAAGTCTGGGAGAAAAGCAAATGATGGGAAGTAGTGTCAGAAACTCTGTTTGAACAGGTGCATTTTAGGTACGTATCTGACATCTCAGTGGATATGTGAAGTGCAAGGAAAGATCTTGTAAGGAGAAGAAATTTAGGATTTATCAGCATCTAGATGGTACTTAAAAACTTTAAGACTAGATGAAATCATTCAGAAATGAATGAATAGAAGTAACTCAAACTCCGAGCGATAAGACTTGGTCACCCCAACATTTTTGGGCTGTGGAATCAGCGAAAGAGCTTGAAAAGTAAGCTGTTAGAGAAAAGTAGAGGAAATCCAGTGTGTGTGGTGTCCTGATATCCAAATGAAGAAATACTTCGAGAATGAGAGAGACCAGCTGTGTCAAATACCGATGACCCACCAAACTTTCATTGGGTTATTCCATAGCGACAAGAAATCCCCAAATCTCAGTGGTTACATCAACAAAAGTCTATTTCTCTTTTACGTTACATATGGGCTGCAGGTCAGCTATAGCTCTGCTCTACTCTGTGTATTGGCTGAATTCCAGGATCCGGGTTGAAGGAGCATCCCCCATCTGGGAAATCCCATTCTCACGGCAAAGAGTGAAGGCACCCACAGGAAGCCCTCATACCTGTGCTTTGAAGCCCATTCCCAGCACTGCCATAACCACAGGACGATTTTAAACGGACCCCATCTTATCAACAACGGAATGTTAAAGTTGTTTTTTGGGGGCAGTGAGCCAAAACCGCAAGTCATGTGGCGGGAGCACATGCAGAAGAGAAAATTTTGACCTGAAATAACACCTGGAACCAAAGATTCTCCCCACACAGAACCAAAGGACAAGACACAACCAGAACTTGAAAGCTGGACGCTCTTCAGAAGTGAGGGGTCTGTTGGCCAGGAAAAGCTGGTGTTAAAGCCCCTTCCACATCTTACCAGAAATGTTGAAAGCCCTCCAACTGAAGCCTGCCCAGCCAGCATCTCTGGGTACTAGCCTGTTCCCCCAACCTCCTAAATTTCACCCCAAACCTTGGCTCAGGGAGACAGATTTGAGAGCCTTGCCTCCTGTCTCCTTGCCAGCTGATCTTGTAATAAAGCTTTTTCTTTTCTCAAAAGCCACTGCCATAGTGTTGGCTTTTTATGTGCATTGAGCCCTCTTGCTTGGTGACACTGCTCCTCTCTGTTTGCTTAGTCAAGCGGTGGAGTCTAAGAACCTGGGAAAGGCAGCCTAGCCATATGCTCTGAAAGAGAGGAAGATTTTGATTAATAATTGTCATCCTCTGGAGAGTGACAGCAGCAAGATGGCAGAATATAAGTTTTCTACCATCTTTCTCCCCTACCTGGCAAAGAACACCAATTTTGACAAGCTCCACGTTGGTGAGAGTACCTTTGTGGAAGTCCACAGCCCAGTGGAGAAGGTCCAGCACACTTTTGGAGCAAAAAAATCTGAGATTGGGCTCACTGAAGAAAATAAGAGAAATAGTTTCACTTTGCTGTGTCACCCTCCCCAAAGCGGCAAAGCTCAGTGCCAAGAGAGACGGTCAGGGCCCATGATTTTCCCACGGGGGGAAAGTGACAGCCTGTGAGTGAGCACCCAGCTTCCCCAGTGTGTGGGATGCTGCCAAAGGGGCTCACCTCTTTCTCACGCCATCTAGAATACCGTGCTACCTGACTGAGGGGTGCAGAAAGGCTGGGAGAACAGCAGTCGGGCCCCAAATGTATCAAAGGGGTGAGGATCCTTCTAGGCACTTAATGCACTGAATAGCTACAGTAATCTTGAGCAAGAAGAGCGAGGCTGGAGGCATCACACTTCCTGAGTTCAAACTATATTACAAACCTATCGTCATCAAAACAGTGTGGCATTGGCATAAAAACAGTCACATAGATCAATGGGACAGAAAAGAGAGACCAGGCAGGCATGGTCAATTAATTTTTGACAAAGACACCAAGAATACACAATGAGAAAGTATGTCTTTTCAATAAATGGTCCTGGGAAAACTGGATATCCACATGCAAAAGAATGAAATTGGACCCCTATCTTACACTATACACAAAAATCAATTCAAAATGGATTAAAACATTAAATGTAAGATGTGAAACTGTAAAAGTGCCAGAAGAAAACGTAGGGGGTGAACTCCCTGACGTTGGTCTTAGGGACGATTTTTTGGATTTGACAGCAAAAGCACAGGCAACAAAAGCAAAAATAAACAAGTGAGATACATCAAACGAAAAAGTTTCTGCACAGCAAAAAATGATCAACAAAACAAAAAGACAACCTATGAAATGGGAGAAAATATTTGCAAGCCATATATCCAATAAGGGATTAATATCCAAAATACGTAAAGATACTACAATACTACAACTCAGTAGCAACAAAAGCCAGATAACCCAATTTAAAAAATGGGCAGAGGACCGTAATAGACATTTTCCCAAAGAAGACACACAAATGTGCAACAGATATATGAAATTATGCTCAACATCACTAATCATCAAGGATACAAATTAAAACCACAAAGATATATTGCCTCACACCTGTTAGAATGGCTATTATCAAAAAGACAAGAGAGAACAAATGTTGGTGAGGATGTGGAGAAAAGGGAACCCTTGTACATTGTTGGTGGCAATGCAAAGTAGTGCAGCCATTATGAAAACAATACGGAGATTCCTCAAAAAATTAAAAATAGAACTACCTTTGGTCCAGTCATTCCACTTCTGACTAAATATCCAAAGGAGATGAAATCACTAACTGGAAGAGGTGTCTGTACTCCCATGTTCATTGCAGCGTTATTCACAATAGCCAAGATGTGGGAACAACCTAAGTGTCCATCACTGGATAAATGGATAGAGAAAATGTGGTATATATACAAAATGGAAGATTATTCAGCTTTAGAAAAGAAGGAAACCTTGCCATGTGCAACAACGTGGATGAAGCTGGAAGGCGTTATACTGAGTGAAGTAAGTCAGACAGAGAAAGACAAACACTGCATGATGTCACTCATATGTGGAATCTAAAAAGAAGTTGAACTCACAGAGACAGAGTAGAAAAGTGGTTGTCAGGGGCTGGTGGGTGGGAAAGGGGAAGATGCTGGTCAAAGGGCACAGACTTCAGTTCTAAGTTCACTAAGTTCTGAGGATCTGATGCACAGCATAGTGACTATAGTTAATAAGACTGTATTGTACCCTTGAAATTTGCTAAGAGTGGATCTCAAGCATTCTCACCAAAAAAGACCACATGACGGGATGAAGCGATGCCTGCATTAATTAACTTGATTATGGGAATTATTTTATAATCTCGATGTATGCTAAGTCACGTTGTACACTCTAAATGTATTACAATTTTATTTGTCAATTAAACTTCAATAAAGCTTTAAAAAACTGCCCCATCTACCCTATTATTTTTAATAACTTTTAGCTATAACTTATTTATTGGTATATTAAAATCCATTAATTTTTACATATTAATTTTGTGTATAATAACCTTCTAAACTCTCAACCCTATAATCTATGTGTTTGTTCTTCTGAGTTTTCTAAGTACACGATCATCTCATCTGAAAATAATGATAGATGTTTTTTTCCCCTCTCCAATCCTAAGGCGTTTGTTTCTTTCCTTGTCTTATGCTGCTGGCTAGGACTGCTTGTATAATGTTGAAATGTGGGAAAGCAAACATTTTTCCCTTGCTCCTGATATCAAGGGGAACGTTTTCAATGTTGGGGCGTTAAACTGACTAGAGGTTTTTTTTGTTAACTCTTTATCAGATTAAGGAAGTGCTCTTCCATAACTAAGCTAAGAGGTTTATCACGGACGGATGTCAAATTATATAGTTTCCTGCATTTTTTAAAATAGAGGTAATTTTCCTCTTTTAATAAGTTATTGTGGTGACTTATATTGACTGATTTTCTAATGTCAAACTAATCTTGCAATTTTAGATAAATTGTGATGGATTATAGTTTTTAAATATTACTGGAATTATTTTGCTCATAATTTGCATCTGTATTTCTGAGTAAGATCGGACTGTAATTTTCTGTATGCCCTTCTCAAATTTGACAGATGAATTGATAAATAAAATGTGGTATATACATACAGTGGAATATTATTCAGCCTTGAAAAAAAGGAAATCCTGCTATAAGTGACAACATGAGAGAACCTGGAGGATATCATGCTAAGTGAAATAAGCCAGTCAGAGAAGGACAAATGCTGCATAATTCCACTTATATGAGAAATCTAAAATAGTCCAGCTCATAGAAACAGAGACTAGAATGGTGGTCGCCAGGGACTAGGGGTGGGAGGGGGAAATTAAGTTACTGTTCAACAGATGTAAAGCTTCCGTTACACAAGATGATAAGGTCCAGAAATCTGCTGTACGACATTGTGCCTATAGTTAATAATACTGTATTATGCACTTAAAAATTTGTTATGAGGGGGCCGGCCCCATGGCTGAGTGGTTAAGTTCTCACACTCCTCTTGGTCAGCCCAGGGTTTCACCGGTTCAGATCCTGGGTGCGGACATGGCACCCCTCATCAAGCCATGCTGAGGCAGCATCCCACATAGCACAACCGGAACGACCTACAACTAAAAACATATGCAACTATGTTCTTGGGGGCTTTGGGGAGAAGAAGAAAAAAAAAAGGAAGATTGACAACAGATGTTAGCTCAGGGCCAATCTTTAAAAAAAAAAAACATTGTTATGAGGATAAATTTATGTTGTGTTCTTACTGCAATAAAAATTTTCAAAAACAAAAAGTTGCTCTAACCTCCTAAAATACGTAGGGATAATGTCTCCCACCATTTTTCCTATTCAAGAATATGTATGATTTAAATTGTTTTTATTAATTTCATTATTTTTAACAAATGTGTTAAGGAATAAATTGCCTGCAGTAAAAGTCCTACTTTTAATTGTACGAGTCAATGACTTCGCCAAATGTGTATGATGTAACCATCACCCAGTCCAGAGAGAGAGCATTTCCATCTCCCCAGAAAGGGCTCTTGTGTCTCTGTGTAGCCAGTCTCCATCCGCTAATTTCTATCGCCACAGAGAAGTTGTGCCTACTCTAGCAGTTCATGTAAATGGAGTCAGAAGGTACAGGCTCTCCTTCTATATTCAGTTTCTTCCACTCACATAACGTGGGAGGGTTCTTTCTGGACTAATTACACACAGGAGGCTTTTGTGATGGCAGCACCAGAGCCGTGCTCCCGGCTAACAGGAATTATCCCCACCATCCACATCCTGCGTGTGTCGGTTCTTTAAACGTTGCTTCTCCCAACGAAAGCCCACACTTGCAGGCAGCCTGTCTGTCTGTATACAGCAAGCCTTCGACAGTACTTCTCCAGGTACTACGGTTTAGATGTAGTTAAGGCTTTGTTGTTGCTGCTGTTTTCATCGTTGCTTTTAGGTGATTTCTGATAGGAGAAAAAAGCAGCACTATTTCTCCTCTGCCATTTGAATCCTGGAAATCTAAACCTTAGCATCTTAGGTTAGAGTTTGCTGTCCTCTCTGCCTGGGAAGCTCTGTTGGCCCATCCCTCTTCCCTAGTTATCCAAACAGCTGGCACTTAGTCCTCATCAGGGCTTATTTAAGTGTCCCACTTTCTCTGAGTCCTGCCCAGGCCACTCTGGCACCTTATCTCTGTCCTGTCACCCTATAGTACCTTCTTAGGAGCATTTATTATTATCTGAAGTGATCTCATCCCTTGATTGCTTACTTGATTGCTTGCAATGCCTTCCCAATTGCTTACTAGAATGTAAGCAATACTTGAAATCGTCCCTGACACCAAAAAGGCTTCCGTAAATCTTTGTGAATGAGCACACTAAAAAGGTTATTGACTTTCTGATTTGTACATCAGTCTCCTACTAGCTTCTTTAACGTCCGTGGGTCTCTCAGAGACTGATCTTTCTTGATAGATTTTGATTCAACGAAAATCATGAATGTGCGAAATCAAGGGGACTTTGGTACAAGGTGGCAGCCAGTCTAAGAAGCCACTGGTTTGTCTCTCTCTTTCAACCCAGACTTGTAGCTTGATGAAAACCGAGAAGAGCTCGAGTCGCAGCAGTTTTGTTTTAAGCTCCAAAGTTTACGGTAATTTGTGACAGCAGTGATAGAAAACGAATACGGCGCCCGATTTGAAAATAGTGATGCCTTAACTCAGCAGTATCGAGCCATCGATGAATAAGTATCTTCATTGACTTATTACTGATTTTTATGGAGGTGACTTGATTCCAGTTTTCTGAAGGAAGATAGTCCATTTAAAGAAAGAATTTTCTCTTTGTTTTTATTTGTAAACATATTAAATAATTCTTATGATGCAAAAGCACTAATTAAATCCACGGTTATTCAAGATCTAATGTACAACACAATATTGTATATGTATCAAATCACCATGTAGTATACCTTGAATATATACAATTTTTAACTATAAACTACACCTCAGTAAGGTTGGGGAACAAAAGAAAATACATAAATAAAACATAAAGCAAAGCATTTGCTTTTTGTTTTTATGTGTAAATGGATTAACTACTTCTTACGAGATGAAAGGACTAATTAAATCTACAGCTATTCAGTTCTTTTGCATAAATATATCAGTGAATATATTTCACATTTATGTAAATATGGCGTGATTCGCTGCCTTTCATTAATTCAACCGTATAACAAATAATGTTTGAATGACTACCATGTGCTAGGTGTTGGGGATATGATAGAAAACAAAACAGAAAAAACATTCTGCTCACATGGAGCTTACACTCCAGAAAGGTGACATGAACTGGGACGGGGGACATAGTGGGAACAGTGTGTATGGATGGATGGGGGGTCTTAGGGGCTGCAATTTTAAATAGAAAAATCAGGGAAATACTCACTGAGAAAGTGATGTTGAGGCCAAGACACCAAGGAGGTCTTGTGCAGCTGTCCTGAGCTGAGGCTGGTCTGGCATGTTAAGGGGCGTGACAACGCTAGTGTGCCTGGAGCTGAGTGAGGCTGTGAGTCAGAGAGGCGCCTGGGGAGTGGGGTTGGGGCAGACGGGCTGTGATAAGGGAGCTCCTGGGGGGCTGGGGCAGAGGAGTGGCAACTGTGACATGGGCATGAACAGGATCATTCTGGCTGTGGTGCTGTGGACAGGCTGTAGTGGAACAAGAGTGCAAGTGGGAGCACGGGTCAGGAGGGTCTCCCCAGCGCTGTCCTGCATCGACACCAATGCGTAGTTCACCATCCACATCTGTGCTTGTGTATAAACATGTCCACACTGATAACATCTCGCGCTGTGGCAGATAAGAGCTTAACAGATGTAGAACAGCTCACTCTGGCTTTCTTGTTCTACGTATGTCACCGTTCCCTCTAAAACTGAACCCACATGTGAAAATCACTTGTATCTGTTCTTCTTGACACACCAAAGAGCCTCACTTACATACTCTTATTCGATTGTGATCAGTGAGGCAACCGGAAGAAAAAATTTAAACTACCATGTGTTTATTCCTCCACTTAAGCATTTTTCTCTGGCAGCTTTAGCAGGTGGCTTCTTGAACCAATGAACGAGATTTCGTCAAGAGTGGTTTTTTCCCTAAATACCAGGTGACCCGGCCAACTGAGAAGAAGACTTTAGAGTTAAAATAACAGTGTCTTGGGAAAAGAGAATTCACATAAACTCACTCCACATCTCTAACAGTTTTGGATGGTTACATTTCAGAAAATTCAAAGGATTTTTTTGGTTTTTTTTCTTGCATTTCCTTCTGATTCACTCTGAAATTCAGATGTACTCACATCTTGAACTTAGTCGGTGGTCTTTAAATATTTGTTGAAGAATTAGTTAATTTCACATATAATCTCAACTGATCACTGTGGAAGACGAGCCTGTTGGAAATAGCTGTGAAGGTCAAAGTTAGAGGAAGAGCTATTTCGAGCAGGCCAGTTTGCTTCAAGATGGGTTCTGCTACGGGAAGCTTAGAGCTGCTTCGGAAATGGGAAGGATCACCAGCAAAGACATTTTCTCCAAATTTCCCAGAATTTAAAGTGAAAGGTGAAAAGCGTGGCTGCTTGAAAACCTACAAGAGACTGAACATGCCCCAGGCCTGAAGACTTCCCCGCGTGCAACCTCGACTCTGTTCTAATTGCACCAACAATGCAACTACGCCCTGTTTTCCAACAACTCTTGAGACTTGCAATAATTAACAGTGTTCTTCTCAAGAAAAAACTCTTCTAACATGGGTTTTCATGTTTAAAGGAGCTCCCCACAAACACTCTTTCTGAGCTACACTTTTTATATCTTCTAGTGGAAATTATAACCACAGGTTACCATGTTTTCTTTCCTGTGTTTGAAAACCACATGTGTTTTAGTGAAAACACTAAGGTGAATAATGAAATGGAAGACTTTAAAATACTGGGTACCTATCACTGGAAATGGAAATGTCTTACTTACTGCTTCCTCTGCTATAATAAATTCTAGTAAGTTGAAAATATAACTTTTAGTCATCAATCTCAGCTGAATACAAATCACGTTTAATTATCCAGAGTAAAGGAAAAAAAAAAGAGTCCAAATATCTGTCAGAGTTCAGTTATTTTGTACCTTATGGATTTTTAAACTTGAAAGGAGCATATTCTAGTCTATCACTTAATTTTGAAGTTGAGGCAACTGAGGCCCAGAGAGATGACGGGCCGTGTGGATGGGCCTCCCGCATATCCACATGGCTTATCAATGGTGAAGCCCAGACATGAATCTGGATTTCTATGATTCTGAGGTCCATACCACTGTGCTCGGTTCTTAATATAGCAGATAATATTGGAAAAGTCGGAGGGGGAGGTATGTTAAGTGCTTACGTAGGAACTTCCACATGTTTTATTTAAACCAATTCTTACTGGTGAGGTGGGTAGGTGGAAGCAGAGAAGTGTTGTAAAATGTACTGAGCACCTGCTATGTGAACAGGGACCTTAAATATCATAGGGAGACTTTTATCATCAGGATCTAGCTTCTACTGAAGGTAAAGGAGAAGATAATGGTGCTTCTTTAAGGCTGAGAGTCAGAAACCGAAAAAGTTAATGCTTCCACTTTTCTAAAAACATAGCTTGAAAATCGCTCCATTTCTCTGACTTCCTCAGCAATCCCAGAAGTACCCCGGGGACCACAGTATGAACGGATGCCAACCCACTGTAATAGAATAGAATAGAATAGAGCATCCTTACGTGTTCAGGTTTACATGAGGGATGAAGGCTGGGGGTGAGCTGGTCCTCCAGGAGCCTGCCGTCCCTTGGAACCTGGACCACACGACCCTTCCTTCTGTCTAGTTCACTTTCTCATACCATAACCCTCTCTGCTCTCCACCCAGCTGGCCCCTCGGGGCAGCTGCTCGTTGAAAGATTCCTATCCCAGCTCCTGATCCTGGATTCTGCAGTTTTAGAAACTCAGTTTTGGCTGGGTAATCCATACCTGATGAAAACGTGCCCTATCCATCATGGAGGGTCTACCTCACAACATAACCAGTATCTTCCCAATCACCTAGGAGACTAAAGCACAGATCAAATCCATTCTTTGTGAGCAGACATATTTGAAAAAATGATAATAAAGGAAAGAGGGTGTTTCCAAAGGATATTGATATCAAGCTAACAGAGGCTTATCTGTGTCTGCAGTTGAGCAACATATCTCTTGAAATAAATATTTTCACCTTATTAAGAAGCGTGGTTAAGTACAATTGAACAATTCGGAAGCCAGGAAGATGAATTCTTATTATCCAGTCCTCTTCTTCAATATTCTTTATCAATCCTCAGGATCTCCATCATTAAAAGCTTATCTTTAATTACCTCAAGTAAAATTTTTCCAGATGATTCTTTATTGCCTTTATTTATATTTTATGGCGGTTACTTTGTGATACTTTGATGTCATGGACATGCTACCTCCAAAAAAACAATGTACAGAGAGTCATAACTACCCCCACTTGTACTTTGTGCCATCTTTATTGGATTCCATTTAGAAATGGGCATGAACTGTCTTTTGCTCAAGTTGGGAAACATTCTATTTTTTAACATTTTTGAGGCATTTACCCACTGACTATAACGTGGAATTCAAAGTTTTCTTTACTAAATTTTTGCCTTTATAGCACAAATACTTTGTATGATCTACTCTGTACAAGGCACAGTGCTAGGCACCCTGGAGAGGCACAGAGAGAACAACACGCGCACAAATCCGTGGTGGGGGAGACGTCAATGGGCTGCCGCTCAGAGCAGGAGTGGCAGGGTGTATGGCAGGATTTCAGAGAGAGAGAGGGATTGAGAGAATACTGTGAAAACAAGTGGTCAGGGGGAGCCTCACGGAGAAGGGAGAGGAGCCTAGAGTCATACCAGTGGGGGCCCCGAAGTCCTGGAGACACCAGCTTGTCGAACTCCTTCTCTCATCAACTAAGAAAAAAGGACTCAAAGACTTAATGGTTTGTTTGAGGTCACACAACATTAAGCTTAACTTGTTGCCATGCTGAATGATAGCAGAAGAGAGCCAGAGAGCCAGAGACATGGAGAAAGACAGACACAGAGAGATAGAGACCCAGAGACAGAGAGAGGGAGATAATGACCACATCTGCCACACAGTTTGAGCTCACTGAATTCCTGATGAATTCTCCATTACCTGGGAAACCAACCCTGTTTCTGACTACACAGAAAGGACTTGATAAATATGGTGATGTTACATCCCATTTTCATATATCCATTTTATTGGGGTTGACACAGACAGAAAAGTACGCAAGCCACAAACGTGCAGTTCGATGAAGTGTTACAAAGTAGACATACCTATGTAACAACCTCCTACATCAAGTGATCAAACACCATCAACGCAGCCAAGGCCACCCTGATGCCCTCTCCAGACACTAGACCACCCGCCCCTCCAAAGGTGAGAACTACTATCCTGACTTTTCATAGCATAAATTCATTATACCCATTTTTGAGCTTTACATAAATGAAACCACATGGAGTGTGTTCATTTAGACCTGACGCCATTCACTCAGCATTGCGATTGTGAGATTTGCTCATACTGTAGCAGTAATTTGTCAGTTTTCATGGCCGCATCGTATCCATTGATTGACATGCCACAAGGTAACGACGCATTCTACAGGGGATGGACACTTAGGCTGTTTCCAGCGTGCAGTGATTGTGAATAGTGCTGTGATGAATATGCTGTATACATCTTTTAGTGCATGTCGATGTACACATATCTGTGGATTAGGTAGTCATGGAATGCCTGGGTCACAGGGCACCCATATGCTCGGGTTTCGTAAATGCTGCCAGTTTCCCAAGGTTGTACCAATTTGCATGAGAATTTCACTTTCTCCACATCTTCCCCATAATGTACATAATGGATTCACTATGTCCAGGGAGTTACAAAGTAGATCATGGAATTTCTGGAATTTTCCTTCTTAGCTAAGAAATAGAAGGAAGAATTTAAGTTTAGCACCGTGGGAGAGGTCTCCGTTCTGTCCAATGAAATTGCAAGGAAAAGAGAAAGTGTGAACGTGCAAAAAGTAAGCAAATGTAGAGAGGTTTGGGGAAACAAATGCAATAGTCTTTTTTTTTCAATTCTCCCTAGTGTTTGACATTCTATGGAATATGCAAAAGGCCATAATACCCTCACGACCTATGTCTAAAGACTTTCAGTGCATTTACTGTTTGGTTTCCTTAGCTGGGGTTCTCTCTATGTTCCCAGGAAAAGCAGCAGCTTGGTAATAAAGTGTGGTGGCTCGAGCATGCTACACCTTGCTGTGTCACCCAGAAGCCTTTGAAGTTCTTGAGTTTTTAAGCCCTTTTAAGTTCCTTTGGCAGGTCAGGTCACATGATATAAAGGTCCTCAAGCAACAGCTTTCTTGCCTTTGGCTTGGAGAGAAAAGTTCTTAGCGTGATTAAAACTTAATCCACATTTTTGCAGCCCTCTCAGACTTATGTAACACCTAAATTTATTTACTTAATCTGGCAATTCAGTATCACTTGCTTTAGCCTCCCCAAAGCCTTTTCCTCCGGTTAAAAGCACACGATCCAATTAGTGAACACGCAGTTAGTAGTTGTCTTTCCCTGTGCAGTGGAAACTGCTTAAAATGAGTTATGTTTGAAGAAAAAAAGTAAAGCCATTCTGTGGAGTGATAAGGGCAGATTTAAATAGTATCATTCTTCATTCTTCAAGGTATTTTTTTGTGTGGGAGTAATTTTTGTCCTTTAGAAAAAGCAAAGTAACTCGTCCTATTGAGCAACCAGAGCATTCCAAACAACTGCTGAAAAATCTTATTTGTCATTCTTTGAAAAATAAAAACATCAACAAATCAAATAAAAATCAAACAATTAAAAAACGTGCTGTGGACTGTCAGCTACAAATTGCATGAAGTAGATAGTTTGAGCTCCAGTCTTGAGACCTGCGCCCTCAGCCACGACCAGGATAAGATGCCAAAGTATGAACAGTTATCTTTATATTTTGAGATTATGAGGGATTTAAATTTTCTTTTATGTATATTTTTATAGTTTCCAAATGTTCTATGATGAATATTCATTAGTTTATCATCAAGCAAACAAAAAAGTTATTTCTAAAGTAAAATAATTCCAAAAACTATGCACAGATAAAAGAATGTAAAGAAATATAAAAAAAGGTTAATTGTCTTTGGATTGTGGGATTATGGGTAATCTTTTTTCTCTTTTTCCTTTTCTCTAATTTCTAGATGTGTGTGCATGCATGCATGTGCAAGTGAATGCATAACTTTTACCATAGGAAAAATAATAAACATTATTTTTCAAAATCTGCATGCAGCATATGACCCTTATTTTTAACCTCTATAGTTGGTGACCAGAATTCTCTAGACGCTTCAGCGCAGGTCCAAATGAGTGTCATCTGGGTTCTGAGTCTGGCTCTGCCACTCATTTGCTGTGTGATCTTGGATAAGTTAATTATCCTCTCTGAGCCTCAATGTTCTCATCTGTAAAGTATGAATTACCTCACCCATGTTACAGGATTGTTATGAGGGTGAAATAAGATCATGTGACTAACAAACCATGGCACAAATGGGCAACACAGGGTAGGTGCTTATTCAAAGTACAGCAAGCTCTTCCTAAGGTTTATAGAGATTAACTTTATAGGCTTATGGACTATCAATCTTCCCTATGAAATTGGCAGGATGTCATATGACTATCTCTCCGTTTATCAGTTTTAACACAAACACTTAGAGGAAAGGAGTTGTGAAATAATGCATGACATTTGTAATCTAGAAAAATAAGTATGTCTTCCAATTTCAAACAGACACCACGTATCTTTGATTTTTGAGCATAGCATCTCCATCAGGTTCTAATATGAGATGTAAAAAGATTAATTTGTTTGTCATTATTTTTCGTGTTGCTTAAATGTACAAATATAAGCTCCATGATTACTTAACTGTAAGTAAATCATCTGCTCTCCAAATTATATGCTGAATTCTAAACACAGGGCTTTGCTTCTTTTGTCTGCTAACTCTGTTTAGTGACAAGCAGAAAAAGAGACAGGAAAGAAGAAGAAAATGTCAGCTTAAATCTACTTACAACCCATGAGTCAATACAAGTTTAAAAAAATAACCAGTCTCAAGGGCTGCCGTTGGGGGGCTAAAAACAAAACTTTCAAGGGTGAGATGCTTGGGTTGGTAAGACCATGAAACAGAGCACGTCAAACTGACTCACACAACAGCCAAATATGGTCAACTTGGCCTCATTAAGCTATGTTCTAACCACTGAGAAAAAAGGAAATTCCTTATATTTTTGTTTCACAAAATTTTTACTTTAAAGTGAACGGTTGAAACTTTGGTGTAGTCAAGAAAATTGTACACAAAGAAGAGCGTAATGATGTCCAATGTTTTCCTGGGCCATCAGAGCATGACATCCTTGACAGTAATAAAAATCTTTTTATACCAGTGAATATGTTAAGTTAGCAATGACCACAATCGCAAATTTTGTTATATTCCCCATGACTGACAACTAGAACTTTCTTTCAATTGACATTTATTCTCAGAATTTTATAGCTGGAAGATACCTGATAGAAGATTCCATGTAGTCAAACGTACTTTTGTGAAATGGAGAGTCCCTCCCTCCATTTGCGTGTGTGTGTGTGCGCACACATGGTAATAGCAGAATAAAACCATATATAGTACATGCTTGAGAGGTATGGATTGAAGGAGAAGGGAGTCATGAGGGGCAGGTGTGGCATTTCCCTTGTTAAAAACGCGATCGAGAGGTAAAGTGGCCCACACTAAAGTCAGGTACCTTCACTGATAGATTTTCAAATCCAGGGGCAATTGCACTATGTCAAATTGTAGACTTGCAATAATCAAATTTATAAATATGACAGAAGGCTTCATCTTGATTTCCTCCTCCTGGATTCACAGATTAATTCTCAGACTTAACAACCTTTCCTGGGGAGGAATTCTCATCAAAATGTACAGCCTTTCTGACATTCAGGTTGCTGTTGCTTTTCCGCTGGTGGAACAGCATCACTAAAAAATGGGCTGTATAGATTACTCTATCTAATCAATATCTCTCTAATTTCAGACAAACGTTTACATCCATTTGGGCCATACTCCTCAAGCTGATATCCCAGCTCACCAAATCCAGAACTGTTTCTGCAGGAACCTAGAAATACTGGACCTTCTCTCTCCTCCTGATTCTACCCTTAGAACTTACAAACACGCCAGAGTTTATTGTGCTAACTTGTAACTATGTTAAAGCAACCTTGCGAATCTTACTCACTATCTGATTCAGATACCTATGTTATAATTGAGTCTCTTCACTGGCAGTGATGACTTAAAAAAAAACCCAGGCCCTTAGGATTTCAGAAGCTATGACTAAAATAAGACAATATTGTGTTTTCATAACTGCCCTACCTTTTTTAAAAAAAATAAGGAGGGACACTTTCATGCTCAATTTCATTCTTTTATGATGTAATAGTAATTGATGCTCAGGAAAAAAACGATCTACTCTAAATGTTCTGCATCATTAAAGGCTAAATTTTGTTTTATTTTCTACGGTTGAATTATTAAGTGGGCATTTTGATACATTATAATTTGCAAATTGGCCATCTATACGCGTGTTAACTCTTCTCTTCTTAGGAGGCCCTCCTCATCAGGACATCCGCAAACATACACAATTCTTTTTAGTGTTTCAAGACTCAGACTATAATTTCAGCTCCTGTCTTGCTTCTGTTCATCTGCTGCAAAAATTATGGATTTGAGTATAACAGACTGGCCGTCAACTCACACCCCCCCACCACTTACTGGCTTGATGAGCCTGGCAAGTCACTTCTTTGACTTCTAAGACTCAGCTATGGTATCTGTAAGATGAAGAGGACATTACCCATCTCATAGGATTCGTTGTAAGAATCCAATGAAATATTAAAATAAAGTGTTTAACACCATGTCCTGACACACGTCATAAATGCACAATAAATATTAGCTAGCATTAGGTTCACTCATCATCTCTTTCTTTCTTTTCTTTTGGTGAGGAAGATTGGTGCTGAGTTAACATCTGTTGTCAATCTTCCTCTTTTTGCTTGAGGAAGATTGTCCCTGAGCTAATATCTGTGCCAATCCTCCTCTGTTTTGTACGTGGGATGCCACCATAGGGTGGCTTGATGAGCGGTGTGTAGGTCCATTCCCAGGATGCGAACCCCAGGACACCGAAGCAGAGTGCACGAACTTAACCACTACACCACTAGGCCAGCCCCATCATCTCTTTTTCTTAAATTAAGACTTAGAACCTACCTCCCCTATGTCGTCTAAGATTTTAAAATTAGCTTAACATTACTAAGCAGTATAATAACAACCGAACTTTCACAAACACCACCTTATGAACGTTGTTCCTTTTTCCCTCAGCGTTCTCCTTTCCCCACAGGGTCTGGAAGAGTTGGTATCAATCTTCTTATCAGCAGTAATCAAAGTTTATTTTCTCCCCAAGGGGAGGGCCAATTTTTGCTTCAGGTTTTGAGCTCTCTTTTCGCAATAACAATTTCTAAATTCTAATTATCCTTTTTTCCCACTTGACAGTATAAAGTCAAACTAAAGACAAAAAAAAAAAAAAAACCTTCCTTTCCCTTGTCCAAACTGTGAATTTAAAATATCTGGTTTTTGTCTGTGCTTCTGTCGCTTTGACCCATAGCTCCCAGAACACTTTTGACATTTTCTGAATAAACTGATGCTAGACTCCACGTGTTTTTCATGTCTTTGGTTGGGGTAGATCATTGCCTTCTGATTCCGTGCTGAGTCTTCTGAGGCTTCAGGTGGCCCACTTTACAATCAGTCTCTGCCAGGCCTTAGGAAAAGTGGATAGCTAAATTCCTCGGGAAACAGCCCAAACTGGTTTCCTCTGAGTACTGATTTTGTGCAGACAGAAGTGTCCTTGTTACCTAATCTATGCTCCAATTGTCCATGTTTGTCATATCCTACTTCTCCCCAAATACCATCTTTCTCCAAATTGGGGCTCACCATAAGAAGATTTTCTTTTTAATTTCTATCCTAAACCCTTTATAGGTGGTTAACCTCACAGAGGGCGCAAGAGGTGGTCTCTTTGGGAGATAGAGCAAAATCATCAACTAGGTCCAAAAGAAAAGCAAAGCGATGCCTCAAGCTCCCTTTTGGAAATCCCAGGTGGGAGGAAGATGGATGGCTGTATCTCCAAGGATAAGACTCATGGGAGTCATTTATTCCTTAGGTCGGGATCCAAAAAGCAGGAATTAAGTCTTTCCCGGTTAAAGTGAACTGAAACCTCTGCCCACAGTCTGTCAGCACGATTCCAGGAAACTTCAGGGCAGAAACTGAAGGAGGAAAAGAAGCACAAAACTGAAAGTTGGGGTGTGTTTAACGTAGAGAGTGGAACCTCACCACCCACATGTAGTCCCCTCCAGGAAATGCCATTTCCTCTTCCAGGAAACAAACGTGTGGAGAACTTCCGAGCAGCAGCCATGTCGCTAAAACAATGAGGCAATGTCTGCTGTGAAACAGAAATGCCTCGTAGGCTGCGGAAGGAGAAGGCTGGCCGTGCAAGATGCGGGGCTCAACAGTTCTAGAGGAATCCCGAATGTCTAGCATGTATCAAGAACAAACTTGGATTTTTTCCTTTTGGATGAGATTCAAAACAGAACAAAATAAATCCCCTTTCTAGATATAGGAAGAATATTGTTTTAATAGATCCAGTCTTCAGATGAATGGATTTCCAATGGTAGGACGATATGGTTCTAGAATAGGATGGTAGCATGGGTCTCCAGAGACCAGCTGTCCAGAAAAGAGAGAAGCAGAGGATGGAAGGAGTGGTTCTAGGATGGAGATGGTATTCAACGGTGCTGGAGGGGGCTGTTCCAGACTGGCCTGAGTTCGAATCCTGATCTGGTACTTTATTTTTTATTTTAGTTTTTTGGAGGAAGATGAGCCCTGAGCTAACATCTGCAGGCAATCCTCCTCTTTTTTTGCTGAGGGAGACTGGCCCTGAGCTAACATCCGTGCCCATCTTCCTCTACTTTGTACACGGACTCCTGCCACAGCATGGCTTGACAAGCGGTGTCATGTCCACGCCAGGTATCCGAACCAGCGAACCCCAGGCTGTTGAAGTGGAATGTGCAAACTTAACCACTGTGCCACTGGGCCGGCCGCTGGTACTTTCTTAATGGTGGGAACCTGGGCAAGTTGCACAATCCTTCCAAAGCTCGTTATTCTCATCTCTCAAATGGAGATGATGATATAACATCCACCTCCTAAGATTGTTATGAGGATTAAGTGAATGGTGCATCAAAAAGTGCTGCTTACAATGCCTGCTATATAGGCACGGGGTACATGATCATCAGCAGCATCATTATTTGAAGCTTTTTTTAAAAGCCACTGACTATTGACTAAATTAAAAGGACATATGAATTTCCCTAGAGCTCCTATATGTCCTTTACCTCCTTCTCAAATAGCCAGTGAAAACCCCAGCAACGGGGAATGGGTGGGTTTACTATCTCGGCATCTGCCATCTCTTCTCCAGGTGACGGGCTCCGTATAAGGATAGCTGGAGAAGAGCCAGGAGGAAGGTGTTTTGAGCTGGAAGTTTCTAATTTGCAGCCTGCAGTGGGGGTCATTCTTCCAGCTCTGCCACCTTGTTCCAGCCATAGGCATGTTTTCCCACTAAATTTCAATAGCAAATACACAATCAGTGCCTACTATGTGCCAGGCTTTAGTGATGTGAGCTGGCGCATCCAAGGTTCTGTCCACCCTCATGCCTCCTGGCTAGAATCTTCTAAAAGATGGCAGCCTGTCTACTGGATGATCCTGGCCTGCAGGTCCATTTAATGCTGTTTGATATTAACAAACGGGGGAGAGGGGCTAGTAATTTTCATGGAACATACTTTTTGTCCTTAAAAGGTGTGTGTGTGTTTGCTTTGCTGAGTTCCTACAGATCAGGGGAAAGAGTCTCCATAGCTGGCTTCCTAGCACAGGCCTGCCACAAGGCAGTCACGTGAATTAACTGTCACCAAACCCTCCTGGGCCCCAGTTTTTCATCTTTAAATTAAAAGTTGGGAACCAGCTGTAGTCTGAGGTCCTTTTCAGCTGACACTGTACTTCCGTGATCAGAAGCTTGCTAATCCAAGGTTTGGCTCTTTTATGCCTTTTTAATCTCCCTTAAAAAAAGAGATTATTCTTTTATTTCACAGACTAATCTGGTCTTAGAGTGTTGTAGCAAAAAAAAAAAAAAAAAAAAAGAAAAGAAAAAAAAGGCTTAACCAAGTACATTTTAATCATTTAATGTCATAATGGAAATGCAACAGCTCTATCCTAGTATTGGTAACCAGACATAAAGCTTTACTAACCTGCATGAAAAATTAATTCTATGGCGTATGAGAAGAACCACCCCAGTGGTCGTCGTCATGACCATCGTTAGTGTCAACAGCACCGCAGAAAAATCTTCAAATGACAATGCACTGTAACGTTACATTGCAGCTTCAAGGGTGGTCAAGTTTAAAGCGGTGCACCTCTGGAAGTTATATATAAAATGACAGTTGTGCAGAAACAGAAAATCAAAATCATAGGTAGAACGCAACCCGGATAA